>NC_083109.1:62907831-63591115 GCF_949774975.1 Lagenorhynchus albirostris
AAATTATTTATGAGGATTCTTGACTGATAATAGCAAAACTTCTTCCTGGATTAGAAACTATGATTTCTTCATCTTTTCTATCAGGATACATAGAAGTTCCATGCAATTTGAACTTTTGTGTTCATTTTAGAAATAAATTTACACATAGATCATGGCATAGCAGGGCGAGGGAAATTAAAATCTTAACATCTGGTATCAGATGTCATTCTAGAGAGGGGACTATTATTTTTCAATCTTCAGTAAAAGTCTATTCTATGTAGATGCTTTTCAGAAAGAAATTTCCTTTGTATATGGGAGGAAAGGAGACGGTGCACTGAAATTACACAAAAAGTCTTGTGTCCTAGATTTGAGGTGATACTGGAGAGATAAAGAAACAGAAAAAAACATATCCAGTCCATCTGAGCAGAGAAGAAGTGCCTAGCAAAAGTATAAGCTTTGGGAGTGTTGGGAATCTTAGGAGGGACAGGATGTGAGGGTGGCATTCAAGATAGATTTTTAGGTAGGGCAGAGTGACTCTAGATAATTTCTTTTACTCTAGAATATCAGGCCATTATAATTTAGAAAATCAGAAAGAGACTATCAGGGAAGCACATTCTCTGTATTTTTTCATGTTTCACCCACATGCAGAATCTTTCACTGAAAGAAACCCCCAATAGACTCCAGTTAAACATCACAGATTGAGCGCATCCATTTATCTCCATTCCTCCCTGGAGACTCCCACTTAAATGACACTAAGGGCATAAAACAATATAAAATAGAGTGAGAAACTAGAATGAGAGAGGAGACAATAATGATATGGTATGTCAACCAAGTTTTGAGCAGTGGAATGTGGATCGATGAATGGTAACTGAAGTAACAGAGTGAAGAAAAGTAAAATCTAAGGATTCGTCAAGGAGGAATATGAATACAAATCAAGGTGTTGTGAGTCACAGAACCTCAGAAAGTGTCAGGAATTGGAGGTACCAGCTACCTCAGAAAGTATGGGCAAAGGATGTGCAGACTCCCAGATAACCAACCCCATTCTGTGGAGCCAGGCAGAGAAGGGGAGATGAAGATTTGGAAAAATTGAATCAAGAAATGTCGAGCTCAGAGAATGGTGGGCATGTGAGTCATGAAAAGAGAGGGATTAAGTGAAAGTCAGTATACTGAATGGAGAGATTGTCCAGCCCTCTTTCTCTGGGCTCCTGGAATGCTGGCAGCCAGGATTATACCTCCAGATAGAAGAAGATTAGGAGAATCTTCCAGAAACAAACAGGAGGGACCAGGAAAAAATAATGACAGATACTAAATTTAGGATTATCCCAAGAGAATAGCTTGATCCCTGAGAGTGAAATTCTTTCATAAATTTCAGTTGATGAATCCCATGCACAGATCTTCCAATCAGTGTGTGTGTGTGTGTGCGCTTTCACTCAAATATTAATGCATGTAAAGGGTAGTCAGCCCCTTGAGAAAAGTCTTCAACATGGGAAAAAAATGAAAAAGCACACAGTAAAATGGAACTTGAGAAAAACAGAAGTAATACAGGAAGCAGAAGAAAACTTCAAATAAATGATAGTTAAGATCCTCACAGAACTTAGAGAAAATATATCATCAATTCAACAAGAGAAGGATGCTATGAGAAATGAGCTATAAGAGAACAAGAAACAACTCTTAGAAATTAAAAATATTAAAGCTGAGACAAACTTTAAATAGCATAATTGATAGAGAAAGATCAGGAAATTTCTAAGAAAGTAGAAACAAAAGTCAAAGAGATGTAAATTAGAGCAGATTTTAGAAAACTAAAGGAACAGTTCAGAAGCTGTATATATAACTACCAGAAATTGCAGGGAGAGGAAAGAGAAAATGGCAGGGGGGCGATTATCAGAGAATGAATGCTATAAAATTGCCCAGAAGTGAAAGATATGAAGCTCTGGGCTATAGAGATTTACTGAGTACTCAATAAAATAAAATTTAAAACTCATTATAAAGCACATCATTTTTAAATCACAGAATGCTGAGGATGCAGAGATAATCCTGCAGACTCCAAGGAAATAATAAAGGGTCATATGAAAAGGATTAAGAATACGGAATTGGGGCTTCCCTGGTGGCACAGTGGTTGAGAGTCCGCCTGCTGATGCAGGGGACACAGGTTCGTGCCCTGGTCCGGGAAGATCCCACATGCCGCGGAGCAGCTGGGTCCGTGAGCCGTGGCCGCTGAGCCTGCGCATCCGGAGCCCATGCTCCGCAATGGGAGAGGCCACAGCAGTGAGAGGCCCGCGTACTGCAAAAAAAAAAAAAGAAAAAGAAAAAAAAAGAATAAGGAATTGACGTTGGACTTCTCAACAGAAGTAGTAGAAGCTAGAAGACAAAAGATCCACGCTCTCAGAATTACAACCTAGAATTTATTACCTACTCAAACTATTACTCAAGAGTGAGGATACGGTGAAAACTATTTTCAGACATGCAAGGACTCAAACATTTACCTGAGAAAGCTTTTGGAGATTGTGACTTTCTGAAAAAAGAAAGAAAATCAAGAAAAAGGAAAATATGGAAGCACGAAAACGGGGTTCAACAGAGCAGAGAAGTTAAAAGAAAGTCCCAAGAGGTGGTGAAGGATAGGAAGGGGGTAGGTGATGTAGGGTGACAGTTATGTAGCAGATCTGGAGAACACCCAGTCCATATTGGAGAAGGTGGCACAGATGTCCTGAAGGGGTACCTCCTAGATAAAAGTTGGATAGCTTACTAATGAATTTATCACAGTAATTTTTTGGAGTTCTGGTGAATGTTTTTGAAAAGAATTCATATTGGGTGTGTAGAAAATGAGGAATAAAAGCAATAACTTTGGAAAAAACTACACCAGTATGAGGAAGAAATTGAATCATTGTACCTCTTTGGCTGAACCACCACAATGATGCACATGCTGATTATGGATTTAACCCAGAAATGTGGCACCACTGAATTGGCAGGATGTGAGTGCGTCTGGGGAGAGAGAGAGAGACAGAGACAGAGACAGAGACAGAGAGAGACAGAGAGAAACATCTTCCAATACCATTAACAGGATGTTAAAATTAATAGATTAAGAAACAACAGTGTAAGCATGTTTTTTTTTTTTTAGAAATATGGAAGGAAACTACCAGGAATGGCTAAAAATTAAAAGTTATTTCCTCTAAGGAGCAGTAATTAGCCGGGGTGGGGGGAAGAAGGAGTGAGGAAGGAGACTGTTATTTTTCATTTAAGCCTTCTAATACTCTGACTTTTTGAACTGTAAACGCATGATACTTTGGTAACAGTAAACATTAAATTTAAAAAAGAAGACCTCTGAGAACAGGATCTGGTCGCCGGTATTTGAGGGTGAAATGTTGGTGAGACACACCCCATTCCGTTTTTACATTCAACACTCATTGAACACCAATTTTGTGCCAGACTCTCCATTACATATGACATCTTGTAGTCGTCCTGTCAACGCTTTCAGGTAGGCACTTTCATCCCCAGTTTGCAGGAGCTGAGACTCAGGGAAATTAACCCTGTGAGTAAATCTCAGAGTTAAGCACACATTTGTCTGACCCCAAAATCATGCTTTTCCCATCAGCCCAGGTTGCCTTTTTGTAGTTGGTGCCTATTTATGCTCCAGACTCACCATAAAATAACATAATTTTAAATCTAGAAGGAGTCTTACAGATCATCTTGTTCAAAGCATTTCATTTTATCGGTGGATAAATTGAAGTTCTGTCACTTACATGGTCATTAGCAGCTGACCTGGCCCAGTTTCCACAACTTGTCTTCGTCTACATGATACTGTCAACATTGTGGGAAAAAGTCAGGAAATTAGGACTCCTCCAATGAACAGAAATCACAGCTAGTTATTTTTCCCCAAGAATAGCCATACCTGGCTATTTCAAAAAGAGAAGAAAGTGAAATTCCCACAATAGGAAATTTCCAGGACCCAGCAGTCCCAGTATGCCAGCCACAGTCTTGCTTTCTCCCTCTATAACATCCTGGAGAAGTCCTCATAATCTTCCTGAAGTGACATGTGGCCTCATCCCTGGGAATGAGGGTCTCTAGGGAAATAGTCACCTGCTCTTTCTAGAGGGGTTTCCTGTCACAGGGCAAAACATGCACCCCATTACAGAATCTTGGAGCAGAAGAGGTCCAAAGTGAGGCAACTAAAAAAAATCTAGCTTTTATTGAGCACCAACTATGTGCTAAGAACTTTATATTCATTATCTCATTTTATGTTTGGAGCAACTCTGTAAGTACAGTTAGTACTCCCATTTGACAGATGTGAAAAGTAAAGCTCAGAGAAGCTAAACTTTTAAGAAGGGTCAGGGCTTGGATGAAGCCCAGATTGCCTGAAACCAGGCCTCTTGCCTTTCAGTGCTATGCTCTACAGTCGATTCCTTTTTCTATCACTCAGGGTACCTCTGAAACAAAGCAGACCAGTTCGAAGCAAACATCAAAGTCAATGAAGTAGAAACAGCACTCTGCTTGTGCTGTGACTTTTGCCTAGAGCATCCTTGGTCCCTGGACTTCCTGACCTCCAGCATACTACCTTAATCTTTTGCCTGATTATTTCCCACTAATCCTTTCAGACTAGCTTTGGACATCATCTTCTTGGGGGTCTTCTTCACACCCATTAGCCCATCTTCTCACTCATCATCTCTTGTCATTTATGATCATATTTTGTCATCATTCATTTGTGTACCTCTTTCCCACCAAACAAAGATTGCTGCAAGGGCTAGAACAAGTCTTAAACATTGTTGTGTTCCTTGGTGGGCTGAATATTATCTCGCTTCCCCAAAGAAGTCTGTGTCCCAATCACAGCAGCCTGTGAGTGTGTTATTTCACATAGCGAAAGAGATTTTGTGAATGTTGAAATGTAGAGACTACTGGATTATCCAGATGGGCTCAGTATAATCACAGCATCCATATAAGAGGAAGGCAGGAGAGTCAAGAGTCATAAAATGGAGACATGATGATGAAAGCAGAGGTTGGAAGATTCCATGGCCTCTAGAAGCTAGAAAAGGCAAGGCAATGGACTCTCCCCTAAATCCAGCATGAGAAACACAGCCCTTCTGACACCTTGACTTTAGGACTTCTGACCTCCCGAACTGTAAGCTTCAAGTTACTAAGTTTGAGATAATTTGTTACAGCAGCCAAAGGAAACTAATACACAGCTCTAGGGCTTAGATAGTACCTGACGCATAGTAGGAACTTAATAAATATTTCTTCAATGAATGAATGAGCCATTTGTAATGCAGTGTGTGTCTATCCCATAGACATCCCTCTGTAGGTAAAGGTTTATGAGTAAGCAGTAAACAAATTATGGGAAGGACATTGCTCTGGAAATCTGTAGCAGAGACTTTATTGTTATAGCCAACCAACACTGGTTTGGGCAGCTTCCCTGTGAGTAAATCCAATAGGTTTACTCTGTGACTTGGGAAAACTCATTTAATCTCCCTGAGCCTCTGTTTTCTCATCTGTAAGAAGGCAAAAGTTAGTCCAGTCTTCTTCCTGACAATGAAGTTCATAAAGACAGATGATGCTATTCTGCTGGAGTGCTCCTCAGAAGACAGATGCTATATAAATACTGGATAGCATTATTGTTGCATGAATAATAAATATTTAAGAAATAAATCCATGTTTTTAAAAACAAATAAAGCAAGACAACCAGAGTCACCTGTCACTTAGGGGAGGCTATGCTCTCTTCCTGAACTAAAACACTTAGTGTTTTTAATAGCTTGACTTTTTAATAATCTGTAACTTGAAATGGAGCACATAGCTTTAGGATTAAATATTAAAATATTAAATATTAAATCAGACAGCAGAAATCCATCACATACTTGAACCTGCCTGATTTACTCAGGGCCTCCTAAGTGCTCTAAGAAATCTAAGCAGTGTTTACATCCACTGAGGTCATTTCTTTCTTTCTTTCTTTTTTTTGCCAGGCACACAGGCACTGTAGACATTTTTTTATTGATTAATCGTGAAGAGTTGAATGAAATAGACCAAATACTAGCATCTGCACTTGAAACAGCCTGTGTAGCATGATGAATCTGGAGGTTACATTTTATAGACATGACCAATTATTCTGAATGAGGGAGTGGGGCATGCTTTGTCTCCTTGGTCCATGCCTGTTTCTTTTTGACTCCTTGTGACAGCAGCTTTATGAAGCCCGAGTTTCAACCCTGGGCCTGATCTTTGTGTACATTTTGACTGCAGCAATGGTCTAACAACCCTCTGGGTGTCATCGTCATCGAAGCTCTAGTACTCAACCAAAACCCTGAGAACCTGTTTACTTGATTGATGAAGTCGGGTTTCTCTACACAAGGAAAACAGCTTTGAAGTTTATCTTCACTCTGTCTGCTTCCCTTGTCTGAGTGTCAAACCCTCGTTCAGACATTAGAGCCTTCTGTCATTCAAAATATATTCCTGGGAAATGAGTTGATGCTAGTCGTTTGCAATTTATTCTTTAGGTAAACCATGTAGTGAAAAGACAGAGAGACATAACTCTGTTTAGCTGGATGAACTTGAGCAAGTTTTTTCACCTTTGAAACTATTTCCTTGTCTGTTAAAGAGGATGGCTTAATTAATTGTGATAATGTTTACATTGGTGGTGCATTACCATCCACAAGTTTGGAGGTATAAATTGAGTCACGTTGCCTCTAGTGATCAGATTAACATCACCTCAACCCCAATGCTGGCTTGGCACTAGCTCCTCTGAGCGTGTATTGGAGGGTGTACATAGTTGGAGGAGGAAGAAGGAGAAAGTGTCTCTTCCTAATGTGATGCTCAACCACAGTGGCTCCACGCTTTCCTAAGGCTGGATTCTTAATTACAGGTCTTCAATTTATGTGCACATGCAGCCAAAAATCCAAAATATTATAACTATAGTGCTCAGAGGGCTGAGACACCTGAAGTTTCCAGGCTCAGCCACAATCTGTATGCAGATGAGCTCCTATGACTGTTGAAATCTTGGCATTGAAGCTCAGAGCAATGCCACCTCATCTATGACAATTTTCCTGGCTCCTTAAGATCACAGTTGCCTGTTTTTCCTCTGAATTCTTTAGTTAGCTAATTCACCCATTTCAATCTGCCTGTGCACAATACCTTTGTATCTCTCATATTGTTTCATAGTGCTGGAGCTAAGCAAGCAACACTAACAATAGAAACAACATTAAATAAATGGACAGTTATTTTCACATGTTAGACTTTGGACAGGCTCTTTACGTATGTTATTCATTACAGATATTTATTGAGCAAATATCCAAGCATCTAGTACTGTCCTGGGTGTTGAAGATGCAGCACTGTGCTATATAATATATCCGTGTTGCTTATCTATATTATACATAGTACTTTGTATCTCTTAATCCCATACCTGTACCTTGCTCTTCTCCACTTCCCTCTCCCCACTGGTAACCACTAGTTTGTTTCTGTATCTGTGAGTCTCTTTCTGTTTTTCTACATATATTTGTTTTTTTTTAAATTTAGATTCCACATAGAAGTGATATCATACAGTATTTGTCTTTGTGTGACTTATCTCACTAAGCATAATATTTTCTAGATCCATTCACATTGCTTCAAATGGCAGAATTTTATTATTTTTAGTGAGTAATTTTCCATTGTATATATATATCACATCACCTTATCCATTCATTTGTTGATGGACACTTGAGTTGCTTCCATAGCTTGACTATTACAAATAGTGATGCTACAACATTGGGGTGCATGTATCTTTTTGAATTAGTGTTTTCCTTTTTTCTGGATATATACTCAGGAGTGGAATTGCTGGATCATATGGTAGTTCTATCTTTAGATTTTTGAGAAACTTCCATACTCTTTTCCATAGTGGCTGTACCAATTTACATTCCCACCAACAGTGTACAAAGGTTCTCTTTTCTCCACATCCTTTCCGACATTTATTATTTGTAGACTTTTTGATGATAGCCATTCTGACAGGTGTGAGGTGATATCTCATTGTTTCGATTTGCATTTCTCTAATAATTAGCGATGTTGAGCATCTTTTCATATGCCTGTTAGCCATCTGTATATCTTCTTTGGAAAATTGTCTATTCAGGTCTTCTGTCCATTTTTTGATTGGGTTGTTTGTTCTTGTTTTTTTATATTGAGTTGTAGGAGCTGTTCATATATTTTGGATATTAACCCCTTGTTGGTCATATAGTTTGCAACCATTCTTTAGGTTTGTCTTTTTGTTTTGTTGATGGTTTCCTCTGCTGTGCAAAAGCTTTTAAGTTTAATTAGGTCCAGGTCCTTTACATATGTTATTCACCAGCAGATATTTATTGAGCAAATACCCAAAGCATCTAGTACTGTCCTAGGTGCTGAATATGCAGCATTAAGACATGCCTAGTTCTTGGACCATATGTTTTTGATCAGCCATGGCAAATTACAGTTGATGGCCTGCTTTTGTATGGCCCATGTACTAAGAATGTTTATTTTATTTTATTATTTTACATTTTTAAAAGATAAGAAATAGAATATGCAACAGAGACCTCACGTGGCACACAAAGACTAAAATATTTACTATCAGGCCCTTTAAAAAAATGTCTGCTGACCTCTGATGATCTCATTTTATCTTCCCACCCTATTCTGTCAGACAGATTTTTCAGTATATGCATTGCTTATGAGGAAACCGAGGCTCAAAGAGGTGAACTTTCTTTTCCAAGATGATTCAACTAATAGTTTTCTAAGGTGGCAGTTCAGACTAGGATATCTTTGGCTTGTCTGAGGGACTAGTGTTGAAACCTTAGCTCTGCCCAACTCAACTAGGAAACCCCTTCTTCTCCTGCCACCATGTTCTTTCTGAAATATTATTAATCCACCATAGAGGAATGGGGAAATAGTGTTTTAAAAATGTCAGACCTTGATATTTCAAGGAAAGTGACTTTCAGGATTAGGTAGAAAGAGTGGTGGTCTTCAGAATTATGAACCTTGGTTTTAGTCCTCTTCGGGCCTCAGCATCTCCAAGCATAAAATATAGCAGTTGAATCATTTGACTTTTAAAGTACCTCTCAACTGGGGATATGGATCCTTTATTCCAATTGGATTGTACACGTTTCTCTTTATCTCTACCATGGCCATACTGAATAATGATTAAATATTTAATTTAAATTTTTTATATTAGGAAAGTATAAAGTCCTATCCATATCTCTAAAAAGTCTCTGTTTTCTGCAGAGACAGTGATATAATTAAGGGAATGGGCTTAGTTTTAGAAAAGCGTCTCCAAAGTGGCTTGTGATTGGTGCACACTGTTAAGGCATGGCTGTAAGCTGATTGTGGAATCCTGGTCTCCGATGGAAACAGTAAGGGCTTAGAACAGGTAGATATGTACATGATTTTATCCTGCAGATGACACTGTCTTAATTTGGTTCAGTAGACATTAATCGGGCATTTACTATGTCCCTAGTATGAAGTTAGGTAATAGGGATAAGGTATGAACTCATAGACCTTGACTTCAGTCTGCTCACTGCCTGGTAAGGAAGAAATCTTTAAATGATGAATTGCAATTCAGTGTGTTAAAAGGAGCCTGTGTGCAGGGAGCATGGGTTGCTCACAGAGAAGTGATGGTTGTCTTTGTTGGGTGAAAAGGGGTGGTTGGATAGGGATAGTTTGGTTCATGGGCCAGAGACACACTCAAAGGAGGACAAATGGAAAGTGAAGCTATTATAAAGATGCAGAGAGAATCTCACTGAAACAGATGCAAGAGGCATCGTGGAAACTGTAAAATCACCATGAACCCTCATTCTATCTCTCTGACTACATCATCTCTTCTGTCTTTAGTCCAGCTTCTCTTCTCATTCATCTACTTATATATTGGTCTACAGAACCTTCTGGTTCGGCCTGTACTTGCATCTCCAAGCCTCAATTCCAGATACCCAGGAGAAAGAGAGGTGATTGGTTCAACTAGGGTGATGTGCCTTCTCTGTTCTCGTTAGCTGAGGCCCAGGAGCAGGGTCATCAGTTAGCTACTATGGGCTTTGGGCAGGGTAGATTTTTTTTTAAAGCCACTGTAGGGAAGGAGAAATTGGTGGAGCAGTCACTACCTGGGGTCCCTGTGCCACTGGGTTTTGAGCATTAGACTAGCTCCTAAACCGTAAAGTTAGCGGGGAAGAAGTGGTTTATACTCATCTACGTGTTTGTGCACAAACTTAGAAGTTAACTGTGTAACAGTTCGGAATGACCAAATTCTGGCAAGCCCAGGGCTGAGGAAACTCCTTTTTGCCATTTGTTGATGATGGGACTCAGCATGGCTACCCCCTGTAGTGGAAAAATGGGATAGATCTCAAGTAGTCTGAGACTGTTTAGAAGCTCTTGTTTTGTTCATAACACAGTATAGCATAGATTGCACTGTGCTATTTTGAATTCAGTTGGTTATTAATTGAGCATCTATTATGTTCAAAACACTGCAAGGACTATAGGGTGAACAATATGGAGACTATCATATTCTCTTAGAAGCTGTTATGAAAACCTCACTTGAACAGAATATAGTAATTGTTTAGAAGAAAACTTTGACAAGTGATTTGGGCAACAGTAGATGCTCCAGGAAATAGAAAAGAGGAGATGTCAATGAAGTTGGGGACTCTTTAGGAAATGAGGGAGAGAGAAACACAGTCTCCAGACAATATGGGTGAGTGGACTTTGGTTAAAAAAAGAGAGATTTTAGGTTGCTGAATTTGGAGTGCAATGTAAAATCTTATTTCCCCAATGGAATCTTCAGTAAATTTTACATTATTCACTAATGCATTTATGAGAATAAATTCTTTTCAGGGTCCTTTAAGAGGACATAATAGGGCAGCTCATATCTAGAATACCAAATTATGGAAAAATGCATGGATCCAGTTCTCAAGTTGTTTACAATGCATGGGATGAATGTCATCAGCCTAGGAGAGTGACTTTGGATTTTCTGGTTATCTGTCAATCTTATAAGTTAGCAAAGCATCAAAACATCACACCACTTGGGTATGGGACCATCCTAAGATCAACAGAACACAAAAGTGTTGACTACCTGTTTTGAACTATACACTGTTTTCGTGTTGGGAGCACAAAGTGGAAAAATACAAAACCCTTGCCCCCTAGGGACTCATAGTTTATTGGTGAAAACAGACACATGAGCATGTAAAAATATGACACAAAATGAATCATTATACCATAATTGAACTTCTGTAAAGGAAGACTCTTCAACAAACATTGACGCATTCCAAGGGCAGCAGAAATTCTGAACCAAGAGCACTGAACTCAGAAAGCCCCCTGATGTGTGATGATTAGTGGACATTTCTGACAGCATAGCTATTAGCGCTATTGATAACACTTGGGAAAGGTCAAGTTTTGCAAAGAGTTTCTGCCCACTAAGAATAGCAAGGAATCGATCGATTCTGAGCATAAGAACAATGTCAGGACCCAGATGGAAGTGCAGTTGCTATCACTGGGGAAGTCTCCTTCTCCCAAATAAAGGCCCTGGAAAATACATGTCAACATCCTCTAGTTAGACTCTTTGACTCGTTGAGTACCTTGAATCCCCAGCTTTTCAATTGCGAGGTCTTTTACACCCTTGGTCTGCACTCAAAGGCTGATCCTTAGAAAGTCTTTATTGACCACTTACTGAAGTAAGGTAACACCCTTCCCCCATCACTGCACTAACACCACACTCTTCATTTCCTTCTTAGCACTTGGCATAATCTGAAGTCATCCTGAATATTACTGGGTTGCCTGTTTACCCCATGGATTCTTCAGTACATTTCACATTATTCAATGATGCATTTATGAGTGTAAATTCTTTTCAGGACCCTTTAAGAGGATATGATAAGGTAGCTCATATCTAGACTACCTGAGTATGGAAAAAAATGTGTGTACCCAGTTCTCAAGTTGCTTATGATACCTATCCTCTGGCCCCCTCCTCATCCCCTGCTAGGATAAAAGCAAGCACTATGATTGTCTTGTACACAGAGTAGAGGCTAACATAGATTGCACTTTTGTGTGAGTCAGAGAAAATTGCCCTCTCTGAACAGATGGATGAGAAAACATCACACCGTCTTGGCAGACACAGTCACACGAGTTCACACCTCCACAAGTAGATTCCAACCCCTCACTTGCCGTCTGTGTGCAGTACAAGAATTTCTAAAACACAGGGGACAGCTCTGCTTCTCCATTACCATTTGGGATGACCTGTGGCAAATAGTAGGTGTTCATTAATATTTGGTGAATGAATGAAGTACCCCAAGATCTACCAAACACTCCATGTTATACAGCGATATTCTTGTAGGGAAGCCTTTTGAGACCCAGATCGATTCCCTGACAGATCAGGTAGGGCCCATAAGAGGCTCTCACCTGGAACACAGCGGTATTTAAATAGCACTGTCACCAGCTGAGGATGACCTCTGTGACCTTCTGATATTTCATAAATGCACCAACCTCAGGGGCTCTACCTAAGTACTGTCAGCCTTGTTCTTGCCCACTGACTTTACAGCGTTCTGTATGCAGCCAGGTTGCGGGGATTGAAGCCTTCTAACTGAGCACCCCTTACCAGAGGTCCTGTAAGCACTGGCAAAGCCAGTCTCCCACCTTTTAAAAAGCAGAATCAAAATCTCATCAGGGACTCTGGCCGATGCATGGAGCCAGGCCTATGGATCTGCCACAGATGGAGATGTGAGGGAACTTTACAAAGTAAAGAAAAACTCACGTTGCTTTCCTAAATCAAAATTTCAAATAAGAACACGGCTTGGCAATTCATTCCCTGCAGAATTAACCTTTGTTTCTCTGCAGGCTGCTTCTAAGAATATGCATCGTGACTAAAAGGAAATGGGAGAGAGCTTACAAAATGGCTTGTGTGTTTACCACAAAGGAGGAAAGGCTGAAATGAAAGTGAAGTTGAAAAGGAGGCTTGTTTCTAACTAACCCAGCCTCTAGACAGGAGTTCAGATGCAAAAGCAATTACCATAGACATGAATTTGAGGCCCCATTCACAGATGTGCAAATGCCACTCTTTCACCTGCCATTTCTTTAACTTACTCCTGACAAAGGATAACAAAGTTCTAGGGGCGGAAGACAATCACAGACATCATAGTCTAATTTCTTCTATTCTTTAGGAGTCAATTTGGATCCTCCTCCTGGAAGCCTTCCTAGATTTGATAAGTGCCCTTCCTCTGTGTCCCCATAAAACCCTATGAGTTTCTTTGTTATTGAATTTGTCACATTGTATTATAGCTATCTGCTCATGTGTCTAAGACAGGGGTATTTTATTTGACTTAAAAAAATCTTTCAAGTCATATACTTAGCACAATGTCTGGAATAAAGTGACATCTCAGTAAGTTCTTAATGAAATAGTCAATGGACTATTCTATTAACGGTGGTTGCTTATTGAACTCATACTATTGGTCATCCCTTTGCCACACACTAAGACAGTACACAAGAAATAAACACATGGCAATAACAGTGGTAGCTATCATTTTGAGTGTCTATTATGAGTCAGGCACTCTGCTAATTGCTTTACAAATAGTTTTCTTATTAATACCTTAAGGCAACCTTATGACCTTCTGATTTCATAAATCAGACTGAGACCCAGAGAGATGAACTGACTTTCCTCCAAAGCCACTCAGCCATTTGAACCAATCTCCAAATCTCCTGATCTTCACTCTACAGTCTGTGGCTTCTCGGACCTTAAAAAGCACGTATGAGATGAGCTTCCCTGGTGGCGCAGTGGTTGAGAGTCTGCCTGCCGATGCGGGGGACACGGGTTCGTGCCGCGTAGCGGCTGGGCCGGTGAGCCGCGGCCGCTGAGCCTGCGCGTCCGGAGTCTGTGCTCCGCAACGGGATAGGCCACAACAGTGAGAGGCCTGCGTACCGCAAAAAAAAAAAAAAAAAAGAAGCACGTATGAGAGGAAGGTGGGTCAAAAGTACAACGCATTTGATGTATTAGAAAATCATTAACTGCCACACTGTTGAAATGGAGAAACAGGAATCAGTGCAGCAAGAGTTCTCTGTGGACTGGATTAATCATGGAAAGACTTATGAGGGTCTAGGATCAGACTTGAAATAAAAATGGGATTAAGAGCTTGGACTTTGGACAGAACCTGGGACTGCATTCCGACTCTGCTACTTAAAAGCTGTGAGAATTTTTGGAATTTGCCTTTTGAGCCTCTCCACACCTATACTTAAAATAGGCATAACAACTGGTATGAGTTAAAAAAGCTTTCATATGCAAGTAACGGAAGCATTGATGAAAAATGGCAATCACAATGAGAAATTGGGTAAAATATAAGGACACATACGCATCTCCAGGTTTGTTCAGCAACTCAGTTATCAAGGACCCAGGCTTTCTCTATATTTACCATTCTCAGCTGTAAGCATCCCATCCTCATGTGCATGAACAAAAGATGGCTGCCACAGCATCAGTCATCACATCCACATTCAAGGCTGTTAGAAGGAGGAAGGGACGTGTCCACAGGACTTGTCCCTTTTGTCAGGAACGTAAAGCCCTCCCAGACACTACTCTTTAGGAATTTCCCCCGTTACATTTCACCAACCAGAACTGAGTCACGTGTCCACTCTGAGCTGCAGGGAGAATGGGAAAGCAGCTACCTGGTTTGTTTTCATTCTCTCTATAGTGGGAGTTGAAGATACAAGGGTTGGGGATGGCTTTGGGGATAGCCAAACAAGAGAGTCTGCCATACCTACCTCACTGGCAGTTTAAGGAACAAGGGGAAACCACAAGTAAAAGGGCAGTAGAACTTTCATAGTAAACGGCAAGAACATGCTGCTATGAAAAACTGCTGGACAAAATATGAGTAAATTTTGAATATTTCACTTCATTCAAAGATGAAAAGCTACGTAGAGGGATTTGGACTTTGCTCTAACAACTATCATGACAATGGTACCTACTAAATGACAGGTGGATAGAAGACTCTCTATCCACTGTATCATTGAACACTTCTAAGTACCACTATTATTATTTCCCTTTTCAGATGAGGAAATGAGAGGTGAGTTAACTTGACCAAGGTCCACATTTAGAAAGTGGTTGAGCCAGTAGTTGAGCCCAGGCAGTTGGACTCCAGGTACTTTGCAAGGTCTTGATCCTTGAGTGATGAAGTGGGACCATGGGATGAGCTGTCCCAACAAGGTGGACTTGTGTGAAACGGAAATGCAGAAGTGAGAAGGGCAGGAACTAGGATTCCATTCTCACCTCTCATTGCACTGGAATGCTCGTTTTAAGTCACTGCCCTCTTTCCTGAGGGCAGAAAGGCATCCAGTTTTTCCTCAGTTATGAAATGAAGGCCAACAGACCAACAAAAGTGACTTGCTCAAATCAGGAAAGAACACAAAAGGCAACTGCAATAGGAGGCCCTAACTGGGTCCCCTTCCTGCCGGAGGCCAGGTCAGCTGGATGACATCTAAGGCTCAGGTCACTTTCCCTTGTCTTCTCCCCTCCTCCTCCCTTCCCCTCCCTCCTGGTCCCTTCTCTTGGACTGATGTAGGTCAGGCTTCACAAGGAAACAGTCATGATGAGTTTAACAGGAACAAGGATTTCTTATAGGAATCAGACTTCACAGACCTGCATGAGGAGCTGGCAAATGAAGGCCTGGAAAGGGGAGCTGGAGCATCAGAAAAAGTTGAAAAGTCACTAACCAGTCTGCCCGAAGTACTAGCCAAACAGGAGACTTTAAGCACATCCAGTGGAAGAGGGGGGACCAGTCGGCTCAATGGCTCCATGTCTGTGAGTCAGCAGCCAGACACCTGGCTAGGCGGTTGGTCAGCAGGGCCAGCGGTCAGGCAGACAAGCTCAGTGTGGCACAGAGGAGAGTGAGGACAAGCCTGAGCCTCCCAAGAACATCTGTGACTGTCCCCCAGCTTGTCGGACCCAATGACCTTCTCAGGGTAATGGCTGCTGCTTAAACCCTGCCCTCAGAATCCCACAGATTCTTTTTTTGGACAATTTTAAACCAGAACCCTGCAGGGTAGGGGATTCTGGGAAACATGGTTGAAACATAGTTGTCAACTTACACAAGGAGACAATGGCACAAACACATTCAGTCACAGACATAGTCAGGGATCCAGGTCCAGATGAAATATTAATCAGCCTGACTTGTTTCCAGCCTTTAGGACCCTGTTCCTACTCTCCTAATCTTCTCTTCAAGAAGCTGGAGGAGAGGCAAGGAATGGGTGTTTTTTGACATCAGCATGTTCCAGTAGAACCTCTCACTCTCTTTTCCTTTTACTTCCTATAGACACACTGTTCCGTTAGTTCCTCAAACACGCTGAGTTCTTTCTTACCATGGGAACTGCACGTGCTGCTCACTTCCCCTCTCTTGCCTTCCAGCAGCTTCTTTGTCAAATCAATTCCTATTTGTCCTGGTTAAGTGCCCTCATAGAACTTTCTGTTTCTCCTTTATAATTCTTGAATCACCATCAAGTAACTTTTAAAAAAAGTTTCTAGTGCCCTTCTCCCTAACATGTAAACCACATGGAGGCAGGACTGTGCCTGTCCCATTCAGCGCTGTAGCCCAGTGTCTAGCCCAGTGCCTAGCACACAGTAGAATCTCAGTAAATACTTGTGGAAAGATTAGGTAAGTGAATGGATAGGTGAGTGAAAAAATGAATAAATGAGCATACAGGGAATCTATTTAAGGTGAGCATCGTGATGATTCTCCTCAAAAAATGCAATAGGATGGGCTGGCACGTAGACAGGAAAGGTATTGTAATCTATGTTGCTCTGGAGATTTGAACCCATGTTGTAGGGCAGTGATGGCTGCAATTTGGATTTAGTGTAAGGAAGAACTTTCTAACAGTGAAGCTGCCCTCTGTAGAACAGTGAGTTCCCTTAAGGTGTTCAAGCCAAGCCTGGAGAATTTCTTGCTCAGGGATATTGTAGAGGAATTCATGCGTCACGTGCACATTTAAGACTGTGGGAGACCCGCCCTAATGCTGAGTCTTTGGTTTTATGTGGGTACCCTCACAGTAGAGCATAAGGGCTAACAGCCAGGAACCATGAAGAGAAGGATTCAATTCCCATGACGCCTCTTACCAGCTGGGTGACCCCAGGTCAGTGATTTCATGTCTGGGAATCTGTGCTGATGTTAATCTCCTGGGGTTGATGTGAGGATTAACTTGATATCATGAGGAGTGGAAAGCACCAAACTCCTGCCAGTAGATTATTCACGCTCTTAGACAAACGTCCCCATGATGAGCTTTGGATGATAGGGAAATAATACTACTTGCCACCACCAAGATCACCACCAACAATAATGATGATGCTGGTCAAAGGGCATAAGCCTTAAGCTATAAGATGATTAAATTCTGGGGGTCTAATACACAGCATGGTCACTCTAGTTAATAATACTGTTGCAAACATCCTTGAAATTTGCTAGGGGAGTAGATCTTAAGCCTTCTCACTGCAAAAATAATTGGTAACTATGTGAGATGATGGATGTGTTAATTAACCTGATTGTGGTAATCATTTTGCAAAGTATGTGTATATCAAATCATCACATTACACGCTTTAAATATATACAGTTTTGTCAATTATACCTCAGTAAAGCTGTAAATTTTTTAAAAAATTAATAGTACATATTTAATAATATTAATGGAGTACCAACTCTGTACCAAGTATTGTACAAGCATTGTGTTGTGTTCAGCAGTCTACATGCATCTCATTTAATCCTCTCCAAACCCTAGGAGCTATGCAGCTCCTCCGGTTTCTGAGCCTCTCAAAGCCTCAATTTCTTCATCTGCAAAATGGAGAAGTACCTGTCTCATCAGGCTTTGTGAGGAATGAATGAGCTCGTCCATGCAGAGGGCTGTGTCTTGCGTGTGATAAGCACTGCACAAATGAAAGCGATGTCAGCATGGCCATTTCCAGACAGGTGAACAGAGGCTTAAGAGGTTCCCTCAGTCACAGCTCTAGCAAGTACAGGACTGGGATTCATGCCCAGCCTGTCTCCACTGCAGCTATAGACTGTCTCCTGAGCTGCGTCACCTTTGATAGGCCATACGCATCGGTCCTGCGTGTCTGATGACACTTGCTCTGCTCAGGGTGCAAACTGCCACTCAGCCAGGCCAGGCTGTCAGCCTAGTGACAGAGCGGACAGGAATTCAGAGACCTTAGCTGGACACAAGCCCAGCTGGAGCCCCTCACAGCCAGAAACAGGTCTTTACCGGGATTAGCTGTGCCTCAGACTCTTTGGAAGCCCGGATGGGCCGAGTAGGGGAAGAGTGGAGCAATCCATCATGCCAAATTAGTGTAATTACGTACCCTGCATGGGCCTGCTGTGAGCCCTGTGCAAAATCACCCCAGCAAAATGGCATTTAGCTCCCTAATGGGACTTGCCTTCCATCCCTATCAGGAGCCTCTTAACAATTCCTTAACAACAATGATTAGAGTGAAATGCCAGGGCAAGAGAGACGACAGGTGTTTTAACATGTATTTTAATAAATAAGCTAATGTTATCTGGCTCCTAGCACAGAAGTGTCTTAATAGTGTTCCGGAGACCTATCAGTCAGCTTTAGGTAGCCTGAGATCTGCAGAGCCCCCTCCTCTCAGGCCCTTGGTTGTTATAGCAACCCCAAACCAGGAGTGGTAGCTGTAAACTTAAAAAATATGACTTTTTCCCAGCCAGCCATGCTTCTCTATCAACACCAGAACCTTTGCCTGAATTCCAAGTGAGTGGGGGATTTTCTTCTCTCTCCAGTCATAAGTCTGACTTGGAATCTATAGCAACCAAAATTAGACTATAAATCATCTTAATGGTGCTTTTCAGAGAATTCTTTACCGGATCAATTCAGATCATACAAGGTGGCAAGCTTCTGAGCCCAGTCACTAATAATGGTCGTGTCAGAGATGTATGGCAGGGAAGGAAGGGGTTGGGGCATATCCTGTTGCAGTTAATCTCTTTGATGATTGGCTACCAGACTTCAGTTGTATCCCTCCCTGGCATCATCTCTCCATGAGCTGCCTTGGACTCGCCAGAAGTAACAGAATCTGATAATTTCTGGGCTTCTTCAGCACGTGGAACTGGTCACGAGAGAGTACAACCTAGTAGTCAGGAATGCAGGCCACTACACCAGCTCTAGGTTTGATCTAATACTAGGTATCTGAATTTGGAAAGTGATGTACCAACTTCTTTAAGCCTCGGTTTCCTCATCATAGAAATGGGAAGAACAGTAGTGCCTCTCTTCTATGCTATTTGTCAGGATTAGAGAAATATTTGCCAAGCACCTAGCAGGGCCTTAGAATATAGTAAATGCCCAAAGAATGTTTACTAATATTTTAAAAACATAGGGGGTAAAATATTAACAGTTATTGAATCTAAGTGGCATGCATTGTACTAACCTTTCAACTTTTCTATATGTTTAGGAAAATTTTATAATAAAAGTTGGATGAAAAGAAATGTAGAGTCAAAATAGCAATAGAATGGACTTGACTTTCAATCCTCAGATATTGTACTGAGGGCTTGCCATGTGCCAGGCACTGTGCTGGATGCTAAGATCACAGATATGACTGACAGGGGAGGTCCCTGTCCCCGTGGAGCCAGCATTCTAGTGGGAGAGACGGGGTGGACTTAAGGACCTTGTACACTATGGGAGAATTATTCCCCGGGTGGCAAGCAAAGGCACTTTAAGAGCACAGATGGGGGCAAAGAACTCAGGCTGGGGGCAGACGTTCTTACACTGAGACTTAGAGGATGAGAAAACAGGTGGGTTAGCTAAGCAAAGCAGTGTTGGGTAGGCAGGCTGATGCTGGTAGCAGACGGAACAGTGTGTATCAAAGCCTTCGGTATGTTTGAGGACCCGAAAGAATGCCTTCCCTTCCCAGCCCTGCCCAAATCTACCAATCCGTCAAGGTTTCATTTTATTTCATTTTATTCAATCAACATTTACACTGTCTGCTCTTTTCCAGTCCTCTGTGCTAGGCTCAGGGGATTGAGTTGAATGGACAAAGGTCATATTTTGCCCATGAGCTATAATTTGCTGGTACCAACTTTAGAGCATCTCTGGTACCACTGACTTATCCCTTCGTGAGTCAAGAGGGTTGGTCTTCTGTACCTCTGTATCCATCAGCCATGGGCTGGGCTGCTTCTGGGCAGATGAGGTGAGAGAGTGTAATTGCTAATGCAAGGTAGCTTCTATTAGCTTCGGGCAATTTTCCATATAAGGGGGACAGCGGCAAGCCATTAGCAGCCAGCATTCTTGGCAGCTAGCGCATGGGTGCAGCCGTACAGTAAAGGGGATGCAGGTGGGGCAGGCACAGCATTTACTCCTGCCTTCAATGTTCCAGGCACAGGGTGCATTGAGCTCATGGCCATGCCTATCCACTTATGTATCTTTCAGCTGCTTTCCTCCTACAGCAGCAGCATTGGGTAGTTGTGCAGAGATCATATAGCTTGCAAAGCCTCAAATATTTACAGTCTAGCCCTTTACAGACAAAGTCTGCCAACCACTGCTATAGAGTCCAACCCCCATGGGTCAGACAAAGGCTAGACTCTACCTGGGGCCACAGTCGTGCTCTGGTCTTTCTCCTTCCCTATTCTGTTTTACTTGCTCCCTTTGAGATGTTTCTTGAAGAGTTCTCCCTCAATAAATGCCCCCACTTCTCTGTCTCAGCCTCTGCTTTGAGAGACCCTACCTAAGGTGCAGAATATAATAAGCATTTGCTGAATGAATGAATGCTTTCCTGAGTTGCATGGAGAAGATGACAGGAGATGGATCAACACGTGAAGAAGTGTGCCCAGAAAAGGCTGGAGAATTATCTAAGAGCAGAGAGGAAGGAGGCTGGGATGGATTTTACCCACCCAGGTCTGACCTTAGCTCATACGCGTACCTGGTCCCAGGACAAGAGCTGACTCACACACGCGGCCGAGGAAGCTATTTTGTGCTACGCTGGATAAAAGAAGAAACAAATGGATGAAGGACATTTTCCAAGGCATGCATTGTACCTTCAGGAACTCCCTTCCTCTATACCAGTTCCTGATATTTGGCACCGGAGGAGGGAGGACCTTTTATTTCATATTCCTAGGAAGGATCACTTATATAAGTAGAGCTCCTTATTAGTGGGGAGGGGGTCTCTCAGCAGCCTTGGTCTCCCCACACCCAGAAGTGTCCTCAGTACATTCTGATCTGGGTTAAGAAGAAGGTGACTATGAAATCTGTGCTGCATGGACTAGCCTTTTCTGAAAGGCCAGCCTTGTAGTATTGGGCACTGGCCCAACTTACAGCAAAGCAAAATTTATAGCAAAGTGGTCATTTGGCTAAAGTTCCTTGCTTAAATCTCCTGCAAGGAATTCCATCAAGAGAAAGAATAAAAGGTGGCTCAGATCTGGGGACATAATTGGCCCCCTACCATCGAAATAGCATCGAAATGCATCTTAAATGCATTTTTAAATGCATCTTAATAATCTATTCTGTTCACCTCAACGCAAGATGGGGAGAAAATGCTTAGAGAACAATGTCCTGGTGAACACACCGCTTGGGAACCTCCCTTTGTGAGAGGCCATTCAGCTCTTTTTTGTTTCCTCCATTCCTGTGACTACATAAGGTGATTAACAGTCCTCTCCAGGGAACGGTGGTGATTTCCCATTGAGGCCGTGGGCACCTTTGCAAAATGGGCTTAAATTAGCAGCACTCCTCACCAGCATGTCTGCGAGCCCCTGCACGGCCACCAGGGCTTCGCTTCCGTTTTTGGAGCTGCCAGCACACAGACAGTTCCTTGGAGGCGAACTCCCTTTCATTTGAAAGTATTTAAAAACAAGCTGTCAGGGAGACCACCCACGCCCTACCTCTCTGCTGCAATGCTTGTTTTCTTTGTGCATTGGTTGACCTTGTAAAGACTTCATTTGCATGGCATCCCTCCCTCTAAAGGGGAAGACTTGAAAGTTCAGGGGTCCTCTGAGTGTGGATGGGGTCAAAGCAACTTCCAGATACAGGAAAAGCCCAAGCATTTCTTCTTGTCCTAGTGATGGCAATCGTGACCTTAATAAACAATAATAACCACTACAGATGAAGGAGCAAACGTTCATAGCACAGGTTTAAAGAGGCACCGGGCCGTAACTTGCTGTTTGTGGCTCTGATTATTATGGATGGACTTGGTTTTGGGGACCCCACCACTGAATTCTATCTCGACTCCAACTTTCCACCATGTGAAAGAAATAAGAATAAGGACTTTTCGAGAACCGTGATATGCTAGGCACTGTGCTAAGAACTTTACATATTATTTCATCCTCACTATAGACAAGAACTAGACCCAGGGGCTTTCCTGGTGGCGCAGTGGTTGAGAGTCCTCCTGCCGATGCAGGGGACACGGGTTCGTGCCCCGGTCCGGGAAGATCCCACATGCCGCGGAGCGGCTGGGCCCGTGAGCCATGGCCACTGGGCCTGTGCGTCTGGAGCCTGTGCTCCGTAACGGGAGAGGCCACAACGGTGAGAGGACCGCGTACCGCAAGAAAAAAAAAAGAACTACACCCATATAGCAGTTGAGAAAACAGAGCCCCAAAGAGAGGAAGTGGCTTACTTAAACCCACAGAGCTAGTAACAGGGAGAGGTGGGATTTGAGCCCAACTGCTTTCTGACTATGCAGATTATTTTGTTTTATTACACCATGCTAGTTCAGTGGTCCTCAATTGGGGGGTTACTTGAATCTAATGGGCAGAGACCAGAGATGCTGCTAAATAGCCTACAAGGCACAGGACAGCCCCCACAGAGGATTATCCATTCCCAGTGTCAGGAGTGCTGAGGCTGAGAAGCCCCACGTTAGCTGAGACATTCTCAGCTAATGCTTTTTTACCATCTGTTTAGTGTTAAGTAAAAATGCCTTCAGGAGCTACTAAGCAGAGCTGCCTGGGGTGAGTGGACCCACCGTGTGCAGGAAAGGTGCTCCTCCCGGGCTGAGCGCACAGTTCATTGTCCCTGGTCTCTCCCCTTTTCCACCTTACAGGATGGAACCTGGGAAAGACTGTCCCTGCTGGTGTGGGTCATGTAGGCACATTCTTATGTTCCTACATCCACATGTGAACTAGAATGGGGAGGGCAGAAGAAGGCTGGGCCACTTTTCCAAAATCACCCATTGTGTATGAGGGAACCCAGGTCCACACTTCAATCTTCTGATGCCCAATTCAGAGCGTTACTCCACCTGCTGTGCACACCCAGGTATTTGAGACCTCTTTCCAAAGCAAGTGACACAGCCTCTGTCTTCTTCTGTCAGTACCCCCCCACCTCCCCCAAGCATGGTTATTACCCCGATGGCTTCAGCTCTGTGTCCACCTCCTCATGGCAGGTGGAGGTGGGGGCTAGTGTCACCTCTGTTTTACAGATAGAGTCACTGAGGCACAGTGAGGTTAAGGATTTCCCAAGATCGAACAATGCAGATTGAAATCCAGGACTGTCCGACTCTGCTACCCAGTGTACACGCAGTGTGTACACTACCCAGTGTACACTCAGTGTTTCTCACTCGGCACTGCAGACATTTGGGGCAGGATATTTCTGTGTTGTGGGCCTGTCCTATACGCTGTAGGTTGTTTAGCAGCATTCTTGGCCTCTACTCACTAGATGCCAGTAGCATCCTCCCTCCCCTCCACATCCTGTGACAACCAGGGATGTCTCCAGATGCTGCCTTATGTCCCCTGTGGGACAGAATCGCCCCCAGTTGAGAACCACTGGGTCAGACTATGAGGCTAAGGTACCATCCCCACCCCTTCTCATCTCTAGTGACAAGTTTCTCTTGGTTCTGGGATTTAGCACCCATCCCTCCCTGAGATACACCTGCCCATATTTGTTTTTCCATATCCTGCTCTTCCGGGCAGGACAACCCCTCATCCTGCACAATATCATCTTTCCTCGGATACGTTAATGTTGATGATTTAACGACACTCAGGAAGCTATTCCCGTGGGTCACTCCATCCTCTCCCCATCTACGTCTTTCAATAATAGCTCATCTTTCTGGAGGATTTGCTTCTTTCTCCCCCAAGTCCTTGCATGTTCATCACCCCTCCCACAGTTACTGCATCTCTCTGTCTCATCCTTTACGGAGTCTAGCACAATGCTGAATTATTGACCTAACCACAGGGGTCTTTAGAATGTTTAAATCAGATCATGTCACCC
Organism: Lagenorhynchus albirostris; assembly: GCF_949774975.1. Lineage (NCBI taxonomy): Eukaryota > Metazoa > Chordata > Mammalia > Artiodactyla > Delphinidae > Lagenorhynchus > Lagenorhynchus albirostris. The sequence continues at coordinate 62,931,907 of NC_083109.1, forward strand.
CTCCACTTAAAGCCACCCAGGAGCCTTGCTGTTGCACTCAGAATAAAAGCCAAACTCCCTCCCACAGCCTGCCAAATCCTGTCTGGGCAGGACTTCCTGCCTCCCTCCCAGAGCTCACCTCCCACCTGCTCCATCTTTCCCACTGAATCACGACCCGTGGACCTGCTTCGTGCTCACTGGACATGCTCACCCTTGTCTTACTTCCAGGTCCCGGCACTGGGGAGGACTCCTCCTTTGAACACTCTTTGTCTAGATTCTCCCTGATTGGCTCCTGCCTGTCACTCAGCTTAAATGTCACCTCCACAGAGAGAGTCTTATCCAATCTCCACTATAAAGTAACCCCTCAGCTGGTCTTTACTGCACCACCTGTCTAATTTTCTTCAGGGCACTTACCATCAACCCTGGTCCACGTGTTTGCTTGTTTATTGCCGGCCCATCCGCCCACTCACATCTGGATTTAACCTTCACAGGAGCAGAGATCTCACCTGTCTTGCTCACCTTTGTATCCCTAGTACCTAGAACAGCACTGGCTTGGGGTTGGAATTCAAAAAATAACGTTTTGAATGAGCCTGTCATGTCAGTGTAGCATGCAGATTTCATTAAACGGAGGAACGTTAGGAATTCAAATTGTTATTATGGGTAAATAAAGCACTCAAGTACATTTTTGGCTCTCCCTGTCCAGTTTCTTTCCAGCTCCTGAGAAGCAGCATGAATAATATATTCTGATTTTTTTTGATTGAACTGTCAGCATGATTTATTTCATGGCATCTTCTTTCCTCTCCCCTTTGTAAATAATGGTGCGTCCACAGAGCTTTTTGCTAACATTTGTCTTGCTAATTTGCCTAGGGGGTGGGAGGATGGTGGCTTTTTTTTTTTTTTACCCCCTTATAATGGGTTTGGAGGAGAATATTTTCTGCATGGCATCGGGACTCTTAAAAAAAAAATCAAGGTTATACGGTGCATTGACTCCTTGCCATTTTACAAACCGTCTCAGACTCATTTCACAACTTGAGAATAATTCAAATTGGAAATCACCTACTTTAAGACCATCAAATTAATGGTATTCCCATTACACTCCCTACCCAACCATGTGAACAATGGGGCCGGAGCTGCAGCTGCTAGAATTCTGCGTCAAAGTAAATAATGCACTAACGAGACAGCAATTTCATTCCTCCCGTGGAATTCCCCAGGCGTTTCTCCTTTAAGAGGCAAGGATGGGCTCAGTGCAAATCCCTCCTGATCGTGCAGGGAGACTGGAATGAATGTGGACCCCTGAGTATTGAAGGTGGTGTTTGCAGCATGCAGTGTGTGCTTTCTTGAATTGTTGTAATCTTTTTGGACTCTCATAGATAACTACCACGGGGATGGGAAACATCTACAATAGCTGATGAGCTTGTTAGAATGTCTGGCAATATTTTGTATGTGTATATACACACACACACACATACATATACACAGGCATACCTCGGAGATATTGCAGGTTTCGTTCCAGACCTCAGCAACAAAGCAAACACAACAATCAAGCGAGTCACACGAATTTTTTAGTTTCCCAGTGCATATAAAAGTTACATTGACACTATACTGTAGTCTGTTAAGTATATAATAGTATTAGGTCTAAAAAACAATGTTCACACCTTAATTATCAATAAAAAATATTGCTAAAAATGTTATCATCTGAGCCTTCAGTGAGTTATCATATTAACATCAAAGGTCACGAATCACAAATCACCATAACAAATATAATAATAGTGAAAAAGTTTGGAATATTGTGAGAATTACCAAAATGTGGCATGGAGACACGAAGTGAGCAAATCCTGTTGGGAAAATGGCGGTGACTTTTTTACCTTCAATTGTAAAAAATACACTATCTGTGAAGTGCAATAAAGCAAAGAGCAATAACACGAGTAAAGAGAAATAAAATCAATATACATATAAAATGGAGTGTCTCCTCCCACCCACCTTCTCAGCTTCCACACCTCATCAATCAAAATTGTCAACTTTAGCTCCTAAAATATTGTTGTTTTGAATCTGGTCCTTTCTCCTCATCCAGACTCTGATTCCCTAGCATGAGCCCCCAAATGCTATTTCTGCCTCTAAACCAGTAGCCGGAGCCCTGGCTATTCATTAGAATTACCCATTGAGCTTTTCAAATACACCAGTGTCCAGACTACAACTCCAGAGTGTCTGATTTGATTGATCAGGTGTGGGGTCCTGGCATTGGCCTTTTAAAAGGCTCCTCTGTAGCCAGGGTTCAGAACCACTGCTTTAGACCTACCCAGCTTCACACAGCAAACAGAGGCATCTATGATAAGGCCCGCCCGACCGTGTCATCCCCTGCTTAGCATCCCAGACTGCTTCCCAACAGTGCCTTCAGAGTCCAGTATGGGGTCCTGCTGAGTGAGCGGACCCTAGCCTGCTCTGGAGTCTTATTCCTTCCCTCCCCCTCACACACATAGCTACTCCAGCAGAACTGGCTGCCTGTCTTTTTGAGAACTGTACGCCTGTTCACACCTCTGATCAGCATATGCTGTTCTGGCATTTGGAATGCCCTTTCTCCCCAAATCTGCATGTAGGTATTTACTGATCTTTCGAAACTTGCTTTAGGTTTTACTTCCTCTGAGAATTCTCCCTTGAGTAACCCCTTCCCTTCCGTATTCTCATGTTTTCGTTGTGCTCTCATATTTTGCTGTGTTAGGGCTATTGTCATTCACTCACATTTGCATCAGTCTTCCTCATTGCACCCAACGGTCTTGAAGGCAAGGGCCACATCTTACCCATCTCTGTGATCCCAGGACCACACATTGTGCTGGGCACACAGTAAATGCTCAGCGAGTGCATAGGACTGAATATGTTCCAAATGACAGCCCCAGGGAATGTGCCCATGCCTCTGCTCTCAAGTAGGATTGCCTTCAGATTTCCCAGAGTACATATCCACAAAGATATTTGGAGACAGAAAATCTATGAGAAGTGAAATTGAATTAGCACATTGTTGTGAAGTATAAAAAAAGAAAAATGCAGGTCACCCTGGATTGAAATCCAGACTTCACTACTTACTACTTCCCAGCTCTGTGGGCTTGGACAAGTTACTTAACCTCTCGAGCCTCAGTTTCCTTGTCCGTGCAATAGGGATACGCATCCCTCATTCACAGGGTTGTGATAAGGATTAGAAGATAGAATGTTAATAAAGGATCTACCAAGAATCACGTCACTGAATAGTCAAGTGTCTAACAAATGATAAATTAAGGTCTCTTATCCCCACTTCCTTTACCAGTTTTCCTTTAAGCTTCTGGGAAAAATTAATTATTAAGACCCAGGGAGAACTATCCCTAAATAGCAATCATAATCACAGCCAACATCAATTGAGCACCTTCACTCTGTTCTTGGCACTTTTTCCTCAGGACTTTATGTTCATGTTGCTCTTGAATTCCCAGGAAAGCCCGGGGAAGTTGGCACCATTTTTATTGCCATTTTATAACTGGAAAACTGAGGCTCTGAAAAACACATGGCAGGAAAAATGGGAAAAATGAGAATCTAAACCAGGCAGAAGTTTTCTTTGCAGAACTACTCATCTGCACTGCCTGTCCTACCAGCCACCTTCCTGCTGGGGCCCTGTCAGATTCTGCTTAGCTGACAAAGAATAATAATGGAAGGGCCACCTGACTGGTTGTCGACATGAAATGAATCGATTGCTCATTGTATTATGTCTTTTCCCCTCATGCCAAACCTTGAGAACAAGTCGGGAAACATTTCACATGTTCTGGCTGAGCAGGATGGCCGATTGACAATCCTGCTTGTTAGTGATTAGGGCATGGTAATGTGCTCTGTTGGTAATTAGTATATTAATGTAGCATGGATTGTATCGCTTACAGTGATTGAAAGGTGTGGAAGCTCAGAACATTATTAGTATCTGAAGTTGCAAGCTTTAGGGTGGTAGTGTAGTGTGGAGGGAAGGAGAGCTGTAGGGAAGGCAGGGGACCTGGCTTCTTGGCCTGATTATGCCACTTATGTGCTGTTTGGCTTTGGACAAGTCGTTGCACCTCTCTGGACTTCAGGTTCTTCAGAAGTCAAATTAACAGGTTGGATTCTGGTGTGTAAAGGAGAAAGGAGGAAGGAAAGGGGAGATGCAAATAGTGAGGAATGTGGGTAAAAAAAGGGATGAGGTTGATTCATCCCAGCTTCCATCACTGACAATGCAAGGAACCCCTAGGGAGTGATGTATTTAATCAGGATGGGCTAACAACAGACCAACCCAGAAATGTGGTGGTTTAACACAACAATGGTTTATGTGTCACTCATGCAAATGCCACAGTAGGTTAGGCAACCCTCCAGGGCTGCTTTCCTGGTGGTGACTCAGAAATAGAAGCTGCTTTGAGCTCACGGCTTCCAGGTTGCTGCCACAAGGGACCAGACTGCTCTGCGGGAGCATCTTGCCCTGGCCCCTAAATGCTTCAGCCAGGAAGTGACACAGGTGACACCCACTCACATTTCACTGGAAGGTACCAGTCAATGGCCCTGTCCAACTTCAAGGGGCTGCAAATGTGGGGAAGCTCATGGCTGTGAAGTGAGCTGGAAGTAGTGTTTCTGACATTGGGACTATGGCAGCATCTGAACCCTTTGAGGCTACAGGGTAAGGAGAGGAAAGGAGCACTTATTAAGCACTTACTACATGTCCAGACCTTTGTGCATAGACTATTCCTTTCATTCTTCACTGCCCCTCTACTCCATCCTCATTTTTCACATAAGGACTTTGAGTCTCAGAGAGGTAAGTGAGGGCAGAAATTTACACTACTAGTAATTTGCTGAACTAAACTTTTAGCTCAAGTGTCTGTCAACACCCAAGTCCCTTGCACCTCACTACAACATTTAAGTTATGGGAATCTCCTAGGCTATATCATCACTGGGGCCCCTCATCTCTGAAACTCTGTACCTCTCTTACAGAAAATCCCTCACTAGAATGATAAACAAAACAAAACTAATTTCCTTGGTTAGGTTAAACCGCACTGACACTAACTGCAACTCTCAGAATTCAACATGGTACCCTCTATATGGAGGTTTAGTTTAGTCATATGTTTTTCCAATTGACTTGAAGTACTTACTGCTTTATCAAAATTCCTTGTGTTGTTCTGTAAGATTGGGAGAGGAAAAAAGGAGAGAGAAAGTCTCAGCTTGTACTCATTCATCTCATAGCAGCACACAATGGGTTAAAACTTGGGGCAGAGGGAGAGTATGTGATTTTCCCAGTCACAGAGAGATGAGAAATAAAATGTGGTCCTCCAGACTCCTATCCTTTAGTCTGCTCTTCAGAGCAGGCAGCAGTGTTCAAGGTGCCAGGACAGGAATTTCAAGAAGATACTGCATAGGATCAAATGCCATGGACAACACTCGAGATGGCAGAAAACCATTGCATGTGGCAATTCATTGGTCACTGGTGACTTCTTGTAGACTGGGCTTCAGTGGAATTGTGGGAACAAAGACCTGATTTCAGGCTGAGTGACTAGGAGGTAAAGAGGTAGAGATGATGGGTGTGGGATATGATTCCGGGAAATCTGGCAATGATGGGGAGCAGAGGAAGATGGTGGGAGCTTGCAGATGAAGTTAGCGCTAATTAAATTTGTTGATTGGGTGCTTTTTTTTGGCTTAGCCAGTTTAGTTCTTAGTTACTTCCTGTCCATTAGTTTGATTGCTACTTAGGGAACAGGAATTGGTTTTGTCATTGGCTATTTCAAGTGGTAATTTACGAAGGTCAATCTACTGAAAAAAGCCCCATATGTATCATGGAGTCCACTGGGGATGACTTTGCAATTACTCACTGTTTTGGATTATGCCGGCCACTGCTTTAAACCATTAACACAGATAATTAAATGCTAGCTGTAACAGATCAGAATTTCTTTCTTTTGTTATTCAGTATAGAGTTGTGGTTGAGAGCACAGACTATGGAACTCAATGGTTCCACGTAATGCTGGACATGTTATCTAGCCTCTCTGTGCTTCCGTTTACCCTGGTGCATAAGGATATTGGGAGAATTGGAGGGTTAATACATATAAAAGGATTAAAAGGATACCTGGCATGTAGTAGGTACTCAATGAAATGTTAGCTATCTTGTCAATGTTTATTGAATGCCAACTGGGGGTCAGCATTGTTGGAACACTGGGGATCTAAGTGTGGACAAGATAAGTGTGATCCTTGCCTTCATAGAGCTTACAGACTGGTGATGTTACAGAGAGGTAAATGGGAAATTGCAGTATATTGTGACATGTGCTAAGATGGGGAAAGTGCATATGAAGTGTTAACAGGGCATATGACGGGCACCTAAGACAGACCTGCAGGTACACAGCAGACTTCATGGGGGTGATATCCAAGGTGTATTTGATGAGTTGGGAGATGCTACTTTGTGCCTGGGGGAAAAAGGAGGAGCAGCGTCTACTCTTGGCCCTCTCCAGTTCATTTCCCACACCAGTCAGAGGGATTAAAAAAAAAACACAACAAACCTACAATTTGAGCCTTCTTGTAGTACTTTAATGATGTCCCATTGCTCTTGGGGTAAGTGCAAACATCCTTACCCTGGCCCTTAAGTCCTGGGTCAGGCTTCTACCTTCTTCTCTGGTCTCTTCTCTCACTAGCTCCTCTGGCTCTGGGAAATTCTGACTGTTTTTATAATTCAAAGGTGCCCTGTTTCCTGTAGTCACTGTTTTCCCCTACCCAGCCCTCTTGGCTGAATTAATCTCTACCCATCCTTCATGTTTCAGACGAACGGCACTTCCTCAGTGGCCTTCAGACCAGGGAAGGATGCTCTTAATATAGCCTCCGTGCACTTCTCTGTCACGACATGTGGCAGTCTGTGCACTTCTGTGTGTGATTCTAAACTGCCATGTGCCGTGATAGAGCTCCAGACAGAAATGGATCGCATGTGTTTGGATCCCCCTTAAACTCCAGCACTTAGCACTAGGCTGTGCATAGTGGCGAGGACAAGTGTTTCCAGAAAGAATAAAGGAGGCTCCTTGAAGGTAATCACATTCTAAACCTGCAAAACCAACAAACCCAAGGCCCATCAGAGTTCATCACAGTCTGAATCTGCAGTCAGCATCAGTGTCTGCCTTTATGGAAGTGGGCGAGGGTGGCCAAGACGGCCAACTGCACAGCTGTCCACTCTGGCCTTGCCAGGGGTCCAAGGGACTCAGGAAAGCCAAGTCCTGGGGCTTCAGTGAAGGAATCTGAATGGATCTGGAGAGCAGGGTGGGTGAGAGAAAAGTATCCAGGGTCATTAAATGCCTAATTTTATAGACATAGACCCTTGTGTGCATTAAGCCAGGAGGAGTAGTAATCACTCAGGAACATCTGCGATGGGAAATTGAAATGTTAGAAGTTTGTTATCTTTGTGTTGAGAAAGCCTCTGCTTATGGAATGCACTAGAATAATCCGAACAGCCAGGTAAGTACTGGCAGAAAAGAGTAAGAACACTGGAGTCACACAGTCACTCTTACCAGCTGTAGGACTTGGGCAAATTCCTTCCTTTTCTCCATGTGCCTCACTTTACACATCAGAACTATGCAGATAGGGACATTTTACTGACAAGGTTGTTGCAAGGATTAGAAATAATATAGGTAAGTGGCACAGGACAGGTATACAATAGGTACTCAATAAATGATGGCTGGTGACTGTTACAGGCTTTTAGCAATGTATAAGCAAGTCCTGCCTATGTTTTAGAAAACATTTCTTATCACGTCCCTTTAAAATGAGAGAAGATTGAAAATTCTGCAAAGATGATACAAAGTTAAAACCAAATTAATCATCCCAGCTTAGCTCAGAATGCTAAATATTAATGTTTCTTTTTAGCATGTGTGGCATATTATGTACAATTCATCTGAATATAAATAGTCCAGATTGTGACATTACATTATTCATGATGAATCAACTGTCCACGCTCTGCATGGCACATCACTCAGATATGCAGCACTCTCGCTAATTAATCAGCAGGTAGAAAATGGATTGTGTTCTTCAGGAAGGGGGAGTGAAAGGGTCTAATGTTTATTGAGCATTTATTATGTGCTAGTTGCTTTCTATAAATCATCTCACTTAATGAACAGCCCTTGAGGTTGGTAATTGATGTGCCATAGGCTCTCCTTCTACTCTCTCTCTCTTCAGGCCGCAAGACCACCTCCCTCCTCCACCCCACATCTTCACTTCTGCTCTTTAGTGCTCAGGTAGTCAGAGAACTGGACTGCAGCCTCACTGGAGGTGCATTATTTTTCCTTGAGTAATTAAGAGGGTGAGTTGGTGATAATGGAAAAATGAAGAGCTTGGGAAGAGAGAAACAGGTCATGTGATAGTGGCCAAAGTAGAAATTCTCCTGGTCAATTTCAATAAACTTTTTTTTTCTCTTCTGTGGCAGCTCAAATGATTTTTCCTGTGCCACTTAACACGAATAACCTCTCTACTGCATGTGAGAAGGGGCATAAGGGAGTCTGCCTGGTCTGATTACTCTTTCCAGAACACTAAATTGAAGTCTTCAGAGAACTTTAGGAAGTGATCTTATTTCCTGAATACCAGTGTCTATAATCTCTGATAACTCATTTGGTGGCTTGTAGGTAATTAGCCTTCAATCATATGTGGAAAAATAGGAGTCTGTGGAATTGTGCGCCATTCCACAAAAGATGTGTTGTATTTTAAAAATTACATAAAAGGTCACTGCATTTTTGATTAGCTTGTAGCCCATGGGGGGACCCTGAAGCTGAGTTCTGGAGCCTGGATGTGGCATCTTGTGCTGGATGTGAGAGTTCAAGGAGCCAGTTCTCATTTGCTTTTGGATGAGAACACATCTACAGCTCATGAACTCTTAACATAGAACATACACTTTATACCTTATTCTGACAACCCTCCAAACTTCTTTCAGTTGTAAGGCGTAGGAAGAGGGTAAATAAATGATGGATGTCCCTCAAATCATTTGGAAACCCCGCCTGTGCATCTTGAATTGGGAGGGATGGGAAAGATGTCAGACAGCAGGTGAGTCTGAATAAACCTGATCTCAGGACTTGGCCAAGAACGATAGGGTCAGGTCCTCCCCTGGGAGTCTCCCATTGCAGCCAACCTCTGGAAAGTTTTAGGAAATCTGAGCATTTAACTGATCTAGGTAGAAGTCTTTCTGTTTCACTGTGGTCTGCCAGGATGGCAGTGAGGAACTGTCAAAATGACAGCAGACGCGGGACAGGCTCTGGTTTCCTGAATCCTCCAGGAGAGGGAGCTGCTGAGCTTGGGAAGTCTTCCATCCGACTGGTGGGCTGGAGAATCGCTGAACTATGGTTGCAAAGCATCTTGCTAGAAGCTGAGATGTTTTCATTACTGTTAACTATTTCTACTGCTATTGCTACTATTACTACTATTACAATTGTTACTATTGCAATTACTATCACAATTACTATTAATATAGTATTCAGAGCCATAGGGCAAGGTCAGATCCTGGCTGCTCCAACTATCAAATTTGTAATCTTTGTCAAACCTTTTTCCTTTTGTTTTGTCATCTGTAAGATGAAATAATAGTGTCTGTTGTGTCTGTCGTAGAAAGATGAGGAGAGATTGGAGAGAGAGAGAGAGAGGGAGGTGTTGATTGAGAGAGAGGATAAAGGCTTTTGAAAACCACATAGTGCTATATACTGTGAGGGAATATTGTTACAACTTAATTGATCATTTAGGTAAGAAACATTTGCAACCTTTAATGGCAAAGGGAGAAATGTGTGCATTATAACCCCAAACTCCATATTTCTGCCCCATGAATTTCTGTTAGAGAAATGAGTCATGAATCAATTGCAGCCCAATATCAAACAAAAGACCAGTTAACTTAGTCATTTATCTTGTGTTTCCAAGTTCTAAATCAATATTTTATAAGATTCTCTTGAAAAAGTATGTGAACCTAATTCTCAACTCATGGCAAAGCATTCGCAGGGTTCCTATTAAAGTTATACTCTGCTTTAAGGAATATTCCCGAAGGTTTGTCCATTTGAACAATGCTTTCTTATCTTTCTGTTGAAAAAAAAAAAAAAGCCAAAGATACTGTTCACTGTTAACATTCCTTGAATAAGGATATGGTAGATTCCTACCAGAAATGGTAGGAATGTGGTACATTCTTGTCCAGGAAAAAAAAATGTTCACCCCTGCAGATATATTTGTATGCTGGCTTTTATCTGAAAACAAGTTCTATGCAATACGAGACATTTCCCCCTTCACTGTGGCTTCCAGGAAACAACAAATTCAACCGTCAGGTATAGCAGTCACTTGCTCTCAGATTCCTGGTGATGGCTGGTATGCTCTTTTTCCAGATTTATCCCTGATGTCTCCTTTTGCATTGTGTTATGCTTAAAAACAAAGGTGTGTTTGGGAAATGGGGAACAAAGTAGGCTGCAGGAGTTGCTGGATGTAATAATTGAAATAAGTAGGGGTATTTCAGTTTTTTATTTATTTAAAATTTCAGTAAGACCCTTAAAATAACAACTCTGCTCAACAATGTCTAGTATAGTGTGTTTTCACCCTCTAGAACAGAAAAGAACCTTAAAGATCATCTTCTATTGCCTTTTAAAATGCATGGGCTTCAATATCAGACGCACCTGGTTTCAAATGCTGGTTTTTTTGCCATGTAATGGCTGTGTAACCTTAAAATTTCTACAACTGCTTGAACCTTAGTTTCCTCATCTGTCAAGTAGTGATAGTGACTTCTAAGTCACAAGGTTGTTTACAATAATAATGGTAATTTATGAAAGCACTTAGCATAGTAGCTGGCACCCAGAAGCTTCACAAAACATGGCAGTTACTATATTTAAATATGAGAAATAAATGAGGCAATGGGGGCATTTAAAAGATACTTCATTAATGAATGTTAAATGAATTATTGGGTTAAAATATAAATACCCCAGTGTGAAGGCACATACATTTACCTATTTTAAAACCTTAACAAGCTCACATGTGTTGATTTTTTGGTTTATTTGATGGGACAGGATGCAGGGAAGGACCTAGAGCTTTCAGGAGACATAACATGGGGGTTATGGGTTCTTTAAGTGGGAGGCAAAGTAGGAAACAAACTTTAAAAAGGCCTAAATTGGAAGGTGGAAGGATGCTGGTGACACATTTTATCTACCTGAGTTACTTGATTCAAAGTAACTCATTCAAAGTAACATTTTCCTAATGCTTTTTTATGATAATTTCAACATACTGAAAGGTTGAATTTTACGTTGAAAACCCATATACCAACCACCTAGTTTCTAGAATTATATTTAACTCTGCTTGCTTTATCATATATCCATCTATCATCCCTTTATACATCCATCCTTCTTCCCTTCCACCCATCCATCCATCCACCCAGCTTGTATTTTTGATGCATTTCAAAGTAGGTTGCAGACATCAGCATGCATGTAATTAATTAGAGTTCAATATTTGTTTACAGTTCTTTTTTTCTTGTAAAATTTACATGCCATGGAATGCACAATTCTTTTTTTTTTAATAAATTTATTTATTTATTTTGGGCTGCATTGGGTCTTCGTTGCTGTGTGGGCTTTCTCTAGTTGCGGCGAGCTGGGGCTACTCTTTGTTGCGGTGCATGGGCTTCTCATCGTAGTGACTTCTGTTGTTGCAGAGCACGGGCTCTAGGGTGCACGGGCTTCAGTAGTTGTGGCATGCAGGCTCAGCAGTTGTGGCTCGTGGACTCTAGAGCGCAGGCTCAGTAGTTGTGGTGCACGGGCTTAGTTGCTCTGTGGCATGTGGGATCTTCCCGGACCAGGGCTCGAAACCCGTGTCCCCTGCATTGGCAGGCGGATTCTTAACCACTGTGCCACCAGGGAAGCCCCACAATTCTTAAGTGTAGCATTAAATGAGTTTTGAAAAATGAATACACCTGTGTAATCTCAGTACCTATCAAGCAAGACATAGGACATTTCTGTCATCCCAGAAAGTTTCCTGGAATCTCTGCTATCGATCCCACTTCCTTCTCATCCAGGGGCAATAACTGTTCTGATTTTTTCCCACCATAGCTTAGTTTTGCCTGTTCTAGTTTCATATAAATGGAATTAAATGATCCCTACTCCTTTGTGCTTGACTTATTTCACTTAATGTCTGTGATATTTATCTCTAGTATTGCATGGGTCAGTAGTTTGTTTCCTTTGCTATTGAACAGTACTCCATTGAATGAAGATACTACAGTTTGTTCATTGATTCTCCTGTTGACAAACAGCTGTGCCAGGTTAGGACTATTATGAATAGAGTTGCTACTGACATTCCTCTTAGATAACTACATAGGAGTAGAACTGCTGGGTCATAGTATAGTTGTGTGTTTAATTTTATAAGAAACTGTCAGAACTTTTTACAAAATGATGGACCCATTTTACCTTCCCAGCAGCGATGTATGAGAGTTAAGTTGCTCTACATCCTTACCAATGTGTGGTGTTGGCAGTCTTTTTTAACTTTAGCAGTTCTGTTGGGTGTACGGTGGCATCTTGTTGTGGCTGAAAGATATACTTTAAGTTTTTCCACATTTACTATTATTTGGAATGCATCTTACAGTCTATGTCAGTATTTAAGTTGGTTTGTTGCTTTTTATTCTTCTTCCTCCCTCCGTGAAACAACAGGTCCCATTAAATCCATTGTACTTGTTACAATCAAGAGCATCTTTTACTGAGGAAATGCCATTGTCCAAAGATTGCTGCTATGTGCTCCTACACAGGGAACCATCTTTGTGGTGTTCAGTTCAGTATGCCAAGGTCCCAGGATAGTGCCTGGCACACAGTACCTGGTGAATGAATGAATGAATGAATGAATGAAAGGTAAGTCCTTGCATTAGGCCACTTTGGATTTTCTGGGCCTTTGACTAAGCCTGAAAAATTGAGAATAGATGCATGGTCTTTATTATACTCTCCAGAAGGCCTCTTTCCTAATTATTTCATGCAACCCAGACCCCCAGAGGAACACATATCATGAATCCCAAGTCAAGTCTGTTGGAAGTTCAAAAGGCCCTGACTTAATGGGAAATCAAGCAGACTTCATGTAGACATTGAAAACCCATGTCCATGTTTCTGGGACCAGTCAGTCAGTACTTCGAAATACTCAAGAGAGTAGGAAACTAACTAATCACTTGGTTTTGATCCATTAGCTCAGCTGTAATGTAGCAGAGCTAATGCAGTCATAGGCAGCAGACAGCTTCTCTGGCAGGAAAAGAAAAAGAGAGAGAGAGCGCCTTTCACTTTTGCAATGAAAATTAAATGCGGAAATAATTCCCTGCTCTTTTTGGAATATTACTGTGCTATTAACTAGGCTAAGATCATTAAAAGGTAATGGCACGAAGTCGCATGCGTCATTATTTTAAGAGAGATTGAATGAAAATATACTGTCAGTCTTTTCTGCTTTGCCTCATCCCTGGCTTAATAGGCATTGGTAAGGACCACTGTGAACAGATATTTTCATATTAAAGTTATGGCTTTGGCCTTGAAGAAGGGAACCTGGGTCACTAGAAAATGGACTGACAGCCCTCAGGACATAACTTTCTGATTTTTTTAAATCAAATTTTCATTAGTACAAAATTAACAGTAGCTCTCAAAAGCTGAACTGCTCAGAAAATGGGCAGAAACTTTATCATAGGCTTGAAAGAAGTGCACTTTCCTCCTTGCCATTTTCAGAAAAAAAAGTCAGTGGAAAATTACATGGACCTTGTTACAATCACCTATTTATGTTTCATTGAAGTTATGGCTTCTAAAGTTCTAGGGAAAGGTAAAATAAGATAGACACCCTACCCCACTGAAACTTAGGACATTTTCCTGGCCCCATGGCATATCCCATATCCAGAATGTCTGGGTGGGAGGAAGGGGAGGGGGTTTTGATTCTGAAGAAAGGCTTTCATGAAGATATTATGAGTTCAAGTTACCAAACTTCTCACACCTCCTCCTCTCTCCAGCAAACTACAGTAACTAGCTCTGTGACAAACAGGATGGTGGTGCAGGAACAGAATCAGGAGAGATTGCAATATTATCCTCTTTCCAGAGAGCTGTCCACTTTGCCCAGACTGAGGACATGCATCAGACAGAGAGAAAGAAGAGACTCTTCTTCGTCTCTGTCCTGGGGTCGGGAGGAGTTCTTTAATTGGCTCCCAGACCTTCAGATATGTTTGTTTAACACAGGTATTCGAACTCCATTATCTCTGAAGGAAAGGAACACAGAGAAAATATACAAACAAAATGTTCTCTAATGGTGAATGGACACAGGAGCAAAATCTGAAAGCTTTATTCTCCTTTCAAGTTCACTTTCAAACCTATATGACACCTCCATATAAAATTTAATATTATAACCTAATGGATTGTAGTTACTTAAATATTTATTTCCCCTGATGACCAAGGCAAATATTTTCATTGAGGAGAATTTGGAGAATTCAACAAAGTATAAAAAAAAGAAAATCAAAATTCTCCATAATATCACCTGTCAGCAGCCATTGTTAGCGTTTTGGTGTATTTACTTCAAGCTCTCCACCCCCACACATCTTTTAGATAACTTACAAGATTATGATTGTACACTGTGTATGGTTTCATACCTCCTCTTTTCTTCCTTCGTGTGCTTGTATGATAAAGTTCCCATGTCATTAAAAATTCTTCATGAAATCTAAATGGTCTTTTTAACTTCATACTTTAATTAGGGAGTCTTGCATAATTTGATTTGCACACACAAGTAAACATCATTTGTTTAGGGTTTCTATCATACACTTATGGGAAATTCTCAACGCTTAAAAGCCACACTGGTGGGCTTCCCTGGTGGCGCAGTGGTTGAGAGTCTGCCTGCCGATGCAGGGGACACGGGTTCGTGCCCCGGTCCGGGAAGATCCCACATGCCGTGGAGTGGCTGGGCCCGTGAGCCATGGCCGCTGAGCCTGCGCGTCTGGAGCCTGTGCTCCGCAACGGGAGAGGCCACAACAGTGAGAGGCCCGCGTACCGCAAAAAAAAAAAAAAAGCCACACTGGTGACCTTTAGCATTCATTAAAGAGCTTGTCACTTAAGACAGCCGGGGCAAAATCTCTAACAGACCTTTCTCCAATAGAGTTCTTTGCCGAGACAAAGCTGGATTTCCAAATCAGGGAAGTTTGGGGGCTGGAGATGAAGTGGCTTCTTTGGACCCAAAGGCCCAGAGGGACCCTGAGGCAGAGAACTAGCACCCAGGACTGTGCCTTTTGGGTCTGCAGCCTGGCAGAAGCAGGAATGAGATAGTTTAGGACAGGCAGTGCATGATAGTTAGCTGCCCCTGGGCAACTGGTAAGAAAATCAATAAATATAAATCCTTGAGACTTCATTGATTGATTGATTGATTGATTGAGGTAACATTGTTTTATAACATTATATAAGTTTCATGTGAGCAACATGGTATTTCTACTCCATATGAACTGTAGTGTGCTTACCACCAAAAATTTAGTTTCCATCTGTCACATACAGTTGACCCCCGCCTTTACCTGTTTCACCCTCCCCACCCCTTCCCCTCTGGTAATTGCTACTCTGTTCTCTTTTTCGATGTGTTTGTTTCTGTTTGTTTTGTTTTGTTCATTTATTTTGTTTGTTTTTTAGATTCCACATATGAGTGAAATCATAAGGTATTTGTCTTTCTCCGTCTGACTTATTTCACTAAGCATAATACCCTCTAGACCCATCCAAGTTGTCGCAAATGGCAGGATTGCATCTGTTTTTATGGCTGAGGAGTATGCCATTGTATATATATATATATATCTCACATCTTTATCCATTCATCCGTGACGGGCACTTAGGTTGTTTCCAGATCTTGGTTAGTGTAAACAGTGCTCTGATGAACATAGTGGCGTATATATCTTTTCAAATTAATGTTCACTTCATGCCTTTTAGAAAGGCTATTATCAAAAAGACAAGAAATAACGAGTGCTGGCGAGGATGTGGAGAAAAGGGACCCCTCATACATTGTTGCTGGGAATGTAAGTTGGTGCGGCCACTGTGGAAAACAGTATGGAGATTCCTCAAAAAAATTAAGGATTGAATCCAGCAATTTTGCTCCTGGATATTTAAATAAAGAGACTGCTGCTTTGATGCCAAGGCAAAAAGTCCCCTGCTTAGGAGTCAGAAAGATGTGAGCTCTATTTCTGATTCCACCCTTACAAACTGTGTGTGCTTAGACAAGTTGTTTGATCTCACTGAGCCTCACTTTTCTCATCAATAAAATAGGGAAGACAGCTATACTACTTTAAAAGATTGTTGGGAGAGCTAAATGAGATAATGTATGCTAAGCTCTTCATATGCCATCAATAAATGGTCCTGTTGCTGTTGTTTAGTATTAGGATTATCATGATCCTTCCCAAGTTCACCCCCGATGGAGACATTTGAGTAGTGTTATATATAGTGATTAAACACATAAGCTTTAGGAACAGCTTTCAGTTCAAAGCCAGTTCTAGCATGTACCAGCATGTGCCCTGGAGAGCTTGTTTCTTAGCCTCTCTGAAGGTCAGTTTACTTCTATTAAGAGTGTATGTAATGAAAAGTTTCTTGCTGTGAGGTTATAAGAATGGAATGATATTATATTCTGTAAGTAAAAGGAAGAGAGATATCTCCTTTAATAGAGTACATTAAAGTAGAAGGAGTGGACTTATGTGAGTGCTACGGATACAACTGTAAAAAAGGCAAGCACATCTGCCCTGATGGAGTTTACCATATTTGCAGGGGTATTAGTGGTTTGTGTTTACATTTCTGCATATTTGTTAAAATGTTCAGTTCTGACAAGCTGTGCAGCTTCTCAAAATCTGTGCTCAGCCTTCCATTCAGAATATGGCACATTTGTAGGGGACCATGTGTCTTATTGACAGGCAATTCAGACACCTTAGTGGGGGCTCTGATGGGGTCAGGACAGGGCACCGTGGGAGAATATAGGACCCAGGAATGAGATTATGGGAAAGGCTTCTGGGGTAAGTGACAGCAACACTGAAAACACCTCATACCCTTTCTCACAGAGCAGTTCCCAGCCTTAAGTGGTAGTGGGGCCTCCACTGCTGATACAGATTTTCCTGGGCACTAAGTATATTTTAATTTGGTTTTCAGGATACTCTTTTTCAGAAGTATACATCATTTCTGGGTAAGTGTCATTCTCTCAAGAACAAGATCAAGTGAAGGGAAAAGACTTGTCTAAAACTGTGGCTTAGCTGAGAAGCAATGGCTGAATAATAGGATGGAGTAAATATTCCAAATGAAATATTCATGGGTACAGGAAATAGGATCTGTGCTTAATAAAATGATCATGCTAGGTTCCAGGGTCCCCCTAACATTGTGACTCTCTGCAAATTATGCCCCCTTCACCTCTCCCATGTGAGTATTATAATATATAATTAATGTTCTTTGTTAATAATACATTTCTAATTTCCAGTTGCAAAAATATAGCTTTTCCTTCTCTTGGAGGATCACCTATATTTTGTCATAGGAGGAAAGAATGATTTAAATAGACAATAAATCGACGGGAAAGCTGCTGCTTTGGGCTTGGGCCAAACTCTTTGGGGAAGGGCTTCATTTATCACCTGGGATATAGCATGGTTCTTCTGCTGATTTATGTGGAAGGGAATGAGAGAGGATCCCATGGAGGGGTCTCAGGCCCTGGAGGATTAGTAATAATAAATGGAGTACCTGGGGGACCAGCTGTCAGAGTCAGAGCAACTCCAGCCGAGAGGGGGGATGAAATGTCTGATTTTTGGTCCAAATCCTGAGAATATCTGGCTCAGTAGTTCTGTATATCCAGTGGCCTACTGCACATCTCCACTTGGATATCTCATAAGCATAGGAAACTCAGTGCAACCCACACCAAATGCTTTCTCTTCAAATGTGTTTTTCTTCCATTGTATCCTGCCTCATCTACCTGGTTTCTCAAACCAGAGACCTGGAAGTCATCCAGTGACCTGTTCCCTGCATCCTATGTCCAAACCATCACCATTCCTTTCAAAGCACTCCTTCTTCCATTAGCTCATTAGGTCCCTACAAAAGCCTTGGGATGCAGGTGGGGCAAGATCTTTATCTCCTTTTTTTGAATATAAGAAACTAAGAAACCCGCCCATAACCACACTGGTAATTAATGACTGCCAGGATTTACGAGTCAAGTGTATCTGATCAATGGTCCAGTGTTCTTCCCAGTACACCTTTGCAGATCAGGAGCCTGTTTCCTTCTTTATTCCCCACTTCTCTTCTTTCATGCCCTACATGCCCTTCTGGGTCCTCCTGGTTGCTCAGCCTTCCTGTTGTGTGGAATTCTATTCTCCCTCAGTAAGAAAAACACTGAGACAGTGTTGTTGTTGTTGTTTATAATAACTTGAAATTAATTTTAATAAGGAAGGCCTTCTAAATCCTACTGTATATGCCATATAGATTTCCAAGTTTTTTACATTATTTAAAATTTTGGACTTCAATGACTAACATTTTTCTATTCCTGACTCCATTGATACTGTCTCTATATCACTCTTTATAACTTTCCTTTGTCATATGTTAATACTTTATCTGTCTGCTCTGTACTGAACATGGGGTAAGACAGTGTTCTTGTACCTTGTCTCCATCAAAGCTTATCTACCCTGTGTCCCATTCTCTTAGGGGTCTTTTTTGAATTGGTAGGTGTGGTCATTTCATGCAGATAGGCTGACAGTGATTCAGTGAATTAATTTCCTTCCCTAGGTAACATTTTCATAGTGATATTTGCCCATAACTCAAACCTGTTGACTCCAAATGTTGATGTTTCAGTCCTACCCAGGGAGGAAGATGATCCTGGGAGCATGGTCATGGCAGACCTGGGTGGGAGAATTAGATTAAGACATCTCAGGCACATCAGGAAAATTAACACCTTTTACTTTGACCTTTGGAGGGAAAACACAAAGCGTTGACATTTCAGGAGTGGTTGTGTCCCTTTATGAAAATGCAATCCACTTGGTCCAATCTCAGGATGGTGATGGATGAATGACCTCAGGGTCTTCCACTTGTGGATTAATTTGTTGTGCAATACACATTCTTGCATATAATTTTATTCAGGCTGCGCAAAAATCTCTTTTGTGGGACTTTTCCACAAAAGCAGAATCTGATTCAGAGCAGTTAAGTAACTTACTCAAGCTCACACAACAGGTCCATGGGCCAGAATCCAATTTTTGGATTCCTAGATACACAGGGCTGGGGGGGAAATCAGAGTTTTGGGGCACCACAGTAAGAGATTGGTACAGTTATGATTGTAGGAATAAACTCAGACATACCTGGTTGTACCACATATGAGCGATGAGGTCTTGGGAGGAGCTAATTAATCTCTCAGACCTTCTGTTTCTTATCTGTAAAACTGTGACCAATCCTCCTTATTTTTAACCTCACAAGTGTATAAGGACCCCCAATTAGTGTAGCTCTGAAATGCTTGTGGACTGTGAAATGCCATGCAGATGTCTGGGAGCAAAAACATAATTGGAGGAATTTTGTTTCTTCAAATGGAGCAGCTCATGTTGTAGGCATTTTACAGCAACAGGAAGGAGGATGAGATCATGAAGACCAGCTTTTCTAGGGCCTCGACATTGCGTCTGTTAAAGTTCTTTGGCTGCAAGTAACAGAAACCAAGTCTAAGCAAAATGGCAGTTTGTAGGAAACTGTGAGGGGCATCTCAGGACATGAGTGCAGATTATTTGAGAATTAAATGGACAGAGGCTAGGGTACAGTTATAAGAAGCCTTGGTATCATGGTGACAGGGTTGGTGGATCAATGACTCTAGAGTTTAGACTCCTGGGTACCCATGTTTCCACCTCTTCTCTCAATATTACTGAAGGATTGTCTTTTTTTTTTTTCTCTACCCTGGGTTAGGAATGGTTTTCCCATCTAAGGGTAAGTATGAGATGGATTGTTTAATAAGTCCATTCAGCTTTAATGTCCCTTTATAGATTAATGTACTGAGATGGGAATTTTCTGCAGAAAATGTTTGTCTTTGTCACATGATTGAACTTCTCCAGTGGGTCTGAGCCCCCTATTCATTGAAAAGACTAAGTGGCCCTCAGAGTATCTGAGTTCCCTTCATGGGATTTCCTGTTCCTTTCTCTGTTGAATGGGCCCATCTTGTAAATAGACTTATCTGGCTCTCTAGCTCTGAGATTCTGTCCCCTAGATGGACTTGTATGGACGTTGGAGTCCTCCTTCCCCGAATGAACCAGTTAGCCCTCAGAGGGTCTACACCCCAACTGCCTGATTCACTGGTTTAGTAATCAGAATGTCTAAGACCTTCCCATACTTTGAGTGGACTGTTCCGGTCAAAATAATGCCTGAGGATGGACTTGTCTAGCACTCCAAAAGTCTGAACCTCCAGTCTCCTGAATAGAATGGTCTAGCTCTCGACTTGTGTGATTCAAGTTTCCTGGAGTCCATATGCTCTAAAGTGAAGCATCTATCTCTAGAGGCAAAGTTGCCCTAAATTTGGTGAAGAGGTCTTGTTTTCTGAAGACAGTAACTTACTTCCGATGAGCTATCCTGCAGAGGACATTGTAGGATGAAAAACTCTTATTTTAAGACAAAGCTGATTCACGTGTATTTCTTTTCTCCCTTGAAACTTCCATGAAGCAACTTCTGTTTGGTGCTGTGTGGTAAAGTTTTCTGGTGGTTCTGTTACGTAGGCCTCCTCAATGGCTACATCTCTGCTGATGTCTGTTCTTTCATGATTTATGTGGAAATTAATGTGTTTGGACTCAACTGCTGCTGTTATTTCCTTTTGTATATCTTGGGAGGATGTGTGTTATAATAGGGGAGCCAAAGATCTGATTCCACATTTGCTGATGAAATGAGAGCTACAACCTGGTGGGCCAGAGATGGTGTTATACACGAATATCCTAGGCCTTTTGGAGGGTTCTCTGGGGATAATACAATATAGGAGTCTATATTTAAAACTCTCAATAAGGCAGGCAATATTTTTATCCACTGACTTTTAAAATGACCAGATCAATCCCGGCCCCTATCTCTTACTGGTTGCCAAAGTGAGCCAAAACCCAAGCAGGTATCATAGACCAAGGTCTTCTACTTGTGCCCAAAGTCTAAAATTCTTCAGAAATTCTTTGGGGATGTTGCTGGATGAGGGGGAGTGTGTGTTATGGGTGCCAAGTGGATCCTGGATCTTGGATCCCGACTCCCCCTTTTTCCAGAGATATACTGTTTTTTGTTTTTTAATGTGTTAAACATAGAGTTTCAGATATCTTATTTTGGAAGAATCTTACGTCAGGCTTTAAGACATGGAAACAGACAGCTTACTTAGGCAAAAAAGAATTTTGGTAAAGAGAAGTGAGGGGACACCAAGAAGTAAAAGGGAAGCTGGACAAGCAGGCTGCAGGAAGCTGGGACCTGGGGCAGTTTCAGGACCTAGGTCATAGCAACTAATGGACCCACTTTTCAGGGCCTCAGTGTTGGTCTCCAGGGGTTTCAGGTTTTTGTGTTGGGAGATGGTTTTGGAATTTGTGTTCAATTGCCAGGAGCAAGAGTCTGATTGGTTTAGATTAGAAGTGTGACAGTTTTGGGTAAGTAGGCTCATTCTTAAGATGGTGCATTGAAAAAATTAAGGTAATACTGTATACTGACACCAGTGATGAGACTAAATTGAAAGCTGCTAAATGAAACAATACCTCAAGATGCATGAAAAGTGATCAAACTATGGCACCATATTTTTGTGCTCATCACTCGGCAAGAAACAATTTAATCTCTACCACCCCTCCTCATCCCACCCCTTCAGGTTTACCTGCCACTCCCCATCGCTGGTATTAGATTATAGCAAGGCCTCTCTGTGGCTTGGACCAGGGCATGGACCACTCTATGCCCAAGTGTGAGCGGAAGTACCATGACTGACATTCCCACAAAGACAGTGTGGGAGGAGTGGCTCATTAAAGGAAGGTTGAGATGATGTGGCCAAAGGATGTGACCATGGATGCTGGTGGGGACCAACGACACCAGAACAACAACAACAACAGAGAAGTCATGCACAAAATAATTTTCTGCTAAAAAGCTCCCAGACCACTGAGTATTCATGCCAGTTATTCCAAACCAGTGGTCTGGGCCAGTGGTTCTTAAAGTGTGGCCTCTGGGTCATCAGCATCAGCACCACCTGGGAACTTGTTAGAAATGCAACTTCTCAGACTCAGTCTACGCCTTCTGAATCAGAAACTGAGATTCTGATGCACGTGGATACTTGAGATCTAGTCAGTCATTCAGAATGTTAAGCAAATGTTCAGAAACTCCTTTATTTGCTTTCTCTTCATTTCCCCTCAGTGGTTCTGCCCTCTTGGACCAATGAAAGAGTTGAAACACTTTCATTGCAACACTCTCCCTAACCTCACATGCATTTACAGGATCAGTTCTCCTGTAAGATTTCTGTATTAAACTTATACCGTTGGCCCCAGAAATACCCTATTATCTGGGATGGAGGGAATAATGTCATAACCCAGTTTCCAAAGAATTCCATTTTTCTCAGAAAAGAGATACAGACCTAGGCTTAGGAATTCAGAGAACTTCAGGAGTCACTTTGAATAGATTTGCAAAGTACTACCAGATTAATAGGCAGAATGAATACGTGTGCTCTTTATTGCTGAACTTCTAAGAACTTTTAATAAGCTAGAGAGAATTGAGAATCTCCAAGAAAGGAACATAGTATGTAATGTAACCCAAATGCGTCCAGCTGGGGAACATATTCTAGGTGAAACATTGACTTAGAAAATATCCCAAGACACCTGCTGTGACCCCCCCCCCAAATTCTTTCCCTGTAGAGTGTCCTGGGGAGTGTTCTGATGAGCATATTTCTGAAATATTTAATGGTTACAGTGAAATTTGACCTAAAGGTAGAAACTAAGTCATCCATCATAAATATTTAGTGCTTGCATTCCAAATTAGTGAGTGAGTTCACTGACTTGAGAGTCAAGAAATTGGGGTTCAAGTTCACCAGTTTGTGAACTGGGTTGTGCCTCAGTTTCACCAGTTTTGGGGATTTGGAGATGAGGAGATGTTGGCCAGAATCTCAAGGGCTCTGTGCAGTTTTGATCCTCCATGAATGTTAAAATTCTGAAAGAGGCTATCATATTTTATGGCATTTCAATTGCAGCAATTTATCTTTAACATTCAACTTTCCTTTTTATGACCATTACTCTCTGACATTTGGAGTGCTTTAGAACATTCCAATGCAGTCTTAGCACCCTTTTACCTCAAAAGCAAATTTCACCAGAGATGTTTAATTGCCTATGTCTATTGAGAACAAAATAAAGTAAAATTTAGATGGGAAATCTCTGACCTGAAGCCTGGAAGAGACTGAATTTCCTGATACTTTTTTCCGTAATAAATGTCAGTAGGTCATATCATGCCTCCTGGTTGCCAACTGAATATTTGAGCAGGTATTTGACCCCACAGCGGGTTTGGGTTGGATCCATATCTGTTAGGAACTGACCTATAGGAACTGGTCGTGCTGGTGCCTCAGCTGCTCCATTTTGAGTCCTCAGAGGAGATCTGTGGCTGTTTACTTTAGGAATAACCATTGACTGGGTGCCTTCTCAGAGTGGAATTGGCTTGCGGGATTGTCTCTGCTTATAAGTCACATTGGCCTAATTTGGTACTTACTTATTGAGCGCTGGGTATGCAGAGATGAGCACATAAGTGCATGAGTTTTAGGGTCAGGTACACCCGGATTCAAATCCTGTCTCTGCTATTTATAAGTTGAGTTATCTTGATGATGTTAATGTATCTTTGGTGGCAGGGAAATGAGTGTTCTGGAGTTCTGGAACGCTAGGGGGCAGATTTTTTTTTCAGGGAAATCCAATAACTGACTTTGCTTTTTCACCCATTACCTCTGATGAGGGCATGGCCTTGCCAGTGCTGATTTGAGTTTGAGAACCAAGAGGAAACTTTTTTTTTTTTTTTGCGGTACGCGGGCCTCTCACTGTTGTGGCCTCTCCCGTTGCGGAGCAAGGCTCCGGACGTGCAGGCTCAGTGGCCATGGCTCACAGGCCCAGCCGCTCCGCGGCATGTGGGATTTTCCCGGACCGGGGCATGAACCCGTGTCCCCTGCATCGGCAGGCGGACTCTCAACCACTGCGCCACCAGGGAAGCCCCACTTTTTTTTTTAATAAAAATGCCCTTAAATGGAAATCTATAGTCTGTCAGTGAAAGTTATTTTTGCAATTTTGATGTGCATTTTAAGTATATAAAAATCAAGAATTTTTAAGTAAGAATGGAACTTTCCAAATCTAGTGCATGTAATGTGTAGTTTCAGAGACTCTGGGGGCCAAGGGAAGCTAAAGTGAGACTTTAGCTAAAGCTAAAGTTACAATGTCCCCTGTTCTGTGTGGCCACCTTGATAGGTTTCTGTATCCTTAGCTAAATAAGTGAGTTACATCAAGGAGGATGGAGGAAGAAAAAGTGGGAAAGAAGGAGAAAGAGTTAGAAATATATATATATATATATATACACACACACGTATACATACAGAGAGAGAGAGAGAGAGAGAAATAGAGTCTCACAAACCATAACCCACCCCAAGTACTCAACTTATACATGGAAATATGAATATACATTTTAACCTACATATAACCATGGCCCTATGTGGCCCTGTCTTACATAATGTCTCATTTTCATCAGAAAATATAGTTGAAAACAAATCAGAGCTTCATTCAAACTCTTGAGAAAATGACAAGGAAGAGAATAAATTCCAATTTCCTATCTATTTCTTAAAACTTTTCTTTTTCTCTGTCTCAGCCTCTCATACTTAGGAATGATTCCTTACAAACTGTCTTTTCCATTTCTCTTTACTGCCCCCAATGTAACCTAGGAAGCTCTTCTGTTTTTCTACTTCTCTTCCGGTTCTAGTAAAATTTTTTAATGCTTTTCTTTTTTTAAAATTTATTTATTTTATTTATTTATTTTTGGCTGCATTGGGTCTTCGTTGCTGTGCGCGGGTTTTCTCTAGTTGAGGAGAGCGGGGGCTCCTCTTCATTGCAGTGTGCAGGCTTCTCATTGCGGTGGCTTCTCTTGTTGCGGAGCACGGACTCTAGAGCACAGGCTCCATAGTTGTGGCGCATGGCCTTAGTTGCTCCGTGGCATGTGGGATCTTCCTGGACCAGGACTCGAACCCATGTCCCCTGCAATGGCAGGCGGATTCCTAACCACTGCGTCACCAAGGAAGCCCTGCTCTAGTATTTTTAAAGTGATTTTAATGTATATCAAATAAGCCTCTCATTTCTTTAGTTTTCTTCCTTATTTTAGCATAATTTGGATTCTGCCTGTGTTGGTCAGGTTTCTCTAGAGATACATAACCAATGATTCTGTTTATTTGGAAAAATCCAAATAATGCAAATACACACATACATATATAGGTATGTATGTGTGTGTGTGTATATATATATAGAGAGAGAGAGAGAGGGGGAGAGAGAGAGAGAGAGAGAGAGAGTGACAGAGACAGAGACAGAGAGAGACAGAGAGAGAGAGAGGGAGAGAGAGAGGGATTGTAAGGAATCAGTTCACACAATTATGGAGGCTGAGATGTCCCAAGATCTGTAGTAGGCAAGTGGGAGACCGGGGAGAGCTCACGGTATAGTTCTAGTCTGAGTCCAAAGGCCTGAGACCCAAGAAATCCGATGGTGTAAGTTCCAGTCCAAAAGTTGGCAGGCTGGAGACCCAAGAAGATACAATGTTTCACAAGTTTGAAGCCCAAAAAAGACCATTGTCTCAGCTCAGAACAGTCAGGTAGGAGGAACTCCCTCTTGTTTGAGAGAGGATGAGCATTTTTTTTTCTATTTAGGCCTTCAGCTGATTAGATGAGGCCCACCCACATTGGGGAGTGCAGTCTGCTTTACTCAGTCTATGGATTCATATGTTAATCTCATTGAAGAACACCCTCATAGACACACCCAAATGTTTGACCAAATGTCTGGGCACCCCATGGCTCAGTCAAGTTGACACATAAAATTAACCCTCACACTGCTAATAGACCAAATCCCATGTGCCGGAGCAAGACTTTCCCCCCTTAACAGGCAGGGAGTGGGGAGGAGACTGACTAAAAGCATAATTTAACATCTCTCTCTCTTGTTCTAGTCCAAATGACCTTGGAAAGAACACTATGAGAATTAGAGATGATGTATGTAAAACAGCTAGTGCATGGCGTAGGACAGGGGCTCAGAAGGAGGAAGCTGTATTGTTCAGCTATTCTTGGTTTCTCTTAGATTTGTATAGATGCTCCTGTGCTGGGTGTTAGGCAATACATAAAACAAAAGAAAAAATCAGCACGTCTGCTCTCCAGGAAGTGCTCCTACCAGTTGGTCCTGCGGATGAGTGAGTGTAACTTGATGCATTCAACTGGCAAGTAATGGATTGTGCTACCCTGTGGTGGGACAGTGTTAGACCCTGTGGGTACACACAGAAATAAGAGAAGGGCATTTCCCTGGAGGAACTCATTTTCTGATAGAAAAGATAGTCTAGTAAACAGATTTTTAAAAATGTGAAAAATGCTAGAGATACAAAGAGTTCCCAGAGCACAGAAATGGAGTGACAAAATCCACCTGTGACAAAATGAGGAGACTTTGATTTGGGTTTTCAAAGATGAGTATATGTTCTTCATATGAAGTAAAGGAAAGAATAACAGTTATTTTGGGACTTCCCTGGTGGTGCAGTGGTTAAGAATCTGCCTGCTAATGCAGGGGACACGGGTTCAAGCTCTGGTCTGGGAGGATCCCACATGCTGAGGAGAAACTAAGCCCGTGCACCACAACTACTGAGCCTGCGCTCTAGAGCCCATGAGCCACAACTGCTGAGCCCGCGTGACACAACTACTGAAGCCCACGTGCCTAGAGCCTGTGCTCTGCAACAGAGAAGCCACCGCAATGAGAAGCCTGCGCACTGCATCGAAGAGTAGCCCCCGCTCACCGCAACTAGAGAGAGCCTGCGTGCAGCAACAAAGACCCAACGCAGCCAAAAGTAAATTAATTAATTAAAAAAAATAACAATTATTTTGCCTCATGTGTTAGGCACTTCCACGTCTTTCCAATTTTCATGTGTAAAATTTTTCATTTAAATTATTCCTAATGAGGACCCCTAGGAAAAAGATGTTAATGCCTTCATTTTACAGATGAAGACAAGGAGGCTCAGAGAGGTTAAGTGACTTGCCCAAGTTTACACAGCAGGGAGGAATGAAGCCTAGATTTGAACCAAGGATTTTCTGATTCGATTCCTATGGAGGGGAAGGATTGCAAAGACATAGAGATGTGAAAAAACCTGGGCACACTTTCAACAAGTTTTAGGAGCACATGACCAGGGGTCAAACTGCAGGAAAGTCGCTGTCTTTTGGGATGTGACCATTGGTGATGGGGATGGAGCAATGAACTGGAGAGAAGATGCACAGTGGGTGAATGGGGATGGGACACCGATGGGGATGGAGACGGCGATAGGTGTGGGGAGTACTGAGGCTCTCCTGTCTCTCCATATGTGAAGGTATGGGTGGGGTCACGAATATAATGATGTGACATTAAGAGTGTGGAGCTACATGCAGCTCAATAACAAAAAAACAAACAACCCAATCCAAAAATGGGCAGAAGACCTAAATAGACATTTCTCCAAAGAAGATATACAGACTGCCAACAAACACATGAAAGAATGCTCAACATCATTAATCATTAGAGCAATGCAAATCAAGACTACAATGAGATATCATCTCACACCAGTCAGAATGTCCCTCATCAAAAAATCTAGAAACAATAAATGCTGGAGACGGTGTGGAGAAAAGGGAACCCTCTTGCACTGCTGGTGGGAATGTGAATTGGTTTGGCCACTATGGAGAACAGTATGGAGGTTCCTTAAAAAACTACAAATAGAACTACCATATGACCCAGCAATCCCACTACTGGGCATATACCCTGAGAAAACCAAAATTCAAAAAGAGTCATGTACCAAAATGTTCATTGCAGCTCTATTTACAATAGCCCAGAGATGGAAACAACCTAAGTGCCCATCATCAGATGAATGGATAAAGAAGATGTGGCACATATATACAATGGAATATTACTCAGCCATAAAAAGAAACGAAATTGAGCTATTTGTAATGAGGTGGATAGACCTAGAGTCTGTCATACAGAGTGAAGTAAGTCAGAAAGAGAAAGACAAATACCGTATGCTAACACATATATATGGAATTTAAGGAAAAAAAATGTCATGAAGAACCTAGGGGTAAGACAGGAATAAAGACACAGACCTACTGGAGAACGGACTTGAGGATATGGGGAGGAGGAAGGGTGAGCTGTGACAGGGCGAGAGAGAGGCATGGACATATATACACTACCAAACGTAAGGTAGATAGCTAGTGGGAAGCAGCCGCATAGCACAGGGATATCAGCTCGGTGCTTTGTGACAGCCTGGAGGGGTGGGATAGGGAGGGTGGGAGGGAGGGAGACGCAAGAGGGAAGAGATATGGGAACATATGTATATGTATAACTGATTCACTTTGTTATAAAGCAGAAACTAACACACCACTGTAAAGCAATTATACCCCAATAAAGATGTTAAAGAAAAAAAAAAAAGAGTGTGGCGCTAACATGGACCTTATTTTGAATCCCAGTTCTGCCAGTCACCAAGTGGACAATTTAGGCAAGTGACTCAACCTCTCTAAACCTCAGTTCCCCCAACTGTAAAGTTTGGATGATTATAGTGTCCAACTCAAAGGACTGTTGACGAGGAAAATAAGACAATGTGTGTAAATTGCTGAGTAATGTGCCTGACATCTATTAATTGCTCAATAAATGTAATTGTTATCATTACCATTTTTCATTTTCTTGGTGGCATTTAGACCCATTTTTCTAGTGTACCTAATTTAGGGAACTGTAAGGACAGTCATCATGCATTCTTGATAGGCTCTGTGTGTGTATCTATGCAATCATATGCTTTAGATACAGCTGTGCTTTCCAAGCCCCCCACCCAGTAATTTATGCCGGGCTGCTGGTCTCACAGGTTATTTGTATTTGTTCTGCTATCATATAAGGCCTGCCTCTGCTCCATGATCATTTTTGCAACTCGTCTGCAAAGCTGATGAAAGCAAATCCATGTTCATTTTTGTCTGTAAGCCAGGTGGAGGTGAATGCAGTCGTTAAGATTGTGTGCAGCTCTTCACCTACGCCTGCGGCTGACATTGCTTATGGGACCCCAGTGATAATGCAGCCCCAGTTCCCTGGAGTGCAGTGAACTAGAATGCATTTGCCATGTGCTAAGTATCATGCCCAGGGCCACAGTCACATGGACCTGTGTGCAGATTTTCATATGGTCATTTACTGTGTGCTCTTGGGTGGTTTCCTTAAATTCTCTGAACTCAGTTTCCCCACCTGTAAAATGGGGATGATATTCTACCTCTTCTAGGGAAGTTGTGTGACTTCAAATAAGATTATGTGATTAAAGCATCCACCATCTAGTACATTTTCAATAAATGGAAGCACCTTGCACATTCACCCACTAGACTTTAAATTCCAAAGGAAAGGAACTATGTCTTGTCAATATTTTTAATCCCATTGTCTATCACATAGTAAGCACACACATGTGTTTGTTGAATGAATAATCAACTAAGTAAGGTGGGCATTCTTTTCTTCCATTTTACAGATTAAAAATTTGAAACTCAAAGAGGTGAAGTAGATTATCCATGTTTACACAGTTACCAAGTGGAAGAGAAGGGATATGAACTTGATTTCTAGAGGACTCCAAAGACCACATTCTTTTCTCTGAAACTTGAGTCTTGGTTCTGCCAGATTTTGATAAAAATTAGAATTTAATGTCAATCTCCTTCAATTCTGCTTTCTTAAAGGGTTATTAGTAAGAGTAACATTTCCCAAACATGTCAGGTACCAGGGACTGTGCTAGATATTTTACAAATGTTACCTTACCTAATTTACAGAAATCACTCTTTGAAGTAAATATTAATTTTCCTGGTGGCCATTTGAGGAAACAGGCCCAAATAAGTTGCCTGATGTCACAAAGCAAGGAAGCAAACAAAGCCAGGATTCCACCCCCAGCTTGTTCAATGCCAAGCTGATTTTAAAATTTTCATCCACATCTTTGTTTGTTTTAACCAGAATTCTGGGCTCAACATGGGTAGAATCTTTGAGATGAAGGATTTCTAGCAGACTTGTTATAAGAGCTCAAGCAGACAAACCCAGGAAGGCAGATGCTGAATCAGAATCAACATATATGTGAGAGTCTCCTTGAAATGTGATGGTTTCTCCCATTCTAATCCCACCAAGACATAGCTGAACTCCATTTACATGCTAGGTAATGGATATGTCCTAAGGCAGAATTATTTATTTAAACCATCAGATGTACAAATCAGATTTCAGTAACCAAGAAAAGTACACTGTATATCTATTTCTATAGAAAAGTCATAGTTCGAACGTTGGTTAACAATTCATGCATATCTCACTAGCCTCCACCATTGTTGCTCTTTGAAAATTCCCAAGGAGAATGTGGGGATTTTCCTTGATAGGAGGAAGTCCTTGCAGAGTGCTGAGATGCTTGGAGAGTACTGTAATTCAGGGTACCCAAACTGCTTTTCTTTGAGAATTCAGAAAGATAACAACCTGACATTGATTTACTCTTCCTCCTTATTAAAAGAACTCCAATTTTGTTCAGGATAGAATTGTAGCGAACTAAAAACTCTTGATTTCCCAGACTCCTTTGAAGCTAGGAGTAGCCAAATGACACAAGTATAGCTGAAGAGATGAAAACAGTTTGCTGGATGGAGCTTTCAGGAAAGTTTCTGCTTTCTTGATAAAAGGGGACAGATGTTCCTTAACCCATCACTCTCTTTCTTCTTCCCAGTTTTATTGAGATATAATTGACACACAGCACTGTATAAGTTTAAGGTGTACATAATGATTTGACTTGCGTACAGCATGAAGTGATTACCACAATAAGTTTAGTGAATATCCATCATCTCCTATAGATATGACATTAAAAAAATAGAAAAAATATAGTTTTTCTTTGTGATGAGAACTCAGGATTTACTCTCAACAACTTTCACATACATTGTACAGCAGTGTTAATTATATTTATCATGTTGTACATTACATCCCTAGTATTTATTTATCTTATAACTGAAAGTTTGTACTTTTTTTTTTTTTTTTTTTTTTTTACGGTACGCGGGCCTCTCACTGTTGTGGCCTCTCCCGTTGCGGAGCACAGGCTCCGGACGCGCAGGCTCAGCGGCCATGGCTCACGGGCCCAGCCGCTCCGCGGCATGTGGGATCTTCCCGAACCGGGGCACGAACCCGTATCCCCTGCATCGGCAGGCAGACTCTCAACCACTGCGCCACCAGGGAAGCCTGAAAGTTTGTACTTTTTGACTACCTTCATCCAGTTCCCTCACCCCTACCCCCCACCTCTGATAACTACAAATCTGATCTCTTTTTCTATGAGTTTGTTTGTTTTTGAAGTGTGATGGACCTAAAACACTATATTAGTTCCTGACACCAACATACTGATTTGATATTTCTATACATTTCAAATTGATCACTGTGATAATCTAGTGGTTATCTACCACCATATGAAGCTATTCCATAATTATTGACTGTATTCCCCACCCTGTACATTTCATACCTGTAACTCATTTATTTTGTAACTGAATGTTAACCCATCACTCTTACCACTAATACTACTACTAAATACACACACACACACACACACACACACACACACACACAGGATCACACACATACATGCACATTTCCTGCTTGATGTTACCTGCATTTGGACATGATGCCTGAAATAGAGCAGACCATGAGGGAAAAGCTTAGAGAACTGCAGAGATACTGGTCTGAGAACACTTGACCATTGAGCCAATGTCAGCAACCTTCTTGTTATGTGAAGGAGGGACCTATCTGTATAATTGACCATTCTATTACTTGTAGCTGAGAGCATCCCCAAATGAATTACACGGATTTGCTGAGGCATGTCTTGTAAGACCTATCACTTAGAAGAGCATGTTGCCTGATTTTTAAAAGTAAATCACTAGTGAGTGTCCTACAGTTGGGGTGGGTAGAGGTGAGAAACAAAGTAGCCTGGTCTTCATCTTCTGAGCTGGTCTCAGGGTTTTATTTTTGAGTCTTTTAATGAATCTAATTTTGAGGAGAAAGCAAGGCTCCCTTCCTCCCGGCATTGTATATCCGGGAGCTACAAGGTGAGTGGGGCATTGAATGGGCCCATGAAGGAGAACTCTGACAATGTCTCATATGGATGGAAAATGTAGAGACATTTATCACCCTTTTAAAAGATGCGAATTTCCCAGAGGGAAAGCATTAGGCTTTTTATTTGAGGATGATGGATTCAGAAACCAAGCAGCATGGTGGAAGGCAGGCATAAATAAATATGATCATCTCTGAGGTGGATTCATCACCTTAATCTATGAAGACAGCCTGGTTTTTGTGTAATTTACCCCTTGCTCACATCACAATCCTTTCTTAGTGTTGGGAGTGAGGGTTGTAGAACTATCTAAGCCAGTGAGAACCAATATGGTAGTTGGAGACGAATTGCCTTAAAGGGATAGCAAATGATGAAATGCACCTGTTCCACCACTGACTCTTAAATAGATTTGGCACATCTGTGCAAAGAGCTTTGCATCATTTGGAAACACTGACAGGGCCACCAATTACAGTCATCTGGGTTGCGCAGTATACAAAGCCAGGGGCCGCCAATTGCATAAGGTGACCATATGTGACAGCCCCATGAGCAGTGCCTGGTGACTTTGTCTCTCATGCCCGTCCCAGCTTCTCTGGCACCTACCCTTTCCCCCCATTTCTATTAATTCATTCATCTTTCAATTCAAGAAAATATTTTTGAGCCCTCACTCTGTTCCAGACGCTTTCCTAGGGACTGAGAAAACGGGTGAAAAACACGCAGACCTGGCCCGCTCTTATAAAGCTAATGCCTAATGTGGAAGATAAATATTAAATAAACTCAGAAATAAATGTAAATATGATGATCATGGAAAGAAGAGGTGTATGGTAGTAGGAAAACTTAAAGTGTAGGGTTTTCCGCTGGTCTGAAAAGTCAGGGAGCACTTGAGCTGGAGTCTGAAAGACAAATGGAATTTACTGAGGCAAAGGGAAGGAAGGAGCATTCCCCGCTGAGGGAACAGCATGTTCTGAGTCCTGTGGTGCGGGGAAGTGTGTGAGGGACTGAGACCCGGTTCGGTGAGTGGCGGTGGGAGGTGCTTAAGCTCTAACCTAATTCACCTGTGTCTGATTTTGCAAACCTGTTTGGACCTACTTATTTGCCCTCTGCTCTAAGTCTCAGTTTTGCCTCCTTACCTCACCCTCATCCAAGCCCCCATCACCTAGCTCTGCCAAGCCACAGTAGAGGATGGAGCTTCACCTCTCACCTGTCCTTGAGATTCACAGGATGAGATGCTGGATACAACCACAGCATTGTTCAACTCCCCAGCATCCAAAAAACCCAGGGCTCTCAAAGCAAAATGTTCTTCCTCCGGATGGGACCAGATGGGCTGCCCAGATATTCTCCATTTGCCATCTCAAAAATAAGCCTGGCTTTTCCACTCTCATGCCTCATCTTAGCATGTGGACCTCAAATTTATCCTCATTGCCAATCCTTTCAGAAAATGAAGAGTTGAAAGAGCCAAGAGGAAAGGGAGGAGGGAACAAAGAATACATGAACTCTTTCTTAAGAAATCTGAAGGGCAGTAGGTGGAGGAAAGGACTGTGTTTGCTCCATCCTCTTGGCATGGGCTTCATAGAGCCAGGATCTCACCCCAGCTGTGCCACTTTTTATCCATGTGATTCTGGCAGAGCATTACATTGCACTCAGTCTGTTTCCTCAACTCCTAAAAAAAGGATGCTTACATTCAAGAATTGTTTTGGGGCTTCCCTGGTGGTGCAGTGGTTGAGAGTCCGCCTGCCGATGCAGGGGACACGGGTTCGTGCCCCGGTCCGGGAAGATCCCACATGCCGCGGAGTGGCTAGGCCCGTGAGCCATGGCCGCTGAGCCTGTGCGTCCGGAGCCTGTGCTCCACAACGGGAGAGGCCACAACAGTGAGAGGCCCGCGTACTGCAAAAAAAAAAAAAGAATTGTTTTGAAGATTAAGTCAAATAATTCATAAAGTACTTAGGACACATGAAAAATTGTAAATCTTAGCTGGTATTTTTTTTATTATTTATTTTTTAATTATTTATTATTATTTTATTATTATTTTTATTATTTTTTATTATTATTAACAAGTATAAGGACGAGAAAGTCAGACTTTTGCTTATCAGATCAGAAAACATTTTAAAAAATGACTAGAGCTCATAAAGATGATAGAACAATATTTTCAGACTGTCAACCTAGACCTCAGACATTGAAATATCCAAGGATGACCATCTGCCAGAGGTGTTGTAGAGGAGATTCCCACTTTGAATGTCCTTCTGTGAGGGGCAGCAGAGGAAGGGCATTGTGTTAAATCATCAGGGTGCTCCTTCGCCACCAGATACTCTGAAGTTGTGCTGTTATTCTAAGAGGTTACTCACACTCTGTTCTTTGGAGATAGCTTGGTGTCATTACTTCCTCCTATTATCTATCTGTCTATCTATATATCTATCCATTTTCTATCTATCTATCTATCTATCTATCTGTCTTATTTATGAGATAAATCTGGACTTTCCAGATGATAGCATCCTTATCTGATGGAATTTTGAACCTCTGTTGATGCTGATGAAGCTCAGTTAAGAAGCCAGATCTTCCTATCCCTTCAGTATATTTCTATCAGCACCTTATTGTCATGGAAGAACCTGAGGTCTTTGCGTAGATAGAAGTGGGTTTCAGTCCCTCTTATCTGGCTGTGTGACCTTGAGTAAGTTGTTTACCCTCTCTGAGCCCTGTTTCCTTATGTATCAGAAAATGATATCCACATAGGAGCAGTGTGGTTTGGAAGAGGTTAGAGATAATGACTATGTAGTGCCTAACACAATATCTGACATAGAGTTGGGACACAGGAACTGGAAATTATAGCAATCAACACAAAAATAATAATGGTTATTATTATTGCTACTACTATTTATTCAATATATTTTTAAACTATAAAAAGAGCTATTCCATTTGAAGCAGTCAGCCACAGAGAAGGAATATTCTGTATTATTGAGGGAGAGACCAACACAGTGAGATGAGAAAGGCCCGATCTTCAGACTTTTGGTCTGTGTGTGTGTGTGTGTTTCTGTGTGTGTGTGTTGTACGATTGGCAGCCCTAAAAAGAAGTTATAAGAGTAGCTACCAGGGGATAAACTGATCGCAAAGCTGAGTGTAAGCAAGAATTATGCTTTCCTTCTGTGCTCCAGGAACGGCACACCCTCTGGGGGCTGGTTTTCATTTGTAATCTTAGTAACTCAGTCGAGCTGCAGACAGCCAACCTTATATCAATTGGGGGCCCTGCAGGGGAGCTCAGGCACTAGGACACTCAGGAACAACAGTTTTGCCTATTAGTTACCACTCGCTATGGTGTGTGTGTGTGTGTGTGTGTGTGTGTGTGTGTGTGTGTGTGTGTGTGTGTGTGTGTGTGTGTGTGTGTGTGTGTGTGTGTGTGTGTGTGTGTGTGTGTGTGTGTGTGTGTGATCAGGCTAGGACAATTCTAGGCCTTCGTGGGACCTGGTGGTGAGAACTGCAGAACTCTGGCCACAAAACAACACAACTCCATCCAAACATGGCTTCTAGCAGCCAAAGCCCACATCCCTAGGATGACCCCAGCCCACAATTAAAATGTCTGCCTGAGAAAGATGAGTTCTGCTAGGAAATTGCTGTTCTAGCCAATACCTGACGATAGACCCATGACCTCCCTTCCTTAGACCATTGACTGAAAAGGTCTGACAATTGTGAATATGCATCTCAAGTGTTCTTCTGAAGGACCTGAAAGCCTTTCATTTTAAATGTACTCAGCAGAAAAGATAGGGCCTCTGTCTCGCAATCGCTGTGCCCTAACTGCCAGCTAGCAGACACAGCTGGCTTAATCACTTTTACCCTAATCAACCCTTTGTGTTTTGTCTCCTCTGACTCAACTGAATGCCCGCTCCTCCTCTTCCTCATCCTCCCTTTAAAATGCTCAAACCACCTCTGCACGAATTGGAATAAAGTTCAGGTTTTTCCCCTGCTGTCAGTAGTTACTGAATAAAATCTGTTTTCACTGCTTTAACTAATGTCTGGCTGTGTTTGTCTTTGATGTGGAAAGGTTTTCACAGGGCAGGGTGGATGTATTTCTTTAATGTCTGGCCCCTGACAGAGGGTCAAGGGATGTTTCTCTTCTTTCTTTCCTTTCTCCCGAACAAGAGACTGCTCCAGGCTACTGTTACAGTGTCTAGATATTAAGACCATGGGCATCAAATGGGAATAATAATAGTAAGAGCTGCCTAATGAAGTTGCCTTGAGAATTAATTGTTAATGGAGTTAGTTGATCTGGAGAAACAGAGCATTTCAGGCTCCCCACTGTCCCCTGGGATGCACCATGAATTCCAGGAATCTCCTAAAAATCTTGCAGCTCTCAGGCCACAGACCCTTTTTGGAGGGGGATATCAAGGGCTGTCCAAGGTGAATCTGGAAGGCATGGTGCAGCTTTGGAGCATTTAAATATATGCCAGGTATTGAACAAGGGACTCGACATTCTTTATCTCAGGTAGGTCTTCCAACAGAACTTCTTGTCGGTAAAGTAAGAGGAAAAAAGCAGATTGGCCACGTGAGTTTATCTCTTTTCTCTCCTGAAACCCCATTGGAGAGGTAGCAAAAAGGAAAGAAGGAAGGGATGGAGAGAGAGAAGAAGAAGGAAGGAAAGAAAGAAGGGAGGAGGGAAGGATAAAGGGAGGGAAAGAGGGAGAAAGGGAGGTACTGTCTTACAAAGACAGAGCACAGGAGAAGAGAGAGCAGACCAGGAGAGATTTAGGTGATTCCGGGAGGTGGGAAGCAGACGAAGAGGTGATGAGTGGCATCACAAAGTGGAGACAGCTGTAATACAGGCATCCTAAGGCACGGGATGCTAGGGAAGGTGGGGATGAGTCACACTTAACAACTTACATGGAGCTGTTGACTCTCTGGGTCCCCCTGCCTGACACAGTCAGACAACTACCTCTCTCCCCTCCCTCTACCCTTACCACAGGGAAGTGGGATTTCTGTGGTAATAAACAAGAAAGCCTCAGGACTCAAGGTGTCAACAGGCACAGCAGACAATTGAGAAGAGAGTTGGGTAAACACTGGAGCAGCTCAGCTCCCTTCTCCCCTCACCCACAGGCTTGGGGGGTTTTACCTGGAGAAACTGACAGATCCATGAGAAAAGACATCAAGATACTGAAATATTTATGGATCCCAAGTGAATAGGCTGACTCACCACCTCATTACCCTGCAGGGAAGTCCATCAGTCAACACCCTGCCCCACACATGGAAGTCACAGAGGGCTTCCTAGAGTTCTACTCTTCCATCTGACCACCACACAGGGCAGGGAGTCTCCAATCTGAAAGAGAACGACGTGAACAAGCAAGGAACCAGGAGAGAACAGGAGAAATCTTCAGTATTTAAATATGTGCAGGTAAATATTAGAAGAATCAGCTTATGGGGTGGAGAGTAACTGCCCCAGGGATCAGGATTCAGGAGTGAGGAGGCTTGAAACTGTTGATTTTCATTACAAGACTTTCAGCACTCTTTGATTAAAAAAATAATCTGTGTGTATTACTCTGGCAAATATAAAATTTAATTTTAAAACAATATTCTTATAAGGAAGGAACACTTCCCACTGAATAGGTGAGTAAACTGAGGCTCAGAAAGATTAGGTGACTTGCCCAGTATCACACAGCAAGTAAATCATAGAGTCAGATTTGAATCCACAAGTGTCTGTATTAAAACCTCAGAGCATTCCTATTCCTCATGAGTGATTCCTTGCTTGCTATGTAAAATTGGTTAAGAAAATCAGAGGTAACATTCCCCTTGTGAGCCTCCTATGAGGTCATTTAGAGTGAGTTGGCTGTGCAGTAAACTCTTCAAGTTCCTCATTAAGGGAATGAGGCTGGGGGCCCTGAGTACAACTGGCTAATCATTGCGTGATTCTAGGCATCATCTCCACAGTGGCTGCGACTGTTGAAACTCAATATGGCGGCCCCGGAGGACTAACGGAAGACAGCAAGGAATGGAAAAAATGCAGCCCATTTTAACATTATTGATGTCTAACTGCATTGGGAACTGGAGAGTTTTGAGGCATTCTTTTAGAGATTTTGAAAAATCTCCTTCCCTTAAAAAAAATAATAAATAAATAAAATGGGCTCAATGCCAGAAATCCCAGTCTTTGCAAGAGTTGTTGTTTCAAGTGTTAACAGGATTTTTCACAGTTTGGGCAGCCCGGAAGAATGCCAACCTCTTGTTTTGTGTGCTGCCATTAAAGGCAGCAGTGCAGGGCTGCTAGAAGTTTAATCTAGATGTTTATAGATAGAGACTGATCAATTAGGAGGATGAAAGAGGTTGAGGAGGACATCCTATGTCCTACTTCTTTGGGTCTGACAACTCAAAGGCAGGTGGAGCTGAGATTGAGGAATCCAAAGATGGGAGGCTTTTGTTGTCTCTTTTTGGAGGAAAGCACCCTTATCCAGGTCAATTTGAAATACTAGTTCTGCTTATCAAAGGCCATTTCCTCTCAGAGGCCTCCTCTGACTGCCCACAGTTACCACCATGGGATAGGTTAGGTGTCCAGCTTTTGGCTCCTATGGAAGCCCCCACTACAATCCCTATGTTAGCACTAACTATGCTTACGTGGAATCGTTAGGCTTAGTTTTCCACCTTCCCTACCTGATAGTAAGCCTTGCAAGGTTATGGACTACACTTGTGCAGTACAGTATCTCATCACCTGGCAGATTGCCTGGCACAGCAGCCTTAAGAAATATTTCCTGATAGGCCAAGAGTGTAATGCCATAACTCAACAGTACATCCTCCCAAGAAGATGTTTCTTTGTTTTTCTGAGAGGTAGGGTCCACCTTCC
Organism: Lagenorhynchus albirostris; assembly: GCF_949774975.1. Classification (NCBI taxonomy): domain Eukaryota; kingdom Metazoa; phylum Chordata; class Mammalia; order Artiodactyla; family Delphinidae; genus Lagenorhynchus; species Lagenorhynchus albirostris. The sequence goes on from NC_083109.1 coordinate 62,970,892, forward strand.
CATCCTTACTTAGAATAGCTGAAATGTGACATTCATGCTCACCACAATCTTTAAAAAAAAATTATATTGAAGTATAGTTGATTTACAATGTTGTGTTAGTTTCTGGTATAAGGCAAGGTAACTCAATTATACACATACACACACACACATATATTTTTTTATATATATATATATATATATATTCTTTTTCATATTCTTTTCTATTATGGTGTGTCACAGGATACTGAATGGAGTTCCCTGTGCTACACAGCAGCACCTTTTTTATCCATTATATATAATAGTTTGCATCTGCTAATTCCAAACTCCCAATCCATGCCTCCTCCAATCCCTTCCCCCTTGGGAACCACAAGTCCGTTCTCCATGTCTGTGAGTCTGTTTCTGTCTCATAGATAAGTTCATTTGTGTCATATTTTGATTTCACATAAAACTGATATCATCACAAACCTTTTGTTGTTGTTGCCATTGTTGTTGAAACAATCCTAGACAATGTATATGGATTGTGCATAAAGTGGGGATAACACACATCTGTTAGAATAACGAGGCAATCTCAGCCTGTAGAACAACCATCACTCCCTCAACCATGGCCACTGAACCCTTTTTCTGAGTGGATTTTGTGTATCGCTATATTCAGTCTTCCAGCTTTCCAAATACTACAGTTCGTCAGGAAAGTCCTGCCTGACTTGATCCCTTGTTACAGCAGAGTGTACCAGGACCTCTGTGCTGGTATGTCTGCAGTCCTCTTCCTTTGCTTCTTTTGGGAAGCCACCAGCCTCAGGCTTCAGCCGGTGAGAAGCAAATTTAATTTCTCTTGTTGGCTGCCATCTTCTTCTTTTTTCTCTCTTCTTCTTCTCCCCCTCCTCCTCCTCCTCCCCCTCCCCTCCCCCTCCCCCTCCCTCTCCCCCTCCTCCTCCTCCTTCACCTAAAATAACAGTAAGTGTAAATTGTTAAAGCATAAGACTCATGGTAAGGTTTAGGTAGGTGAAAGGTTGATGAGCTAACTCTTTCATAGCTGAGATGCCAAAGAAATGGAAAGGCTGGCTTTCCAGACCTTTGTGAGCTTCAACCTCATGGCTGCAGTGAGACTAGGACATAAAAACTGGAAGGGGTTTTAATGTACTGGGTCTAACCACCTCTACTGATAGTTGGAAGGCTCACAGAGGAGAAGTGAACCACTCCCAAGCCTAGGAAATCTCTTTCAGCAACTAGGGAAGTAATTTGGTAATGGGAATGATATTTTAAAATAATATTACTTGTTTGTTTTTATCTTCTACCACAAGAATCGAGACAGCCATTGTATCATTAGAGCCCCAGGGAAAACAAGAGAAACAAATAATCTCAGAAAAGAGCTGGTTAAATATAGGTGAAATCCTCCCACAATAGGAAAAAGTGGAATCCCCCCACCCCTGTCTTTTTTTCTGGCTCAGTATGAATTGAGCTAAGGAAAAAAAGATGTTGGGAAACACATGGATCCTTATCATCTCTTTTCAGGATCAAGCCAGGAGGTAGGTTGGGATTTGGAGACTAGACACCTTCCAAGCTGCCCCTATACCAATATGGAGACTTCCATATCAAACTGATGGTGGCACAACAAGATTGGAGGGCGGGGGGAGACCACATAAACATTCTCAAGTGACCCTAGAGTCTCATGTTGTAGAATGGACCAAGAAGTTTCCCCATGCATGATGATGGGAGAGGAAGGGTATAGCTGAGTCTATTATCTGGAGTTGACCAGAATGAGGCAAGTTATCCTGCTACTGGGGGCTACAGTATAAGATTCCTAGAGCTGGGGCCACATTAAAATCAAGTGTATTCAGCCCTAGCAACAGCCAGCATGGGGTTGAGTCAGAATCTGGGTCCTGACAAAATGAGAACACAGTTCATGAATTCAGCAGCCCCGGGCCTTTCCACCAGATCCTGATGCTGACCAGTGACCAGTTGGGCACAGTGCATTGCCACAGAGAACAGGGGAGCCAGAAGTACATAAGCACCCAAGGTCCTCCTCTTCCCCTCTTCCAATGCCCAGAATATCTCTTGGGAATGATCAGGAGGAGAGGACGGAAACTGGAAAGACCACATTACAAAACAAACAAACAAACAAAAAAGCAGAATTTTCCTATAGTTATTGTTTACATTATTAAACAGGACTACGCTTAGTGTATTTGCATTAAATTTAGCATCCCCCCCCCAACTGTCATGTACCCACCAAAGCAAATGAGAGAATTCCTAAAGAATGTAAGGCTAGTCATAGAAGGTAAGTAAGGTGCACATTTCTTTGCACACCTCTATGTAGTATGAGCACATCTGCAACCCGGCTATAAGTTTTAAGTGCTATTGCTGAGCTTTCTGTCTCCCTTAATTCATTCTGGTGCCAAAGGCAGGTGCTTAACTCAAAGGCATTACTTACTGGTGAGGCTCATTGGTGAGCCATGGAGATGCCATGGGTGCCAGAAAGTGAATAAGTGAAAAAGGGCCATTGATTCAGTCTTTTTGTGAATGACCACTCTGTCCCTGCCATGAGGAGTGGGCATGATGGACAATTCAATGCCGTCTTCCCTTTCTAGCACTTGGGAGCCTACATTAAAGGACGACTCCATGTTCCCTTAGAGTAATGTCATCTTTGTTCTTCACAGCCACGACAGTTAGAGCCATAACATTTTCTTCAGTTAGAGGGGACTTTAAAGATTATCTACTCCAATTCCTTTATCTCACTTGGGGAAACCAAGGCTTTGTGAGGCAAGATGAGTTTTTGCCCATGACCACAAAGAAAGTAGCAGAGGCAAGGCCACTGGCGTTCTCTGCTGGTCTGCATTTTCAACCTTCCCTGTACATAAAAGATCACACCCAAAGTAAAAACCATCTGGTCTACATGACTGAAGAGTTTGCCACTGGCAGACAGGAGGCTGAACCCTGATGGTTTCCGGGAACTCTGGCAACTCTCTGACCCCTGAGACTCAGTTCCATACACTTTTCCCCTGAGCCTTGGCACATCCCAAACTTGGTAGCCCTAGAAGAAGAAGCACCATCACTGGGACTTGCAAAATCCCAAGAAAACACTGACATGTGGACGGCAGGATTCAAAGTGTTCTCTGTCTTCTCAAATGGAATCCACAGGATGCCAAAAAGACAAATGCATTTTTCTCCTCCAAGTTATTCCTCCTACAAATGCTAAGTATCTCCATCTGGGAAGCATTTAACATTTCAAGCAGCTATCGCTGATCTGTAGGAGGACTCGCCAAGTATCAACTGTCTCCCTAAAATAACTCCCCTTACTGCTGCAGGAGTCGCCGAGATCCATCCCAGGCAGGAGGAGATACACAGTGTTTCTGGGGAGGCCCCAAAGTTAGAGGAAAACAAAGACAACCATACCCTCACCTGGGTCCAACCACTCTTCTCTCTTCAGAGGTGTGTTTCAACGAGATAGTGTACAGATGGCATTGCATCCCCCTCCTGGAAGGATGGATTTCCAGAAAGAATTTCATCAATGACATTCCCCCAGATGACAGTCTCACGTTTCTTCTAACACCTTAAGTTCATTCAGATACAGGAAACCATACACATTTCCTGCTAGGCTGAGTTAGAACTCATCCCAGAAAAGGTGGCAGTGATGGGAATAGCTGAGCTCTGAATAAGATCCAAGAACTTGTCTTTACCACTTTCCCTTCTACTCAAAGTTGCCAAATCCAACTATGGGGGAATGAACACCGGGTTAACATCTCCAAGCTACTAATCCTGCATCTATCCATTTACCCATCCTCTATTTATTGTCTACAGTGTAGCTGTTGCTGGGAAGGTCCCCAAGATAGAGAAGACACACAGCCTCTGTCATCACAGAGTGCGTCAATTAATGAGGGGGGGTGTATAAAATATGTTCACAAATATCGCTGAATCTGGGTAGGATGGTGTGGGACATCCTGATAAGGAACCATAGAAATTGGAAGAAGGAGAAGTCATTACTCACTGAGAGGCCAGGGGAGACTTCATCGTGTAGATGGCATTTGTCCTAAACCTTTAAGGAGGAGGATTAGAGCAAGTAGGAATCAGTTGAGGGAAGGGCATCTCAGGTGCATGGAGGAGCTTGAGCAAAGGCAATTCAAGGTTGTAAAAGTGACCCAAGCTGAATTTCATATATTCATTCTTTCCTTCATTCCTTCATTGAAAGTGACATATTTACTGAGCACAGAGTATGTTCTGGGCCACAGAGCTAGGAACTGGGCAGAGTAAGACACATAAACATGACCTCAAAGAGTTTTATCAAGTGGGCTCATCAGAGAAGTTGAGGAGAAAGTATATATAGGGTGACAAGGATAATAACCAAGGAACCACTGGAGACTATGGGAGAACAAAGGATGGGCTCTTGACTCAGATGTGGGAGGCCAGGAAGACATCCTGCAGGGGGAGAAAGCAGTCAAATGCCAACCATGGAAGGAGAAGTGAGTTTCAAGGAGTGCTCTGCGTGGGCACAAGCTCTGTGGCCAGAGACGAGAGGGCAGTGTGCCAGGTAGGAGGGTGGCAACAGAGTGGGACTTGATTAAGGAGTTTGAATGCAGTTTCTTAGCATGGGGAGATCCTCTAGCCCTCTTTCTGTTTATGCTGCTGCAATGGGAAAGAGCGAGGGAGTTGATTCACAGCAGCGTCGAGAGTCTTGCTGGCAGCCCGTGATGGGTGGGAAGATCTAGCTCTGAAAATGTGCAAAGCTACTGTCTACCACTTGTTTGTCAGTATTCTCATCCCATTTCGTGCTGTTGGTTCTCCTTTCCTGATGTGTTGGTCTCAGTTGCCAATGACTTTATGGAGATCAGGGAATAAGCTCTGGCAGGAGGTAGTGCAGGGCTGAGCTACGTGGTATATAGATGCTCAGTGTGAACTGGATGACCTATTGGCAATTTGCATTTTGTGTGTGTGTGTGTAACTGAAGGGATGCTAGGCATGTGATTCTGTGGGGGCTGAAATATGGGCTTATTCTTTTATTTGAGAGACTGAAATATTTCTCCAGCTATTATCGTCATTGTTGATTCTTCCTTTATGTACTCAATCCTTTGTTCTCTTCCTTATGAATGATAGTTGATTGGCTAGGAAGATAATCTTTTGAAAGAAGACATTCTGAGATAATATATGTCTCTATACATGGTCAGCATCGATGATTGGCCACCTCAACATCTGTCAGCTCATGCTTAAAAAATAGAAAAGTATCTCTTGCAAGTTTTTGGAAATTGAGAAATTCAATAAATCCCTGAATGTCATCTAAAGGAGAAAAAAATATTACTTTATAGTAAACATTCCAAAGTATTGTTGAATATTCCAAAAAAAGTTAAAAAATAAAAAACCTAGTAGCACTGTAATATGTTGTTGCATTTTTTAAATTCCTTTATATGTATATCATGCTATATACTGATTTACAGGATGCATTTAAAAATAATATAAATATCATGTAGAGACTAAATCCTTGTATATAAACATAATTTTTAATATGTAGCTTCATAGTCTGAGAACTTAGGCCTCGAGGGGAAAATAGACATTAATTCAATAATACTCCAAATAAATATGGAATTTCTGCTATGAGAAATGCTGCAAAGGAAATGCTTCAGTTAAGAGTACATGGTAGGGGATTTGGCCCGAAGGTCAGGGAAAGCTTCTACAAGAAGCTTTGAAATGACTGATTTGAAATCTAAATGATAATTACACATTGTTGCCCCGCAGGGATGGGGCAGAGGTGGGATGAGCAGGTGCTCCAGCAAAGATGACAGCATATGGGCTTCCCTGGTGGCACAGTGGTTGAGAGTCCGCCTGCCAATGCAGGGGACACGGGTTCGTGCCCTGGTCCGGGAAGATCCCACATGCTGCGGAGCGGCTGGGCCCGTGAGCCATGGCCTCTGAGCCTGCGCGTCCGGAGCCTGTGCTCCACAACAGGAGAGGCCACAACAGTGAGAGGCCTGTGTACCACAAAGAAAAAAAAAAGATGACAGTATATGCAAAGTACCTGCAACAGGTAGCAGGATTCCTTTTTGGGAACTTCTATCTTCTAACTGATTTTCACTGCTCTTTGTATGTCTTCACTTGCCTCTGGCCATCTTATTGAACTCTCTGTACTTCTAATTATTTCTCAGTTGACTTCCCTGGCTTTTCTAGATGTACACTCATGTTGTTTGCAGCTAATCATAAGAGCTGTCATGACTTCAGCCTTTGCCGTGTGTCAGGCACCATGCAAAAGGCTCTGCCTGTGTCTGCTTGTGTACTCCTTCTGTCCTTTATGGGGTGGGCTAACTGTCTTAGTGCACAGGAGTTACTGACCAGCTCAGTCATTTGCCAAAATGGTGCTCAATTGCTAGTGAGTGAGGCAGCCAGTATCCAGACCCAGGTCTAAAGCCAGTGTGTGTGCATCCAACCTGGCATTAAACTAACTTTATTTTTTACACTTGATTCTGAACCCTTGTACTGAAAGGTCAAAGCATCAAAGAATTTCTATTTTCTTTTGTTAAGTTGGGGATTATCTTTTTATTGTGGAAAGAACATTTACATAAGTTCTACCCTCCTAACAGATTCTTTTTTTTCTAACAGATTTTTAAGTGTACAATATCATATTGTTATCTGTAGGCACAGATCGCTAGAACTTATTCATCTTGAAAAACTGAAACTTTATACCCATTGAACTGCCTTCTCTTTCTTCCTCTCCCCAGTCCCTGGAAACAAACCTTCTACTCTCTGTTTGCATGAGTTTGACTGTCTTAGATGCCTCATATAAATGGAATCATGCAGTGTTTGTCCTTCTCTGACTGGCTTATTTCGCTTAGGGTTCTCAACTTCATCCATGTTGTTGCATGTGGCAGGATTTCTTTCTTTTTCTATCGCATATACATACCATATTTTCTTTATCCACTCATCAGTTGATAGACACTTAGGTAGTTTCTACATCCTGGCTATTGTGAATAGTGCTGCAATGAACATGAGAGTGCTTATACCTCTTTGAAATCCTGATTTTAATTCTTGTAGGTATATGCCCAGAAATAGGGTTGCTGGATGACATGGTAGTTCTATTTTTAATTTTTTGAGGAACCTCCATACAGCTTTCCATAGTGGCTGCACCATTTTGTATTCCTGTCAACAGTGTGCAAGTGTTCCAATTTCTCCACATTCTCTCTGACACTTGTTATCTTTTGCCTTTTTGATAATACCCATCTAAAAGGTAAGAAATGATAGTTCATTGTGGTTTTGATTTTTAAACTAATACTTTATTTTTCTACTTGTCTTCTTTAGTATCTAAACTATTGAAAAGCAAGGACCCTTGTTTTTTTCCAGGATTTTAATGGGACTGTTTCTGGTGTTTTATAGTTGGATAAAGAGTTGGCTGTTGAAATGTGAGAGCTATTGTTTACAAGGTTAGCTAAGTATTCCTCTATTCCAAGATTTCCGCCTTTTTCTAATAAGTTGGAGATGAATATTGACTTTTGTCAAAAACCTTTTGGTATTTGATTATGGTCTTTCTCCTTTGACCCACTGATAGGATAACTTATGTTAACAGATTTCTAAACACTAAATGATTCCTTATATTAAATCATCCTTGGTTTCCTGGAATAAAATTTCTTTAGTCATGGTGAATTCCTCTTCCAAAGCATAGCTGAATTAGGTTTGCTGGTATTTTATTTAGCATGTTTATATCTATATCAATAAGTAAGATTTTTCTCCTTCTTTGGCTATTGTTATTAGATCTTAGCAACAGACTCATGTCAACCTCACTAAAGAAATCAGGGCATATTTTATCTTTTAATTTTCTCCTGAATAGTTACATATCATGGGAATTAATTATTTTTCAATTTTTTGAAATAACTAAATTTAAAATGATTTAGGCCTACTATCTTCTTCAGAGATGATTTTTATAGGCCTTATTCAGTTTCTACCAAAGTTAGTGTTATACTCAGATTCCCACTGAGTTAATTTTAATTTATATTTTCTTAGAAAACCATCAATATCATTAAGATTTTCAAATTTATTTGTATATGATTATTTTACATTGCATTATCTTATACATTATTAATTTGTGGGTTTTTATTCTATTATTTCTCCTTAGTATTGAGAGACTATATGTAAAGCACCAGTTAGAATTCAGTCAAGGAACAGAATGGCAGAATTTTTTTTTTTTTTTTTTTTGCGGTATGCGGGCCTCTCACTGCTGTGGCCTCTCCCGTTGCGGAGCACAGGCTCCGGATGCGCAAGCTCAGCGGCCATGGCTCACGGGCCCAGCCGCTCCGCGGCATGTGGGATCTTTCCGGACCGGGGCACGAACCCGTGTCCCCTGCATCGGCAGGCGGACTCTCAACCACTGCGCCACCAGGGAAGCCCCCAGAATGGCACGATTTTAATCCCACCTCTGCCACTTGCCACTTGGGTGATCTTGGGCTCCTTAGTTCTGCCCTGTCTTCCTCAACTTCTTCATTTGTAAAATGGGAACAGTAACAGTACCCTCCTTTGTAGCATTGTTAATAACTAAACCACTGCCAGGCACATACTAATAATATTAGATAATTTTCTATTTTCTAAAAAATATTTGTTTTTACAAAGAAAAGTAGCATTCAGATTTACATATTAACTACACAGGGTATTCATTTTTTTTCTTATATTGTTGGGGTTTTAAAAATATATCCTTCATTTCTTTCTTACACTTTTCTTAGTTTTCATTTGCTGCCTTAAAAAAAAAATCTCCTTAATGTACCTTCCTTAGTTAATTTCTTTTCATTCTTTCTTGTTTAATAATAAAATTTCAGGCTGAAATCTTGGACCATCACATTTTCATATTCTGTGTTTTCTCAGATGATTAATTTCTAAATACTCCAAAACTAATATTTTCAATCTGTGAAGGCTTGGGTTTCTCTAGTTTTAGTTTACTTTTTTATTTGTTTATTGAGATTTTAAAGAGTATTTTCTATTATATATTCCCAGAAAATAGTATTTTCCATATATTTCTATATACTCTTCTAAATTAGTATTTTCTATGTATCTCCAGAGAATGTGACCTGAACTAACATTTCATATTGTGTGTATGACCTAATATTATATAAATTTGGGAAATTGTGTTAATTGATATCTTGAAAGAAGTTTGATTATCTTCTTTTTGTTTTTTTTTTAAATAAGTTTATTTATTTTTTGGCTGTGTTGGGTTTTTGTTGCTGTGTGCGGGCTTTCTCTAGTTGCTGAGAGCGGGGGCTCCTCTTCCTTGCGGTGCGCGAGCTTCTCATTGCAGTGGCTTCTCTTGTTGCAGAGCGCGGGCTTCAGTAGTTGTGGTGCGCGGGCTTCAGTAGTTGTGGCTCGCAGGCTCTAGAGCACAGGCTCAGTAGTTGTGGTGCACGGGCTTAGTTGCTCTGTGGCATGTGGTATCTTCGCGGACCAGGGCTCGAACCCGTGTCCCCTGCATTGGCAGGCGGATTCTTAAACACTGCACCACCAGGGAAGTCCCTGCATTATCTTCTTGATGTAACATTTGAAACTCCATTCAGTCAGTATTAATCATATTATGCAGATCCCTTATGTCCTTACTTATTTTTGTCTGCTTAATCTGTCAAAGACTCTGTGTGAAAATCTCATAGCACCAATGTGTCTTTGTCATTTGTCCCTTGTATTTCTGGTAATTTTAGCTCTAGGTATTTAATGATTTCAGCAAGTAAACATTTATGACTGTTGATCTGCCTTGTGAATTGCATATTTACCAGTATAAAATAATTCTGCTGTTCTATTTTAAGATATTTTACTTGAGTTCGACAGTGTCTGACGTTCATTTTGCAGCTCCTGGATTAACTTTTGTTTGCAATAGACTGGCACCTCTTTCCTCATTCTTTGCATGTAACCCAAATATATAATTTTGTTTTAGGACTGGCCAGTGTAAACAGCATAAGGTTTCATTTAAATTTTTGACCCAATATCAGAGTCTCTGACTTTCAGTTGGGGAGCTTAAAAGATGTACATTTATCGCCATAACACCTTTGTTTGGGTTCACTTCTATCATTTTGTTTTCCAGTTTCCCCAGTTTTATCAACTGTTCCTCCATTCATTTTTTTGCTATAGAAGGCAGAATAATGACACAGTTAACAATAAACCTGGATCAATCTCCAGCTCTCTAACTAGCTGTGGGCATACAGTCCAGGAGTACACTTCAGGTCATATAAATTACCGAGAGTGTGTTCAGAGAAGTGTGCCTCAGTAAAAGTTGCAACATATTCTTACATGAGGATTAGATGAAGAAACTAGACTGGGGGGAAAAGTTGAAGAGCTGATTGTCATGAAGAGAGGGGTGGGGAGAGAGAGTGAAAGAGAGGGAGGGAGGGAGGAAGAGAGAGATTTTAGAGTGATTTTTGTAGAGTTTCTGGATCAGAATTCTGAATAATACATAGGTGTTGGGAAGTCAGGACCAGGAAAAAAATGCCCAAATTGGACTCTGTTCCTCCATAAAGTTGTGAGTTCACAATCATTAGATCTGTGCAAGAAAACCTGGATAACATCAGAATAGACTTTATCTGATTCATTTTTTTTTTTTTTTTTTTTTTGCGGTACGCGGGCCTCTCACTGCCGTGGCCTCTCCCGTCACAGAGCACAGGCTCCGGACGCGCAGGCTCAGCGGCCATGGCTCACGGGCCCAGCCGCTCCGCGGCATGTGGGATCTTCCCGGACCAGGGCATGAACCCGTGTCCCCTGCATCGGCAGGCGGACTCTCAACCACTGCGCCACCAGGGAAGCCCTAGCTGATTCATATTTTGAGCAGAGACTGCAACTCATTAACATCCCAAATCATTCAAAACTCTGAAGGCATGTAATTACTTGAGAAACAGTGACATTGACAAGATCTTCTAAATTTGTAGACTTTTAAACTTCTTAGATGAGAATTCTGACTTTGATTCTATAGAATAGCTTTCAAAAAAATGTCTCATGACCAAGCATCCCATCTGGCTGTGTGGTTTGTAGGAAGATGTCTACATAGACACAGTCTTAACCTTGGCTGAATATTAGAATCGGTTGGGATGCTTTAAAAAATACCAATGTCTAGTCCTCACTCAGGGTGTTTGATTTAACCTTTCTGGGGTTGGAGTCTAGACATTCCTTTTTTAAATAATCTCCCTAGATGATTCCAGTCTGCAACCAAGGTTAAGAATAACTAGCACAGAGGGTGTTACCATTGATCTTCAGTTGAGCAAACATGGCAAGCATTTGTGTTTTGCCTCTGGCACATCCATTTCTCCATCTTCCAGCCACAGTCCCCTGTTTTGTTTGGGAATGCGTCACTTCCGTCTTCCTATCCATGCAGTTTTGGAGGCATTGACTCCATGATTCTGGACGGAACAGGATTCTTAGACTTCAGCCAGCACCCAGGTTCTCCAGGGCAATCAGAAAGCATCAGGACTTTTCAGGAGAATTCCTCCTTTTGCCCAGATTTGAAACTGCTAGGAGGCTGGAGAAACTGGGAGCCACCCCAGATCCCAAGAATGAAGCTTGCACAGAAAAAGGGAGGGTTGAAAGATGGAGAGAAACAGAATTCTGATGACGTCAGAATTAGATTATTAATTTAGTCATGATTATGGTCATTGTTATCTCTGTTTCACAGATGAGGAAACCAAGGCTAGGTGAGGTTAGATTAGTTGTCCCAAATTCCACAGTCCATCAGTAGAAGAGGCTGAATTTGACTCCATGAAGGTCAGATTTCAAAAGTTAAGGAATTTCTGCTCTCCACACTGCCACAACTAGTAAACATACCATCAGTCTCCTCTACCTCTGTGAAACTGAATAATTATGAATTTAAAAAATAGCAAGTCTGCGTTTGAGACCGTCAAGGAAACTTTATGCTCTTTGGGCAATGCTTATGTTCTGTGTACCCAACACTTACCTCTATTTCTCAGGATAATTCAAGGTTTTTATTTGCTTGTTTTTTCCTCATTTTCAACAGAAGGAACCCTACCTATTATAGAAATGATAATGTATGTTTCTAACATTGTCCTCTCTTGGAATTTTTCTTTGGGTATATTCTTGCTGACTCCCCAGACGTAAGTGCATAGCAGAGAGTAGGGAAGGTATAGAATGCTTTGGAAAGATGAGGAAGAGAGAGCCAAGAAAAAATAAAATGTGGACCACAGTTTGTGGACTGTGTTTCATACTCTTTAGAGGAGCATCTCTAAGGCATCCCCGTAGAGTCTGAAAATAACACTGCCAGATAACAGGTGGGATGGAGAAACTAGGACATAATAACAATGCATATTAAACCCTTACTGTGAAAGTAAGGTGCCGGGAATGGGATTTGATTTCCAAACACAGGGGCTTTCTGTTACACTCCCCGGCTGCAAAGCCCTTCTCACTCCATCACTGTTCTGCTTTGCTGATAAAAAGAGTTGTTATGAATTTTAAGATGATCAGAGTTATCTTGAAAGTTATCAAGTAGATTTTCTGTCCTTTTGGGTGATGTTTATCAGGCTAACCTTGAAACTACTCCGAAATGGCAGACAGAGTTGTTCTCTAGGTCTTGAGCTATGAGTCAGGCCTGAGTATTTCTTTAGAACGAAAGAAAAAAAATCAGATTTGGAGAGTTCCCCAGCTTTCAGACTCATGGTTTTAATTCCAATAAGGAATCAGATGAGAAGGGATATATCCATAGCCTCTCCCACCCAGCAAGCCCTTTGGTGGGCTCCTCTGGTATTGCACAGTGATAGCATCCAACCGTGAAGACCCTAAGCATGGCCTCCCTCAGAGCAGTTGTGATAAAAGTCCAAGAGGCAAGTCGAAGCAGCAACACGCTGTACTTTACAAACCAGTTTAATTAACCTGAGTAGTCATGGGAAACTCCACTCAACTAGTTGGTTGGTGGGATAACATGGTTAACCAAGGACGAGGCCAAATTAGACCTGGACCCCGGAGACTGAGTCTCAATTCCCAGCTGTGAGACTGTTCACCTTTTCACATCTAATTGCAACCATCAGTTTAATCCTTAAAGAATTATGTCCAATTGGTTTCTGTCTGTCTGCATTTGTAAATGTCATTCTGCCCAGCATGTGTTGTAAAGATTAGCTGGGCTTCATCATTTTGTTAGCATGAATCAATAATGTGGGATTCTTGGCTCACTGAATTTTTAAAGTCATCTGTGAATCAATGTAAGCGATTTGTGCAGCACCCCTTATAACATGCTAATTTGAAATCATTGGGTAAGATGCCTAGTTTTGGAAGACAGTTATTGAAAATTTTAAGATTAGCTTAAAGTTTAGCTCAAGTTAAAGAAGAGAGATGCTATGTCATGTTACTTTGCTGATGCACTTGCATGGATTCTGTTCCTGGGAAAGGGCTAAAATTAAATTATCAAAATTAATAGCAGATTATGAATAAAAGCATGGTCTGAGAAAATGCAAAACAAAGGCCCCTGCAGGGAACCCTTATGATGGACTCTTCAAAATGTCCATCAGTGTTTCAAAACTGCCTCACTCTCGTAAGATGTAGCAATGATGGTGGAAATTACAACCTATGTGGAAAACCAAGGGAGTGTAATGCATTTCCTGGAAATTGCACTATAAAGGTAGCTCATCTTTCCCCAAAGTGGATGAAAAGCAAACAGTTCTTATGTGGTAATGCCACATAGTTGTTTACTTTTCTTTTCCATTGCAGAAAATCCACAGCCAGATTACATTATGGTCTGAGCTTCAGTAAAGCCAAACTCTTCCTCAACGTGTAGAATTGGGCGTTGATGTAGTGGTGTTATTAATCAGTAAAAGATGTCCTCTAAGAATATTCAACTTCCTTAGTTATATAAGACAATTTAATTGATCAAACTAGTAAATACTGAAAAAATATTAAAGATGTGGAAGGTGGGTGATTTACTGCTGAGAGGTATATAAATTATTGCCATCTTTCTGACAAGCTGTTTCATAAGAGTATCTGATGACTTAAAATGATCTTACCCTTTTAACCTAATAAATCCAGTTTTAGGGAACATTCAAAATTATGTGCAAATATTTATGCTTAAATATGTTTACCATTGTGTTAATTCAAATAACAAAAAAATGTGGAAACAACCTAAACATCTAACAAAGTGAATGATTGAAATACTTATAAATTTCCCTATGATAAATTACCCCAGATTCATAAAAAGAGGGTTTGCAAAGAACTTTTAATTTCCTGGGAAAATGTGTAAATGTAATGTTATATGACAAAGTAAATATATAAAGTTATATGCATCATATCACCTCACCTGTGTAAAAAATGCATTTTGGGAAAGATGCTGGAAGTTAATATACAGGGATGTTAACAGTCATTCAATAAACACTTGTCAGGCATTACTTTTTTGGGTACTCTTCTAGAACCAGAGATTACAGTGATGAACCAGGTAAGTCCCTGCCCCACATGAAGGTTACATTTTAGTAGGAGACAAGCAAAAAAATTAAGGCACTATCTGGTAGTGATACGAGTTATAAAGAAATAAAATACAACAGTATACTAGATGAAGTTAGCATTAGGGGGCACGGTGGAGAGCTTCAGTTGGAGTGTTAGAGAAGCTTCTCTGAGGTGTGATAAGCTGATAGGGAGTGAGAAATGTGATGAACACATGCAAAGGCAAGGGTGTGTTCTAGAAATATAAAGAACTGCTGGAGCTTACTGAGTGAGGGCTGAGTGGTCACAGTCCAAAGCAAGCAGATCTTGGAGGCCAGAGTGAGGTATTTATTTATCTTTCTTCCAGTTTTATTGAGATATGATTTTTATACAGTGCTGTATAAGTTTGTATACAGCATCATGATTTGACTTACCCACAATATGAAATGATTACGAGTTTAGTGAACATCCATCATCTCATCTAGATACAACATTAAAGAAATAGAAAAACAATTTTTTAACTTGTGATGAGAACTCAGGATTTACTCTCTCAATAACTTTCATATACAACATAGAGCAGCATTAATTGTATTTGTCATGTTGTACATTATATCCTTAGTTCTCATTTATCTTGTAAGTGGAAGTTTGTACCTTTTGACTGCCTTCATCTAATTCTCCCTCACTCCACCCCCTGCCAAAAATCTGATCTCTTTCTCTATGAGTTTGTTTGTTTTTGAAGTAGAATTGACTTACAACACTATGTTGGTTCTTGTTATACAACATAATGATTCAATATTTCTATACATTTCATAATGATCACCAGGCTAAGTCTGGTTATGATCTGTCACATAATTATTATGTAATTATGATATTGTATAATTATTGACTATATTCCCCACATTGTACATCTCATACCCCTGACTCATTTATTTTGCAACTGCAACCTCTTAATCTCCCTCACCTATCTCATCCCTCTACCCCCTCTCCTCTGACAACCACCTGTTGTACTCTGTATCCATGACTCAGTTTTGGTTTTGTTTTGTTTGTTCTTTTATTTTCTAGATTCCACATGTAAGTGAAATCATACGGTATTTGTCTTTCTCTGTCTGACTTATTTCACTTACCATAATACCTTCTAGGGCCACCCATGTTGTTGCAAATGGCACAATTTTATTCTTTTTTATGGCTAAGTAATATTCCATTGTATACATACCATATCTTCTTTATCCATTCATCTGTTGATGAGCACTCAGTTTGCTTCCATGTCTTTGCTATTGTAAATGATGCTACAATAAACATAGAAGTGCAAATATCTTTTCAAATTAGTGTTTTCAAAATCTTCAGATAAATACCCATGAGTGGAATTACTGGATCATATGATAGTACTGTGTTCTCCATAGTGGCTACACCAGTTGACATTCTCACCAACAGGGAACGTAACTAGGGCTCCTTTTCTCCACATCCTCAACAACACTTGTTATTTGTAGTCTTTTTGATAACAGCTCATTTGACTGGTGTGATATGTTATCTCATTGTGGTTTTGATTTCCATTTCTCTGATGATTAGTGATGCTGAGCAACTTTTCACCTGCCGGTAGGCTATTTGTATGTCTTCTCTAGAAAAATGTCTATTCAGATTCTCTGCACATTTTTTTAATCAGGTTCTTTTTTTTTGGATATTGAGTTGTATGTGTTCTTTGTATATTTTGGATATTAACCCCTTAACAGGTAGATCATTTGCAAATATCTTCTGTCATTCAGTAGGCTGCCTTTTCATTTTGTTGATAGTTTGCTTTGTTGTGCAAAAGCTGTTTAGTTTGATGTTGTTCCATTTGTTTATTTTTCTTTTTGTTTCCTTTGCCTGAGGAGACAGATCCAAATCAATGTTAATATTGCTAAGACCGATGTCAAAGAGTATGCTACCTATGTTTTCTTCTAGGACTGTAATGGTTTCAGGTCTTATGTTTAAGTGTTAACTCCATTTTGAATTTATTTTTGTACATGGCATGAGAAAGTTTCTTTTGCCTGCAGTTGTCCAGTTTTCCCAGCCCCATTTATTGAAGAGGCGGTCTTTTCCACATTGTATTTTCTTGGCTTCTTTGTCATAGATTAATCGACTGTATGAGTGTGGGCTTAATTTCTGAGCTCTCTATTCTGTTCTCTTAATCTATGTATGTGTTTTTGTGCCAGTACTGTACTTTTTGATTATTGTAGCTTTGTAGTATAGTTTGAAATCAGGGAGCCTGATTCCTTCAGCTCCATTTTTCTTTCTCAAGATTGCTTTGGCTGTTTGGGGTCTTTTGTGTTTCCATACAAATTTTAGAATGATTTGTTCGAGTGCTGTGGAAAATGTCATGGGTATTTTGATAGAGATTGCATTGAATCTGTAGATTGCCTTGGGTGGTATGGTTGTTTTAACAACATTAATTCTTTCAATCCATGAGCATGGTTTATCTTTACATTTGTTTATGTCATCTTCAGTTTCTTTCATCAGTGTTACAGTTTTCTGAGTACAAGTCTTTTACCTCAGTTAGATTTATTTCTAGGTATTTTATTCTTTTTGATGCAGTTAATGGGATTTATTAATTTATTAATTTCTCTTTCTGATAGTTCATTGTTAATTGTATTGTATAGAAATGCAATAGGTTTCTGTATATTAATTTAGTATCCTGCAACTTTTCTGGATTTATTGATGAGTTCTAATAGTTTTTCTGGTAGTGTCTTTAGGATTTTCTATATATAGTATTATGTCATCTGCAAGCAGCAACAGTTTTACTTCTTCCTTTCCAATTTGGATTCCTTTTACTTCTTCTTCTTTTTGATTGTTGTGGCTAAGTCTTCCAATACTATGTTGAATGAAAATGATGAGAGAGGGCATTCTTGTCTTGTTCCTGATCTTAGAGGAAATGCTTTAAGCTTTTCACCACTGAGTATGATGTTAACTGTGGGCTTGATGTTAGCTGTGGACTTCATTATGTTGAGGTATGTTCCCTTATACCCACTTGGTTGAGAGTTTTTATCATGAATAGATGTTGAAATTTGTCGAAAGCTTTTTCTGCATCTACTGAAATGATCATTTGATTTTTATTCTTCAGTTTTTTAATGTGGTATATCACATAGTTTGATTTGCAGATATTGAACTATTCTTGGATCCTTGGGATAAATCCCACTTGATCATGGTGTATTGAGTTGTTAATGAATTGTTGAGTTTGGTTTGCTAATATTTTGTTGAGAACTTTTGCATCTATGTTAATTAGTGATATTGGCCTGTAATTTCCTTTTTTTGTGTTGTCTTTGTCTGGTTTTGGTATTAGAGTGATGCTGGCCTCATAGAAGGGGTTCTGAAGCTTTCCTTTTCTCTACAATTTTTTGGAATAGTTTAAGAAGGATAGGTGTTAACTCTTTGTTAAATATTTGGTGGAATTCACCTATGAAGCCATCTAGTCCTGGACTTTTGTTTGTTGGGAGTTTTTTAATTACTGATTCAATTTTATTACTGATAATTTGTCAGTTCATGTTTTCTATTTCTTCCTGATTCCATCTTGGGAGATTGTACATTTCTAAGAATTCGTTCATTTCCTCTAGGCTGTCTATTTTATTGGTGTATAATTGTTTGTAATAATCTCTTATGATCTTTTGTATTTCTGTGATGTCAGTTTGACTTCTCTTTTATTTCTGAATTTATTTATTTGGGATCTCTCTTTTTTTCTTGATGGATCTGACTAGAGGCTTATCAATTTTATTTACCTTTTCAAAGAACCAGCTCTTAGTTTCATTGACCTTTTCTATTATTTTTTAGTCTCTATTTCATTTATTTATGCTCTGATCTTAATGATTTTTTTCCCTTCTACTCACTTTGGGTTTTGTTTGTTCTTCTTTATGTAGTACCTTTAGGTGTAAGGCTAGGTTGTTTATTTGAGATTTTTCTTGTTTCCTGAGGTAGGCTTGTATCACCTAAACTTTCCTCTTAGAATTGCTTTTGCTGTGTCCTATAGATTTTGGATCATTGTGTTTTCATTTTCATTTATCTTGAGGCATTTTTTGATTTCCTCTTTGATTTCTTCAGTGACCCATTGGTTGTTTAGTAGAATATTGTTTAGCCTCCACGTGTTTGTGTCTTTTGCAGTGTTTATTTATTTTTTTTTTTGTAGTTGATTTCTAGTCTCATAGCACTGCAGTTGGCAAAGATGCTTGATATGATTTCAGTTTTCTTAAGTTCATTGAGACTTGTTTTGTGGCTTAGCATGGGTTCTATCCTGAAGAATGTTCGACGTGCACTTGAAAAGAATGTGTATTCTGCTGCTTTGGGTTGGAATCTTCTCTCTATGTATCTATTAAGTCCATCTGGTCTGATGTGTCATATAAAGCCAGTGTTTCCTTATTGATTTTCTGTCTGGCTTATCTGTCCACTGATCTAAGTAGGGTGTTAATATCCCGTACTCTTATTGTATTACTGTCAATGTCTCCCTTTATGTTAATATTTGCTTTATGTATTTGGGTGCTCCTATGTTGGTGCCTATATATTTATAATTGTTATATCTTCTTGTTGGATTGATCCTTTGATAATGTAATGTCCTTCTTTGCCTTTTGTCTTCTGTTACAATCTTTATTTTAAAATCTATTTTGTCTGATATGAGTATTCCCAACCCGATTTTCTTTTCATTTCTATTTTTATGGAATACCCTTTTCCATCTCCTCATTTGCAGTCTGTGTGTGTCTTTAGATTTGAAGTTAGTCGCTTTTAGGCCACATATATGGGTCTTTTTTTGTATCCATTCAGCTACTCTATGCCTTTTGATTGGAGCATTTAGTCTATTTATAGTTCAAGTAATTATTGATAGGTATGTAGTTATTGCCATTTTGTTCATTGTTTTCTATTTGTTTTTATAATTCTTTTCTGTTTCTTTCTTCTTTTGCTCTCTTCCCTTGTGATTTGATGACTATCTTTAGTGTTATGTTTGAATTCCTTTCTCTTTTTTTGTGTGTATCTATTTTAGATTTTTGGTTTGTGGTTACCATGATATATATATATATATAAAATGATGTAAGTTGATGATCTCTTAAGTTCAAACACATTTTATTTTACAACCCTGCAATTTACACCCCTACCCCACATTTTAGTGTTCTTAATATCATATTTTACATATTTTGATTTTGTATATCCCTTAAATATTTATTGTGGATGTATATGATTTTACTACTTTGACTTTTAACCTTTCTACTAGCTTTATAAGTGGTTGATCTAGTACTTTTGCTGTATATTTGCCTTTACCAATGAGATTTTTCCTTTTGTAATTTTTGTATTTCTGGTTGGGGTCTTGTCTTTTCCGCTTAGAGAAGTCTCTTAACCATTTCTTGTAAATCAGGTTTAATGGTGCTGATCTCTTTTGGCTTTTGCTTGTCTGTAAATCTCTTTATTTCTCCTTCAAATTTGAATGATGGCTTTGCTGGGTAGATTATTCTTATCTCTTTAAATATGTCATACCACTCCCTGCCAACCTGCAGGGTATCAGCTGATAGCCTTGTGGGAGTTCCTTTATATTTTCCTTGCTGCTTTTAAGATTCTCTCTTTGTATTTAATTTTTACCATTTTAATTACAACATGCCTTGGTATGAACCTCTTTGGGACTGTCTGTGCTTCCTGGACCTGGATGTCTTTTTTTTCTCCCAGTTAGGGAAGTGTTCAGCTATTATGTCTTCAAATATGTTCTCTGCCCCTTACTCTTGCTCTTTTCCTTCTGGGACCCTCATAATGCGAATGTTAGCATGAATGATGTTGTCCCAGAGGTCTTTTAAACTGTCCTCATTTTTAAAAGTTCTTTTTTCTTTTTCTCTGTTCAGCTTGAGTGATTTCCACTACTCTGTCTTTCAGTTCATTGATCTGTTCCTCTGTATCTTCTAATCTACTGTTGATTCCTTCCAGTGTAGTTTTTATTTTAGCTATTGTGTTCTTCATTGCTGTTTGGTTCTTCTTTGTATTTTCCAACTCTTTTAGGAACTTTTCACTGTGTTCATCCATTCTTGTCCTGTGTTTGATGAGCATCTTTATGATCATTACCTTGAACTCTTTATCAGGTAGATTGTTTATCTCCACTTTGCTTAGTTCTTTTTCTGAGGTTATGTCTTGTTTCTTCATTTGGAACATATTCCTCTGTCACCTCATTTTGCCTGATTCTCCGTTTTTATTTCCATGTATTAGGTAGGACATTTACATTTCCCTATCTTGGAGATGTGGCCTTGTGTAGGAGATGTCCTATGGGGCCCAGCAGTACACTCCCCTCTGTTCACCAGAGCTGTGTTCTCTGGGCATGTCCCCTATGTGGGCTGCATGGGTCCTTCTGTTTTAGCAGGGCTGACTACTGTGGGTGGCTCCTGGCCTCGTTGGTTGCCATGCTTTGCCTACTGCAGAGGCTGATAGCCATTGATGGGTGGTATGGATCCTCACGCAGCTGGCTGCGTGACCTGGGGAGTTCCAGTCCTGGTGCCAGCCAGCTGGTGGGCAGGACTGGGTCCCAGGCCCTCTGGTGGGTGGGGCTGGTTCCCAGGGCAGCTGGGGTGCTCAGGGGGGCCTATGGCTAATTCCAGCCTGCTGGTGGATAGGGCTCTGTCCATGCATGGCTGGCTCCTTGGCCTGGGTGGTCCCAAGATTGGTGTTGCCTGGCTGATGGGTCAGCCTGGTTCCTGGTACCAGTAAGCTAGAGGGAAGACTCCAAAATGGTGCTTGCCAGCAGCAGTACCCTCGTGGTTGAATTAGCAACCCCACATTGCTGCAGTCAGTGTCTGTGTCCCCAGGTTGAGTCCCAGTTGCCTCCTGACTTTTGGGGAGCTTCTCCAAGATCAGCAAGTGGGTCTGACAAAGGCTCCTTTCAAATTATTATTCATGTCCTGGACTTCAGAGCACATGAGATTTTTTGGTGTGCCCTTTAAGAGTGGAGTCTCTGTTTCCTATAGTCCTTGGGTCTCCCAAAAGTAAGCCCTGCTTCCTTCAAAGCCAAATGTTCTGTGGGCTCATCTTCCTAGTGCAGGACCCCCAAGGGGCCCAATATGGGGCTCAGACCCCTCACTCCTTGGGGAGAACCTCTGTCATGGTAATAATCCTCCCATTTGTGGGTTGCCTACCCAGGGGTGTGGGTCTCGTCTGTACCATCTCCACCCCTCCTACCCATCTTGTGGTGGTTCTTTCTTTATAATTTCATTTGTAGAAGATCTTTTCTACAACAGCTTGTCTTCAGATCTTTCTCATCAATAATTGCTCTGTAAATAGTTGTAATTTTTGTAAGCCTGTGGGAGGAGGTGAGCTCAGAGTCCTTCTACTCTTACCATCTTGGCCACTCTCAGAGTGAGGCATTTAAATCTCATATATATGCAGTGAGAAGCTTTGGAGGGCTTTGAGCTAGGAATTGACCTAATATGATTTACAGTTTTAAAATAGCCATGTAGATGCCTTCAGAAATATAATGTAGGGGTCAGGAGAGAAAATAGAGAAACTAAGTAAGTGGCTTTGCATGTTCCCTTTGATTCAGCAAAACCTATCTCTGATAGTTTATCATATGGATGTAATTGCATGTATGAAAATACTATATGTAAGGTTAGTGCAGTATTTTTTGAGAGAGCAAAAGACTGGAAACAACCCAGTTTTCAAAGGATAGGTTACTGGTTAAATAAATTCTGTTACAGCCATATCATGGAATACTAAGCAACTGAATAAAGAATGAGGAAGCTCTCTCTAAGTATCCATATGGAAATATCTCCAAATGTACGATGAAGTGAGAGGAGCAGAACAGGGTGCATCATGTGCTAACAAGTAAAAACAAGGAGGGGGTATATATTTCTTATATTTAGATAAAGACTCTGTAAGGACACCTCAAAAAAAATCTAAAAATTGGTTACCTGTGAAGGGTAGGGGTGGAAATGGGCCAGTGAAGTACAGCAGTATACATATTTTGATATGGTTTGCTTTTTGAACATGTGTACTATCTATTCAAACAAAATACCTAAGATGAGACGAGTCTTTGAGGAGGTGAGAGAAGATGGGATCTGGAGCCAAGTGGAGGGGTTGTCCATTGTCAATGTGTTTGTCACCAGAAGGTCAGGCTAATGGGATGATTATTGCCTCAGTTCTCCTCATCTGAAAAATGGTGAATATATGGTACATACCTCATGATATAAAATAAATAACAATGCCTAGAAAGTAGCATGCTCTCAGTAAATATTAGTCATTTTTATTATTATATTTATTCTATGTGTTTCAAAGTATTCCATATTAACAATTTGTTAAAATATGTAGTAACATCCTGTCATATCATATTCCCTGGTCAATATGAGTATTGGAAATGCAAAAGTAACTCAGAAACCCTTAGTAATTCGAGACTTTTTCAGCACCAAGGACAGCAAACTTCGTACTAATCTGCACACACAAGATTCCAGTGTAGGATTGCCTAGGGCCCAGTCCCTCTCAGAAATACATAAAGGGGAATGGGGGACAAACGCAGCAAGTCTTAGATTGAGCCCTGCGGGAAATTCCACTTCGCATTTGCAAAGTACAAGCCTGGGCTCTTTCTTTGTGGTATCTCTGCCACTTGCAGATAATTCTGGCACTGTATGAGGCATTGCTCCCTATCTCCCAGGAACCCAGCATGTTTGTATGGGCTTAGAGAAAAGCAAGGGAGAGTTGGGGAAATCAGAATTCATGTTTCAGAGGCAGTCTTAAGGACACCTGCAATGCCAGGAGATGGCAGATTACATTCGGATGTGACGTGGACCTGAGTTCTGAATATGTTGACTTTATCTTTTAATAATGCATTTCATTAGGAACAGGGACTATTGATGTACCTGGCAAATAAAATGCATTCTTCACAAGCAGCCTTACTCTTCAGTAGTTTCTTTAGCAGAGGGAGAATAAGCAATGCTTGACGGCTGTTTCTCTTTTTAAAAATTGTCCATCTGTGCCTCTGGGGAAGGGGATCAGAAATGGGGAGTGAGGAAGGGAAGAGAAACTAATCCCACCAGGCTCCTGTTTTGAGCCAGACACTTCACATACCTTAGCTCATGTAATCCTCTTCACTACCTTTAAGGTAGCATCAGCCCTATTTGTACAGGGGAGAAAGCTCTGAGAAATTTTGTAGCTTACCCATAGTCATACTGCTAATGAGTAGTAGCCCGTTGATATTTGAGCTCATGACTTTCTTCCTGTGTTTAGAACCCGTTCCTCTGCTCCAGTGTTTTTCAACTTTGGCACTATTGACGTTTTGTTTTGGGTGATTGTGAGTGTGTATGTGTGTTGGGGAGAAGAGGCTGAGCTGTGCATTGTAGGATATATTGCATCATCTCAGGTGCAGTAGCACACCCGCCCCCAGTTGTAATAACCAAACATGTCTCCAGACATTGTTAAATGTCCCCTGGGGGACAAAATCTCCCCAGGCTGAGAACCACTGGTCTACATCATGCTGCCTGAAGAATGCTCCTACAGCTCACAGCTCAGCAACAGTTTTCTAGATTGTGATCATAGATCATATTTGTGTGTGCTACCTACATTCATTCTTTCATTCACTCAGTCCTTAAACTGTCCATCAATAGTTAACTGAGTGTCTGCTCTAAGCCAGGCACTCTGCTAGGTACTGAGATAAGAAGATAAATGTTAAACAGTCCCTGGCCTTGCACCATGCAGTCTGATGGAGAGACAGATAAACACAGCCATCAGTGTGGTGAGTACAATGCCAGTGGCAGCTCAGAGATATTTATCCTAGCCTGGGGATTGGGTCTTTGAGTAAGAAGAAACTACTAGGTATTCAGGGTCCATAGGTTAACTTAAAAGATAACCTTATTTTAGGGGCTTTTGCTTAGGGATTATTCTGAGTTTCTATTTAATGAATCCTTAGTGATCCCGTGGACAGGATTTTAAAAAAATATTTTATTGTGATATACACAGTGCAAAGCACATATTTCCTGGGTGTAAAGCTTGATGAATTTTTACATATGTTCACATCCATGCATGCACAACTCAAGATCAAGATACAGAACATTTCTGTCACCCAGAAGTTTCCCTTATGCCGTTTAATGAGTTGAAATCCCTGCAATGATAAACACTATACAACTTCTGTCACCATAGATTAGTTTTACCTGTTCTTGAACTTCATATAAATGGAATCATTATAATGTGTGTTTTCTTTGTTGTCTGTCTTATTTATCTCATCTTTACATTTGTGAGATTTTTTCATAGTGTTACACATAGTAGTATTTCATTCTTTTTTATTGCCATATAAAGTTCTATTAAGTGAATATTGCTGGAAAACATCCATTTTCCTATCGATGAATATTTAGGCTGTTTGCGATTTTGCTTCTTATTAATAAAGCTGTCATAAACATTTTCACTGATGTCTTTTGATGGACATAATCACTTCTTTCTCTTGAGCATACACCTAGGAATGGAATTACTGAGTCATAGGGTAGGTAAATGTTTAGTTTTAAGAGATGCTGCCTGGCTTTTTTCCAGAGAGCCCATACCAATTTATACCCCCACCAGCAACTCTTGAGAGTTCTGGTTGCTGTCAGGTTTCTTAAGGCATCAAAGGTTAACATAGTGCATAAGTAAGGCAGGTATTTTAACCCTAAGGCTGCAGGCAGCAGGGGATGGGTTGGGAAGAAGGGTGACATCACTTTTGTCCACTGACCTAGCCTATCACAATCTCCCTACCTGGCTCTGAAAGAGAGACTTGTGGGTCAGGCCCACTGGTCAAGAACTGTATGAAGCTGCCTCCCCGACCATGAAATGCTGGGGAATCATAGCTGGCACTACAGAGTTTAAGAAAGAAATCAAGGTGAGAACCTGGGCCAGCCCAATTTCTTATCTGCCTAGAAGAGACACAGATCTGAGGTTGGTTGTATGTTGCAGCAAAGACACAGAATTCTTTGAGGCACCACAGTGTATGAAAAGAGCTCCAGGGGCCCTGTCTCAGCTCTGCTCTGGGACCAAGGAGAACCAACCTAAACTGTCCGAGATCATTTCCTCACTCACTGTACCTGCCTTGCCCACCTCCAAGTATTGTTGAGAGATCAAATGATAATATGTACACAAGGAATAGTGTGTACGTGAATAGGTGATTGTTTTCCCCAAGTTTTACAGTGGCCATCCCTGCTGTTGGTTGCAGGGGACCAGAGTCAAGGAAAAGCTGTGTATAATGATGGAAAGGCTATGGGACTAATCGTAGCACCTTCAATCACTTACCCCTGGAGGGTCTGGGTTACTCCATCTTTCTGGTCCCCAGTGTCCCCATCTGTGAAAGAATAACTTGGACCAAATAATCTCTGATGACATTGCTTAGACCCCGTTAGAGATAACCATGTTAGCTAACTTTTACTGAGTGCCAGGAACTGTGCGAAGCACTTTACATGCATCATCTTGTCCATTTCTCACAACCAATCTTATGAGGAAGACACCATTAATATTCCTGTTTGTCTGATAAGGAAACTGAGGCAAAGAAAACTTAAATAAAACTTACCTGAAGTCCCATAGTGAAGGCAGTATCTCACCCAGTCAGACTGATTCCTGAGGCAAGTTATTAAGGCTGTGATAGGACACACAGCCTTAATGAGTGGCTCCATCTTATGGGAAGGAAAGGAATTTGGTGAAACATCTCAAGAATCACACAAACCTTCTTGCCATTTACTAGCTGTGTGGTCTCAAGCAAGTGCCTTAAACTCGCTGGGTCTCAGTTTCTTCAACATTAAAAATGGGTATAGGGCTTCCCTGGTGGTGCAGTGGTTGAGAGTCCACCTGCCGATTCAGGGGACACGGGTTCGTGCCCCGGTCCGGGAAGATCCCACGTGCCGCGGTGCGGCTGGGCCCGTGAACCATGGCCGCTGAGCCTGCGCGTCCGGAGCCTGTGCTCCGCGACGGGAGAGGCCACAACAGTGAGAGGCCCGCGTACCGCAAAAAAAAAAAAAAAAATGGGGATAATATTTTCTATCTCACAGGAATAATATATAGGAATAACATGGTGCCCAAGACAACACTCAATAACTGCTAGCTCCCCTTTGTCTATCACTAGGTAAGTCAAGGTAGAAATGAAGAATGGTAATTGATAATGACCTTACCTCCTATGTCCTTGCCACAAGAGAATGTTCTTGGAATAATGCCAAGCTAAAAGTGCAATGTAATACGACAGAGTAGGAGGAAAACATGTGTCAAACTGGATTTTAGTTTTTATTAATTTCCCTACCCTTTCCACCCTATCATAAAAGTAATAACTGCTTATTTTAGGAAATTGTAAATTATAGGAAAAATGAAGAAAAACAAGTATCCATAATCTTGTCATCCAGACACAACTGCTGTCGATATTTTGTTGTATTTCCTTCCAATCTTCTTGCTTTTTTTTTAGTAGATGAAATCATATTGGGTATAAAGTTTTGTCGTTTGCTTTTCGAACTAAATAATATAACATACGCATTTTCCTGTGATAATGACAGTCTCTTTTTATCATCATTAAATGTATCATTTCATCTATCATGATTTACTTACTCCCATACTGTTTCTAAATTTTCCACAATTATCAAAATGCTAAGATGACCACAATTTCACATACAGAATTTATCCAAATTTCTAGTCATTTCCCTAAGGCATTTTTAAAGGATCATGATATACATTGCCAAATAGCTTTTCAGAAATGTTTAACCAAATTATACTCCCACCAAGGTAATTTTTTGTTTTACTATACCCATGCTAAGAGTGAGAATTGTAGGTTTAGAATCCTTGTTAATATGATTGTTAAAAAATATTACCTCATTATTTAAATTTACAATTCTTTGACCCAAAATGTGGTTGAATATTTATTCATATTGTTTCATTTTAAAATTTTTATTTATGTCTGTATGGCCAATTTTTATTTTTATTGTGATATAAATCAAGTGTGTGTATATATAATTTAAATCATCATCATAATAATACAATAAACACTAATTTATCCACTACTCAGCTTATGAAATAGAACATTTTTATACCTTAGAAGTCTCCTGGGTGTCCCTCCTAAGTGTATTTTCCTCCTGCCTTCCTTCCAAATGTTCATAATTCTGACATCTGTGGTAATTATTTCCTTGATATTCCTTATGGTTTTACTACCTATTCATGCATCCCTAAAACAAAGTTTATCTGTTTTTGAACTTTATAAAAATGGAATAAATGATATAAATATTATTCTGTGGCTTATTTCACCCCTAACTGATATTCAGCTACACTGATGTGTACACTCAAATCCATTCCTTTTCCTTACTGAATAGTATTCCATCATATGCACATGTTTCTATAGTGGAATTGGTGAGTCACTGGTTATGTACAAGCTTCACCTTTACTTTGTAATAAGTTAGGTTTTAAGCTCATTTTCATATATGTTTTAATTATACAGTTCGAATTATTTGG
This sequence comes from Lagenorhynchus albirostris, assembly GCF_949774975.1. NCBI lineage: Eukaryota > Metazoa > Chordata > Mammalia > Artiodactyla > Delphinidae > Lagenorhynchus > Lagenorhynchus albirostris. Next base: position 62,998,624 of record NC_083109.1, read on the forward strand.
TTCCTAATTTTATGTAGCATCTCTCTGACAGTTATTTTTATTCCAGTATATAATTGTTTTCTTTTGTGATCCTTTCATTGGCTCAATATCTAGAAAGTTCTCTGTCACCCTTAAATGGAATTTTTTGTCATTGTGTTCTTCTGTTTTGTTGTTCTTTTCCATCTTTGAGTATTTTGGTATTTGGTGTATGTTTAATTTTTTACACCACTCGGGATTTATTTTGCTGTACAGCATGAAGTAGAAATGTTTGTTTTTGCTCAGTTGCTAACCAACTCCTTTCCCAAGCATTATCAAATAACTGTGCCATGTACTGTCTGAGGACTCTCAGCCCCATATGTGTCTCTATTGTACCTCAGCTAAGAGCCTGAAAATTACATTTCCCAGAGTTCCTTGCTGGCTGGTGTCTGCAAATAGGAGGCAGTCAGGTAGAATTAACAGGTGGGAAAAATGTAAGAGCTATTTTTCTGGTTGTGGCAACGCTGTCAGCAGGAATGCAGACTCCTAGGCTCTTGATAACACCACCTTCCCTGTTTTAATTCTTCAGCCCTAGAAGAGGTAGTATTCATCTCTGGGCAAAATGACCTCTCTTTTGTCCTTCTCTGGGTTCTCTATACATTTGTAATCAATTCCCTCTATTAAGTCCCTCTCTGCTTGAAATACCTAGAGTGCTTTCTGTTTTCCTGTGTGTACACTGATTGATAAATCTTCCTCTCCCCACTGATTTGCAATGCCGAGCTTTGTGTGTGTGTGTGTGTGTGTGTGTGTGTGTGTGTGTGTGTGTAAAGAAGGAGGGAGAGAATAAGAGGGAATGTGTGTTATTTGTTTTTGAGCTATGTATTTTGATTCATTGATCCTTGTGCCAGTTTGTGCACATGCATATTTATCATTATAATTATCCTAGCTTTAGCATGCATTTCAGTATCTGACAGTGCACATCTTCCCTCATTCTTCTTTTCTCCCATGGTCTGTTTTCACTGTTCTCATCTACTTATCAATCTGGGCTTTTAAGGAAAAAAAATCAGTTGTGCTCTGCCTACTATAATCTTCCCCCCTGCATCTTGGTGAAGCTGAGTATTGCTTAAAGGAAGCTAACATTGCTTCACTGTGGAGAATCACAGAAACAGTCACACATGCACCCTCACACATGCCCTCCCCTTCCCATGGGCATTAGTGGGCAGCTGTGTCTGGGTGCACAGGTGATCAATTATCATCCATTCAGAGTGGTTCTTCCCCGCCACCTTGGGGTAACCCTACTTGGAGAAGAGGCTGAACTGTCGTCTCTAACAATGAAAGGGGATCTGATTTTCTCTGAGTCAGCCTGAGTAACAATGTCCAAGGTCAGAAGAGAGATTTCTTGCAAGACCTTGCAATTTCTCAATAATCCTATTTTGGCTCATCGGATGAAATGGCTGTGGGAAAATGATCTGATCATTATTTTAAACACCAGGGCAATCATAGTGGGAGATGCCTCTGAAACACACTATCTCTGCTTTGGTAACTACGGAAGAGAATTGGAGAAGGTGACTCATAGTGCTTCTTTCTTTCTTTTTTTTTTTTTTCTGTAAGAGGAGACTCTCATAATATTCTGATATTCTGAAACAGCTCTGAGATCTCTCCACCAGGCTCTTCTCACGCTCTTCTGTTAAGCCTGGTTTGGTTGGAGACAAAGGCTGCCCCCTGTTTTGGTCCCAGCCCCGGGGAAACCTCTGGCCCTCTTCCCACACAGTTGGTTCTGTATGTCGGATCGCTTTGGAACATGAAAGCACTCTCCAAAAGCTTCAGGGTTTGGTGCCCCAGAGAGTCAGGCACATCGAGTGAGGAGCAGTGAGATTGTTTTCGAGGGAACGTGAGAACTGTGCCAAGGCTTGCTTGGCAGGGAAAGCTGGTGAAGGGCGGTGTGACTTTGCACACACCTGGAGCAGAGTAGGAATTCACCCTCTACCCGACGAGCTTCCGAGTCAGACTGCCTGGGTCTGAATTCTTGTTGCTTTGCCTCCAGTTATCTGGATACTTTCTGTGCCTCAATTTCCTCCTCTTTACAGTGTTAAAAATAACAATGACTGTGTCAAAGGCTAGATAGGATTAAATGAGGTAATCCATATAAGGGCTTAGAGTAGTGCCTGGTTATAATAAACAATACGTATTAGCTTCACCTCTCCATCCCCACTCCCCAACCCCCTCCCCTCCAGCCTTAACTCATAGGGGGTTAATTGTCTAGGCTTAGGAGCCAGACTGCCCAGTTTGTATCCTGATTCTGCTAATTCCTAGCTGTGTGACTTTCAGTGAGTCGCCTAGCCTCTCTGAGCCTTACTTTGTTCACCTGTAAGTAGATTTAATAATAGTACCTCCTTATGGCATTGCTGTGAGGATTGAATTAATTAATTCACAGTAAACATTTAGACCAGTGGTTCTCAACTGGGGTCATGCTTGCCTCCCAGGGGGCATTTGGTAATGTCTGCAGGCATGCTGGTTGTCACAACTGGGGTGTGTGCTATTGGCCTCATGAGTAGAGGCCAGGGATGCTGCTAAACATTCTACAATGCACAGATAGCTTCCCACCCCCAACAAGGAATTATCCGGCCCCAAATGTCAAGAGTGCCAAGGCTGAGAAACCCTGGTAGACCTGATAGATAGATTCGTGGCTTGGCTGTTATCATTTCAGCAACAGTTTTGTGTACTTACACTGTGCTGGGAACTGCACTATATTCTGGGAATAAAAAGATGAATCACATGCAGGCCCTGCCCTCAAGTGGCTCAGTCTGGAGGGGAAGACAGTATAAGGCTTTGGGATTGGAAAGTGGAACAGAGGGCTTGGGCCCTGGAAGCCATGCAGAGCAGCTGGTCAAAGGAGGCCCCCTTTTTATTTCATTGCTCCTCTAATTGTAGAACTAGACACACTTCTGGTGGGACTCCACGTAAGCAGGTAATTGTGATGCAGGCAGAAGTGCTGGATTCTGTGGACCCACATGGCAAGGCCCCTGTTCTAGTTGGAGGAGGTGAGGACTGGTTTCTAAAAGGAGGTGATGCTTGTTGATGTCTCATGAAAATGAGTAAGATTTAGGAAGGCAAACGTGAGGAAGGGAAGGGCAGAGGAAACCTCCCATGTAAAGGGACAGAGGTAACATTTAGTCAGTAAGTGTCTGTTGAGCACCTAATGTGGGCCAGACACAGTTCTAGGCTCTGGGAATACAGCAGTGAACCAAAGACAAAAGTCCATGCCTTCATGGAGCTTCTTTCCATGTAGTGGTGGGGGCTGGACACAGACAACAAACAAACAAACACATAGGTAATGTGTCAGGTGGTGACAAGTCCTGTAAGCAAGGAAGAGGGATAGAGAGTGCTTGGTGGAGGGGGGTTGCAATATTAAATATGTGAATTAAGAAAGGTCTCAATGAGGATGTGACCTTCTTCTTCAAGCAACGACCTGAAGAAAGTGAAGGAGGGAGCCACATGTATATCTGTGTTCCAAGTACTGGTAGTGGCTTATGCAAAGGCCCTGTGGCAGGTGCCTTCCTGGAGTGTTTGAGGGTCAGCAGGAAGATCAGTGGAGTGAGGGGAAGAATTGGACTAAAGTGGAAGCAGTTGCCAGGCCAAGGAAAGTCTTGGATGCCATAATAAGGAGAATGGATTTTCTTCTGAAGGTTATTTTATCAGCCACTGAGGAAATACGCAAATATCTTCTATAAGACATTGACCCTGCCTGAAGCACATAACTGGTACTTACTTGCCTGCAAGATGTTTTCAACACAGGAGGACCCTTTTTGTATCTCCTTCTAGTAAAGTTTCGTGGTGGCAACTGAGCCCCTAGTTTCAGTCCCAGTTATGTGGCTTCGGGCATGTCACTCTGACTCTTTGAGTCTCATATTCCTTACTCGAGGAATGAGGGACATTCAGTGATCACTAACTTCCGTTCCAGCTCCAGGACTATGAATGCCTCAAAATTCTTCATGGAAGCTTGTAGACAATTGCTGAACCTGTGGAGCACTAACTGTATACCAAACATTCTACAGGTAGTGGCTGAGGAAATGTTCAACAAGACCCTGGGGTAGAAGCAGTGTTATCTCCACTTTAGTGATGAGGAAATAGAGGCACAGAGGGGCTGAGCAAGGTGGCTAAAGTTGCACAGCTTAATTGTGACAGTCAGACCCAGCTCTATCTGTCTGCAAAGCCCACACGCTGTGGGCTCCATGAACAAGAATATCAAAGATGGCATCAGAGTGAGGCTCCCACAGTACGTAGCACACCCGGGAAGGACAATCCCAGCGTTCTGCTTCTCCTGTCTGCTCTCACACCTGCTCTGCTGATGTACCTGAGGGGCTCGGAAGACCTGGCCAGGGTCGCGGGGTCCTTTCAGCAAAGTCACAGCCAGGGTGCTAAGTCATTGAATAAGGGCTGAAATTTTATCCAGAACAGGCCCACAAGACAGTTTTGAGCAGTGGGTCATAGGCTTATTTGGGGGCTGCACGGGGCATCCCGTGCCCTGTTGTGGTTGAAGGAGAGCCAGACTTCAGCCCCAGCCGCCAGGAGACTCAGACCACAAGATGGAAAGCATGGCTGACACGTCCACCCTACTGCACAGGGTTGCCTAGCAACGGGAAGTGACAAGCTGCCAACTCAGTGATACAATCAGAATCAGCCAATTAAAACTTTTATTTATTTATTTTTTACATTTTCCTTTTTTTATTGTTTCCATAATTTCCTTTTGTCCCAACTGCCCTTAAACATGGATGAGGAATCCTGCCAGAGGAGAGTGGGACTGGTGGGTCTGACACAGCACTTCTCTCCCCTATATAGTCAGAAAATATGCTCATCACGTGAGCCATGGAGTGGAGGGCAACTTTATTAAACAGCAGGTTTGTGCACCTGTCTTAGGTACTTAGCTGCGCTGTGAAATTTAAAATTTGCCTGGATTAAGGGCAAAATCTGATTTTTATTGCTCCATGTCAGTGCTTCCCTACTGCCAGTTCCAATGCCTAGGGAAATGCCTGCCACATAGTAGGTGCTAAATAAACCATTGACTGAGTGAGTGAGTGAATGAATGAATGAATGAAACGCACCCTAGGGAAAATTGTGAAGCTGACAGTCATGTAGGTGAATCTAAAGTCACTGAATTATCAGAGGATAAATAAAACTGTAGTATCATTCACTCAATTTTTTTTTTTTTTTCCGTCTTGTCTATCCTGTCTTCTCAGCTTTCTGGACAGATTTTAAGTAGCTATGGAGTCCAACTTTAGACATGAAGGATGGGCAAGAGTCAGAAAGGATGACTGTTTCCTACACCATATTTCTTCTCCCCACTCCTCTGAGCGCTGTACTCCTCCTGTTCCCTGACACATTTGCCCTGACATTACAGCCTCTCTGGGGTTTTTTTTATCTCCTCTGCCTGTCCCTGCTCACGTCACACAGACAGCATCCTCCTAAGGATCCCACGTTTGCATAATTTTGTCACATAGGCCATTTATATTCTTTCCAAAGTGTCACCTTAGTGGAGAATGTGTGTTAAGGAGATATGGAGAGTTGGGCTCTGCTCACAGGTGTATTTATTTTTGCGTGATAAAGTGGAACATACATTGGTCTAGGATCCAAGAGTGTGGCCCATGTGAGTCTCCTTCACTAACCCCCTGTGTAACCTTTGGGCAGTTCTGAACATCTGGGTCCTTCAGGTGCTGTCGTAAGATGTTAGGTGGAGGGGTGTGTCCTGGCAACTTTAGCTATCTATGGTTTTAGAGCAGTGTTTCACAGCTTCCCCTTCCCCTCCCCCTTTGTCCTCTTCTTCTTGCTTCCACCCCAGTCAAGTTTTTTAGACACTTCTTTCTTAATTATTCCCCCAGGAAATTTTAACACCATTGATATACTGTATATCTGTTTACATACTGTATGTATATCTGTTCTTTTTTTTTTGCGGTACGCGGGCCTCTCACTGCTGTGGCCTCTCCCATTGCGGAGCACAGGCTCCAGACGCGCAGGCTCAGCAGCCATGGCTCACGGGCCCAGCAGCTCCGCGGCATGTGGGATCTTCCCAGACCAGGGCACGAACCCGTGTCCCCTGCATCAGCAGGCGGACTCTCAACCACTGCGCCACCAGGGAAGCCCTATATCTGTTCTTTATACATAAAAAGCATTAAGATCATTTTGCACCTTCCCCCAAAGAACCAATTTTCACCCCCTTGGAGACGATATAGTCTTTTTTGAGATAGCATGTTGTGGAGTATAGGCCTCAGTCATTTCCTTTGACTTCTGGAGTTCAGTAAAATAAAAAGCTAGTTGGTGCTTTTAAAAGACAACATTCATTGCGGGGAAAAACATAACCCAAAAACCAAAAAAATAAACGAACTCCTTTTTGGAATGAGGTAATTGTAGCCTTTCTATAGCACAACTTTCAGAGCTCAGCATCTTACCTCTCCTGGCCAGCATCACCTTCTTCACTCTTGGGTCAGCTTCATCTATGCATTTATATTGAGTGTGGTGACCAGGGGAGTGTGATGGTTACTATTATGTGTCAACCTGACTGAGCTATGGGATGCTCAGATATTTGGCTAACCATTATTCTAGGTGTGTCTGTAAGCATGTTTCTGGGTGAGATTAACATTTGAAACTGTAGACTGAAGAGGGCAGATTGTTCTCCCTAATGTGGGTGGACCTCATCCAATCTGTTGAGGCCTGAAGAGAACAAAAAAGGAGGAGTAAGGGAGAAATAAGGAAGTCAGGGAGGAGCAAGGATTGGGACCTTCTCCTAAGAAAAATGGGAATCCACTGACTGTGTTTAATCCAAGAATGAAATTTTTAGATTTGAAAACTCCACCTCTTTGTACTAGCATCATTCTTCTTGACTGAACTAGGCTTCTGCCTTCCCTTGTCTGGAGTAAGTAGACAGACCCCTTGAATTCTCTCATTTCCCAGAAGCCAACTGAATCCTTGCAAACTGGGATTCATGTGTGTATTTCTGAACTTGGGTGGTTTACTCTCGGATCTCCATCTAATCCACCTCCTTCATTCAATATTTTTTGACCACCTACTATATATATATATATATATATATATTAGGCACTGCTCCCTATACATCTAGTCTTAATTTCTTGAAGCACCAAACGACGTACTGTCTAGCAACCCTCCTAAGCTCTGGACCCACACACGGTTCTTTATATCTCTTATGTGACTAAGGTCTTCAGAAAGTTCTAAGCATACTGATAACATGTAAAGCTGAGTTTTGACAACGTGCTTCCACAACACCCATAGTGAACCTCCCAGGTGCCTGAAGTAGACCTCACCTCACTTTCATACCTTGTGACTCGTTGTCCTATAGGAAGGTGCCAATGTCATATAAGCAATACCTGAAGGAAATTTTCTCTGGTTATCACTGAAGGGCAGTCTAAGAATAGGTTATGTAAATATACCATCTGGGTGCCCAATTTATATTTGTTTTGTACTATCAAATAAACAACACCTCTTTAAAATTGTTTCGTAAACTCAACAGTGCTTTTTTTTTTTTTTTTTGGTTCTTACTGGTCTTTAAAGGCATTATGTGAAATAAGGTGGTTTGTAACTGTACCAAGACTTAAATTCTTTGGCTATAGTCCCTGCATGAGTTATAAGTATTTTGTAAACTTTTATTTTTCAGTAAAGTGAATTTGCTTATCAGCTCTCTTCATCCCCACATCAGGATCCTGAAATGATTCAACAGTGACCCACAATAAATATTTCCTCATCAAACAGTAGCTCTTTCCCGGTCAACCCTGATTTATCCTGTCATATCTCCCTCTTGCCTGATGATTTAGGAATGTGCAGCTTCTATCTAATCATTGCTTTTGTGGTGTAGTACCAGCAGCTTCTTGTTTTTCAGGGAAGAGCAAAGCATTAGAATGACAAGACATTCTGCCAAGAGTTGACAAATATCTATCAAGACCATGGGGAGAGTGAAATCTTTTTGACAACTCTATTATTTTTCTTTATCTCCAAGTCTTTGTGGGGGTAATCTTTCCTTAGAGAGATCAAATTCTCTCTCTTTCCCATGCTCTACATGAGAGAATGGGAAAAAACTGGATGATTTGTAAAGATCTTTCCAGATATAACTTCTTACAAGTCTGTGAGAAGACTGGATGGATGATTTGTAGAGATATTTTCAGATAGAATTTCTTACAAGTCTCATACAGATGAGTATACCATCTAAGAGAGGAAGCTTTTTTAATTATGAAAAATGTTATACACCCATAAATAATGTGACCGATACATGGTGACCCCATTTTCTCTATGAGAAGATTCTCAGCTCTCCAAAATTTTTAGCCAACTTAACATTTACAATTTACAGTTGTGGGATAGAGATAAAATTGTCTCATATTTAATTATACATATATTTTAAATTATATATAGAATTATAATTTAGAAACAAGGCTTCCTTTTTCTTGCATTTCAGGAAACAATTTCATTCAAACTTTTCATGTGCATTTCCTACGTTATTCCCTCCGGCATGACTGGCATCGCTGTTGAGTCATTTCACAGCTTCCCTGAGCAGGTCAGTTTCACCTCCATTCAAAGTATTTGAGAGACATCAGTGTTTGAGTTCATATATGATGTTGCAGCTAAAAATTTTAATCCAACCCATCAGTCCTAATTTATACAAATGTAGGACACCTCTTCTTTTATTGTGAAACATAGCAAAATCCAGAGATATGCATAAAACTTGTGAATGGTTCAGTGAATAATTATAAATCAAACACCTTTGTCAAAGCTACCCAGATGGAGAAATAGAATATTTCCATGTACTCAAAAGATCAAAATTCATTTCTCCTCACGGGAGGTAACACTGTCATAGGTTTTGTGATAAGAAAAGCAAGGGCAGTTTTTAAATATATATGTATATATATTTGTTCTTGTGTGTTTGTTGACTGCACAATCCAAGCTCTTAGTCTGTTTCACTTTAAAGAGGTTTTACAAGTTTTATTTATAATGATAATCAACACTTGCAATGGTAAAGCCATCCTCCCAGGAGTAATTGCTAGATGTGTGCTAAATTTACCTGCTTCCTTGTTTACTGACGCTGTCATGGGACCTCTGTAAACATCCAAAGCTAGCATTGATTGAGGTCATTTCAGAATAATGGATTTTCTCCCAGAAATACCTTGTTCTTCAAAGTAGTAATTGGCAAATGGGTCCTATAATTTGAGAAACTGAAACTGACATGTGTATAAGGTGACTCATGCTTCTCTGAGGTATAATTTTAAGCCAATATCTTCCATTGTATGCAGACCTATGTGCCATTTTTTAAATTCAAATTTTCTTTAATAATAAGGTATTATAAAGATGAAAAATAGGGCTTCCCTGGTGGCGCAGTGGTTGAGAGTCCGCCTGCCGATGCAGGGGACACAGCCCCGGTCCAGGAAGAACCCACATGCCGCAGAGCGGTTAGGCCATGTGAGCCATGGCCGCTGAGCCTGCGTGTCCAGAGCCTGTGCTCTGCAACGGGAGAGGCCACAATGGTGAGAGGCCCGTGTACCGCAAAAAAAAAAAAAAAAAAAAGATGAAAAATAAAAAGAATATAAGATGTACCCATATATTCAGTGATATGCAGATGTCACAACGTAACCAATTATGAAAACAAGTAGGAAAAAACAACTTCAAAATGGTGGTTATCCTTGTGATATTGTGTGAGTACTAGCTTAAACTGCATCATATGCTTTACTCTGCAACTTGCCTTTTTATTACTCAGTATATTGTTTTTGAGATTTATCCATATTTTTACATATAGATTTAGTTATTTCATTTAAAATGCTACAGAATAATCCATTTTAGAAATATAGTATAATTTACTTATCTATTCCCCTATTGGTGAACATTTAGGTTGATTTTGTTCCAACATTATATTGATGCAAACGTTCAAACATACAAATTTAAAGAGTTTTACAGGGAACAACCATATACCACCACATGGATTCTATAATTAATATTTTATTATCCTTGCTTTATCACTACGTCCATCCATCCATTTTTTGATGCTTTGCAAAAAAAGTTGCTGTATTTTACTATTCAAGATAATGTTAAGAATAGAGAACAAAATAGTGGTTCCCAGGGGTTAGAGATGGGTGGAAAGAGTAAAGTGAGTGTGACTAGAAAGAGTGTCATGAGGGAAATCTTTGTGGTGATGGAATTCTTTTCTATCTTGATTGTGGTGGTGGTTTCACATGTCTACACATATGATAAAATGATATAGAATAATGCACAGGCACATTGTACCAGTGTCAATTTCTTGATTTTAATATTGTATCAAAGTAGCATAAGATGTAACTTTGGGAGAAACTGGGTGATGGGGTACACAGCATGTCTTTATACAATCTGTGCCACCTCATGTGCATCTGTAATTATTTCAAAATAAAAAGTTGAGACAAAAAGAAATAGCAGGAAGAAAGAGAAAATTGGAAGCCCCTAGGCATTATTGTTAAGGCAGAGATGTTGCAACCAAGAAGCGAACAAGTATAGAAAAAGAGGTAAGAAAGCCAACTATGGCACAGCAGAGAAATGGAAAGAATCTTGGTTCTTGAGGTCATCACTGAGACACAAAATTAAGCAGCTCTCCTAGACTTCTTATGGGAAGTACTACATTTTTCTCTATTTAAGCCACTTTACTGGTGGCTTAAATATCTTATTGATACAAGAATTAAAGAAATCAACTTCACTAGCTTCTTAGAATAAAACTCTTTAAAGTAAAATACGTTGCAATGAGCAACATTAAATACATCTTTGATAGGTGTGAGTTTCTACAGAGCTATGTCTAGGAATCAAATTGCTGGATCAAAGAGCAGGATCATCTTCAACTTTATTACATATTTTATTAAAACTGAGAGGTGATTTAATGTAAGTTGTACCCAAAATGCTATCATTCAAACTCTTAAGACACCAACAATTGTAAGATGGATCTGCATTTCAGAAATGCTAAAATGTGTGTGTGGGAGGGTAGGGGATGGAGATCAGGGAGAAACATCTTAGAATCAATGCAGTGCAGCAGATACCTCCAAATTCCTTTGCCAAGTGATTGTGAAACCTTTCCCTCCCACGAGCAATATAAAAATTCAAAATTTCCGCATCCCTACAAAAACTTAGAGAGTTTGATGATATGGCTTAAAAAAAAACAAAACCTGCAGTTCCCTAAGCACATTTTCAAAATATTTATAGTTAATTTGTATTCCCTCTAGTGTAAATTGCTGTTGCCATTTTTCTACTCAGTTTTGTCTTTTTCCTATTAATATTAAGAGCTTTTTATATATTCTTGCTTTATTCATTGTGAATATTGTCTCATATTCTGGATTGGTTTTGTAATTATTTTTTACATTTTCCTAATTATCTCTTTCTTCACCAAATCCACTCTTTTATTTACTTAAGTTTTATAACCAGTCTTCACATCTTACAAGTGTTTCATCCCTGTTCTTCTTATTCAAAATTGTCTGGCCTATTCTGGGCTTCAACATTTCTTTGTGAATATTAGGGTCTGTTTGTCAAGTTTTATGAACAAAAATCTTTGAAATTATATCGATTGTATAGATTAATCTTGAACATTTCCATCTTCATTATAGTGCATTTTCCCATCCATGAACCTGGTATACCTCTCCAACTGGTCTTCCTTTATATCCTTCAATAAAGTATTAAGTTTGTCCTCATAAAGCATTTGCAGATCTTTTGCTAGATTTATTCTATGGAATGCTATTTTTTGTTAGCTACTTGGAGTAAGATATTAAAATTACATTTCCTAACTTATTATTGGTGGTGTTCAAATACACTAATTTTATTTGACTTTGTGTCTATAATTCTAAAAAAACAAATAGCTTGCCTAGATAGTCTCTTAATTTTCTTATGTAGATAATCATATCAAATGCAAATGTTTCTTCAAGGAATTTCCCTATTATTTCTAGTTTGCTAACATTTTTTAAAATACATGAATGGATGTGGAATTTTATTGAATGTTTCTTTTTCCTCCATGAGATGGTCATTATTTTCCTCCTTTGATCTGGTATGCAGTAATGTATATTAATAGATTTTCTAATGTTACATCATTCTTACATATCTAGAACAAACTCTACTTGTTTATGGCTGTCTGTTCATTTCTTTTTGTACTACTTTGTTTACTAATTTTTTAAAGATTTTTATACCTAAACCTGTGAATGAGATGGACATAATTTTCCTTGCCTGGTTTGGGTATTAAGGGTTGTATTAATCTTATAAATTAACTGTGCCATCCTCCTCTTCTTCTAGTTTTTAAAAAATGTTCTATATGAAAAGGATTATATATTCCTTAGAATTGTAGATTTTGCCTAAAATAAACCATATGGGTCAGATACTTGGTTTATTTTCTTCTTCTCACTCCTTTTTTTCTGTTTCATTACATTCTGGTTATTTAAAACCCTATTTTTCCCTAATTTCTTTGACTGCTTATTTTCTAATATTCAAGCTAAATGTTTAGCTCACATTCTTTCTTCTTTTGTAACAAATGTATTAGGCTATTCATTTCCCTTAAAGGATTTTATAAATAGAATCCCATAAGTGTTAATATTCGTTCATCCATTCATTCAGCATGCCCCTACTAGGACTCGAACAAATGTTCTATGTGTGTGTTAGGAGTAGTATACATAGCTCTTTGGCCCCATGGAACTTGCATTCATATGAGGAAAGAGAAATATATATACAGAAATAAATTATATCAGGTAGCATTTGAATTATTAACAAGAATGTTTTTAAATTTGCAAATGTATGGTGAGTTTTTCATGTGGCTGTCAAATTGCTTGGCAGTTTTACTTTTGTTTTCTTATGTGGTTTTGGAATGTGTTCTAAATGCTATCAATATTTGTTTTATGACCAATATATAGTCAATTTTTGTAAATATTCCATATGGGCTGGGAGAGACTGTATTCTCTAATTCTGGGGTATAGGATTCTTAACATTTTGTTGTATTCAACTAATTTCTGCTTCTCCTCTAAAGGATATGAGATTAACTTATGTCCTGACACTGTGGGATGCTTTCAAAGACTTAACTACTTTATTGGCATCCCAAGAAAGAGTAAATGGCATATTGAACTAAACCAGGAGAACAAAATATAGGGTACATGTGGCACTGTGTCCATTCCTTCATCCATGGCAGACATTACTGATCAATCCTAGAGCTTAACCCAGTAGTCCTGGCAATCATTAGTTAATCAGAGTTGGCACATGTAATAAAACTTTTTGACAGAAGTGACAGCTTCGGGGGAAGATCACTTGATATCTTGCCCTAGACTTCTTACTTTTTCTTGAAATTCCTTTGTAAATTTATCTGGTAGGTATATCAGAAAAAAATGTGGATTGTCTTGTGCCAGAGTTAGCATTTTTTAAAGTGGATAGATGTTCTGTTATATCTCCATATCAAGCCCATGGAAGATGTTATTGATCCATCCCTCCATATTTTCTCATCCAGTCTGAACTCAGCCTCAGAATCTTTCTCACCACAGCATGCCAGGCAACACTAGCAATTGATTTGACTTGGCATGTATGGTGAAAACTTTTATTTTCTTTGAATAACTGGGCTTTGATTTGAATAATAAGCTTCCCTTCATTTGTGTATTTGTACAACTTTCATCCTTAAAATCAATGGTGATCACTTTCCTCTAAAGTTTTCAAAATGCAGACATATTCTTACAGGTATGTATGAAGAATTTACTCCCTTTCTCCTTAAGTAATATTCTGGAAAGGGATATTAAGTGAATGTGCTGGAAAGAAAATCTTAGTCATGTACTAGAAACAACTGAAGATAGCAAAATCTAGTTTCCAAAGATGAAGTTCAAAAAAAAAAAACAAAATGCGATTCAGCACAGAAAAAATAATGCATGCTGTCACTTCTTAGTGGTGAGGGTGATAATCTGAAACAGATATTAAAAGGGCATAAGACATCTGGACATCAGAATTGCTGAAACTGAGTGAGGAGCATGCTGACTCACTGAGGCTGAGTAAAAATCCTTCTCCAGAGAGAGAAGATAAAGGACAGTGATGGGTATAAAGAGGCATCACATCATAGTTCAAGAACTGGGATGCCTTGATGAGACTGGATGGGCACTAGCCAATCCAGGAGGTTCTGATATAGAAATCACCTAAATAGAAAGGTTTGCGTTGGCTTTTGGAACTTCATCAGGTAATAAAGGATGGGGGAAGGAAGAAGGGAACATTAGGGTAATTTGGGAAGAGGAAATGAAAGGATGCAACATCTGTTGTCTCCTAGACTAAGTACTTAAGAAAGACCACATCAAAAGATGATGCAATTGAAGTTCATCAAGCAAGAGTAAAGATGAAAGGTTACTGGGGACAATCATTCAGTGAAAGGGACCCTCCTTGAAAAATAGGAGCTGAATTGGAGGAAAAACATCCATATCCATGCCAACCTAGGGCCACCAAGAGAAGGGGGAGGCAGTAAATACAGCCTCTTTCCTTAGGACCTTTGGAGCATATCCAGAGCACATGTTACTGAAGAGTCCAGTCTCAGAATTAGATTTAAGCGTGGGCCCCCCTTCTTCTGTTTCTAGTTTCTCCACATTTCATGATGTATTTTTGGGAAAAAATACTTTTAATGATGCCAACTTGCCTCCTTTCAGCATATTAAAAGAGGGAAGGAATGGCTGAGGCTGTCATTATGATGGGAATAATTTTGTCGCTGTGCAATTTGGCTCTTGCTCTAAAGTGAAGCGCACATTTTCCTCCAGTGTATTTTAAGCCAGAGACTTCTAAGTAAATGGGAGGTGGCTGATTTTATTTCTGTATGCAGCCAGACTTCACTGGCACGAGCTCTCATTTGGCCCAATCAATTTTGTATTCATGCTGAGAAGTGAGTTGATCAAGTTCAAGGAACATCTGTATGCATTTATCTGGATTGGGCACAAAAATGGATGCTGCTCCTCTGAAAGGTTCCGAGCCCTCCAGTGACTGCTGCAAGACTCCCAGACAATGGCATTTATAACTCCTGCAATTCCGTTCCATCCTTAAATAACTGCAATGGCTCTTTAACACGCCACATTCTTTGTAATTTATAGAGCTGTTTTTAGAAGTCTAACTCTGGCAAGCTTGAGAGTTTGTTAAGTAAATCTTCATTAGGTAGTTAAATGGTCTCCAAAAAGTTACTCAACTAAGTTTGCCAGTGTTAGGATGTCAGTATATTAACACGATATTTCCATAGCTGCCTCTGTCTTGGTCTTCCCCTTGTTTTCTTTTTTTTTTAATTCACCAATTTTCTTTTTATCAATTTATTTATTTTTGCTGTGTTGGGTCTTCGCTTCTTCGCGAGGGCCTTCTCTAGTTGCGGCAAGCGGGGGCCACTCCTCATCGCGGTGCGTGGGCCTCTCACTATCGCGGCCTCTCTTGTTGCGGAGCCCAGGCTCCAGACGCGCAGGCTCAGTAGTTGTGGCTCACAGGCCTAGTTGCTCCGCGGGATGTGGGATCTTTCCAGACCAGGGCTTGAACCCGTGTCCCCTGCATTGGCAGGCAGATTCCCAACCACTGCACCATCAGGGAAGCCCCCTCCCCTTCTTTTCATTTCCCCTCTCCTAGCTGTTATAAATTTTGTGTGCCAGCAGCTCTATGACTTGAAGAAGGTTGTAAACATCTTCTTGTTAAATTACATCAGGATTTTTTTCCCTTTATGTCATCAATTAGATTTATGAGGAAAAAAAGTTCATTCTCTCAACCTAAAGACAGTCAAGCTCAAAGTAAATAAAAACAGAATGCAATCAACTATGGTTGTAAAGTATAAACAAAGCAGTGGAATCTGAAAGACCTGGTTCCAAATCCCAAAGACGTCCCAACTGACTGGCTGATCAGCTTGGGGGGAGGTTATCCTTACTCCTTAAACTATAGTTTCCTACTCCCCAAAATGGGTGGATGATTGCAATTTCATAGAACCTTTGGGAGAATTAAATGAAATGAAGGGTATGAAGTGGGCTAGGTACGGGCTAGGGTTAGGGTTAGGGGACGGGGACGGGGACGGTTTAGGGTCCAGGTGAGGGTACGACAACGGTTTAGGGTGAGCGTACGTGTGAGGGCACGGGTTAGTGTTAGCGTACGGGTTAGGATTAGGGGACGTGTGAGGGTAAGGCTTCGGGGAAGGGTTAGGGTTAGGGTTAGGGCTAGCATAAGGGTTAGGGGACGGGGGCGGTTTAGGGTCCACGTGAGGGTACGACAACGGATTAGGGTGAGCGTACGTGTGAGGGCACGGGTTAGTGTTAGCGTACGGGTTAGGATTAGGGGACGGGTGAGGGTCAGGCTTCAGGGAAGGGTTAGGGTTAGGGTTCGGGCTAGGGTTAGGGTTAGGGGACGGGGACGGTTTAGGGTCCAGGTGAGGGTACGAGAACGGTTTAGGGTGAGCGTACGTGTGAGGGCACGGGTTAGTGTTAGCGTACGGGTTAGGATTAGGGGACGGGTGAGGGTAAGGGTTCGGGAAAGGGTTAGGGTTAGGGTTCGGGCTAGGATTAGCGTTAGGGGACGGGGACGGTTTAGGGTCCAGGTGAGGGTACGACAACGGTTTAGGGTGGGCGTACGTGTGAGGGCAAGGGTTAGTGTTAGCGTACGGGTTAGGATTAGGGGACGGGTGAGGGTCAGGCTTCGGGGAAGGGTTAGGGTTAGGGTTCGGGCTAGGGTTAGGGTTAGCGGACAGGGGCGGTTTACGGTCCAGGTGAGGGTACGACAACGTTTTAGGCTGAGCGTACGTGTGAGGGCACGTGTTAGTGTTAGCGTACGGGTTAGGATTAGGGGACGGGTGAGGGTAAGTCTTCGGGGAACGGTTAGGGTTAGGGTTCGGGCTAGGGTTAGGGTTAGGGGACGGAGACGGTTTAGGGTCCAGGTGAGGGTACGACAACGGTTTAGGGTGGGCATACGTGTGAGGGCACGGGTTAGTGTTAGCGTACGGGTTAGGATTAGGGGACGGGTGAGGGTAAGGCTTCGGGGAAGGGTTAGGGTTAGGGTTCGGGCTAGGGTTAGGGTTAGGGGACGGGGACGGTTTAGGGTCCAGGTGAGGGTACGACACGGTTTAGGGTGAGCGTACGTGTGAGGGCACGGGTTAGTGTTAGTGTACGGGTTAGGATGAGGGCACGGGTGAGGGTAAGGCTTCGGGGAACGGTTAGGGTAAGGGTTCGGGCTAGGGTTCGGGTTAGGGGAAGGGACCGTTTAGGGTCCAGGTGAGGGTACGACAACGGTTTAGGGTGATCGTACGAGTGAGGGCACGGGTTAATGATAGCGTACGGGTCAGGATTAGGGGACGGGTGAGGGTAAGGCTTCGGAGAAGGGTTAGGGTTAGGGTTCGGGCTAGGGTTAGGGTTAGGGGACGGGGACGGTTTAGGGTCCAGGTGAGGGTACGAGAACGGTTTAGGGTGAGCGTACGTGTGAGGGCACGGGTTAGTGTTAGTGTACGGGTTAGGATTAGGGGACAGGTGAGGGTAAGGCTTCGGGGAAGGGTTAGGGTTGGGTTCGGGCTAGGGTTAGGGTTAGGGGACGGGGACGGTTTAGGGTCCAGGTGAGGGTACGACAACGGTTTAGGGTGAGCGTACGTGTCAGGGCATGTGTTAGTGTTAGCGTACGGGTTAGGAGTAGGGGACGGGTGAGGGTAAGGCTACGGGGAAGGGTTCGTGTTAGGGTTCGGGCTAGGGTTAGGGTTAGGAGACGGGGACGGTTTAGGGTCCGGGTGAGGGTACGACAACGGTTTAGGATGAGCGTACGTGTGAGGGCACGGGTTAGTGTTACCGTACGGGTTAGGATTAGGGGAAGGGTGAGGGTAAGGTTTCGGGGAAGGGTTAGGGTTAGGGTACGGGCTAGGGTTAGGGTTAGGGGACGGGGACGGTTTAGGGTCCAGGTGAGGGTACGACAACGGTTTAGGGTGAGCGTACGTGTGAGGGCACGGGTTAGTGTTAGCGTACGGGTTAGGATTAGGGGACGGGTGAGGGTAAGGCTTCGGGGAAGGGTTAGGGTTAGGGTTCGGGCTAGGGTTAGGGTTAGGGGACGGGGACGGTTTAGGGTCCACGTGAGGGTACGAGAACGGTATAGGGTGAGCGTACGTTTGAGGGCACGGGTTAGTGTTAGCGTATGGGTTAGGATTAGGGGAAGGGTTAGGGTTACGGTTCAGGCTAGGGTTAGGGTTAGGGGACGTGGACTGTTTAGGGTCCAGGTGAGTGTACGACAACGGTTTAGGGTGAGCGTACGTGTGAGGGTACGGGTTAGTGTTAGCGTACGGGTTAGGATTAGGGGACGGGTGAGGGTAAGGCTTCGGGGAAGGGTTAGGGTTAGGGTTCGAGCTAGGGTTAGTGTTAGGGGAAAGGGACGGTTTACGGTCCAGGTGAGGGTACGATAACGGTTTATGGTGGGCGTACGTGTGAGGGCACGGGTTAGTTTTAGCGTACGGGTTAGGATTAGGGGACGGGTGAGGGTAAGGCTTCGGGGAAGGGTTCGGGTTAGGGTTCGGGCTAGGGTTAGGGTTAGGGGACGGGGACGGTTTAGGGTCCAGGTGAGGGTACGACAACGGTTTAGGGTGAGCGTACGTGTGAGGGCACGGTTTAGTGTTAGCGTACGGGTTAGGATTAGGGGACGGGTGAGGGTAAGGCTTCGGGGAAGGGTTAGGGTTAGGGTTTGGGCTAGGGTAAGGGGACGGGGACAGGGACGGTTTAGGGTCCAGGTGAGGGTACGACAACGGTTTAGGGTGAGCGTACGTGTGAGGGCACGGGTTAGTGTTAGCGTACGGGTTAGGATTAGGGGACGGGTGAGGGTAAGGCTTCGGGGAAGGGTTGGGGTTAGGGTTCAGGCTAGGGTTAGGGTTAGGGGACGGGGACGGTTTAGGGTCCAGGTGAGGGTACGACAACGGTTTAGGGTGAGCGTACGTGTGAGGGAATGTGTTAGTTTTAGCGTACAGGTTAGGATTAGGGGACGGGTGAGGGTAAGGCTTCGGGGAAGGGTTAGGGTTAGGGTTCGGGCTAGGGTTAGGGTTAGGGGACGGGGACGATTTAGGGTCCAGGTGAGGGTACGACAACGGTTTAGGGTGAGCGTAGGTGTGAGGGCACGAGTTAGTGTTAGCGTACGGGTTAGGATTAGGGGACGGGTGAGGTTAAGGCTTCGGGGAAGGGTTAGGGTTAGAGTTCGGGCTAGGGTTAGGGTTAGGGGACGCGGACGGTTTAGGGTCCAGGTGAGGGTACAAGAACGGTTTAGGTGAGCGTACGTGTGAGGGCACGGGTTAGTGTTAGCGTACAGTTTAGGATTAGGGTACGGGTCAGGGTAATGCTTCGGGGAAGTGTTAGGGTTAGGGTTCGGGCTAGGGTTAGGGTTAGGGGACGGGGACAGTTTAGGGTCCAGGTGAGGGTACGACAATGGTTTAGGGTGAGCGTACGTGTGAGGGCACGGTTAGTGTTAGCGTACGGGTTAGGATTAGGGGACGGGTGAGGGTAAGGCTTCGCGGAAGGGTTACGGTTAGGGTTCGGGCTAGGGTTAGGGTTAGGGGACGGGGACGGTTTAGGGTCCAGGTGAGGGTACGACAACGGTTTAGGGTGAGCGTACGTGTGAGGCCACGGGTTCGTGTTAGCGTACGGGTTAGGATTAGGGTACGGGTGAGGGTAAGGCTTCGGGGAAGAATTAGGGTTAGGGTTTTGGCTAGGGATAGGGTTAGGGGACGGGGACGGTTTACGGTCCAGGTGAGGGTACGATAACGGTTTAGGGTGAGAGTACGTGTGAGGGCACGGGTTAGTGTTAGCATACGAGTTAGGATTAAGAGCTGGGTGAGGGTAAGGCTTCGGGGAAGGGTTCGGGTTAGGGTTCGGGCTAGGGTTAGGGTTAGGGTATGGGGACGGTTTAGGGTCCAGGTGAGGGTACGACAACGGTTTAGGGTGAGCGTACGTGTGAGCACAAGGGATAGTGTTATCGTACGGGTTAGGATTAAGGGCCGGATGAGGGTAAGGCTTCGGGGAAGGGTTAGGGTTAGGGTTCGGGCTAGGGTTAGGGTTAGGGGACGGGGACGGTTTAGGGTCCAGGTGAGGGTACGACAACGATTTAGGGTGAGCGTACGTGTGAGGGCACGGGTTAGTGTTAGCGTACGGGTTAGGATTAGGGGACGGGTGAGGGTAAGGCTTCGGGGAAGGGTTAGGGTTAGGGTTCGGGCTAGGGTTAGGGGACGGGGACGGGGACGGATTAGGGTCCAGGTGAGGGTACGACAACGGTTTAGGGTGAGCGTACGTGTGAGGGCACGGGTTAGTGTTAGCATATGGGTTAGCATTAGGGGACGGGTGAGGTTAAGGCTTCGGGGAAAGATTAGGGTTAGGGTTCGGGCTAGGGTTAGGGTTAGGAGACGGGGATGGTTTAGGGTCCAGGTGAGTGTACGACAACGGTTTAGGGTGAGCGTACGTGTGAGGGCACAGGTTAGTGTTAGCGTACGGGTTAGGATTAGGGGACGGGTGAGGGTAAGGCTTCGGGGAAGGTTTAGGGTTAGGGTTCGGGCTAGGGTTAGGGTTAGGGGACGGGGACGGTTTAGGGTCCAGGTGAGGGTACGAGAACGGTTTAGGGTGAGCGTACGTGTGAGGGCACGGGTTAGTGTTAGTGTACGGGTTAGGATTAGGGGACAGGTGAGGGTAAGGCTTCGGGGAAGGGTTAGGGTTGGGTTCGGGCTAGGGTTAGGGTTAGGGGACGGGGACGGTTTAGGGTCCAGGTGAGGGTACGACAACGGTTTAGGGTGAGCGTACGTGTCAGGGCATGTGTTAGTGTTAGCGTACGGGTTAGGAGTAGGGGACGGGTGAGGGTAAGGCTACGGGGAAGGGTTAGGGTTAGGGTTCGGGCTAGGGTTAGGGTTAGGGGACGGGGACGGTTTAGGGTCCGGGTGAGGGTACGACAACGGTTTAGGATGAGCGTACGTGTGAGGGCACGGGTTAGTGTTACCGTACGGGTTAGGATTAGGGGAAGGGTGAGGGTAAGGTTTCGGGGAAGGGTTAGGGTTAGGGTACGGGCTAGGGTTAGGGTTAGGGGACGGGGACGGTTTAGGGTCCAGGTGAGGGTACGACAACGGTTTAGGGTGAGCGTACGTGTGAGGGCACGGGTTAGTGTTAGCGTACGGGTTAGGATTAGGGGACGGGTGAGGGTAAGGCTTCGGGGAAGGGTTAGGGTTAGGGTTCGGGCTAGGGTTAGGGTTAGGGGACGGGGACGGTTTAGGGTCCACGTGAGGGTACGAGAACGGTATAGGGTGAGCGTACGTTTGAGGGCACGGGTTAGTGTTAGCGTATGGGTTAGGATTAGGGGAAGGGTTAGGGTTACGGTTCAGGCTAGGGTTAGGGTTAGGGGACGTGGACTGTTTAGGGTCCAGGTGAGTGTACGACAACGGTTTAGGGTGAGCGTACGTGTGAGGGTACGGGTTAGTGTTAGCGTACGGGTTAGGATTAGGGGACGGGTGAGGGTAAGGCTTCGGGGAAGGGTTAGGGTTAGGGTTGGAGCTAGGGTTAGGGTTAGGGGAAAGGGACGGTTTAGGGTCCAGGTGAGGGTACGATAACGGTTTATGGTGGGCGTACGTGTGAGGGCACGGGTTAGTTTTAGCGTACGGGTTAGGATTAGGGGACGGGTGAGGGTAAGGCTTCGGGGAAGGGTTCGGGTTAGGGTTCGGGCTAGGGTTAGGGTTAGGGGACGGGGACAGTTTAGGGTCCAGGTGAGGGTACGACAACGGTTTAGGGTGAGCGTACGTGTGAGGGCACGGTTTAGTGTTAGCGTACGGGTTAGGATTAGGGGACGGGTGAGGGTAAGGCTTCGGGGAAGGGTTAGGGTTAGGGTTCGGGCTAAGGTTAGGGGACGGGGACAGGGACGGTTTAGGGTCCAAGTGAGGGTACGACAACGGTTTAGGGTGAGCGTACGTGTGAGGGCACGGGTTAGTGTTAGCGTACGGGTTAGGATTAGGGGACGGGTGAGGGTAAGGCTTCGGGGAAGGGTTGGGGTTAGGGTTCAGGCTAGGGTTAGGGTTAGGGGACGGGGACGGTTTAGGGTCCAGGTGAGGGTACGACAACGGTTTAGGGTGAGCGTACGTGTGAGGGAATGTGTTAGTTTTAGCGTACAAGTTAGGATTAGGGGACGGGTGAGGGTAAGGCTTCGGGAAAGTGTTAGGGTTAGGGTTCGGGCTAGGGTTAGGGTTAGGGGACGGGGACGGTTTAGGGTCCAGGTGAGGGTACGACAACGGTTTAGGGTGAGCGTAGGTGTGAGGGCACGGGTTAGTGTTAGCGTACGGGTTAGGATTAGGGGACGGGTGAGGTTAAGGCTTCGGGGAAGGGTTGGGGTTAGAGTTCGGGCTAGGGTTAGGGTTAGGGGACGCGGACGGTTTAGGGTCCAGGTGAGGGTACAAGAACGGTTTAGGTGAGCGTACGTGTGAGGGCACGGGTTAGTGTTAGCGTACAGTTTAGGATTAGGGTAAGGGTCAGGGTAATGCTTCGGGGAAGTGTTAGGGTTAGGGTTCGCGCTAGGGTTAGGGTTAGGGGACGGGGACGGTTTAGGGTCCAGGTGAGGGTACGACAATGGTTTAGGGTGAGCGTACGTGTGAGGGCACGGGTTAGTGTTAGCGTACGGGTTAGGATTAGGGGACGGGTGAGGGTAAGGCTTCGCGGAAGGGTTAGGGTTAGGGTTCGGGCTAGGGTTAGGGTTAGGGGACGGGGACGGTTTAGGGTCCAGGTGAGGGTACGACAACGGTTTAGGGTGAGCGTACGTGTGAGGCCACGGGTTCGTGTTAGCGTACGGGTTAGGATTAGGGTACGGGTGAGGGTAAGGCTTCGGGGAAGAATTAGGGTTAGGGTTTTGGCTAGGGATAGGGTTAGGGGACGGGGACGGTTTAGGGTCCAGGTGAGGGTACGATAACGGTTTAGGGTGAGCCTACGTGTGAGGGCACGGGTTAGTGTTAGCATACGAGTTAGGATTAAGGGCTGGGTGAGGGTAAGGCTTCGGGGAAGGGTTCGGGTTAGGGTTCGGGCTAGGGTTAGGGTTAGGGTATGGGGACGGTTTAGGGTCCAGGTGAGGGTACGACAACGGTTTAGGGTGAGCGTACGTGTGAGCACAAGGGTTAGTGTTATCGTACGGGTTAGGATTAAGGGCCGGGTGAGGGTAAGGCTTCGGGGAAGGGTTAGGGTTAGGGTTCAGGCTAGGGTTAGGGTTAGGGGACGGGGACGGTTTACGGTCCAGGTGAGGGTACGAGAACGGTTTAGGGTGAGCGTACGTGTGAGGGCACGGGTTAGTGTTAGCGTACGGGTTACTATTAGGGGACGTCTGAGGGTAAGGCTTCGGGGAAGGGTTAGGGTTGGGTTCGGGCTAGGGTTAGGGTTAAGGGACGGGGACGGTTTAGGGTCCAGGTGAGGGTACGACAACGGTTTAGGGTGAGCGTACGTGTGAGGGCACGGGTTAGTGTTAGCGTACGGGTTAGGTTTAGGGGACGGATGAGGGTAAGGCTTCGGGGAAGGGTTAGGGTTAGGGTTCGGGCTAGGGTTAGGGTTAGGGGACGGGGACGGCTTAGGGTCCAGGTGAGTGTACGAGAACAGTTTAGGTTGAGCGTACGTGTGAGTGCACGGGTTAGTGTTAGCGTACGGGTTAGGATTAGGGGACGGGTAAGGGTCAGGCTTCGGGGAAGGGTTAGGGTTAGGGTTCGGGCTAGGGTTAGGGTTAGGGGTCGGGGACGGTTTAGGGTCCAGGTGAGGGTACAACAACGGATTAGGGTGAGCGTACGTGTGAGGGCATGGGTTAGTGTTAGCGTACGGGTTAGGATTAGAGGACGGGTGAGGGTAAGGCTTCGGGGAAGGGTTAGGGTTAGGGTTCGGGCTAGGGTTAGGGTTAGGGGACGGGGACGGTATAGGGTCCAGGTGAGGGTACGACAACGGTTTAGGGTGAGCGTACGTGTGAGGGCACGGGTTAGTGTTAGCGTACTGGTTAGTATTAGGGGACGGATGAGGGTAAGGCTTCGGGGAAGGGTTAGGATTACGGTTTGAGCTAGGGTTAGGGTTAGGGGACAGGGACGGTTTAGGGTCCTGTTGAAGGTACGAAAACGGTTTAGGGTGAGCATACGTGTGAGGGCACGCGTTAGTGTTAGCGTACGGGTTAGGTTTAGGGGACGGGTGAGGGTAAGGCTTCGGGGAAGTGTTAGGTTTAGGGTCGGGCTAGGGTTAGGGTTAGAGGACGGGGACGGTTTAGGGTCCAGGTGAGGGTACGAGAACGGTTTAGGGTGAGCGTACGTGTGAGGGCACGGGTTAGTGTTAGCGTATCGGTTAGTATTAGGGGACGGGTCAGGGTAATGCTTCGGGGAAGGGTTAGGGTTAGGGATCGGGCTAGGGCTAGGGTTAAGGGAAGGGGACGGTTTAGGGTCCAGGTGAGGGTACGACAACGGTTTAGGGTGAGCGTACGTGTGAGGGCACGGGTTAGTGTTAGCGTACGGGTTAGGATTAGAGGACGGGTGAGGGTAAGGCTTCGGGGAAGAGTTAGGTTTACGGTTCGGGCTAGGGTTAGGGTTAGGTGACGGGGACGGTTTAGGGTCCAGGTGAGGGTACGAGAACGGTTTAGGGTGAGCGTACGTGTGAGGGCACGGGTTAGTGTTAGCGTACGGGTTAGGATTAGGGGACGGGTGAGGGTAAGGCTTCGGGGAAGGGTTAGGGTTAGTGTTCGGGCTAGGGTTAGGGTTAGGGGACAGGGGCGGTTTAGGGTCCAGGTGAGGGTACGACAACGGTTTAGGGTGAGCGTACGTGTGAGGGCACGGGTTAGTGTTAGCATACGGGTTAGGATTAGGGGACGGGTGAGGGTAAGGCTTCGGGGAAGGGTTAGGTTTAGAGTTCGAGCTAGGGTTATGGTTAGGGGACGGGGACGGTTTAGGGTCCAGGTGAGGGTACGACAACGGTTTAGGATGAGCGTACGTGTGAGGGCACGGGTTAGTGTTAGCCTACGGGTTAGAATTAAGTGGACAGGTGAGGGTAAGGCTTCGGGGAAGGGTTAGGGTTAGGGTTCGGGCTAGGGTTAGGGTTAGGGGACAGGGCCGGTTTAGGGTCCAGGTGAGGGTACGACAACGGTTTAGGGTGAGCGTACGTGTGAGGGCACGGGTTAGTGTTAGCATACGGGTTAGGATTAGGGGACGGGTGAGGGTAAGGCTTCGGGGAACGGTTAGGGTTAGCGTTCGGGCTAAGGTTAGGGTTAGGGGACGGGGACGGTTTAGGGTCCAGGTGAGGGTACGACAACGGTTTAGGGTGAGCGTACGTGTGAGGGCACGGGTTAGTGTTAGCGTACGGTTTAGGATTAGGGGACGAGTGAGGGTAAGGCTTCGGGGAAGGGTTAGGGTTAGGGTTAGGGCTAGGGTTAGGATTAGGGGACGGGGACGGTTTAGGGTCCAGGTGAGGGTACGACAACGGTTTATGGTGAGCGTACGTGTGAGGGCACGGGTTAGTGTTAGCGTACAGGTTAGGATTAGGGGACGGGTGAGGGTAAGGCTTCGGGGAATTGTTAGGGTTACGGTTCGGGCTAGGGTTAGGGTTAGGGGACGGGGATGGTTTAGGGTCCACGTGAGGGTATGAGAACACTTTAGGATGAGCGTACGTGTGAGGGCACGGGTTAGTGTTAGCGTATGGGTTAGGATTAGGGGACGTGTCAGGGTAATGCTTCGGGGAAGGGTTAGGGTTAGGGTTTGGGCTAGGTTTAGGGTTAGGGGACGGGGACGGTTTAGGGTCCAGGTGAGGGTACGAGAACGGTTTAGGGTGAGCGTACGTGTGAGGGCACGGGTTAGTGTTAGCGTACCGGTTAGAATTAGGGGACAGGTGAGGGTAAGGCTACAGGGAAGGGATAGGGTTAGGGTTCGGGCTAGGGTTAGGGTTAGGGAACAGAGCCGGTTTAGGGTCCAGGTGAGGGTACGACAACGGTTTAGGGTGAGCGTACGTGTGAGGGCACGGGTTAGTGTTAGCGTACGGGTTAGGATTAGGGGACGGGTGAGGGTAAGGCTTCGGGGAAGTGTTAGTGTTAGGGTTTGGGCTAGGGTTACGGTTAGGGAACGGGGACCGTTTAGGGTCCAGGTGAGGGTACGAGAACGGTTTAGGGTGAGCGTACGTGTGAGGGCACGGGTTAGTGTTAGCGTATGGGTTAGGATTAGGGGACGTTTCAGGGTAATGCTTCGGGGAAGGGTTAGCGTTAGGGTTCGGGCTAGGGTTAGGGTTAGGGGATGAGAACGGTTTAGGGTGAGCGTACGTTTGAGGGCAAGGGTTAGTGTTAGCGTACGGGTTAGGATTAGGGGACGGGTGAGGGTAAGGCTTCGGGGAAGGGTTAGGGCTAGGGTTCGGGCTAGGGTTAGGGTTAGGGTTAGGGGACGGTTTAGGGTCCAGGTGAG
The DNA here is from genome assembly GCF_949774975.1 of Lagenorhynchus albirostris. Taxonomy (NCBI): domain Eukaryota; kingdom Metazoa; phylum Chordata; class Mammalia; order Artiodactyla; family Delphinidae; genus Lagenorhynchus; species Lagenorhynchus albirostris. The sequence goes on from NC_083109.1 coordinate 63,024,956, forward strand.
GGTACGACAACGGTTTAGGGTGAGCGTACGTGTGAGGGCACGGGTTAGTGTTAGCGTACCGGTTAGTATTAGGGGACGGGTGAGGGTAAGGCTTCGTGGAAGGGTTAGGGTTAGGGTTTGGGCTAGGGTTAGGGTTACGGTTTGGGCTAGGGTTAGGGTTAGGGGACGGGGACGGTTTAGGGTCCAGGTGAGGGTACGACAACAGTTTAGGGTGAGCGTACGTGTGAGGGCACGGGTTAGTGTTAGCGTACGGGTTAGGATTAGGGGACGGGTGAGGGAAAGGCTTCGGAGAAGGTTAGGGTTAGCGTTTGGCCTAGGGTAAGGGTTGGGGGACGGGGACGGTTTAGGGTCCAGGTGAGGGTACGACAACGGTTTAGGGTGGGTGTATGTGTAAGGGCACGGGTTAGTGTTAGCGTACGGGTTAGGATTAGGGGACGGGTGAGAGTAAGGCTTCGTGGAACGGTTAGGGTTAGGTTTCGGGCTAGGGTTAGGGTTAGGGGGCAGGGGCGGTTTAGGGTCCAGGTGAGGGTACGACAACGGTTTAGGGTGAGCGTACGTGTGAGGGCACGGGTTAGTGTTAGCGTACGGGTTAGGATTAGGGGACGGGTGAGGGTAAGGCTTCGTGGAACGGTTAGGGTTAGGGTTCGGGCTAGGGTTAGCGTTAGGGGACAGGGGCGGTTTAGGGTCCAGGTGAGGGTACGACAATGGTTTAGGGTGAGCGTATGTGTAAGGGCACGGGTTAGTGTTAGTGTCCGGGTTAGGATTAGGGTACGGGTGAGGATAAGGCTTCGGGGAAGTGTTAGGGTTAGGGTTTTGCCTAGGGATAGGGTTAGGGTACAGGACGGTTTAGGGGCTAGGTGAGGCTACGAGAACGGTTTAGGGTGAGCGTACGTGTGAGGGCACGGGTTAGTGTTAGCGTATCGGTTATTATTACGTGACGGGTGAGGGTAAGGCTTCGGGGAAGGGTTAGCGTTAGGGTTTGGGCTAGGGTTAGGGTTAGGGGACGGGGACGGTTTAGGGTCAGGTGAGGGTACGACAACGGTTTAGGGTGAGCGTACGTGTGAGGGCACGGGTTAGTGTTAGCGTACGGGTTAGGATTAGGGGACGGGTGAGGGTAAGGCTTCGGGGAAGGTTAGGGTTAGCGTTTGGGCTAGGGTAAGGGTTAGGGGACGGGGACGGTTTAGGGTCCAGGTGAGGGTACGACAACGGTTTAGGGTGAGCGTACGTGTGAGGGCACGGGTTAGTGTTAGCGTACGGGTTAGGATTAGGGGACGGGTGAGGGTAAGGCTTCGGGGAAGTGTTAGGTTTAGGGTTTTGGCTAGGGATAGTATTAGTGGACGTGGACGGTTTAGGGTCCAGGTGAGCGTACGAGAACGGTTTAGGCTGAGCGTACGTTTGAGGGCAAGGGTTAGTGTTAGCGTACGGGTTAGGATTAGGGGACGGGTGAGGGTAAGGCTTCGGGGAAGGGTTAGGGCTAGGGTTCGGGCTAGGGTTAGGGTTAGGGTCGGAGACAGTTTAGGGTCCAGGTGAGGGTACGACAACGGTTTAGTGTGAGCGTACGTGTTAGGGCACAGATTAGTGTTAGCGTACGTGTTAGGATTAATGGCCGGGTGAGGGTAAGGCTTCGGGGAAGGGTTAGAGTTAGGGTTTGCGCTAGGGTTAGGGTTAGGGGATGAGGACGGTTTACGTTCCAGGTGAGAGTACGACAACGGATTAGGGTGAGCGTACGTGTGAGGGCACGGGTTAGAGTTAGCGTACGGGTTAGGTTTAGGGGACGGGTGAGGGTAAGGCTTCGGGGAAGGGTTAGGGTTAGGGTTCGGGCTAGGGTTAGGGTTAGGGTATGGGGACGGTTTAGGGTCTAGGTGAGGGTACGAGAACGGTTTAGGGTGAGCGTACGTGTGAGGGCACTGGTTAGTGTTAGCATACGGGTTAGGATTAGGGGACGGGTGAGGGTAAGGCTTCGGGGAAGGGTTAGGGTTAGGGTTTGGGCTAGGGTTAGGGTTAGGGGACGGGGACAGTTTACGGTCCAGTTGAGGGTATGAGAACGTTTTAGGGTCAGCGTATGTGTGAGGGCATGGGTTAGTGTTAGCGTACGGGTTAGGATTAGGGGACGGGTCAGGGTAATGCTTCGGGGAAGTGTTAGGGTTAGGGTTCGGGCTAGGGTTAGGGTTACGTGACGGGGACGGTTTAGGGTCCAGGTGAGGGTATGACAACGGTTTAGGGTGAGCGTACGTGTGAGGGCACGGGTTAGTGTTAGCGTACGGGTTAGGATTAGGGGACGGGTGAGGGTAAGGCTTCCGGGAAGGGTTAGGTTTAGGGTTCGGGCTAGGGTTAGGGTTAGGGGACGGGGACGGTTTAGGGTCCAGGTGAGGGTACGACAACGGTTTAGGGTGAGCGTACGTGTGAGGCCACGGGTTCGTGTTAGCGTACGGGTTAGGATTAGGGTACGGGTGAGGGTAAGGCTTCGGGGAAGAATTAGGGTTAGGGTTTTGGCTAGGGATAGGGTTAGGGGACGGGGACGGGTTACGATCCAGGTGAGGGTACGATAACGGTTTAGGGTGAGCCTACGTGTGAGGGCACGGGTTAGTGTTAGCATACGAGTTAGGATTAAGGGCTGGGTGAGGGTAAGGCTTCGGGGAAGGGTTCGGGTTAGGGTTCGGGCTAGGGTTAGGGTTAGGGTATGGGGACGGTTTAGGGTCCAGGTGAGGGTACGACAACGGTTTAGGGTGAGCGTACATGTGAGAACAAGGGTTAGTGTTATCGTACGGGTTAGGATTAAGGGCCGGGTGAGGGTAAGGCTTCGGGGAAGGGTTAGGGTTAGGGTTCAGGCTAGGGTTAGAGTTAGGGGACGGGGACGGTTTACGGTCCAGGTGAGGGTACGAGAACGGTTTAGGGTGAGCGTACGTGTGAGGGCACGGGTTAGTGTTAGCGTACGGGTTAGTATTAGGGGACGTCTGAGGGTAAGGCTTCGGGGAAGGGTTAGGGTTAGGGTTCGGGCTAGGGTTAGGGTTAGGGGACGGGGACGGTTTAGGGTCCAGGTGAGGGTACGACAACGGTTTAGGGTGAGCGTACGTGTGAGGGCACGGGTTAGTGTTAGCGTACGGGTTAGGATTAGGGGACGGGTGAGGGTAAGGCTTCGGGGAAGGGTTAGGGTTAGGGTTCGGGCTAGGATTACGGTTAGGGGACGGGGACGGTTTAGCGTCAGGTGAGGGTACGACAACGGTTTAGGGTGAGCGTACGTGTGAGGGCACGGTTTAGTGTTAGCGTACGGGTTAGGATTAGGGGACGGGAAGGGTAAGGCTTCGGGGAAGTGTTAGGGTTAGGGTTCGGGCTAGGGTTACGGTTAGGGGACGGGGACGGTTTAGGGTCCAGGTGAGGGTACAACAACGATTTAGGGTGAGCGTACGTGTGAGGGCACGGGTTAGTGTTAGCGTACGGGTTAGGATTAGGGGACGGGTGATTGTAAGGCTTCGTTGAAGTGTTAGGGTTAGGGTTTGGGCTAGGGTTAGGGTTAGGGGAGGGGTACGGTTTAGGGTCCACGTGAGGGTACGAGAACGGTTTAGGGTGAGCGTACGTGTGAGGGCACGGGTTAGTGTTAGCGTACGGGTTAGGATTAGGGGACGTGTCAGGGTAATGCTTCGGAGAAGGGTTAGGGTTAGGGTTTGTGCTAGGGTTATGGTTAGGGGCGGGGACGGTTTAGGGTCCAGGTGAGGGTACGACAACGGTTTAGGGTGAGCGTACGTGTGAGGGCACGGGTTAGTGTTAGCGTACGGGTTAGGATTAGGGGACGGGTGAGGGTGAGGCTTCGGGGAAGGGTTAGGGTTAGGGTTCGGGCTAGGGTTAGGGTTAGGGGACGGGGACGGTTTAGGGTCCAGGTGAGGGTACGACAACGGTTTAGGGTGAGCGTACGTGTGAGGGCACGGTTAGTGTTTGCGTACGGGTTACGATTAAGTGCCGGGTGAGGGTAAGGCTTCGGGGAAGTGTTAGGGTTAGGGTTTGGGCTACGGTTAGGGTTAGGGGACGGGGACGGTTTAGGGATCAGGTGAGGGTACGACAACGGTTTAGGTTGAGTGTACGTGTGAGGGCATGGGTTAGCGTTAGCGTATGGGTTAGGATTAGGGGACGGGTGAGGGTAATGCTTCGGGTAAGGGTTAGGGTTAGGATTTGGCTAGGGTTATGGTTAGGGAACAGGGACGGTTTAGAGTCCAGGTGAGGGTACGTGAACGGTTTAAGGTGTGAGTACGTTTGAGAGCACGGGTTAGTGTTAGCGTACGGGTTAGGATTAGGGGACGGGTGAGGGTAAGGCTTCGGGGAAGGGTTATGGTTAGGTGTCGGGCTAGGGTTAGGGTTAGGGGACGGAGACGGTTTAGGCTCCAGGTGAGTGCACGAGAACGGTTTACGGTGAGCGTACGTGCGAGGGTATGGGTTAGTGTTACCCTACGGGTTAGGATTAGGGGACGGGTGAGTGTAAGGCTTCCGGGAAGGGTTAGGGTTAGGGTTCGGGCTAGGGTTAGGGTTAGGGGACGGGGACGGTGTAGGGTCCAGGTGAGTGCACGACAACGGTTTAGGGTGAGTGTACGTGTGAGGGCACGGTTTAGTGTTAGCGTACGGTTTAAGATTAGGGGACGGGTGAGGGTAAGGCTTCGGGGAAGGGTTAGGGTTAGGGTTCGGGCTAGGGTTAGGTTTAGGCGATGGAGACGGTTTAGGGTGCAGGTGAGGGTACGACAACAGTTTAGGGTGAGAGTACGTGTGAGGGCACGGGTTAGTGTTAGCGTACGGGTTAGGGTTAGGGGACGGGAGGGTAAGGCTTCGGGGAAGGGTTAGGGTTAGGGTTCGGGCTAGGGTTAGGGTTAGGGGACGGGGACGGTTTAAGTTCCAGGTGAGGGTACGAGAACGGTTTAGGGTGAGCGTACGTGTGAGGGCATGGGTTAGTGTTAGCGTACGGGTTAGGATTAGGGGACGGGTGAGGTTAAGGCTTAGGGGAAGGGTTAGGGTTAGGGTTCGGGCTAGGGTTAGGGTTAGGGGACGGGGACGGTTTAGGGTCCAGGTGAGGGTACGACAACGGTTTAGGGTGAGCGTACGTGTGAGGGCACGGGTTAGTGTTAGCGTACTGGTTAGTATTAGGGGACGGATGAAGGTAAGGCTTCGGGGAAGGGTTAGGGTTAGGGTTTGGGCTAGGGTTAGGGTTAGGGGACGGGGACAGTTTAGGGTCCAGGTGAGGGTATGAGAACGTTTTAGGGTCAGCGTATGTGTGAGGGCATGGCTTAGTGTTAGCGTATGGGTTCGGATTAGGGGACGGGTCAGGGTAATGCTTCGGGGAAGGGTTAGGGTTAGGGTTCGGGCTAGTGTTAGGGGACGGGGACGGGGACGGCTTAGGGTCCAGGTGAGTGTACGAGAACAGTTTAGGTTGAGCGTACGTGTGAGTGCACGGGTTAGTGTTAGCGTACGGGTTAGGATTAGGGGACGGGTAAGGGTCAGGCTTCGGGGAAGGGTTAGGGTTAGGGTTCGGGCTAGGGTTAGGGTTAGGGGTCGGGGACGGTTTAGGGTCCAGGTGAGGGTACAACAACGGATTAGGGTGAGCGTACGTGTGAGGGCATGGGTTAGTGTTAGCGTACGGGTTAGGATTAGAGGACGGGTGAGGGTAAGGCTTCGGGGAAGGGTTAGGGTTAGGGTTCGGGCTAGGGTTAGGGTTAGGGGACGGGGACGGTATAGGGTCCAGGTGAGGGTACGACAACGGTTTAGGGTGAGCGTACGTGTGAGGGCACGGGTTAGTGTTAGCGTACTGGTTAGTATTAGGGGACGGATGAGGGTAAGGCTTCGGGGAAGGGTTAGGATTACGGTTTGAGCTAGGGTTAGGGTTAGGGGACAGGGACGGTTTAGGGTCCTGTTGAAGGTACGAAAACGGTTTAGGGTGAGCATACGTGTGAGGGCACGCGTTAGTGTTAGCGTACGGGTTAGGTTTAGGGGACGGGTGAGGGTAAGGCTTCGGGGAAGTGTTAGGTTTAGGGTCGGGCTAGGGTTAGGGTTAGAGGACGGGGACGGTTTAGGGTCCAGGTGAGGGTACGAGAACGGTTTAGGGTGAGCGTACGTGTGAGGGCACGGGTTAGTGTTAGCGTATCGGTTAGTATTAGGGGACGGGTCAGGGTAATGCTTCGGGGAAGGGTTAGGGTTAGGGATCGGGCTAGGGTTAGGGTTAAGGGAAGGGGACGGTTTAGGGTCCAGGTGAGGGTACGACAACGGTTTAGGGTGAGCGTACGTGTGAGGGCACGGGTTAGTGTTAGCGTACGGGTTAGGATTAGAGGACGGGTGAGGGTAAGGCTTCGGGGAAGAGTTAGGTTTACGGTTCGGGCTAGGGTTAGGGTTAGGTGACGGGGACGGTTTAGGGTCCAGGTGAGGGTACGAGAACGGTTTAGGGTGAGCGTACGTGTGAGGGCACGGGTTAGTGTTAGCGTACGGGTTAGGATTAGGGGACGGGTGAGGGTAAGGCTTCGGGGAAGGGTTAGGGTTAGTGTTCGGGCTAGGGTTAGGGTTAGGGGACAGGGGCGGTTTAGGGTCCAGGTGAGGGTACGACAACGGTTTAGGGTGAGCGTACGTGTGAGGGCACGGGTTAGTGTTAGCATACGGGTTAGGATTAGGGGACGGGTGAGGGTAAGGCTTCGGGGAAGGGTTAGGTTTAGGGTTCGGGCTAGGGTTATGGTTAGGGGACGGGGACGGTTTAGGGTCCAGGTGAGGGTACGACAACGGTTTAGGATGAGCGTACGTGTGAGGGCACGGGTTAGTGTTAGCCTACGGGTTAGAATTAAGTGGACAGGTGAGGGTAAGGCTTCGGGGAAGGGTTAGGGTTAGGGTTCGGGCTAGGGTTAGGGTTAGGGGACAGGGCCGGTTTAGGGTCCAGGTGAGGGTACGACAACGGTTTAGGGTGAGCGTACGTGTGAGGGCACGGGTTAGTGTTAGCGTACGGGTTAGGATTAGGGGACGGGTGAGGGTAAGGCTTCGGGGAACGGTTAGGGTTAGCGTTCGGGCTAAGGTTAGGGTTAGGGGACGGGGACGGTTTAGGGTCCAGGTGAGGGTACGACAACGGTTTAGGGTGAGCGTACGTGTGAGGGCACGGGTTAGTGTTAGCGTACGGTTTAGGATTAGGGGACGAGTGAGGGTAAGGCTTCGGGGAAGGGTTAGGGTTAGGGTTAGGGCTAGGGTTAGGATTAGGGGACGGGGACGGTTTAGGGTCCAGGTGAGGGTACGACAACGGTTTATGGTGAGCGTACGTGTGAGGGCACGGGTTAGTGTTAGCGTACGGGTTAGGATTAGGGGACGGGTGAGGGTAAGGCTTCGGGGAATTGTTAGGGTTACGGTTCGGGCTAGGGTTAGGGTTAGGGGACGGGGATGGTTTAGGGTCCACGTGAGGGTATGAGAACACTTTAGGATGAGCGTACGTGTGAGGGCACGGGTTAGTGTTAGCGTATGGGTTAGGATTAGGGGACGTGTCAGGGTAATGCTTCGGGGAAGGGTTAGGGTTAGGGTTTGGGCTAGGTTTAGGGTTAGGGGACGGGGACGGTTTAGGGTCCAGGTGAGGGTACGAGAACGGTTTAGGGTGAGCGTACGTGTGAGGGCACGGGTTAGTGTTAGCGTACCGGTTAGAATTAGGGGACAGGTGAGGGTAAGGCTACAGGGAAGGGATAGGGTTAGGGTTCGGGCTAGGGTTAGGGTTAGGGAACAGAGCCGGTTTAGGGTCCAGGTGAGGGTACGACAACGGTTTAGGGTGAGCGTACGTGTGAGGGCACGGGTTAGTGTTAGCGTACGGGTTAGGATTAGGGGACGGGTGAGGGTAAGGCTTCGGGGAAGTGTTAGTGTTAGGGTTTGGGCTAGGGTTACGGTTAGGGAACGGGGACCGTTTAGGGTCCAGGTGAGGGTACGAGAACGGTTTAGGGTGAGCGTACGTGTGAGGGCACGGGTTAGTGTTAGCGTATGGGTTAGGATTAGGGGACGGTTCAGGGTAATGCTTCGGGGAAGGGTTAGCGTTAGGGTTCGGGCTAGGGTTAGGGTTAGGGGATGAGAACGGTTTAGGGTGAGCGTACGTTTGAGGGCAAGGGTTAGTGTTAGCGTACGGGTTAGGATTAGGGGACGGGTGAGGGTAAGGCTTCGGGGAAGGGTTAGGGCTAGGGTTCGGGCTAGGGTTAGGGTTAGGGTTAGGGGACGGTTTAGGGTCCAGGTGAGGGTACGACAACGGTTTAGGGTGAGCGTACGTGTGAGGGCACGGGTTAGTGTTAGCGTACCGGTTAGTATTAGGGGACGGGTGAGGGTAAGGCTTCGTGGAAGGGTTAGGGTTAGGGTTTGGGCTAGGGTTAGGGTTAGGGTTTGGGCTAGGGTTAGGGTTAGGGGACGGGGACGGTTTAGGGTCCAGGTGAGGGTACGACAACAGTTTAGGGTGAGCGTACGTGTGAGGGCACGGGTTAGTGTTAGCGTACGGGTTAGGATTAGGGGACGGGTGAGGGAAAGGCTTCGGGGAAGGTTAGGGTTAGCGTTTGGCCTAGGGTAAGGGTTGGGGGACGGGGACGGTTTAGGGTCCAGGTGAGGGTACGACAACGGTTTAGGGTGAGCGTATGTGTAAGGGCACGGGTTAGTGTTAGCGTACAGGTTAGGATTAGGGGACGGGTGAGAGTAAGGCTTCGTGGAACGGTTAGGGTTAGGTTTCGGGCTAGGGTTAGGGTTAGGGGGCAGGGGCGGTTTAGGGTCCAGGTGAGGGTACGACAACGGTTTAGGGTGAGCGTACGTGTGAGGGCACGGGTTAGTGTTAGCGTACGGGTTAGGATTAGGGGACGGGTGAGGGTAAGGCTTCGTGGAACGGTTAGGGTTAGGGTTCGGGCTAGGGTTAGCGTTAGGGGACAGGGGCGGTTTAGGGTCCAGGTGAGGGTACGACAACGGTTTAGGGTGAGCGTATGTGTAAGGGCACGGGTTAGTGTTAGTGTCCGGGTTAGGATTAGGGTACGGGTGAGGATAAGGCTTCGGGGAAGTGTTAGGGTTAGGGTTTTGCCTAGGGATAGGGTTAGGGTACAGGACGGTTTAGGGTCTAGGTGAGGCTACGAGAACGGTTTAGGGTGAGCGTACGTGTGAGGGCACGGGTTAGTGTTAGCGTATCGGTTATTATTAGGTGACGGGTGAGGGTAAGGCTTCGGGGAAGGGTTAGCGTTAGGGTTTGGGCTAGGGTTAGGGTTAGGGGACGGGGACGGTTTAGGGTCAGGTGAGGGTACGACAACGGTTTAGGGTGAGCGTACGTGTGAGGGCACGGGTTAGTGTTAGCGTACGGGTTAGGATTAGGGGACGGGTGAGGGTAAGGCTTCGGGGAAGGTTAGGGTTAGCGTTTGGGCTAGGGTAAGGGTTAGGGGACGGGGACGGTTTAGGGTCCAGGTGAGGGTACGACAACGGTTTAGGGTGAGCGTACGTGTGAGGGCACGGGTTAGTGTTAGCGTACGGGTTAGGATTAGGGGACGGGTGAGGGTAAGGCTTCGGGGAAGTGTTAGGTTTAGGGTTTTGGCTAGGGATAGGATTAGTGGACGGGGACGGTTTAGGGTCCAGTTGAGCGTACGAGAACGGTTTAGGCTGAGCGTACGTTTGAGGGCAAGGGTTAGTGTTAGCGTACGGGTTAGGATTAGGGGACGAGTGAGGGTAAGGCTTCGGGGAAGGGTTAGGGCTAGGGTTCGGGCTAGGGTTAGGGTTAGGGTCGGAGACGGTTTAGGGTCCAGGTGAGGGTACGACAACGGTTTAGTGTGAGCGTACGTGTTAGGGCACAGATTAGTGTTAGCGTACGGGTTAGGATTAATGGCCGGGTGAGGGTAAGGCTTCGGGGAAGGGTTAGAGTTAGGGTTTGCGCTAGGGTTAGGGTTAGGGGATGAGGACGGTTTAGGTTCCAGGTGAGAGTACGACAACGGATTAGGGTGAGCGTACGTGTGAGGGCACGGGTTAGAGTTAGCGTACGGGTTAGGTTTAGGGGACGGGTGAGGGTAAGGCTTCGGGGAAGGGTTAGGGTTAGGGTTTGGGCTAGGGTTAGGGTTAGGGGACGGGGACAGTTTAGGGTCCAGTTGAGGGTATGAGAACGTTTTAGGGTCAGCGTATGTGTGAGGGCATGGGTTAGTGTTAGCGTACGGGTTAGGATTAGGCGACGGGTCAGGGTAATGCTTCGGGGAAGTGTTAGGGTTAGGGTTCGGGCTAGGGTTAGGGTTAGGTGACGGGGACGGTTTAGGGTCCAGGTGAGGGTATGACAACGGTTTAGGGTGAGCGTACGTGTGAGGGTACGGGTTAGTGATAGCGTACGGGTTAGGATTAGGGGACGGGTGAGGGTAAGGCTTCCGGGAAGGGTTAGGTTTAGGGTTCGGGCTAGGGTTAGGGTTAGGGGACGGGGACGGTTTAGGGTCCAGGTGAGGGTACGACAACGGCTTAGGGTGAGCGTACGTGTGAGGCCACGGGTTCGTGTTAGCGTACGGGTTAGGATTAGGGGACGGGTGAGGGTAAGGCTTCGGGGAAGAATTAGGGTTAGGGTTTTGGCTAGGGATAGGGTTAGGGGACGGGGACGGGTTACGATCCAGGTGAGGGTTCGATAACGGTTTAGGGTGAGCCTACGTGTGAGGGCACGGGTTAGTGTTAGCATACGAGTTAGGATTAAGGGCTGGGTGAGGGTAAGGCTTCGGGGAAGGGTTCGGGTTAGGGTTCGGGCTAGGGTTAGGGTTAGGGTATGGGGACGGTTTAGGGTCCAGGTGAGGGTACGACAACGGTTTAGGGTGAGCGTACATGTGAGAACAAGGGTTAGTGTTATCGTACGGGTTAGGATTAAGGGCCGGGTGAGGGTAAGGCTTCGGGGAAGGGTTAGGGTTAGGGTTCGGGTTCAGGCTAGGGTTAGGGTTAGGGGACGGGGACGGTTTACGGTCCAGGTGAGGGTACGAGAACGGTTTAGGGTGAGCGTACGTGTGAGGGCACGGGTTAGTGTTAGCGTACGGGTTAGTATTAGGGGACGTCTGAGGGTAAGGCTTCGGGGAAGGGTTAGGGTTAGGGTTCGGGCTAGGGTTAGGGTTAGGGGACGGGGACGGTTTAGGGTCCAGGTGAGGGTACGACAACGGTTTAGGGTGAGCGTACGTGTGAGGGCACGGGTTAGTGTTAGCGTACGGGTTAGGATTAGGGGACGGGTGAGGGTAAGGCTTCGGGGAAGGGTTAGGGTTAGGGTTCGGGCTAGGATTACGGTTAGGGGACGGGGACGGTTTAGCGTCAGGTGAGGGTACGACAACGGTTTAGGGTGAGCGTACGTGTGAGGGCACGGTTTAGTGTTAGCGTACGGGTTAGGATTAGGGGACGGGAAGGGTAAGGCTTCGGGGAAGTGTTAGGGTTAGGGTTCGGGCTAGGGTTACGGTTAGGGGACGGGGACGGTTTAGGGTCCAGGTGAGGGTACAACAACGATTTAGGGTGAGCGTACGTGTGAGGGCACGGGTTAGTGTTAGCGTACGGGTTAGGATTAGGGGACGGGTGATTGTAAGGCTTCGTTGAAGTGTTAGGGTTAGGGTTTGGGCTAGGGTTAGGGTTAGGGGAGGGGGACGGTTTAGGGTCCACGTGAGGGTACGAGAACGGTTTAGGGTGAGCGTACGTGTGAGGGCACGGGTTAGTGTTAGCGTATGGGTTAGGATTAGGGGACGTGTCAGGGTAATGCTTCGGAGAAGGGTTAGGGTTAGGGTTTGTGCTAGGGTTATGGTTAGGGGCGGGGACGGTTTAGGGTCCAGGTGAGGGTACGACAACGGTTTAGGGTGAGCGTACGTGTGAGGGCACGGGTTAGTGTTAGCGTACGGGTTAGGATTAGGGGACGGGTGAGGGTGAGGCTTCGGGGAAGGGTTAGGGTTAGGGTTCGGGCTAGGGTTAGGGTTAGGGGACGGGGACGGTTTAGGGTCCAGGTGAGGGTACGACAACGGTTTAGGGTGAGCGTACGTGTGAGGGCACGGTTAGTGTTTGCGTACGGGTTAGGATTAAGTGCCGGGTGAGGGTAAGGCTTCGGGGAAGTGTTAGGGTTAGGGTTTGGGCTACGGTTAGGGTTAGGGGACGGGGACGGTTTAGGGATCAGGTGAGGGTACGACAACGGTTTAGGTTGAGTGTACGTGTGAGGGCATGGGTTAGCGTTAGCGTATGGGTTAGGATTAGGGGACGGGTGAGGGTAATGCTTCGGGTAAGGGTTAGGGTTAGGATTTGGCTACGGTTATGGTTAGGGAACAGGGACGGTTTAGAGTCCAGGTGAGGGTACGTGAACGGTTTAGGGTGTGAGTACGTTTGAGAGCACGGGTTAGTGTTAGCGTACGGGTTAGGATTAGGGGACGGGTGAGGGTAAGGCTTCGTGGAAGGGTTATGGTTAGGTGTCGGGCTAGGGTTAGGGTTAGGGGACGGAGACGGTTTAGGCTCCAGGTAAGTGCACGAGAACGGTTTACGGTGAGCGTACGTGCGAGGGTATGGGTTAGTGTTACCCTACGGGTTAGGATTAGGGGACGGGTGAGGGTAAGGCTTCCGGGAAGGGTTAGGGTTAGGGTTCGGGCTAGGGTTAGGGTTAGGGGACGGGGACGGTGTAGGGTCCAGGTGAGTGCACGACAACGGTTTAGGGTGAGCGTACGTGTGAGGGCACGGTTTAGTGTTAGCGTACGGGTTAAGATTAGGGGACGGGTGAGGGTAAGGCTTCGGGGAAGGGTTAGGGTTAGGGTTCGGGTTCGGGTTAGGTTTAGGCGATGGAGACGGTTTAGGGTGCAGGTGAGGGTACGACAACAGTTTAGGGTGAGAGTACGTGTGAGGGCACGGGTTAGTGTTAGCGTACGGGTTAGGGTTAGGGGACGGGAGGGTAAGGCTTTGGGGAAGGGTTAGGGTTAGGGTTTGGGCTAGGGTTAGGGTTAGGGGACGGGGACGGTTTAGGGTCCAGGTGAGGGTACGAGAACGGTTTAGGGTGAGCGTACGTGTGAGGGCACGGGTTACTGTTAGCGTACGGGTTAGGATTAGGGGACGGGTGAGGGTAAGGCTTCAGGGAAGGGTTAGGGTTAGGGTTCGGGCTAGGGTTAAGGTTAGGGGACGGGGATGGTTTAGGGTCCAGGTGAGGATACGATAACGGTTTAGGGTGAGCGAATGTGTGAGGGCACGGGTTAGTGTTAGCATACAGGTTAGGATTAGGGGACGGGTGAGGTAAGGCTTCGGGGAAGGTTTAGGTTTAGGGTTCGGGCTAGGGTTAGGGGACGGGGACGTGGACGGTTTAGGGTCCAGGTGAGGGTACGACAACGGTTTAGGGTGAGCGTACGTGTGAGGGCACGGGTTAGTGTTAGCGTACGGGTTAGGATCAGGGGATGGGTGAGGGTAGGCTTTGGTGAAGGTTTAGGGTTAGGGTTCGGGCTAGGGTTAGGGTTAGGGGACGGGGACGGTTTAGGGTCCAGGTTAGGGTATGAGAACGTTTTAGGGTCAGTGTATGTGTGAGGGCATGGGTTAGTGTTAGCGTATGGGTTAGGATTAGGGGACAGGTCAGGGTAATGCTTAGGGGAAGGGTTAGGGTTAGGGTTCGGGCTAGGGTTAGGGTTAGGTGACGGGGACGGTTTAGGGTCCAGGTGAGGGTACGAGAACGGTTTAGGGTGAGCGTACGTGTGAGGGCACGTGTTAGTGTTAGCGTACGGGTTAGGATTAGGGGACGGGTGAGGGTAAGGCTTCGGGGAAGGGTTAGGTTTAGGGTTCGGGCTAGGGTTAGGGTTAGGGGACGGGGACGGTTTAGGGTCCAGGTGAGGGTACGACAACGGTTTAGGATGAGCGTACGTGTGAGCGCACGGGTTAGTGTTAGCATACGGGTTAGAATTAAGTGGACAGGTGAGGGTAAGGCTTCTGGGAAGGGTTAGGGTTAGGGTTCGGGCTAGGGTTAGGGTTAGGGGACAAGGCCGGTTTAGGGTCCAGGTGAGGGTACGACAACGGTTTAGGGTGAGCGTACGTGTGAGGGCACGGGTTAGTGTTAGCGTACGGGTTAGGATTAGAGGACGGGTGAGGGTAAGGCTTCCGGGAAGGGTTAGGGTTAGGGTTAGGGCTAGGGTTATGGTTAGGGGCGGAGACGGTTTAGGGTCAGGTGAGGGTACGACAACGGTTTAGGGTGAGCGTACGTGTGAGGGCATGGGTTAGTGTTAGCGTACGGGTTAGGATTAGGGGACGGGTGAGGGTAAGGCTTAGGGGAAGGTTTAGGGTTACGGTTCGGGCTAGGGTTACGGTTAGGGGACGGGGACGGTTTAGGGTCCAGGTGAGGGTACGACAACGGTTTAGGGTGAGCGTACGTGTGAGGGCACGTGTTAGTGTTAGCGTACGGGTTAGGATTAGGGGACGGGTGAGGGTAAGGCTTCGGGGAAGGGTTAGGGTTAGGGTTCGGGCTAGGGTTAGGGTTAGGGGTCGGGGACGGTTTAGGGTCCAGGTGAGGGTACGACAACGGTTTAGGATGAGCGTACGTGTGAGGGCACGTTTTAGTATTAGCATACGGGTTAGAATTAAGTGGACAGGTGAGGGTAAGGCTTCGGGGAAGGGTTAGGGTTAGGGTTCGGGCTAGGGTTAGGGTTAGGGGACAGGGCCGGTTTAGGGTCCAGGTGAGGGTACGACAACGGTTTAGGGTGAGCGTACGTGTGAGGGCACGGGTTAGTGTTAGCGTACGGGTCAGGATTAGGGGACGGGTGAGGGTAAGGCTTCGGGGAAGTGTTACGGTTAGCGTTCGGGGTAGGGTTAGTGTTAGGGGACGAGGTCCGTTTAGGGTCCAGGTGAGGGTACGACAACGGTTTAGGGTGAGCGTACATGTGAGGGCACGGGTTAGTGTTAGCGTACGGGTTAGAATTAGGGGACGGGTGAGGGTAAGGCTTCGGGGAAGTGTTAGGGTTAGGGTTTGGGCTAGGGTTAGGGTTAGGGGACGGGGACGGTTTAGGGTCCACGTGAGGGTACGACAACGGTTTAGGGTGAGCGTACGTGTGAGGGCACGGGTTAGTGTTAGCGTACGGGTGAGGATTAGGGGACGGGTGAGGGTAAGGCTTCGGGGAAGGGTTAGGGTTAGGGTTCGGGCTAGGGTTAGGGTTAGGGGACGGGGACGGTTTAGGGTCCAGGTGAGGGTACGACAACGGTTTAGGGTGAGCGTACGTGTGAGGGCACGGGTTAGTGTTAGCGTACGGGTCAGGATTAGGGGACGGGTGAGGGTAAGGCTTCGGTGAAGGGTTAGGGTTAGGGTTCGGGCTAGGGTTAGGGTTAGGGGATGGGGACCTTTTAGGGTCCAGGTGAGGGTACGACAACGGTTTAGGGTGAGTGTAGGTGTGAGGGCACGGGTTAGTGTTAGCGTACGGGTTAGGATTAGGGGACGGGTGAGGGTAAGGCTTCCGGGAAGGGTTAGGGTTAGGGTTTCGGCTAGGGTTAGGGTTAGGGAACGGGGACGGTTTAGGGTCCACGTGAGGGTATGAGAACGGTTTAGGGTTAGCGTACGTGTGCAGGCACGGGTTAGTGTTAGCGTACGGATTAGGATTAGGGCACGTGTCAGGGTAATGCTTCGGGGAAGGGTTAGGGTTAGGGTTCGGGCTAGGTTTAGGGTTAGAGGACCGGGACGGTTTAGGGTCCAGGTGAGGGTACGACAACGGTTTAGGGTGGGCGTACGTGTGAGGGCACGGGTTAGTGTTAGCGTACGGGTTAGGATTAGGGGACGGGTGAGGGTAAAGCTTCGGGGAAGGGTTAGGGTTAGGGTTCGGGCTAGGGTTAGGGTTAGGGGACAGGGGCGGTTTAGGATCCAGGTGAGGGTACGACAACGGTTTAGAGTGAGCGTACGTGTGAGGGCACGGGTTAGTGTTAGCGTAGGGGTTAGGATTAGGGTACGGGTGAGGGTAAGGCTTCAGGGAAGTGTTAGGGTTAGGGTTTTGGCTAGGGATAGGGTTAGGGAACGGGGACAGTTTAGGGTGTAGGTGAGGGTACGAGAACGGTTTAGCGTGAGCGTACGTTTGAGGGCACGGGTTAGTGTTAGCGTACCGGTTAGTATTAGGGGACGGATGAGGGTAAGGCTTCGGGTAAGGGTTAGGTTTAGGGTTCGGGCTAGGTTTAGGGTTAGGGGACAGGGACGGTTTAGGGTCCAGGTGAGGGTACGACAACGGTTTAGGGTGAGCGTACGTGTGAGGGCACGGGTTAGTGTTAGCATACGGGTTAGAATTAAGTGGACAGGTGAGGGTAAGGCTTCTGGGAAGGGTTAGGGTTAGGGTTCGGGCTAGGGTTAGGGTTAGGGGACAGGGCCGGTTTAGGGTAGGTGAGGGTACGACAACGGTTTAGGGTGAGCGTACGTGTGAGGGCACGGGTTAGTGTTAGCGTACGGGTCAGGATTAGGGGACGGGTGAGGGTAAGGCTTCGGTGAAGGGTTAGGGTTAGTGTTCGGGCTAGGGTTAGGGTTAGGGGACGGGGACGGTTTACGGTCCAGGTGAGGGTACGACAACGGTTTAGGGTGAGCGTACGTGTGAGGGCACGGGTTAGTGTTAGCATACGGGTTAGGATTAGGTGACGGGTGAGGGTAAGGCTTCGGGGAAGGGTTAGGGTTAGGGTTCGGGCTAGGGTTAGGGTTAGGGGACGGGGACGGTTTAGGGTCCAGGTGAGGGTACGACAACGGTTTAGGGTGAGCGTACGTGTGAGGGCACGGGTTAGTGTCAGAATACGGGTTAGGATTAGGGGACGGGTGAGGGTAAGGCTTCGGGGAAGGGTTAGGGTTAGGGTTCGGGCTACGGTTAGGGTTAGGGGACGGGGATGGTTTAGGGTCCAGGTGAGGGTACGACAACGGTTTAGGGTGAGCGTACGTGTGAGGGTAAGGGTTAGTGTTAGCATACGGGTTAGGATTAGGGGACGGGTGAGGGTAAGGCTTCGGGGAAGGGTTAGGGTTAGGGTTTGGGCTAGGGTTAGGTTTAGGGGACGGGGACGGTTTAGAGTCCAGGTGAGGGTATGAGAACGTTTTAGGGTCAGCGTATGTGTGAGGGCATGGGTTAGTGTTAGCGTATGGGTTAGGATTAGGGGACAGGTCAGGGTAATGCTTCGGGGAAGGGTTAGGGTTAGCGTTCGGGCTAGGGTTAGGGTTAGGTGACGGAGACGGTTTAGGGTCCAGGTAAGGGTACGACAATGGTTTAGGGTGAGCGTACGTGTGAGGGCACGGGTTAGTGTTAGCGTACGGGTTAGGATTAGGGGACGGGTGAGGGTAAGGCTTCGGGGAAGGGTTAGGGTTAGCGTTTGGGCTAGGGTTAGGGTTAGGGGACGGGGTCCGTTTAGGGTCCAGGTGAGGGTACGACAATGGTTTAGGGTGAGCGTACTTGTGAGGGCACGGGTTAGTGTTAGCATACGGGTTAGGATTAGGGGACGGGTGAGGGTAAGGCTTTGGGGAAGTGTTAGGGTTAGGGTTTGGTCTAGGGTTAGGGTTAGGGGACGGGGACGGTTTAGGGTCCACGTGAGGGTACGACAACGGTTTAGGGTGAGCGTACGTGTGAGGGCACGGGTTAGTGTTAGCGTACGGGTTAGGATTAGGGGACGGGTGAGGGTAAGGCTTCGGGGAAGGGTTAGGGTTAGGTTCGGGCTAGGGTTAGGGTTAGGGGACGGGGACGGTTTAGGGTCCAGGTGAGGGTACGACAACGGTTTAGGGTGAGCGTATGTGTGAGGGCACGGGTTAGTGTTAGCGTACTGGTTAGTATTAGGGGACGGGTGAGGGTAAGGCTTCGGGGAAGGGTTAGGTTTAGGGTTCGGGCTAGGGTTAGGGTTAGGGGACGGGGACGGTTTAGGGTCCAGGTGAGGGTACGACAACGGTTTAGGATGAGCGTACGTGTGAGGGCACGGGTTAGTGTTAGCATTCGGGTTAGAATTAAGTGGACAGGTGAGGGTAAGGCTTCGGGGAAGGGTTAGGGTTAGGGTTCGGGCTAGGGTTAGGGTTAGGGGACAGGGCCGGTTTAGGGTAGGTGAGGGTACGACAACGGTTTAGGGTGAGCGTACGTGTGAGGGCACGGGTTAGTGTTAGCGTACGGGTCAGGATTAGGGGACGGGTGAGGGTAAGGCTTCGGTGAAGGGTTAGGGTTAGTGTTCGGGCTAGGGTTAGGGTTAGGGGACTTGGACGGTTTATGGTCCAGGTGAGAGTACGACAACGGTTTAGGGTGAGCGTACGTGTGAGGGCACGGGTTAGTGTTAGCGTACGGGTTAGGATTAGGGGACGGGTGAGGGTAAGGTTTCGGGGAAGGGTTAGGGTTAGGGTTCGGGCTAGGGTTAGGGTTAGGGGACGGGGACGGTTTAGGGTCCAGGTGAGGGTACGACAACGGTTTAGGGTGAGCGTACGTGTGAGGGCACGGGTTAGTGTTAGCGTACGGGTTAGGATTAGGGGACGGGTGAGGGTAAGGCTTCGGGGAAGGGTTAGGGTTAGGGTTCGGGCTAGGGTTAGGGTTAGGGGACGGGGATGGTTTAGGGTCCAGGTGAGGGTACGACAACGGTTTAGGGTGAGCGTACGTGTGAGGGCACGGGTTAGTGTTAGCATACGGGTTAGGATTAGGGGACGGGTGAGGGTAAGGCTTCGGGGAAGGTTTAGGGTTAGGGTTTGGGCTAGGGTTAGGGTTAGGGGACGGGGACGGTTTAGGGTCCAGGTGAGG
This sequence comes from Lagenorhynchus albirostris, assembly GCF_949774975.1. NCBI lineage: Eukaryota > Metazoa > Chordata > Mammalia > Artiodactyla > Delphinidae > Lagenorhynchus > Lagenorhynchus albirostris. The sequence goes on from NC_083109.1 coordinate 63,043,600, forward strand.
GTATGAGAACATTTTAGGGTCAGCGTATGTGTGAGGGCATGGGTTAGTGTTAGCGTATGGGTTAGGATTAGGGGACAGGTCAGGGTAATGCTTCGGGGAAGGGTTAGGGTTAGGGTTCGGGCTAGGGTTAGGGTTAGGTGACGGGGACGGTTTAGGGTCCAGGTGAGGGTACGACAATGGTTTAGGGTGAGCGTACGTGTCAGGGCACGGGTTAGTGTTAGCGTACGGGTTAGGATTAGGGGACGGGTGAGGGTAAGGCTTCGGGGAAGGGTTAGGTTTAGGGTTCGGGCTAGGGTTAGGGTTAGGGCACGGGGACGGTTTACGGTCCAGGTGAGGGTACGACAACGGTTTAGGATGAGCGTATGTGTGAGGGCACGGGTTAGTGTTAGCATACGGGTTAGAATTAAGTGGACAGGTGAGGGTAAGGCTTCGGGGAAGGGTTAGGGTTAGGGTTCGGGCTAGGGTTAGGGTTAGGGGACAGGGCCGGTTTAGGGTCCAGGTGAGGGTACGACAACGGTTTAGGGTGAGCGTACGTGTGAGGGCACGGGTTAGTGTTAGCGTACGGGTCAGGATTAGGGGACGGGTGAGGGTAAGGCTTCGGGGAAGTGTTAGGGTTAGCGTTTGGGCTAGGGTTAGGGTTAGGGGACGGGGTCCGTTTAGGGTCCAGGTGAGGGTACGACAATGGTTTAGGGTGAGCGTACATGTGAGGGCACTTGTTAGTGTTAGCGTACGGGTTAGGATTAGGGGACGGGTGAGGGTAAGACTTCGGGGAAGTGTTAGGGTTAGGGTTTGGTCTAGGGTTAGGGTTAGGGGACGGAGACGGTTTAGGGTCCACGTGAGGGTACGAGAACGGTTTAGGGTGAGCGTACGTGTGAGGGCACGGGTTAGTGTTAGCATACGGGTTAGGATTAGGGGACGGGTGAGGGTAAGGCTTCGGGGAAGGGTTAGGGTTAGGGTTCGGGCTAGGGTTAGGGGACGGGGACGGTTTAGGGTCCAGGTGAGGGTACGACAACGGTTTAGGGTGAGAGTACGTGTGAGGGCACGGGTTAGTGTTAGCGTATGGGTTAGGATTAGGGGACGGGTGAGGGTAAGGCTTCGGGGAAGTGTTAGGGTTAGGTTTCGGGCTAGGGTTAGGGTTACGGGACGGGGATGGTTTAGGGTCCAGGTGAGGATACGACAACGGTTTAGGGTGAGCGTACGTGTGAGGGCACGGGTTAGTGTTAGCATACGAGTTAGGATTAGGGGACGGGTGAGGGTAAGGCTTCGGGGAAGGGTTAGGGTTAGGGTTCGGGCTAGGGTTAGGGTTCGGGGACGGGGACGGTTTAGGGTCCAGGTGAGGGTACAAGAACGGTTTAGGTGAGCGTACGTGTGAGGGCACGGGTTAGTGTTAGCGTACAGTTTAGGATTAGGGTAAGGGTCAGGGTAATGCTTCGGGGAAGTGTTAGGGTTAGGGTTCGCGCTAGGGTTAGGGTTAGGGGACGGGGACGGTTTAGGGTCCAGGTGAGGGTACGACAATGGTTTAGGGTGAGCGTACGTGTGAGGGCACGGGTTAGTGTTAGCGTACGGGTTAGGATTAGGGGACGGGTGAGGGTAAGGCTTCGCGGAAGGGTTAGGGTTAGGGTTCGGGCTAGGGTTAGGGTTAGGGGACGGGGACGGTTTAGGGTCCAGGTGAGGGTACGACAACGGTTTAGGGTGAGCGTACGTGTGAGGCCACGGGTTCGTGTTAGCGTACGGGTTAGGATTAGGGTACGGGTGAGGGTAAGGCTTCGGGGAAGAATTAGGGTTAGGGTTTTGGCTAGGGATAGGGTTAGGGGACGGGGACGGTTTAGGGTCCAGGTGAGGGTACGATAACGGTTTAGGGTGAGCCTACGTGTGAGGGCACGGGTTAGTGTTAGCATACGAGTTAGGATTAAGGGCTGGGTGAGGGTAAGGCTTCGGGGAAGGGTTCGGGTTAGGGTTCGGGCTAGGGTTAGGGTTAGGGTATGGGGACGGTTTAGGGTCCAGGTGAGGGTACGACAACGGTTTAGGGTGAGCGTACGTGTGAGCACAAGGGTTAGTGTTATCGTACGGGTTAGGATTAAGGGCCGGGTGAGGGTAAGGCTTCGGGGAAGGGTTAGGGTTAGGGTTCAGGCTAGGGTTAGGGTTAGGGGACGGGGACGGTTTACGGTCCAGGTGAGGGTACGAGAACGGTTTAGGGTGAGCGTACGTGTGAGGGCACGGGTTAGTGTTAGCGTACGGGTTACTATTAGGGGACGTCTGAGGGTAAGGCTTCGGGGAAGGGTTAGGGTTGGGTTCGGGCTAGGGTTAGGGTTAAGGGACGGGGACGGTTTAGGGTCCAGGTGAGGGTACGACAACGGTTTAGGGTGAGCGTACGTGTGAGGGCACGGGTTAGTGTTAGCGTACGGGTTAGGTTTAGGGGACGGATGAGGGTAAGGCTTCGGGGAAGGGTTAGGGTTAGGGTTCGGGCTAGGGTTAGGGTTAGGGGACGGGGACGGCTTAGGGTCCAGGTGAGTGTACGAGAACAGTTTAGGTTGAGCGTACGTGTGAGTGCACGGGTTAGTGTTAGCGTACGGCTTAGGATTAGGGGACGGGTAAGGGTCAGGCTTCGGGGAAGGGTTAGGGTTAGGGTTCGGGCTAGGGTTAGGGTTAGGGGTCGGGGACGGTTTAGGGTCCAGGTGAGGGTACAACAACGGATTAGGGTGAGCGTACGTGTGAGGGCATGGGTTAGTGTTAGCGTACGGGTTAGGATTAGAGGACGGGTGAGGGTAAGGCTTCGGGGAAGGGTTAGGGTTAGGGTTCGGGCTAGGGTTAGGGTTAGGGGACGGGGACGGTATAGGGTCCAGGTGAGGGTACGACAACGGTTTAGGGTTAGCGTACGTGTGAGGGCACGGGTTAGTGTTAGCGTACTGGTTAGTATTAGGGGACGGATGAGGGTAAGGCTTCGGGGAAGGGTTAGGATTACGGTTTGAGCTAGGGTTAGGGTTAGGGGACAGGGACGGTTTAGGGTCCTGTTGAAGGTACGAAAACGGTTTAGGGTGAGCATACGTGTGAGGGCACGCGTTAGTGTTAGCGTACGGGTTAGGTTTAGGGGACGGGTGAGGGTAAGGCTTCGGGGAAGTGTTAGGTTTAGGGTCGGGCTAGGGTTAGGGTTAGAGGACGGGGACGGTTTAGGGTCCAGGTGAGGGTACGAGAACGGTTTAGGGTGAGCGTACGTGTGAGGGCACGGGTTAGTGTTAGCGTATCGGTTAGTATTAGGGGACGGGTCAGGGTAATGCTTCGGGGAAGGGTTAGGGTTAGGGATCGGGCTAGGGTTAGGGTTAAGGGAAGGGGACGGTTTAGGGTCCAGGTGAGGGTACGACAACGGTTTAGGGTGAGCGTACGTGTGAGGGCACGGGTTAGTGTTAGCGTACGGGTTAGGATTAGAGGACGGGTGAGGGTAAGGCTTCGGGGAAGAGTTAGGTTTACGGTTCGGGCTAGGGTTAGGGTTAGGTGACGGGGACGGTTTAGGGTCCAGGTGAGGGTACGACAACGGTTTAGGGTGAGCGTACGTGTGAGGGCACGGGTTAGTGTTAGCATACGGGTTAGGATTAGGGGACGGGTGAGGGTAAGGCTTCGGGGAAGGGTTAGGTTTAGAGTTCGAGCTAGGGTTATGGTTAGGGGACGGGGACGGTTTAGGGTCCAGGTGAGGGTACGACAACGGTTTAGGATGAGCGTACGTGTGAGGGCACGGGTTAGTGTTAGCCTACGGGTTAGAATTAAGTGGACAGGTGAGGGTAAGGCTTCGGGGAAGGGTTAGGGTTAGGGTTCGGGCTAGGGTTAGGGTTAGGGGACAGGGCCGGTTTAGGGTCCAGGTGAGGGTACGACAACGGTTTAGGGTGAGCGTACGTGTGAGGGCACGGGTTAGTGTTAGCATACGGGTTAGGATTAGGGGACGGGTGAGGGTAAGGCTTCGGGGAACGGTTAGGGTTAGCGTTCGGGCTAAGGTTAGGGTTAGGGGACGGGGACGGTTTAGGGTCCAGGTGAGGGTACGACAACGGTTTAGGGTGAGCGTACGTGTGAGGGCACGGGTTAGTGTTAGCGTACGGTTTAGGATTAGGGGACGAGTGAGGGTAAGGCTTCGGGGAAGGGTTAGGGTTAGGGTTAGGGCTAGGGTTAGGATTAGGGGACGGGGACGGTTTAGGGTCCAGGTGAGGGTACGACAACGGTTTATGGTGAGCGTACGTGTGAGGGCACGGGTTAGTGTTAGCGTACAGGTTAGGATTAGGGGACGGGTGAGGGTAAGGCTTCGGGGAATTGTTAGGGTTACGGTTCGGGCTAGGGTTAGGGTTAGGGGACGGGGATGGTTTAGGGTCCACGTGAGGGTATGAGAACACTTTAGGATGAGCGTACGTGTGAGGGCACGGGTTAGTGTTAGCGTATGGGTTAGGATTAGGGGACGTGTCAGGGTAATGCTTCGGGGAAGGGTTAGGGTTAGGGTTTGGGCTAGGTTTAGGGTTAGGGGACGGGGACGGTTTAGGGTCCAGGTGAGGGTACGAGAACGGTTTAGGGTGAGCGTACGTGTGAGGGCACGGGTTAGTGTTAGCGTACCGGTTAGAATTAGGGGACAGGTGAGGGTAAGGCTACAGGGAAGGGATAGGGTTAGGGTTCGGGCTAGGGTTAGGGTTAGGGAACAGAGCCGGTTTAGGGTCCAGGTGAGGGTACGACAACGGTTTAGGGTGAGCGTACGTGTGAGGGCACGGGTTAGTGTTAGCGTACGGGTTAGGATTAGGGGACGGGTGAGGGTAAGGCTTCGGGGAAGTGTTAGTGTTAGGGTTTGGGCTAGGGTTACGGTTAGGGAACGGGGACCGTTTAGGGTCCAGGTGAGGGTACGAGAACGGTTTAGGATGAGCGTACGTGTGAGGGCACGGGTTAGTGTTAGCGTATGGGTTAGGATTAGGGGACGGTTCAGGGTAATGCTTCGGGGAAGGGTTAGCGTTAGGGTTCGGGCTAGGGTTAGGGTTAGGGGATGAGAACGGTTTAGGGTGAGCGTACGTTTGAGGGCAAGGGTTAGTGTTAGCGTACGGGTTAGGATTAGGGGACGGGTGAGGGTAAGGCTTCGGGGAAGGGTTAGGGCTAGGGTTCGGGCTAGGGTTAGGGTTAGGGTTAGGGGACGGTTTAGGGTCCAGGTGAGGGTACGACAACGGTTTAGGGTGAGCGTACGTGTGAGGGCACGGGTTAGTGTTAGCGTACCGGTTAGTATTAGGGGACGGGTGAGGGTAAGGCTTCGTGGAAGGGTTAGGGTTAGGGTTTGGGCTAGGGTTAGGGTTACGGTTTGGGCTAGGGTTAGGGTTAGGGGACGGGGACGGTTTAGGGTCCAGGTGAGGGTACGACAACAGTTTAGGGTGAGCGTACGTGTGAGGGCACGGGTTAGTGTTAGCGTACGGGTTAGGATTAGGGGACGGGTGAGGGAAAGGCTTCGGAGAAGGTTAGGGTTAGCGTTTGGCCTAGGGTAAGGGTTGGGGGACGGGGACGGTTTAGGGTCCAGGTGAGGGTACGACAACGGTTTAGGGTGGGTGTATGTGTAAGGGCACGGGTTAGTGTTAGCGTACGGGTTAGGATTAGGGGACGGGTGAGAGTAAGGCTTCGTGGAACGGTTAGGGTTAGGTTTCGGGCTAGGGTTAGGGTTAGGGGGCAGGGGCGGTTTAGGGTCCAGGTGAGGGTACGACAACGGTTTAGGGTGAGCGTACGTGTGAGGGCACGGGTTAGTGTTAGCGTACGGGTTAGGATTAGGGGACGGGTGAGGGTAAGGCTTCGTGGAACGGTTAGGGTTAGGGTTCGGGCTAGGGTTAGCGTTAGGGGACAGGGGCGGTTTAGGGTCCAGGTGAGGGTACGACAATGGTTTAGGGTGAGCGTATGTGTAAGGGCACGGGTTAGTGTTAGTGTCCGGGTTAGGATTAGGGTACGGGTGAGGATAAGGCTTCGGGGAAGTGTTAGGGTTAGGGTTTTGCCTAGGGATAGGGTTAGGGTACAGGACGGTTTAGGGGCTAGGTGAGGCTACGAGAACGGTTTAGGGTGAGCGTACGTGTGAGGGCACGGGTTAGTGTTAGCGTATCGGTTATTATTACGTGACGGGTGAGGGTAAGGCTTCGGGGAAGGGTTAGCGTTAGGGTTTGGGCTAGGGTTAGGGTTAGGGGACGGGGACGGTTTAGGGTCAGGTGAGGGTACGACAACGGTTTAGGGTGAGCGTACGTGTGAGGGCACGGGTTAGTGTTAGCGTACGGGTTAGGATTAGGGGACGGGTGAGGGTAAGGCTTCGGGGAAGGTTAGGGTTAGCGTTTGGGCTAGGGTAAGGGTTAGGGGACGGGGACGGTTTAGGGTCCAGGTGAGGGTACGACAACGGTTTAGGGTGAGCGTACGTGTGAGGGCACGGGTTAGTGTTAGCGTACGGGTTAGGATTAGGGGACGGGTGAGGGTAAGGCTTCGGGGAAGTGTTAGGTTTAGGGTTTTGGCTAGGGATAGTATTAGTGGACGTGGACGGTTTAGGGTCCAGGTGAGCGTACGAGAACGGTTTAGGCTGAGCGTACGTTTGAGGGCAAGGGTTAGTGTTAGCGTACGGGTTAGGATTAGGGGACGGGTGAGGGTAAGGCTTCGGGGAAGGGTTAGGGCTAGGGTTCGGGCTAGGGTTAGGGTTAGGGTCGGAGACAGTTTAGGGTCCAGGTGAGGGTACGACAACGGTTTAGTGTGAGCGTACGTGTTAGGGCACAGATTAGTGTTAGCGTACGTGTTAGGATTAATGGCCGGGTGAGGGTAAGGCTTCGGGGAAGGGTTAGAGTTAGGGTTTGCGCTAGGGTTAGGGTTAGGGGATGAGGACGGTTTACGTTCCAGGTGAGAGTACGACAACGGATTAGGGTGAGCGTACGTGTGAGGGCACGGGTTAGAGTTAGCGTACGGGTTAGGTTTAGGGGACGGGTGAGGGTAAGGCTTCGGGGAAGGGTTAGGGTTAGGGTTCGGGCTAGGGTTAGGGTTAGGGTATGGGGACGGTTTAGGGTCTAGGTGAGGGTACGAGAACGGTTTAGGGTGAGCGTACGTGTGAGGGCACTGGTTAGTGTTAGCATACGGGTTAGGATTAGGGGACGGGTGAGGGTAAGGCTTCGGGGAAGGGTTAGGGTTAGGGTTTGGGCTAGGGTTAGGGTTAGGGGACGGGGACAGTTTACGGTCCAGTTGAGGGTATGAGAACGTTTTAGGGTCAGCGTATGTGTGAGGGCATGGGTTAGTGTTAGCGTACGGGTTAGGATTAGGGGACGGGTCAGGGTAATGCTTCGGGGAAGTGTTAGGGTTAGGGTTCGGGCTAGGGTTAGGGTTACGTGACGGGGACGGTTTAGGGTCCAGGTGAGGGTATGACAACGGTTTAGGGTGAGCGTACGTGTGAGGGCACGGGTTAGTGTTAGCGTACGGGTTAGGATTAGGGGACGGGTGAGGGTAAGGCTTCCGGGAAGGGTTAGGTTTAGGGTTCGGGCTAGGGTTAGGGTTAGGGGACGGGGACGGTTTAGGGTCCAGGTGAGGGTACGACAACGGTTTAGGGTGAGCGTACGTGTGAGGCCACGGGTTCGTGTTAGCGTACGGGTTAGGATTAGGGTACGGGTGAGGGTAAGGCTTCGGGGAAGAATTAGGGTTAGGGTTTTGGCTAGGGATAGGGTTAGGGGACGGGGACGGGTTACGATCCAGGTGAGGGTACGATAACGGTTTAGGGTGAGCCTACGTGTGAGGGCACGGGTTAGTGTTAGCATACGAGTTAGGATTAAGGGCTGGGTGAGGGTAAGGCTTCGGGGAAGGGTTCGGGTTAGGGTTCGGGCTAGGGTTAGGGTTAGGGTATGGGGACGGTTTAGGGTCCAGGTGAGGGTACGACAACGGTTTAGGGTGAGCGTACATGTGAGAACAAGGGTTAGTGTTATCGTACGGGTTAGGATTAAGGGCCGGGTGAGGGTAAGGCTTCGGGGAAGGGTTAGGGTTAGGGTTCAGGCTAGGGTTAGAGTTAGGGGACGGGGACGGTTTACGGTCCAGGTGAGGGTACGAGAACGGTTTAGGGTGAGCGTACGTGTGAGGGCACGGGTTAGTGTTAGCGTACGGGTTAGTATTAGGGGACGTCTGAGGGTAAGGCTTCGGGGAAGGGTTAGGGTTAGGGTTCGGGCTAGGGTTAGGGTTAGGGGACGGGGACGGTTTAGGGTCCAGGTGAGGGTACGACAACGGTTTAGGGTGAGCGTACGTGTGAGGGCACGGGTTAGTGTTAGCGTACGGGTTAGGATTAGGGGACGGGTGAGGGTAAGGCTTCGGGGAAGGGTTAGGGTTAGGGTTCGGGCTAGGATTACGGTTAGGGGACGGGGACGGTTTAGCGTCAGGTGAGGGTACGACAACGGTTTAGGGTGAGCGTACGTGTGAGGGCACGGTTTAGTGTTAGCGTACGGGTTAGGATTAGGGGACGGGAAGGGTAAGGCTTCGGGGAAGTGTTAGGGTTAGGGTTCGGGCTAGGGTTACGGTTAGGGGACGGGGACGGTTTAGGGTCCAGGTGAGGGTACAACAACGATTTAGGGTGAGCGTACGTGTGAGGGCACGGGTTAGTGTTAGCGTACGGGTTAGGATTAGGGGACGGGTGATTGTAAGGCTTCGTTGAAGTGTTAGGGTTAGGGTTTGGGCTAGGGTTAGGGTTAGGGGAGGGGTACGGTTTAGGGTCCACGTGAGGGTACGAGAACGGTTTAGGGTGAGCGTACGTGTGAGGGCACGGGTTAGTGTTAGCGTACGGGTTAGGATTAGGGGACGTGTCAGGGTAATGCTTCGGAGAAGGGTTAGGGTTAGGGTTTGTGCTAGGGTTATGGTTAGGGGCGGGGACGGTTTAGGGTCCAGGTGAGGGTACGACAACGGTTTAGGGTGAGCGTACGTGTGAGGGCACGGGTTAGTGTTAGCGTACGGGTTAGGATTAGGGGACGGGTGAGGGTGAGGCTTCGGGGAAGGGTTAGGGTTAGGGTTCGGGCTAGGGTTAGGGTTAGGGGACGGGGACGGTTTAGGGTCCAGGTGAGGGTACGACAACGGTTTAGGGTGAGCGTACGTGTGAGGGCACGGTTAGTGTTTGCGTACGGGTTACGATTAAGTGCCGGGTGAGGGTAAGGCTTCGGGGAAGTGTTAGGGTTAGGGTTTGGGCTACGGTTAGGGTTAGGGGACGGGGACGGTTTAGGGATCAGGTGAGGGTACGACAACGGTTTAGGTTGAGTGTACGTGTGAGGGCATGGGTTAGCGTTAGCGTATGGGTTAGGATTAGGGGACGGGTGAGGGTAATGCTTCGGGTAAGGGTTAGGGTTAGGATTTGGCTAGGGTTATGGTTAGGGAACAGGGACGGTTTAGAGTCCAGGTGAGGGTACGTGAACGGTTTAGGGTGTGAGTACGTTTGAGAGCACGGGTTAGTGTTAGCGTACGGGTTAGGATTAGGGGACGGGTGAGGGTAAGGCTTCGGGGAAGGGTTATGGTTAGGTGTCGGGCTAGGGTTAGGGTTAGGGGACGGAGACGGTTTAGGCTCCAGGTGAGTGCACGAGAACGGTTTACGGTGAGCGTACGTGCGAGGGTATGGGTTAGTGTTACCCTACGGGTTAGGATTAGGGGACGGGTGAGTGTAAGGCTTCCGGGAAGGGTTAGGGTTAGGGTTCGGGCTAGGGTTAGGGTTAGGGGACGGGGACGGTGTAGGGTCCAGGTGAGTGCACGACAACGGTTTAGGGTGAGTGTACGTGTGAGGGCACGGTTTAGTGTTAGCGTACGGTTTAAGATTAGGGGACGGGTGAGGGTAAGGCTTCGGGGAAGGGTTAGGGTTAGGGTTCGGGCTAGGGTTAGGTTTAGGCGATGGAGACGGTTTAGGGTGCAGGTGAGGGTACGACAACAGTTTAGGGTGAGAGTACGTGTGAGGGCACGGGTTAGTGTTAGCGTACGGGTTAGGGTTAGGGGACGGGAGGGTAAGGCTTCGGGGAAGGGTTAGGGTTAGGGTTCGGGCTAGGGTTAGGGTTAGGGGACGGGGACGGTTTAAGTTCCAGGTGAGGGTACGAGAACGGTTTAGGGTGAGCGTACGTGTGAGGGCATGGGTTAGTGTTAGCGTACGGGTTAGGATTAGGGGACGGGTGAGGTTAAGGCTTAGGGGAAGGGTTAGGGTTAGGGTTCGGGCTAGGGTTAGGGTTAGGGGACGGGGACGGTTTAGGGTCCAGGTGAGGGTACGACAACGGTTTAGGGTGAGCGTACGTGTGAGGGCACGGGTTAGTGTTAGCGTACTGGTTAGTATTAGGGGACGGATGAAGGTAAGGCTTCGGGGAAGGGTTAGGGTTAGGGTTTGGGCTAGGGTTAGGGTTAGGGGACGGGGACAGTTTAGGGTCCAGGTGAGGGTATGAGAACGTTTTAGGGTCAGCGTATGTGTGAGGGCATGGCTTAGTGTTAGCGTATGGGTTCGGATTAGGGGACGGGTCAGGGTAATGCTTCGGGGAAGGGTTAGGGTTAGGGTTCGGGCTAGTGTTAGGGGACGGGGACGGGGACGGCTTAGGGTCCAGGTGAGTGTACGAGAACAGTTTAGGTTGAGCGTACGTGTGAGTGCACGGGTTAGTGTTAGCGTACGGGTTAGGATTAGGGGACGGGTAAGGGTCAGGCTTCGGGGAAGGGTTAGGGTTAGGGTTCGGGCTAGGGTTAGGGTTAGGGGTCGGGGACGGTTTAGGGTCCAGGTGAGGGTACAACAACGGATTAGGGTGAGCGTACGTGTGAGGGCATGGGTTAGTGTTAGCGTACGGGTTAGGATTAGAGGACGGGTGAGGGTAAGGCTTCGGGGAAGGGTTAGGGTTAGGGTTCGGGCTAGGGTTAGGGTTAGGGGACGGGGACGGTATAGGGTCCAGGTGAGGGTACGACAACGGTTTAGGGTGAGCGTACGTGTGAGGGCACGGGTTAGTGTTAGCGTACTGGTTAGTATTAGGGGACGGATGAGGGTAAGGCTTCGGGGAAGGGTTAGGATTACGGTTTGAGCTAGGGTTAGGGTTAGGGGACAGGGACGGTTTAGGGTCCTGTTGAAGGTACGAAAACGGTTTAGGGTGAGCATACGTGTGAGGGCACGCGTTAGTGTTAGCGTACGGGTTAGGTTTAGGGGACGGGTGAGGGTAAGGCTTCGGGGAAGTGTTAGGTTTAGGGTCGGGCTAGGGTTAGGGTTAGAGGACGGGGACGGTTTAGGGTCCAGGTGAGGGTACGAGAACGGTTTAGGGTGAGCGTACGTGTGAGGGCACGGGTTAGTGTTAGCGTATCGGTTAGTATTAGGGGACGGGTCAGGGTAATGCTTCGGGGAAGGGTTAGGGTTAGGGATCGGGCTAGGGTTAGGGTTAAGGGAAGGGGACGGTTTAGGGTCCAGGTGAGGGTACGACAACGGTTTAGGGTGAGCGTACGTGTGAGGGCACGGGTTAGTGTTAGCGTACGGGTTAGGATTAGAGGACGGGTGAGGGTAAGGCTTCGGGGAAGAGTTAGGTTTACGGTTCGGGCTAGGGTTAGGGTTAGGTGACGGGGACGGTTTAGGGTCCAGGTGAGGGTACGAGAACGGTTTAGGGTGAGCGTACGTGTGAGGGCACGGGTTAGTGTTAGCGTACGGGTTAGGATTAGGGGACGGGTGAGGGTAAGGCTTCGGGGAAGGGTTAGGGTTAGTGTTCGGGCTAGGGTTAGGGTTAGGGGACAGGGGCGGTTTAGGGTCCAGGTGAGGGTACGACAACGGTTTAGGGTGAGCGTACGTGTGAGGGCACGGGTTAGTGTTAGCATACGGGTTAGGATTAGGGGACGGGTGAGGGTAAGGCTTCGGGGAAGGGTTAGGTTTAGGGTTCGGGCTAGGGTTATGGTTAGGGGACGGGGACGGTTTAGGGTCCAGGTGAGGGTACGACAACGGTTTAGGATGAGCGTACGTGTGAGGGCACGGGTTAGTGTTAGCCTACGGGTTAGAATTAAGTGGACAGGTGAGGGTAAGGCTTCGGGGAAGGGTTAGGGTTAGGGTTCGGGCTAGGGTTAGGGTTAGGGGACAGGGCCGGTTTAGGGTCCAGGTGAGGGTACGACAACGGTTTAGGGTGAGCGTACGTGTGAGGGCACGGGTTAGTGTTAGCGTACGGGTTAGGATTAGGGGACGGGTGAGGGTAAGGCTTCGGGGAACGGTTAGGGTTAGCGTTCGGGCTAAGGTTAGGGTTAGGGGACGGGGACGGTTTAGGGTCCAGGTGAGGGTACGACAACGGTTTAGGGTGAGCGTACGTGTGAGGGCACGGGTTAGTGTTAGCGTACGGTTTAGGATTAGGGGACGAGTGAGGGTAAGGCTTCGGGGAAGGGTTAGGGTTAGGGTTAGGGCTAGGGTTAGGATTAGGGGACGGGGACGGTTTAGGGTCCAGGTGAGGGTACGACAACGGTTTATGGTGAGCGTACGTGTGAGGGCACGGGTTAGTGTTAGCGTACGGGTTAGGATTAGGGGACGGGTGAGGGTAAGGCTTCGGGGAATTGTTAGGGTTACGGTTCGGGCTAGGGTTAGGGTTAGGGGACGGGGATGGTTTAGGGTCCACGTGAGGGTATGAGAACACTTTAGGATGAGCGTACGTGTGAGGGCACGGGTTAGTGTTAGCGTATGGGTTAGGATTAGGGGACGTGTCAGGGTAATGCTTCGGGGAAGGGTTAGGGTTAGGGTTTGGGCTAGGTTTAGGGTTAGGGGACGGGGACGGTTTAGGGTCCAGGTGAGGGTACGAGAACGGTTTAGGGTGAGCGTACGTGTGAGGGCACGGGTTAGTGTTAGCGTACCGGTTAGAATTAGGGGACAGGTGAGGGTAAGGCTACAGGGAAGGGATAGGGTTAGGGTTCGGGCTAGGGTTAGGGTTAGGGAACAGAGCCGGTTTAGGGTCCAGGTGAGGGTACGACAACGGTTTAGGGTGAGCGTACGTGTGAGGGCACGGGTTAGTGTTAGCGTACGGGTTAGGATTAGGGGACGGGTGAGGGTAAGGCTTCGGGGAAGTGTTAGTGTTAGGGTTTGGGCTAGGGTTACGGTTAGGGAACGGGGACCGTTTAGGGTCCAGGTGAGGGTACGAGAACGGTTTAGGGTGAGCGTACGTGTGAGGGCACGGGTTAGTGTTAGCGTATGGGTTAGGATTAGGGGACGGTTCAGGGTAATGCTTCGGGGAAGGGTTAGCGTTAGGGTTCGGGCTAGGGTTAGGGTTAGGGGATGAGAACGGTTTAGGGTGAGCGTACGTTTGAGGGCAAGGGTTAGTGTTAGCGTACGGGTTAGGATTAGGGGACGGGTGAGGGTAAGGCTTCGGGGAAGGGTTAGGGCTAGGGTTCGGGCTAGGGTTAGGGTTAGGGTTAGGGGACGGTTTAGGGTCCAGGTGAGGGTACGACAACGGTTTAGGGTGAGCGTACGTGTGAGGGCACGGGTTAGTGTTAGCGTACCGGTTAGTATTAGGGGACGGGTGAGGGTAAGGCTTCGTGGAAGGGTTAGGGTTAGGGTTTGGGCTAGGGTTAGGGTTAGGGTTTGGGCTAGGGTTAGGGTTAGGGGACGGGGACGGTTTAGGGTCCAGGTGAGGGTACGACAACAGTTTAGGGTGAGCGTACGTGTGAGGGCACGGGTTAGTGTTAGCGTACGGGTTAGGATTAGGGGACGGGTGAGGGAAAGGCTTCGGGGAAGGTTAGGGTTAGCGTTTGGCCTAGGGTAAGGGTTGGGGGACGGGGACGGTTTAGGGTCCAGGTGAGGGTACGACAACGGTTTAGGGTGAGCGTATGTGTAAGGGCACGGGTTAGTGTTAGCGTACAGGTTAGGATTAGGGGACGGGTGAGAGTAAGGCTTCGTGGAACGGTTAGGGTTAGGTTTCGGGCTAGGGTTAGGGTTAGGGGGCAGGGGCGGTTTAGGGTCCAGGTGAGGGTACGACAACGGTTTAGGGTGAGCGTACGTGTGAGGGCACGGGTTAGTGTTAGCGTACGGGTTAGGATTAGGGGACGGGTGAGGGTAAGGCTTCGTGGAACGGTTAGGGTTAGGGTTCGGGCTAGGGTTAGCGTTAGGGGACAGGGGCGGTTTAGGGTCCAGGTGAGGGTACGACAACGGTTTAGGGTGAGCGTATGTGTAAGGGCACGGGTTAGTGTTAGTGTCCGGGTTAGGATTAGGGTACGGGTGAGGATAAGGCTTCGGGGAAGTGTTAGGGTTAGGGTTTTGCCTAGGGATAGGGTTAGGGTACAGGACGGTTTAGGGTCTAGGTGAGGCTACGAGAACGGTTTAGGGTGAGCGTACGTGTGAGGGCACGGGTTAGTGTTAGCGTATCGGTTATTATTAGGTGACGGGTGAGGGTAAGGCTTCGGGGAAGGGTTAGCGTTAGGGTTTGGGCTAGGGTTAGGGTTAGGGGACGGGGACGGTTTAGGGTCAGGTGAGGGTACGACAACGGTTTAGGGTGAGCGTACGTGTGAGGGCACGGGTTAGTGTTAGCGTACGGGTTAGGATTAGGGGACGGGTGAGGGTAAGGCTTCGGGGAAGGTTAGGGTTAGCGTTTGGGCTAGGGTAAGGGTTAGGGGACGGGGACGGTTTAGGGTCCAGGTGAGGGTACGACAACGGTTTAGGGTGAGCGTACGTGTGAGGGCACGGGTTAGTGTTAGCGTACGGGTTAGGATTAGGGGACGGGTGAGGGTAAGGCTTCGGGGAAGTGTTAGGTTTAGGGTTTTGGCTAGGGATAGGATTAGTGGACGGGGACGGTTTAGGGTCCAGTTGAGCGTACGAGAACGGTTTAGGCTGAGCGTACGTTTGAGGGCAAGGGTTAGTGTTAGCGTACGGGTTAGGATTAGGGGACGAGTGAGGGTAAGGCTTCGGGGAAGGGTTAGGGCTAGGGTTCGGGCTAGGGTTAGGGTTAGGGTCGGAGACGGTTTAGGGTCCAGGTGAGGGTACGACAACGGTTTAGTGTGAGCGTACGTGTTAGGGCACAGATTAGTGTTAGCGTACGGGTTAGGATTAATGGCCGGGTGAGGGTAAGGCTTCGGGGAAGGGTTAGGGTTAGGGTTCGGGCTAGGATTACGGTTAGGGGACGGGGACGGTTTAGCGTCAGGTGAGGGTACGACAACGGTTTAGGGTGAGCGTACGTGTGAGGGCACGGTTTAGTGTTAGCGTACGGGTTAGGATTAGGGGACGGGAAGGGTAAGGCTTCAGGGAAGTGTTAGGGTTAGGGTTCGGGCTAGGGTTACGGTTAGGGGACGGGGACGGTTTAGGGTCCAGGTGAGGGTACAACAACGATTTAGGGTGAGCGTACGTGTGAGGGCACGGGTTAGTGTTAGCGTACGGGTTAGGATTAGGGGACGGGTGATTGTAAGGCTTCGTTGAAGTGTTAGGGTTAGGGTTTGGGCTAGGGTTAGGGTTAGGGGAGGGGGACGGTTTAGGGTCCACGTGAGGGTACGAGAACGGTTTAGGGTGAGCGTACGTGTGAGGGCACGGGTTAGTGTTAGCGTATGGGTTAGGATTAGGGGACGTGTCAGGGTAATGCTTCGGAGAAGGGTTAGGGTTAGGGTTTGTGCTAGGGTTATGGTTAGGGGCGGGGACGGTTTAGGGTCCAGGTGAGGGTACGACAACGGTTTAGGGTGAGCGTACGTGTGAGGGCACGGGTTAGTGTTAGCGTACGGGTTAGGATTAGGGGACGGGTGAGGGTGAGGCTTCGGGGAAGGGTTAGGGTTAGGGTTCGGGCTAGGGTTAGGGTTAGGGGACGGGGACGGTTTAGGGTCCAGGTGAGGGTACGACAACGGTTTAGGGTGAGCGTACGTGTGAGGGCACGGTTAGTGTTTGCGTACGGGTTAGGATTAAGTGCCGGGTGAGGGTAAGGCTTCGGGGAAGTGTTAGGGTTAGGGTTTGGGCTACGGTTAGGGTTAGGGGACGGGGACGGTTTAGGGATCAGGTGAGGGTACGACAACGGTTTAGGTTGAGTGTACGTGTGAGGGCATGGGTTAGCGTTAGCGTATGGGTTAGGATTAGGGGACGGGTGAGGGTAATGCTTCGGGTAAGGGTTAGGGTTAGGATTTGGCTACGGTTATGGTTAGGGAACAGGGACGGTTTAGAGTCCAGGTGAGGGTACGTGAACGGTTTAGGGTGTGAGTACGTTTGAGAGCACGGGTTAGTGTTAGCGTACGGGTTAGGATTAGGGGACGGGTGAGGGTAAGGCTTCGTGGAAGGGTTATGGTTAGGTGTCGGGCTAGGGTTAGGGTTAGGGGACGGAGACGGTTTAGGCTCCAGGTAAGTGCACGAGAACGGTTTACGGTGAGCGTACGTGCGAGGGTATGGGTTAGTGTTACCCTACGGGTTAGGATTAGGGGACGGGTGAGGGTAAGGCTTCCGGGAAGGGTTAGGCTTAGGGTTCGGGCTAGGGTTAGGGTTAGGGGACGGGGACGGTGTAGGGTCCAGGTGAGTGCACGACAACGGTTTAGGGTGAGCGTACGTGTGAGGGCACGGTTTAGTGTTAGCGTACGGGTTAAGATTAGGGGACGGGTGAGGGTAAGGCTTCGGGGAAGGGTTAGGGTTAGGGTTCGGGTTCGGGTTAGGTTTAGGCGATGGAGACGGTTTAGGGTGCAGGTGAGGGTACGACAACAGTTTAGGGTGAGAGTACGTGTGAGGGCACGGGTTAGTGTTAGCGTACGGGTTAGGGTTAGGGGACGGGAGGGTAAGGCTTTGGGGAAGGGTTAGGGTTAGGGTTTGGGCTAGGGTTAGGGTTAGGGGACGGGGACGGTTTAGGGTCCAGGTGAGGGTACGAGAACGGTTTAGGGTGAGCGTACGTGTGAGGGCATGGGTTAGTGTTAGCGTACGGGTTAGGATTAGGGGACGGGTGAGGGTAAGGCTTAGGGGAAGGGTTAGGGTTACGGTTCGGGCTAGGGTTAGGGTTAGGGGACGGGGACGGTTTAGGGTCCAGGTGAGGGTACGACAACGGTTTAGGGTGAGCGTACGTGTGAGGGCACGGGTTAGTGTTAGCGTACTGGTTAGTATTAGGGGACGGATGAAGGTAAGGCTTCGGGGAAGGGTTAGGGTTAGGGTTTGGGCTAGGGTTAGGGTTAGGGGACGGGGACAGTTTAGGGTCCAGGTGAGGGTATGAGAACGTTTTAGGGTCAGCGTATGTGTGAGGGCATGGCTTAGTGTTAGCGTATGGGTTCGGATTAGGGGACGGGTCAGGGTAATGCTTCGGGGAAGGGTTAGGGTTAGGGTTCGGGCTAGGGTTAGGGTTAGGTGACGGGGACGGTTTAGGGTCCAGGTGAGGGTACGACAACGGTTTAGGGTGAGCGTACGTGTGAGGGCACGGGTTAGTGTTAGCGTACGGGTTAGGATTAGGGGACGGGTGAGGGTAAGGCTTCGGGGAAGGGTTAGGTTTAGGGTTCGGGCTACGGTTAGGGTTAGGGGACGGGGACGGTTTAGGGTCCAGGTGAGGGTACGACAACGGTTTAGGATGAGCGTACGTGTGAGGGCACGGGTTAGTGTTAGCGTACGGGTCAGGATTAGGGGACGGGTGAGGGTAAGGCTTCGGTGAAGGGTTAGGGTTAGGGTTCGGGCTAGGGTTAGGGTTAGGGGATGGGGACCGTTTAGGGTCCAGGTGAGGGTACGACAACGGTTTAGGGTGAGCGTACGTGTGAGGGCACGGGTTAGTGTTAGCGTACGGGTTAGGATTAGGGGACGGGTGAGGGTAAGGCTTCCGGGAAGGGTTAGGGTTAGGGTTTCGGCTAGGGTTAGGGTTAGGGAAAGGGGACGGTTTAGGGTCCACGTGAGGGTATGAGAACGGTTTAGGGTTAGCGTACGTGTGAGTGCACGGGTTAGTGTTAGCGTACGGATTAGGATTAGGGCACGTGTTAGGGTAATGCTTCGGGGAAGGGTTAGGGTTAGGGTTCGGGCTAGGTTTAGGGTTAGAGGACCGGGACGGTTTAGGGTCCAGGTGAGGGTACGACAACGGTTTAGGGTGGGCGTACGTGTGAGGGCACGGGTTAGTGTTAGCGTACGGGTTAGGATTAGGGGACGGGTGAGGGTAAAGCTTCGGGGAAGGGTTAGGGTTAGGGTTCGGGCTAGGGTTAGGGTTAGGGGACAGGGGCGGTTTAGGATCCAGGTGAGGGTACGACAACGGTTTAGAGTGAGCGTACGTGTGAGGGCACGGGTTAGTGTTAGCGTAGGGGTTAGGATTAGGGTACGGGTGAGGGTAAGGCTTCAGGTAAGTGTTAGGGTTAGGGTTTTGGCTAGGGATAGGGTTAGGGAACGGGGACGGTTTAGGGTGTAGGTGAGGGTACGAGAACGGTTTAGGGTGAGCGTACGTTTGAGGGCACGGGTTAGTGTTAGCGTACTGGTTAGTATTAGGGGACGGATGAGGGTAAGGCTTCGGGTAAGGGTTAGGTTTAGGGTTCGGGCTAGGTTTAGGGTTAGGGGACAGGGACGGTTTAGGGTCCACGTGAGGGTACGACAACGGTTTAGGGTGAGCGTACGTGTGAGGGCATGGGTTAGTGTTAGCATACGGGTTAGAATTAAGTGGACAGGTGAGGGTAAGGCTTCTGGGAAGGGTTAGGGTTAGGGTTCGGGCTAGGGTTAGGGTTAGGGGACAGGGCCGGTTTAGGGTAGGTGAGGGTACGACAACGGTTTAGGGTGAGCGTACGTGTGAGGGCACGGGTTAGTGTTAGCATACAGGTTAGGATTAGGGGACGGGTGAGGGTAAGGCTTCGGGGAAGGGTTAGGGTTAGGGTTCGGGCTAGGGTTAGGGTTAGGGGACGGGGATGGTTTAGGGTCCAGGTGAGGGTACGACAACGGTTTAGGGTGAGCGTACGTGTGAGGGTACGGGTTAGTGTTAGCATACGGGTTAGGATTAGGGGACGGGTGAGGGTAAGGCTCCGGGGAAGGGTTAGGGTAAGGGTTCGGGCTAGGGTTAGGGTTAGGGGACGGGGATGGTTTAGGGTCCAGGTGAGGGTACGACAACGGTTTAGGGTGAGCGTACGTGTGAGGGCACGGGTTAGTGTTAGCGTACGGGTCAGGATTAGGGGACGGGTGAGGGTAAGGCTTCGGTGAAGGGTTAGGGTTAGTGTTCGGGCTAGGGTTAGGGTTAGGGGACGGGGACGGTTTACGGTCCAGGTGAGGGTACGACAACGGTTTAGGGTGAGCGTACGTGTGAGGGCACGGGTTAGTGTTAGCGTACGGGTTAGGATTAGGGGACGGGTGAGGGTAAGGCTTCGGGGAAGGGTTAGGGTTAGGGTTCGGGCTAGGGTTAGGGTTAGGGGACGGGGACGGTTTAGGGTCCAGGTGAGGGTACGACAACGGTTTAGGGTGAGCGTACGTGTGAGGGCACGGGTTAGTGTTAGCATACAGGTTAGGATTAGGGGACGGGTGAGGGTAAGGCTTCGAGGAAGGGTTAGGGTTAGGGTTCGGGCTAGGGTTAGGGTTAGGGGACGGGGATGGTTTAGGGTCCAGGTGAGGGTACGACAACGGTTTAGGGTGAGCGTACGTGTGAGGGTACGGGTTAGTGTTAGCATACGGGTTAGGATTAGGGGACGGGTGAGGGTAAGGCTCCGGGGAAGGGTTAGGGTAAGGGTTCGGGCTAGGGTTAGGGTTAGGTGACGGGGACGGTTTAGGGTCCAGGTGAGGGTACGACAACGGTTTAGGGTGAGCGTACGTGTGAGGGCACGGGTTAGTGTTAGCGTACGGGTTAGGATTAGGGGACGGGAAGGGTAAGGCTTCGGGGAAGTGTTAGGGTTAGGGTTCGGGCTAGGGTTACGGTTAGGGGACGGGGACGGTTTAGGGTCCAGGTGCGGGTACAACAACGGTTTAGTGTGAGCGTACGTGTGAGGGCACGGGTTAGTGTTAGCGTACGGGTTAGGATTAGGGGACGGGTGAGGGTAAGGCTTCGGCGAAATGTTAGGGTTAGGGTTTGGGCTAGGGTTAGGGTTAGGGGAGGGGGACGGTTTAGGGTCCACGTGAGGGTACGAGAACGGTTTAGGGTGAGCGTACGTGTGAGGGCACGGGTTAGTGTTAGCGTATGGGTTAGGATAGGGGACGTGTCAGGGTAATGCTTCGGGGAAAGGTTAGGGTTAGGGTTTGTGCTAGGGTTATGGTTAGGGGCGGGGACGGTTTAGGGTCCAGCTGAGGGTACGACAACGGTTTAGGGTGAGCGTACGTGTGAGGGCACGGGTTAGTGTTACCGTACGGGTTAGGATTAGGGGACGGGTGAGGGTGAGGCTTCGGGGAAGGGTTAGGGTTAGGGTTCGGGCTAGGGTTAGGGTTAGGGGACGGG
This sequence comes from Lagenorhynchus albirostris, assembly GCF_949774975.1. Taxonomy (NCBI): domain Eukaryota; kingdom Metazoa; phylum Chordata; class Mammalia; order Artiodactyla; family Delphinidae; genus Lagenorhynchus; species Lagenorhynchus albirostris. The sequence goes on from NC_083109.1 coordinate 63,063,858, forward strand.
GACGGTTTAGGGTCCAGGTGAGGGTACGACAACGGTTTAGGGTGAGCGTACGTGTGAGGGCACGGTTAGTGTTTGCGTACGGGTTAGGATTAAGTGCCGGGTGAGGGTAAGGCTTCGGGGAAGGGTTAGGGTTAGGGTTTGGGCTACGGTTAGGGTTAGGGGACGGGGACGGTTTAGGGATCAGGTGAGGGTGCGACAACGGTTTAGGGTGAGCGTACGTGTGAGGGCACGGGTTAGTGTTAGCGTACGGGTTAGGATTAGGGGACGGGTGAGGGTAAGGCTTCGGGGAAGTGTTAGGGTTAGGGTTCGGGCTAGGGTTAGGGTTAGGGGACGGGGATGGTTTAGGGTCCAGGGGAGGATACGACAACGGTTTAGGGTGAGCGTACGTGTGAGGGCATGGGTTAGTGTTAGCGTACGGGTTAGGATTAGAGGACGGGTGAGGGTAAGGCTTCCGGGAAGGGTTAGGTTTAGGGTTAGGGCTAGGGTTACGGTTAGGGGACGGGGACGGTTTAGGGTCCAGGTTAGTGCACGACAACGGTTTAGGGTGAGCGTTCGTGTGAGGGAACGGGTTAGTGTTAGCGTACGGGTTAGGATTAGGGCACGGGTGAGGGTAAGGCTTCGGGGAAGGGTTAGGGTTAGGGTTCGGGCTAGGGTTAGGGTTAGGGGACGGGGACGGTTTAATGTCCAGGTGAGGGTACGAGAACGGTTTAGGGTGAGCGTACGTGTGAGGGCATGGGTTAGTGTTAGCGTACGGGTTAGGATTAGGGGACGGGTGAGGGTAAGGCTTAGGGGATGGTTTAGGGTTACGGTTCGGGCTAGGGTTAGTGTTAGGGGACGGGGACGGTTTAGGGTCCAGGTGAGGGTACGACAACGGTTTAGGGTGAGCGTACATGTGAGGGCACGGGTTACTGTTAGCGTACGGGTTAGGATTAGGGGACGGGTGAGGGTAAGGCTTCAGGGAAGGGTTAGGGTTAGGGTTCGGGCTAGGGTTAAGGTTAGGGGACGGGGATGGTTTAGGGTCCAGGTGAGGATACGATAACGGTTTAGGGTGAGCGAATGTGTGAGGGCACGGGTTAGTGTTAGCATACAGGTTAGGATTAGGGGACGGGTGAGGTAAGGCTTCGGGGAAGGTTTAGGTTTAGGGTTCGGGCTAGGGTTAGGGGACGGGGACGTGGACGGTTTAGGGTCCAGGTGAGGGTACGACAACGGTTTAGGGTGAGCGTACGTGTGAGGGCACGGGTTAGTGTTAGCGTACGGGTTAGGATCAGGGGATGGGTGAGGGTAGGCTTTGGTGAAGGTTTAGGGTTAGGGTTCGGGCTAGGGTTAGGGTTAGGGGACGGGGACGGTTTAGGGTCCAGGTTAGGGTATGAGAACGTTTTAGGGTCAGTGTATGTGTGAGGGCATGGGTTAGTGTTAGCGTATGGGTTAGGATTAGGGGACAGGTCAGGGTAATGCTTAGGGGAAGGGTTAGGGTTAGGGTTCGGGCTAGGGTTAGGGTTAGGTGACGGGGACGGTTTAGGGTCCAGGTGAGGGTACGAGAACGGTTTAGGGTGAGCGTACGTGTGAGGGCACGTGTTAGTGTTAGCGTACGGGTTAGGATTAGGGGACGGGTGAGGGTAAGGCTTCGGGGAAGGGTTAGGTTTAGGGTTCGGGCTAGGGTTAGGGTTAGGGGACGGGGACGGTTTAGGGTCCAGGTGAGGGTACGACAACGGTTTAGGATGAGCGTACGTGTGAGCGCACGGGTTAGTGTTAGCATACGGGTTAGAATTAAGTGGACAGGTGAGGGTAAGGCTTCTGGGAAGGGTTAGGGTTAGGGTTCGGGCTAGGGTTAGGGTTAGGGGACAAGGCCGGTTTAGGGTCCAGGTGAGGGTACGACAACGGTTTAGGGTGAGCGTACGTGTGAGGGCACGGGTTAGTGTTAGCGTACGGGTTAGGATTAGAGGACGGGTGAGGGTAAGGCTTCCGGGAAGGGTTAGGGTTAGGGTTAGGGCTAGGGTTATGGTTAGGGGCGGAGACGGTTTAGGGTCAGGTGAGGGTACGACAACGGTTTAGGGTGAGCGTACGTGTGAGGGCATGGGTTAGTGTTAGCGTACGGGTTAGGATTAGGGGACGGGTGAGGGTAAGGCTTAGGGGAAGGTTTAGGGTTACGGTTCGGGCTAGGGTTACGGTTAGGGGTCGGGGACGGTTTAGGGTCCAGGTGAGGGTACGACAACGGTTTAGGATGAGCGTACGTGTGAGGGCACGTTTTAGTATTAGCATACGGGTTAGAATTAAGTGGACAGGTGAGGGTAAGGCTTCGGGGAAGGGTTAGGGTTAGGGTTCGGGCTAGGGTTAGGGTTAGGGGACAGGGCCGGTTTACGGTCCAGGTGAGGGTACGACAACGGTTTAGGGTGAGCGTACGTGTGAGGGCACGGGTTAGTGTTAGCGTACGGGTCAGGATTAGGGGACGGGTGAGGGTAAGGCTTCGGGGAAGTGTTACGGTTAGCGTTCGGGGTAGGGTTAGTGTTAGGGGACGAGGTCCGTTTAGGGTCCAGGTGAGGGTACGACAACGGTTTAGGGTGAGCGTACATGTGAGGGCACGGGTTAGTGTTAGCGTACGGGTTAGAATTAGGGGACGGGTGAGGGTAAGGCTTCGGGGAAGTGTTAGGGTTAGGGTTTGGGCTAGGGTTAGGGTTAGGGGACGGGGACGGTTTAGGGTCCACGTGAGGGTACGACAACGGTTTAGGGTGAGCGTACGTGTGAGGGCACGGGTTAGTGTTAGCGTACGGGTGAGGATTAGGGGACGGGTGAGGGTAAGGCTTCGGGGAAGGGTTAGGGTTAGGGTTCGGGCTAGGGTTAGGGTTAGGGGACGGGGACGGTTTAGGGTCCAGGTGAGGGTACGACAACGGTTTAGGGTGAGCGTACGTGTGAGGGCACGGGTTAGTGTTAGCGTACGGGTCAGGATTAGGGGACGGGTGAGGGTAAGGCTTCGGTGAAGGGTTAGGGTTAGGGTTCGGGCTAGGGTTAGGGTTAGGGGATGGGGACCTTTTAGGGTCCAGGTGAGGGTACGACAACGGTTTAGGGTGAGTGTAGGTGTGAGGGCACGGGTTAGTGTTAGCGTACGGGTTAGGATTAGGGGACGGGTGAGGGTAAGGCTTCCGGGAAGGGTTAGGGTTAGGGTTTCGGCTAGGGTTAGGGTTAGGGAACGGGGACGGTTTAGGGTCCACGTGAGGGTATGAGAACGGTTTAGGGTTAGCGTACGTGTGCAGGCACGGGTTAGTGTTAGCGTACGGATTAGGATTAGGGCACGTGTCAGGGTAATGCTTCGGGGAAGGGTTAGGGTTAGGGTTCGGGCTAGGTTTAGGGTTAGAGGACCGGGACGGTTTAGGGTCCAGGTGAGGGTACGACAACGGTTTAGGGTGGGCGTACGTGTGAGGGCACGGGTTAGTGTTAGCGTACGGGTTAGGATTAGGGGACGGGTGAGGGTAAAGCTTCGGGGAAGGGTTAGGGTTAGGGTTCGGGCTAGGGTTAGGGTTAGGGGACAGGGGCGGTTTAGGATCCAGGTGAGGGTACGACAACGGTTTAGAGTGAGCGTACGTGTGAGGGCACGGGTTAGTGTTAGCGTAGGGGTTAGGATTAGGGTACGGGTGAGGGTAAGGCTTCAGGGAAGTGTTAGGGTTAGGGTTTTGGCTAGGGATAGGGTTAGGGAACGGGGACAGTTTAGGGTGTAGGTGAGGGTACGAGAACGGTTTAGCGTGAGCGTACGTTTGAGGGCACGGGTTAGTGTTAGCGTACCGGTTAGTATTAGGGGACGGATGAGGGTAAGGCTTCGGGTAAGGGTTAGGTTTAGGGTTCGGGCTAGGTTTAGGGTTAGGGGACAGGGACGGTTTAGGGTCCAGGTGAGGGTACGACAACGGTTTAGGGTGAGCGTACGTGTGAGGGCACGGGTTAGTGTTAGCATACGGGTTAGAATTAAGTGGACAGGTGAGGGTAAGGCTTCTGGGAAGGGTTAGGGTTAGGGTTCGGGCTAGGGTTAGGGTTAGGGGACAGGGCCGGTTTAGGGTAGGTGAGGGTACGACAACGGTTTAGGGTGAGCGTACGTGTGAGGGCACGGGTTAGTGTTAGCGTACGGGTCAGGATTAGGGGACGGGTGAGGGTAAGGCTTCGGTGAAGGGTTAGGGTTAGTGTTCGGGCTAGGGTTAGGGTTAGGGGACGGGGACGGTTTACGGTCCAGGTGAGGGTACGACAACGGTTTAGGGTGAGCGTACGTGTGAGGGCACGGGTTAGTGTTAGCATACGGGTTAGGATTAGGTGACGGGTGAGGGTAAGGCTTCGGGGAAGGGTTAGGGTTAGGGTTCGGGCTAGGGTTAGGGTTAGGGGACGGGGACGGTTTAGGGTCCAGGTGAGGGTACGACAACGGTTTAGGGTGAGCGTACGTGTGAGGGCACGGGTTAGTGTCAGAATACGGGTTAGGATTAGGGGACGGGTGAGGGTAAGGCTTCGGGGAAGGGTTAGGGTTAGGGTTCGGGCTACGGTTAGGGTTAGGGGACGGGGATGGTTTAGGGTCCAGGTGAGGGTACGACAACGGTTTAGGGTGAGCGTACGTGTGAGGGTAAGGGTTAGTGTTAGCATACGGGTTAGGATTAGGGGACGGGTGAGGGTAAGGCTTCGGGGAAGGGTTAGGGTTAGGGTTTGGGCTAGGGTTAGGGTTAGGGGACGGGGACGGTTTAGAGTCCAGGTGAGGGTATGAGAACGTTTTAGGGTCAGCGTATGTGTGAGGGCATGGGTTAGTGTTAGCGTATGGGTTAGGATTAGGGGACAGGTCAGGGTAATGCTTCGGGGAAGGGTTAGGGTTAGCGTTCGGGCTAGGGTTAGGGTTAGGTGACGGAGACGGTTTAGGGTCCAGGTAAGGGTACGACAATGGTTTAGGGTGAGCGTACGTGTGAGGGCACGGGTTAGTGTTAGCGTACGGGTTAGGATTAGGGGACGGGTGAGGGTAAGGCTTCGGGGAAGGGTTAGGTTTAGGGTTCGGGCTAGGGTTAGGGTTAGGGGACGGGGACGGTTTAGGGTCCAGGTGAGGGTACGACAACGGTTTAGGATGAGCGTACGTGTGAGGGCACGGGTTAGTGTTAGCATACGGGTTAGAATTAAGTGGACAGGTGAGGGTAAGGCTTCGGGGAAGGGTTAGGGTTAGGGTTCGGTCTAGGGTTAGGGTTAGGGGACACGGCCGGTTTAGGGTCCAGGTGAGGGTACGACAACGGTTTAGGGTGAGCGTACGTGTGAGGGCACGGGTTAGTGTTAGCGTACGGGTCAGGATTAGGGGACGGGTGAGGGTAAGGCTTCGGGGAATTGTTAGGGTTAGCGTTTAGGCTAGGGTTAGGGTTAGGGGACGGGGTCCGTTTAGGGTCCAGGTGAGGGTACGACAATGGTTTAGGGTGAGCGTACTTGTGAGGGCACGGGTTAGTGTTAGCATACGGGTTAGGATTAGGGGACGGGTGAGGGTAAGGCTTTGGGGAAGTGTTAGGGTTAGGGTTTGGTCTAGGGTTAGGGTTAGGGGACGGGGACGGTTTAGGGTCCACGTGAGGGTACGACAACGGTTTAGGGTGAGCGTACGTGTGAGGGCACGGGTTAGTGTTAGCGTACGGGTTAGGATTAGGGGACGGGTGAGGGTAAGGCTTCGGGGAAGGGTTAGGGTTAGGTTCGGGCTAGGGTTAGGGTTAGGGGACGGGGACGGTTTAGGGTCCAGGTGAGGGTACGACAACGGTTTAGGGTGAGCGTATGTGTGAGGGCACGGGTTAGTGTTAGCGTACTGGTTAGTATTAGGGGACGGGTGAGGGTAAGGCTTCGGGGAAGGGTTAGGTTTAGGGTTCGGGCTAGGGTTAGGGTTAGGGGACGGGGACGGTTTAGGGTCCAGGTGAGGGTACGACAACGGTTTAGGATGAGCGTACGTGTGAGGGCACGGGTTAGTGTTAGCATTCGGGTTAGAATTAAGTGGACAGGTGAGGGTAAGGCTTCGGGGAAGGGTTAGGGTTAGGGTTCGGGCTAGGGTTAGGGTTAGGGGACAGGGCCGGTTTAGGGTAGGTGAGGGTACGACAACGGTTTAGGGTGAGCGTACGTGTGAGGGCACGGGTTAGTGTTAGCGTACGGGTCAGGATTAGGGGACGGGTGAGGGTAAGGCTTCGGTGAAGGGTTAGGGTTAGTGTTCGGGCTAGGGTTAGGGTTAGGGGACTTGGACGGTTTATGGTCCAGGTGAGAGTACGACAACGGTTTAGGGTGAGCGTACGTGTGAGGGCACGGGTTAGTGTTAGCGTACGGGTTAGGATTAGGGGACGGGTGAGGGTAAGGTTTCGGGGAAGGGTTAGGGTTAGGGTTCGGGCTAGGGTTAGGGTTAGGGGACGGGGACGGTTTAGGGTCCAGGTGAGGGTACGACAACGGTTTAGGGTGAGCGTACGTGTGAGGGCACGGGTTAGTGTTAGCGTACGGGTTAGGATTAGGGGACGGGTGAGGGTAAGGCTTCGGGGAAGGGTTAGGGTTAGGGTTCGGGCTAGGGTTAGGGGACGGGGACGGTTTAGGGTCCAGGTGAGGGTACGACAACGGTTTAGGGTGAGAGTACGTGTGAGGGCACGGGTTAGTGTTAGCGTATGGGTTAGGATTAGGGGACGGGTGAGGGTAAGGCTTCGGGGAAGTGTTAGGGTTAGGTTTCGGGCTAGGGTTAGGGTTACGGGACGGGGATGGTTTAGGGTCCAGGTGAGGATACGACAACGGTTTAGGGTGAGCGTACGTGTGAGGGCACGGGTTAGTGTTAGCATACGAGTTAGGATTAGGGGACGGGTGAGGGTAAGGCTTCGGGGAAGGGTTAGGGTTAGGGTTCGGGCTAGGGTTAGGGTTCGGGGACGGGAACGGTTTAGGGTCCAGGTGAGGGTACGACAACGGTTTAGGGTGAGCGTACGTGTGAGGGCACGGGTTAGTGTTAGCGTACGGGTCAGGATTAGGGGACGGGTGAGGGTAAGGCTTCGGGTAAGGGTTAGGGTTAGGATTTGGCTAGGGTTATGGTTAGGGAACAGGGACGGTTTAGAGTCCAGGTGAGGGTACGTGAACGGTTTAGGGTGTGAGTACGTTTGACAGCACGGGTTAGTGTTAGCGTACGGGTTAGGATTAGGGGACGGGTGAGGGTAAGGTTTCGGGGAAGGGTTAGGGTTAGGGTTCGGGCTAGGGTTAGTGTTAGGGGACGGGGACGGTTTAGGGTCCAGGTGAGGGTACGACAACGGTTTAGGGTGAGCGTACGTGTGAGGGCACGGGTTAGTGTTAGCATACGGGTTAGGATTAGGGGACGGGTGAGGGTAAGGCGTCGGGGAAGGGTTAGGGTTAGGGTTCGGGCTAGGGTTAGGGTTAGGGGACGGGGATGGTTTAGGGTCCAGGTGAGGGTACGACAACGGTTTAGGGTGAGCCTACGTGTGAGGGCACGGGTTAGTGTTAGCATACGGGTTAGGATTAGTGGACGGGTGAGGGTAAGGCTTCGGGGAAGGGTTAGGGTTAGGGTTTGGGCTAGGGTTAGGGTTAGGGGACGGGGACGGTTTAGGGTCCAGGTGAGGGTATGAGAACGTTTTAGGGTCAGGGTATGTGTGAGGGCATGGGTTTGTGTTAGCGTATGGGTTAGGATTAGAGGACAGGTCAGGGTAATGCTTCGGGGAAGGGTTAGGGTTAGGGTTCGGGCTAGGGTTTGGGTTAGGTGACGGGGACGGTTTAGGGTCCAGGTGAGGGTACGACAATGGTTTAGGGTGAGCGTACGTGTGAGGGCATGGGTTAGAGTTAGCGTATGGGTTAGGATTAGGGGACGGGTGAGGGTAAGGCTTCGGGGAAGTGTTAGGGTTAGGGTTCGGGCTAGGGTTAGGCTTACGGGACGGGGATGGTTTAGGGTCCAGGTGAGGATACGACAACGGTTTAGGGTGAGTGTACGTGTGAGGGCACGGGTTAGTGTTCGCATACGGGTTAGGATTAGGGGACGGGTGAGGGTAAGTCTTCGGGGAAGGGTTAGGGTTAGGGTTCGGGCTAGGGTTAGGGTTAGGGTTAGGGGACAGTTTAGGGTCCAGGTGAGGGTACGACAACGATTTAGGGTGAGCGTACGTGTGAGGGCACGGGTTAGTGTTAGCGTACGGGTTAGGATTAGGGGACGGGTGAGGGTAAGGCTTCGGGGAAGGGTTAGGGTTAGGGTTCGGGCTAGAGTTACGGTTAGGGGACGGGGACGGTTTAGGGTCAGTTGAGGGTACGACAACGGTTTAGGGTGAGCGTACGTGTCAGGGCACGGGTTAGTGTTAGCGTACGGGTTAGGATTAGGGGACGGGTGAGGGTAAGGCTTCGGGGAAGGGTTAGGTTTAGGGTTCGGGCTAGGGTTAGGGTTAGGGCACGGGGACGGTTTAGGGTCCAGGTGAGGGTACGACAACGGTTTAGGATGAGCGTATGTGTGAGGGCACGGGTTAGTGTTAGCATACGGGTTAGAATTAAGTGGACAGGTGAGGGTAAGGCTTCGGGGAAGGGTTAGGGTTAGGGTTCGGGCTAGGGTTAGGGTTAGGGGACAGGGCCGGTTTAGGGTCCAGGTGAGGGTACGACAACGGTTTAGGGTGAGCGTACGTGTGAGGGCACGGGTTAGTGTTAGCGTACGGGTCAGGATTAGGGGACGGGTGAGGGTAAGGCTTCGGGGAAGTGTTAGGGTTAGCGTTCGGGCTAGGGTTAGGGTTAGGGGACGGGGTCCGTTTAGGGTCCAGGTGAGGGTACGACAATGGTTTAGGGTGAGCGTACATGTGAGGGCACTTGTTAGTGTTAGCGTACGGGTTAGGATTAGGGGACGGGTGAGGGTAAGACTTCGGGGAAGTGTTAGGGTTAGGGTTTGGTCTAGGGTTAGGGTTAGGGGACGGGGACGGTTTAGGGTCCACGTGAGGGTACGAGAACGGTTTAGGGTGAGCGTACGTGTGAGGACACGGGTTAGTGTTAGCATACGGGTTAGGATTAGGGGACGGGTGAGGGTAAGGCTTCGGGGAAGGGTTAGGGTTAGGGTTCGGGCTAGGGTTAGGGGACGGGGACGGTTTAGGGTCCAGGTGAGGGTACGACAACGGTTTAGGGTGAGAGTACGTGTGAGGGCACGGGTTAGTGTTAGCGTATGGGTTAGGATTAGGGGACAGGTGAGGGTAAGGCTTCGGGGAAGTGTTAGGGTTAGGTTTCGGGCTAGGGTTAGGGTTACGGGACGGGGATGGTTTAGGGTCCAGGTGAGGATACGACAACGGTTTAGGGTGAGCGTACGTGTGAGGGCACGGGTTAGTGTTAGCATACGAGTTAGGATTAGGGGACGGGTGAGGGTAAGGCTTCGGGGAAGGGTTAGGGTTAGGGTTCGGGCTAGGGTTAGGGTTCGGGGACGGGAACGGTTTAGGGTCCAGGTGAGGGTACGACAACGGTTTAGGGTGAGCGTACGTGTGAGGGCACGGGTTAGTGTTAGCGTACGGGTCAGGATTAGGGGACGGGTGAGGGTAAGGCTTCGGGTAAGGGTTAGGGTTAGGATTTGGCTAGGGTTATGGTTAGGGAACAGGGACGGTTTAGAGTCCAGGTGAGGGTACGTGAACGGTTTAGGGTGTGAGTACGTTTGACAGCACGGGTTAGTGTTAGTGTACGGGTTAGGATTAGGGGACGGGTGAGGGTAAGGTTTCGGGGAAGGGTTAGGGTTAGGGTTCGGGCTAGGGTTAGTGTTAGGGGACGGGGACGGTTTAGGGTCCAGGTGAGGGTACGACAACGGTTTAGGGTGAGCGTACGTGTGAGGGCACGGGTTAGTGTTAGCATACGGGTTAGGATTAGGGGACGGGTGAGGGTAAGGCTTCGGGGAAGGGTTAGGGTTAGGGTTCGGGCTAGGGTTACGGTTAGGAGACGGGGACGGTTTAGGGTCAGGTGAGGGTACGACAACGGTTTAGGGTGAGCGTACGTGTCAGGGCACGGGTTAGTGTTAGCGAACGGGTTAGGATTAGGGGACGGGTGAGGGTAAGGCTTCGGTGAAGGGTTAGGGTTAGGGTTCGGGCTAGGGTTAGGGTTAGGGGACGGGGACGGTTTAGGGTCCAGGTGAGGGTACGACAACGGTTTAGGGTGAGCGTACGATTGAGGGCACGGGTTAGTGTTAGCGTACGGGTCAGGATTAGGTGAAGTGTGAGGGTAAGGCTTCGGTGAAGGGTTAGGGTTAGGGTTCGGGCTAGGGTTAGGGTTAGGGGATGGGGACCGTTTAGGGTCCAGGTGAGGGTACGACAACGGTTTAGGGTGAGCGTACGTGTGAGGGCACGGGTTAGTGTTAGCGTACGGGTTAGGATTAGGGGACGGGTGAGGGTAAGGCTTCGGGGAAGGGTTAGGGTTAGGGTTTGGGCTAGGTTTAGGGTTAGAGGACGGGGACGGTTTAGGGTCCAGGTGAGGGTACGACAACGGTTTAGGGTGGGCGTACGTGTGAGGGCACGGGTTAGTGTTAGCGTACGGGTTAGGATTAGGGGACGGGTGAGGGTAAAGCTTCGGGGAAGTTTTAGGGTTAGGGTTCGGGCTAGGGTTAGGGTTAGGGGACAGGGCCGGTTTAGGGTCCATGTGAGGGTACGACAACGGTTTAGAGTGAGCGTACGTGTGAGGGCACGGGTTAGTGTTAGTGTAGGTGTTAGGATTAGGGTACGGGTGAGGGTAAGGCTTCAGGGAAGTGTTAGGGTTAGGGTTTTGGCTAGGGATAGGGTTAGGGAACGGGGACGGTTTAGGGTCTAGGTGAGGGTACGAGAACGGTTTAGGGTGAGCGTACGTTTGAGGGCACAGGTTAGTGTTAGCGTACTGGTTAGTATTAGGGGACGGATGAGGGTAAGGCTTCGGGTAAGGGTTAGGTTTAGGATTCGGGCTAGGGTTAGGGTTAGGGGACGGGGACGGTTTAGGGTCCAGGTGAGGGTACGACAACGGTTTAGGGTGAGCGTACGTGTGAGGGCACGGGTTAGTGTTAGCGTACGGGTTAGGATTAGGGGACGGGTGAGGGTAAGGCTTCGGGGAAGGGTTAGGGTTAGGGTTCGGGCTAGGGTTACGGTTAGGGGACAGGGACGGTTTAGGGTCAGGTGAGGGTACGACAACGGTTTAGGGTGAGCGTACGTGTCAGGGCACGGGTTAGTGTTAGCGAACGGGTTACGATTAGGGGACGGGTGAGGGTAAGGCTTCGGGGAAGTGTTAGGGTTAGGGTTCGGGCTAGGCTTAGGGTTAGGGGACGGGGATGGTTTAGGGTCCAGGGGAGGATACGACAACGGTTTAGGGTGAGCGTACGTGTGAGGGCACGGGTTAGTGTTAGCGTACGGGTTAGGATTAGAGGACGGGTGAGGGTAAGGCTTCCGGGAAGGGTTAGGGTTAGGGTTAGGGCTAGGGTTACGGTTAGGGGACGGGGACGGTTTAGGGTCCAGGTGAGTGCACGACAACGGTTTAGGGTGAGCGTACGTGTGAGGACACGGGTTAGTGTTAGCGTACGGGTTAGGATTAGGGGACGGGTGAGGGTAAGGCTTCGGGGAAGTGTTAGGGTTAGGGTTCAGGCTAGGGTTAGGGTTACGGGACGGGGATGGTTTAGGGTCCAGGTGAGGATACGACAACGGTTTAGGGTGAGCGTACGTGTGAGGGCACGGGTTAGTGTTAGCATACGGGTTAGGATTAGGGGACGGGTGAGGGTAAGGCTTCGGGGAAGGGTTAGGGTTAGGGTTCGGGCTAGGGTTAGGGTTCGGGGACGGGGACAGTTTAGGGTCCAGGTGAGGGTACGACAACGGTTTAGGGTGAGCGTACATGTGAGGGCACGGGTTAGTGTTAGCGTACGGGTCAGGATTAGGGGACGGGTGAGGGTAAGGCTTCGGTGAAGGGTTAGGGTTAAGGTTCGGGCTAGGGTTAGGGTTAGGGTTAGGGGACGGTTTAGGGTCCAGGTGAGGGTACGACAACGGTTTAGGGTGGGCGTACGTGTGAGGGCACGGGTTAGTGTTAGCGTACGGGTTAGGATTAGGGGACGGGTGAGGGTAAGGCTTCGGGGAAGGGTTAGGGTTAGGGTTCGGGCTAGGGTTACCGTTAGGGGACGGGGACGGTTTAGGGTCAGTTGAGGGTACGACAACGGTTTAGGGTGAGCGTACGTGTCAGGGCATGGGTTAGTGTTAGCGAACGGGTTATGATTAGGGGACGGGTGAGGGTAAGCCTTCGGGGAAGTGTTAGGGTTAGGGTTCAGGCTAGGCTTAGGGTTAGGGGACGGGGATGGTTTAGGGTCCAGGTGAGGATATGACAACGGTTTAGGGTGAGCGTACGTGTGAGGGCACGGGTTAGTGTTAGCATACGGGTTAGGATTAGGGGACGGGTGAGGGTAAGGCTTCGGGGAAGGGTTAGGGTTAGGGTTCGGGCTAGGGTTAGGGTTAGGGGACGGGGACGGTTTAGGGTCCAGGTGAGTGTACGACAACTGTTTAGGGTGAGCGTACGATTGAGGGCACGGGTTAGTGTTAGCGTACGGGTCAGGATTAGGTGAAGTGTGAGGGTAAGGCTTCGGTGAAGGGTTAGGGTTAGGGTTCGGGCTAGGGTTAGGGTTAGGGGATGGGGACCGTTTAGGGTCCAGGTGAGGGTACGACAACGGTTTAGGGTGAGCGTACGTGTGAGGGTACGGGTTAGTGTTAGCGTACGGGTTAGGATTAGGGGACGGGTGAGTGTAAGGCTTCGGGGAAGGGTTAGGGTTAGGGTTCGGGCTAGGTTTAGGGTTAGAGGACGGGGACGGTTTAGGGTCCAGGTGAGGGTACGACAACGGTTTAGGGTGGGCGTACGTGTGAGGGCACGGGTTAGTGTTAGCGTACAGGTTAGGATTAGGGGACGGGTGAGGGTAAAGCTTCGGGGAAGTTTTAGGGTTAGGGTTCGGGCTAGGGTTAGGGTTAGGGGACAGGGGCGGTTTAGGGTCCATGTGAGGGTACGACAACGGTTTAGAGTGAGCGTACGTGTGAGGGCACGGGTTAGTGTTAGCGTACGGGTTAGGATTAGGGGATGGGTGAGGGTAGGCTTCGGTGAAGGGTTAGGGTTAGGGTTCGGGCTAGGGTTACGTTTAGGGGACGGGGACGGTTTTGGGTCCAGGTGAGGGTACGACAACGGTTTAGGTTGAGTGTACGTGTGAGGGCATGGGTTAGTGTTAGCGTATGGGTTAGGATTAGGGGACGGGTGAGGGTAAGGCTTCGGGTAAGGGTTAGGGTTAGGATTTGGCTAGGGTTATGGTTAGGGAACAGGGACGGTTTAGAGTCCAGGTGAGGGTACGTGAACGGTTTAGGGTGTGAGTACGTTTGACAGCACGGGTTAGTGTTAGCGTACGGGTTAGGATTAGGGGACGGGTGAGGGTAAGGCTTCGGGGAGGGGTTAGGGTTAGGGTTCGGGCTAGGGTTAGGGTTAGGGGACCGGGCCGGTTTAGGGTAGGTGAGGGTACGACAACGGTTTAGGGTGAGCGTACGTGTGAGGGCACGGGTTAGTGTTAGCGTACGGGTCAGGATTAGGGGACGGGTGAGTGTAAGGCTTCGGTGAAGGTTTAGGGTTAGTGTTCGGGCTAGGGTTAGGGTTAGGGGACGGGGACGGTTTACGGTCCAGGTGAGGGTACGACAACGGTTTAGGGTGAGCGTACGTGTGAGGGCACGGGTTAGTGTTAGCGTACGGGTTAGGATTAGGGGACGGGTGAGGGTAAGGTTTCGGGGAAGGGTTAGGGTTAGGGTTCGGGCTAGGGTTAGGGTTAGGGGACGGGGACGGTTTAGGGTCCAGGTGAGGGTACGACAACGGTTTAGGGTGAGCGTACGTGTGAGGGCACGGGTTAGTGTTAGCATACGGGTTAGGATTAGGGGACGGGTGAGGGTAAGGCTTCGGGGAAGGGTTAGGGTTAGGGTTCGGGCTAGGGTTAGGGTTAGGGGACGGGGATGGTTTAGGGTCCAGGTGAGGGTACGACAACGGTTTAGGGTGAGCGTACGTGTGAGGGCACGGGTTAGTGTTAGCATACGGGTTAGGATTAGGGGACGGGTGAGGGTAAGGCTTCGGGGAAGGGTTAGGGTTAGGGTTTGGGCTAGGGTTAGGGTTAGGGGACGGGGACGGTTTAGGGTCCAGGTGAGGGTATGAGAACGTTTTAGGGTCAGGGTATGTGTGAGGGCATGGGTTAGTGTTAGCGTATGGGTTAGGATTAGAGGACAGGTCAGGGTAATGCTTCGGGGAAGGGTTAGGGTTAGGGTTCGGGCTAGGGTTAGGGTTAGGTGACGGGGACGGTTTAGGGTCCAGAAGAGGGTACGACAATGGTTTAGGGTGAGCGTACGTGTGAGGGCACGGGTTAGTGTTAGCGTACGGGTTAGGATTAGGGGACGGGTGAGGGTAAGGCTTCGGGGAAGGGTTAGGTTTAGGGTTCGGGCTAGTGTTAGGGTTAGGGCACGGGGACGGTTTAGGGTCCAGGTGAGGGTACGACAACGGTTTAGGATGAGCGTACGTGTGAGGGCACGGGTTAGTGTTAGCATACGGGTTAGAATTAAGTGGACATGTGAGGGTAAGACTTCGGGGAAGGGTTAGGGTTAGGGTTCGGGCTAGGGTTAGGGTTAGGGGACAGGGCCGGTTTAGGGTCCAGGTGAGGGTACGACAACGGTTTAGGGTGAGCGTACATGTGAGGGCACGGGTTAGTGTTAGCGTACGGGTCAGGATTAGGGGACGGGTGAGGGTAAGGCTTCGGGGAAGTGTTAAGGTTAGCGTTCGGGCTAGGGTTAGGGTTAGGGGACGGGGTCCGTTTAGGGTCCAGGTGAGGGTACGACAATGGTTTAGGGTGAGCGTACATGTGAGGGCACGGGTTAGTGTTAGCGTACGGGTTAGGATTAGGGGACGGGTGAGGGTAAGGCTTCGGGGAAGTGTTAGGGTTAGGGTTTGGTCTAGGATTAGGGTTAAGGGACGGGGACGGTTTAGGGTCCACGTGAGGGTACGAGAACGGTTTAGGGTGAGCGTACGTGTGAGGGCACGAGTTAGTGTTAGCGTACGTGTTAGGATTAGGGGACGGGTGAGGGTAAGGCTTCGGGGAAGGGTTAGGGTTAGGGTTCGGGCTAGGGTTAGGGTTAGGGAACGGGGACGGTTTAGGGTCCAGGTGAGGGTACGACAACGGTTTAGGGTGAGCGTACGTGTGAGGGCACGGGTTAGTGTTAGCGTATGGGTTAGGATTAGGGGACGGGTGAGGGTAAGGCTTCGGGGAAGTGTTAGGGTTAGGGTTCGGGCTAGGGTTAGGGTTACAGGACGGGGATGGTTTAGGGTCCAGGTGAGGATACGACAATGGTTTAGGGTGAGCGTACGTGTGACGGCACGGGTTAGTGTTAGCATACGGGTTAGGATTAGGGGACGGGTGAGGGTAAGGCTTCGGGGAAGGGTTAGGGTTAGGGTTCGGGCTAGGGTTAGGGTTAGGGGATGGGGACGGTTTAGGGTCCAGGTGAGGGTACGACAACGGTTTAGGGTGAGCGTACATGTGAGGGCACGGGTTAGTGTTAGCGTACGGGTCAGGATTAGGGGACGGGTGAGGGTAAGGCTTCGGTGAAGGGTTAGGGTTAGGGTTCGGGCTAGGGTTAGGGTTAGGGTTAGGGGACGGTTTAGGGTCCAGGTGAGGGTACGACAACGGTTTAGGGTGAGCGTACGTGTGAGGGCACGGGTTAGTGTTAGCGTACGGGTTAGGATTAGGGGACGGGTGAGGGTAAGGCTTCGGGGAAGGGTTAGGGTTAGGGTTCGGGCTAGGGTTACGGTTAAGGGACGGGGACGGTTTAGGGTCAGGTGAGCGTACGACAACGGTTTAGGGTGAGCGTACGTGTCAGGGCACGGGTTAGTGTTAGCGAACGGGTTAGGATTAGGGGACGGGTGAGGGTAAGGCTTCGGGGAAGTGTTAAGGTTAGGGTTCGGGCTAGGCTTAGGGTTAGGGGACGGGGATGGTTTAGGGTCCAGGTGAGGATACGACAACGGTTTAGGGTGAGCGTACGTGTGAGGGCACGGGTTAGTGTTAGCATACGGGTTAGGATTAGGGGACGGGTGAGGGTAAGGCTTCGGGGAAGGGTTAGGGTTAGGGTTCGGGCTAGGGTTAGGGTTAGGGGACGGGGACGGTTTAGGGTCCAGGTGAGGGTACGACAACTGTTTAGGGTGAGCGTACGATTGAGGGCACGGGTTAGTGTTAGCGTACGGGTCAGGATTAGGTGAAGTGTGAGGGTAAGGCTTCGGTGAAGGGTTAGGGTTAGGGTTCGGGCTAGGGTTAGGGTTAGGGGATGGGGACCGTTTAGGGTCCAGGTGAAGGTACGACAACGGTTTAGGGTGAGCGTACGTGTGAGGGCACGGGTTAGTGTTAGCGTATGGGTTAGGATTAGGGGACGGGTGAGGGTAAGGCTTCGGGGAAGGGTTAGGGTTAGGGTTCGGGCTAGGTTTAGGGTTAGAGGATGGGGACGGTTTAGGGTCCACGTGAGGGTACGACAACGGTTTAGGGTGGGCGTACGTGTGAGGGCACGGGTTAGTGTTAGCGTACGGGTTAGGATTAGGGGACGGGTGAGGGTAAAGCTTCGGGGAAGTTTTAGGGTTAGGGTTCGGGCTAGGGTTAGGGTTAGGGGACAGGGGCGGTTTAGGGTCCATGTGAGGGTACGACAACGGTTTAGAGTGAGCGTACGTGTGAGGGCACGGGTTAGTGTTAGTGTAGGTGTTAGGATTAGGGTACGGGTGAGGGTAAGGCTTCAGGGAAGTGTTAGGGTTAGGGTTTTGGCTAGGGATAGGGTTAGGGAACGGGGACGGTTTAGGGTCTAGGTGAGGGTACGAGAACGGTTTAGGGTGAGCGTACGTTTGAGGGCACAGGTTAGTGTTAGCGTACCGGTTAGTATTAGGGGACGGATGAGGGTAAGGCTTCGGGTAAGGGTTAGGTTTAGGATTCGGGCTAGGGTTAGGGTTAGGGGACGGGGACGGTTTAGGGTCCAGGTGAGGGTACGACAACGGTTTAGGGTGAGCGTTCGTGTGAGGGCACGGGTTAGTGTCAGCGTACGGGTTAGGATTAGGGGACAGGTGAGTGTAAGGCTTCGGGGAAGGGTTAGGGTTAGGGTTCGGGCTAGGGTTAGGGTTAGGGGACAGGGCCGGTTTAGGGTCCAGGTGAGGGTACGACAACGGTTTAGGGTGATCGTACGTGTGAGGGCACGGGTTAGTGTTAGCGTACGGGTCAGGATTAGGGGACGGGTGAGGGTAAGGCTTCGGAGAAGTGTTAAGGTTAGCGTTCGGGCTAGGGTTAGGGTTAGGGGACGGGGTCCGTTTAGGGTCCAGGTGAGGGTACGACAATGGTTTAGGGTGAGCGTACATGTGAGGGCACGGTTTAGTGTTAGCGTACGGGTTAGGATTAGGGGACGGGTGAGGGTAAGGCTTCGGGGAAGTGTTAGGGTTAGGGTTTGGTCTAGGGTTAGGGTTAGGGGACGGGGACGGTTTAGGGTGCACGTGAGGGTACGAGAACGGTTTAGGGTGAGCGTACGTGTGAGGGCACGAGTTAGTGTTAGCGTACGTGTTAGGATTAGGGGACGGGTGAGGGTAAGGCTTCGGGGAAGGGTTAGGGTTAGGGTTCGGGCTAGGGTTAGGGTTAGGGGACGGGGACGGTTTAGGGTCCAGGTGAGGGTACGACAACGGTTTAGGGTGAGCGTACGTGTGAGGGCACGGGTTAGTGTTAGCGTATGGGTTAGGATTAGGGGACGGGTGAGTGTAAGGCTTCGGGGAAGTGTTAGGGTTAGGGTTCGGGCTAGGGTTAGGGTTACGGGACGGGGATGGTTTAGGGTCCAGGTGAGGATACGACAACGGTTTAGGGTGAGCGTACGTGTGAGGGCACGGGTTAGTGTTAGCATACGGGTTAGGATTAGGGGACGGGTGAGGGTAAGGCTTCGGGGAAGGGTTAGGGTTAGGGTTCGGGCTAGGGTTAGGGTTCGGGGACGGGGACGGTTTAGGGTCCAGGTGAGGGTACGACAACGGTTTAGGGTGAGCGTACGTCTGAGGGCACGGGTTAGTGTTAGCGTACGGGTCAGGATTAGGGGACGGGTGAGGGTAAGGCTTCGGGGAAGTGTTAGGGTTAGGGTTCGGGCTAGGGTTAGGGTTAGGGTTAGGGGACGGTTTAGGGTCCAGGTGAGGGTACGACAACGGTTTAGGGTGAGCGTACGTGTGAGGGCACGGGTTAGTGTTAGCGTACGGGTTAGGATTAGGGGACGGGTGAGGGTAAGGCTTCGGGGAAGGGTTAGGGTTAGGGTTCGGGCTAGGGTTACGGTTAGGGGACGGGGACGGTTTAGGGTCAGGTGAGGGTACGACAACGGTTTAGGGTGAGCGTACGTGTCAGGGCACGGGTTAGTGTTAGCGAACGGGTTAGGATTAGGGGACGGGTGAGGGTAAGGCTTCGGGGAAGTGTTAGGGTTAGGGTTCGGGCTAGGCTTAGGGTTAGGGTACGGGGATGGTTTAGTGTCCAGGTGAGAATACGACAACGGTTTAGGGTGAGCGTACGTGTGAGGGCACGGGTTAGTGTTAGCATACGGGTTAGGATTAGGGGACGGGTGAGGGTAAGGCTTCGGGGAAGGGTTAGGGTTAGGGTTCGGGCTAGGGTTAGGGTTAGGGGACGGGGACGGTTTAGGGTCCAGGTGAGGGTACGACAACTGTTTAGGGTGAGCGTACGATTGAGGGCACGGGTTAGTGTTAGCGTACGGGTCAGGATTAGGTGAAGTGTGAGGGTAAGGCTTCGGTGAAGGGTTAGGGTTAGGGTTCGGGCTAGGGTTAGGGTTAGGGGACGGGGACCGTTTAGGGTCCAGGTGAGTGTACGACAACGGTTTAGGGTGAGCGTACGTGTGAGGGCACGGGTTAGTGTTAGCGTACGGGTTAGGATTAGGGGACGGGTGAGGGTAAGGCTTCGGGGAAGGGTTAGGGTTAGGGTTCGGGCTAGGTTTAGGGTTAGAGAACGGGGACGGTTTAGGGTCCAGGTGAGGGTACGACAACGGTTTAGGGTGGGCGTACGTGTGAGGGCACGGGTTAGTGTTAGCGTACGCGTTAGGATTAGGGGACGGGTGAGGGTAAAGCTTCGGGGAAGTTTTAGGGTTAGGGTTCGGGCTAGGGTTAGGGTTAGGGGACAGGGGCGGTTTAGGGTCCATGTGAGGGTACGACAACGGTTTAGAGTGAGCGTACGTGTGAGGGCACGGCTTAGTGTTAGTGTAGGTGTTAGGATTAGGGTACGAGTGAGGGTAAGGCTTCAGGGAAGTGTTAGGGTTAGGGTTTTGGCTAGGGATAGGGTTAGGGAACGGGGACGGTTTAGGGTCTAGGTGAGGGTACGAGAACGGTTTAGGGTGAGCGTACGTTTGAGGGCACAGGTTAGTGTTAGCGTACCGGTTAGTATTAGGGGACGGATGAGGGTAAGGCTTCGGGTAAGGGTTAGGTTTAGGATTCGGGCTAGGGTTAGGGTTAGGGGACGGGGACGGTTTAGGGTCCAGGTGAGGGTACGAGAACGGTTTAGGGTGAGCGTACGTGTGAGGGCACGGTTAGTGTTTGCGTACGGGTTAGGATTAACTGCCGGGTGAGGGTAAGGCTTCGGGGAAGGGTTAGGGTTAGGGTTTGGACTAGGGTTAGGGTTAGGGGACGGGGACGGTTTAGGGATCAGGTGAGGGTACGACATCGGTTTAGGGTGAGCGTACGTATGAGGGCACGGGTTAGTGTTAGCGTACGGGTTAGGATTAGGGGACGGGTGAGGGTAAGGCTTCGGGGAAGGGTTAGGGTTAGGGTTTGGGCTAGGGTTAGGGTTAGGGGACGGGGACCGTTTAGGGTCCAGGTGAGGGTACGACAACGGTTTAGGGTGAGCGTACGTGTGAGGGCACGGGTTAGTGTTAGCGTACGGGTTAGGTTTAGGGGACGGGTGAGGGTAAGGCTTCGGTGAAGGGTTAGGGTTAGGGTTCGGGCTAGGGTTAGGGTTAGGGGACGGGGACCGTTTAGGGTCCAGGTGAGGGTACGACAACGGTTTAGGGTGAGCGTACGTTAGAGGGCACTGGTTAGTGTTAGCGTACGGGTTAGGATTAGGGGACGGGTGAGGGTAAGGTTTCGGGGAAGGGTTAGGGTTAGGGTTTGGGCTAGTGTTAGGGTTAGGGAACGGGGACGGTTTAGGGTCCACGTGAGTGTATGAGAACGGTTTAGGGTGAGCGTACGTGTGAGGGCACGGGTTAGTGTTAGCGTATAAGTTAGGATTAGGGGACGTGTCAGGGTTATGCTTCGGGGAAGGGTTAGGGTTAGGGTTTGGGCTAGGTTTAGGGTTAGGGGACGGGGACGGTTTAGGGTCCAGGTGAGGGTACGACAACGGTTTAGGGTGGGCGTACGTGTGAGGGCACGGGTTAGTGTTAACGTACGGGTTAGGATTAGGGGACGGTTGAGGGTAAGGCTTCGGGGAAGCCTTAGGGTTAGGATTTGGGCTAGGGTTACAGTTAGGGTTAGGGGACGGGGACGGTTTAGGGTCCAGGTGAGGGTACGAGAACGGTTTAGGGTGAGCGTACGTGTGAGGACACGGGTTAGTGTTAGCGTACGGGTTAGGATTAGGGGACGGGTGAGGGTAAGGCTTCGGGGAAGGGTTAGGGTTAGGGTTCGGGCTAGGGTTAGGGTTAGGGGACAGGGGCGGTTTAGGGTCCAGGTGAGGGTACGACAACGGTTTAGGGTGAGCGTACGTGTGAGGGCACGGGTTAGTGTTAGCGTACGGGTTAGGATTAGGGGACGGGTGAGGGTAAGGCTTCGGTGAAGGGTTAGGGTTAGGGTTCGGGCTAGGGTTAGGGTTAGGGGACGGGGACAGTTTAGGGTCCACGTGAGGGTACGAGAACGGCTTAGGTTGAGCGTACGTGTGAGGGCACGGGTTAGTGTTAGCGTACGGGTTAGGATTAGGGGAAGGGTGAGTGTAAGGCTTCGGGGAAGGTTAGGGTTAGCGTTTGGGCTAGGGTTAGGGTTAGGGGACGGGGTCCGTTTAGGGTCCAGGTGAGGGTACGACAACGGTTTAGGGTGAGCGTACGTGTGAGGGCACGGGTAAGTGTTAGCGTACGGGTCAGGATTAGGGGACGGGTGAGGGTAAGGCTTCGGGGAAGTGTTAAGGTTAGCGTTTAGGCTAGGGTTAGGGTTAGGGGACGGGGTCCGTTTAGGGTCCAGGTGAGGGTACGACAATGGTTTACGGTGAGCGTACTTGTGAGGGCACGGGTTACTGTTAGCGTACGGGTTAGGATTAGGGGACGGGTGAGGGTAAGGCTTCGGGGAAGTGTTAGGGTTAGGGTTTGGTCTAGGGTTAGGGTTAGGGGACGGGGACGGTTTAGGGTCCACCTGAGGGTACGACAACAGTTTAGGGTGAGCGTACGTGTGAGGGCACGGGTTAGTGTTAGCGTACGGGTTAGGATTAGGGGACGGGTGAGGGTAAGGCTTCGGGGAAGGGTTAGGGTTAGGTTCGGGCTAGGGTTAGGGTTAGGGGACGGGGACGGTTTAGGGTCCAGGTGAGGGTACGACAAAGGTTTAGGGTGAGCGTACGTGTGAGGGCACGGGTTAGTGTTAGCGTATGGGTTAGGATTAGGGGACGGGTGAGGGTAAGGCTTCGGGGAAGTGTTAGGGTTAGGGTTTGGGCTAGGGTTAGGGTTACGGGACGGGGATGGTTTAGGGTCCAGGTGAGGATACGACAACGGTTTAGGGTGAGCGTACGTGTGAGGGCACGGGTTAGTGTTAGCATACGGGTCAGGATTAGGGGACGGGTGAGGGTAAGGCTTCGGGGAAGTGTTAGGGTTAGGGTTTGGGCTAGGGTTAGGGTTACGGGACGGGGATGGTTTAGGGTCCAGGTGAGGATACGACAACGGTTTAGGGTGAGCGTACGTGTGAGGGCACGGGTTAGTGTTAGCGTACGGGTTAGGATTAGGGGACGGGTGAGGGTAAGGCTTAGGGGATGGTTTAGGGTTACGGTTCGTGCTAGGGTTAGGGTTAGGGGACGGGGACGGTTTAGGGTCCAGGTGAGAGTACGACAACGGTTTAGGGTGAGCGTACGTGTGAGGGCACGGGTTAGTGTTAGCGTACGGGTCAGGATTAGGTGAAGGGTGAGGGTTAGGCTTCGGGGAAGGGTTAGGGTTAGGGTTCGGGCTAGCGTTAGGGTTAGGGGACAGGGGCGGTTTAGGATCCAGGTGAGGGTACGACAACGGTTTAGAGTGAGCGTACGTGTGAGGGCACGGGTTAGTGTTAGCGTAGGGGTTAGGATTAGGGGACGGGTGAGGGTAAGGCTTCAGGGAAGTGTTAGGGTTAGGGTTTTTGCTAGGGATAGGGTTAGGGGACGGGGACGATTTACGGTCCAGGTGAGGGTACGAGAACGGTTTAGGGTGAGCGTACGTTTGAGGGCACGGGTTAGTGTTAGCGTACCGGTTAGTATTAGGGGACGGATGAGGGTAAGGCTTCGGGGAAGGGTTAGGGTTAGGGTTCGGGCTAGGGTTAGGGTTAGGGGACGGGGACGGTTTAGGGTCCAGGTGAGGGTACGACAACGGTTTAGGGTGAGCGTACGTGTGAGGGCACGGGTTAGTGTTAGCGTACGGGTTAGGATTAGGGGACGGGTGAGGGTAAGGCTTCGGGTAAGGGTTAGGGTTAGGGTTTCGGCTAGGGTTAGGGTTATGGAACGGGGACTGTTTAGGGTCCACGTGAGGTTATGAGAACGGTTTAGGGTTAGCGTACGTGTGAGGTCACGGGTTAGTGTTAGCGTATGGATTAGGATTAGGGCACGTGTCAGGGTAATGCTTCGGGGAAGGGTTAGGGTTAGGGTTCGGGCTAGGGTTAGGGTTAGGGGACAGTGGCGGGTTAGGGTCCAGGTGAGGGTACGACAACGGTTTAGAGTGAGCGTACGTGTGAGGGCACGGGTTAGTGTTAGCGTAGGGGTTAGGATTAGGGTACGGGTGAGGGTAAGGCTTCAGGGAAGTGTTAGGGTTAGGGTTTTGGCTAGGGATAGGGTTAGGGAACGGGGACGGTTTAGGGTGTAGGTGAGGGTACGAGAACGGTTTAGGGTGAGCGTACGTTTGAGGGCACGGGTTAGTGTTAGCGTACCGGTTAGTATTAGGGGACGGATGAGGGTAATGCTTCGGGTAAGGGTTAGGTTTAACGTTCGGGCTAGGGTTAGGGTTAGGGGACAGGGACGGTTTAGGGTCCAGGTGAGGGTACGACAACGGTTTAGGGTGAGCGTACGTGTGAGGGCACGGGTTAGTGTTAGCATACGGGTTAGGATTAGGGGACGGGTGAGGATAAGGCTTCGGGGAAGGGTTAGGGTTAGGGTTCGGGCTAGGGTTAGGGTTAGGGGATGGGGACCGTTTAGGCTCCAGGTGAGTGCACGAGAACGGTTTACGGTGAGCGTACGTGCGAGGGTATGGGTTAGTGTTACCCTACGGATTAGGATTAGGGGACGGGTGAGGGTAAGGCTTCCGGGAAGGGTTAGGTTTAGGGTTCGGGCTAGGGTTAGGGTTAGGGGATGGAGACGGTTCAGGGTCCAGGTGAGGGTACGACATCGGTTTAGGGTGAGAGTACGTGTGAGGACACGGGTTAGTGTTAGCGTACGGGTTAGGGTTAGGGGACGGGAGGATAAGGCTTCGGGGAAGGGTTAGGGTTAGGGTTCGGGCTAGGGTTAGGGTTAGGGGACGGGGACGGTTTAAGGTCCAGGTGAGGGTACGAGAACGGTTTAGGGTGAACGTACGTGTGAGGGCATGGGTTAGTGTTAGCGTACGGGTTAGGATTAGGGGACGGGTGAGGGTAAGGCTTAGGGGAAGGGTTAGGGTTACGGTTCGGGCTAGGGTTAGGATTAGGGGACGGGGTCCGTTTAGGATCCAGGTGAGGGTACGACAATGGTTTAGGGTTAGCGTACATGTGAGGGCACGGGTTAGTGTTAGCGTACGGGTTAGGATTAGGGGACGGGTGAGGGTAAGGCTTCGGGGAAGTGTTAGGGTTAGGGTTTGGTCTAGGGTTAGGGTTAGGGGACGGGGACGGTTTAGGGTCCACGTGAGGGTACGAGAACGGTTTAGGGTGAGCGTACGTGTGAGGGCACGAGTTAGTGTTAGCGTACGTGTTAGGATTAGGGGACGGGTGAGGGTAAGGCTTCGGGGAAGGGTTAGGGTTAGGGTTCGGGCTAGGGTTAGGGTTAGGGGACGGGGACGGTTTAGGGTCCAGGTGAGGGTACGACAACGGTTTAGGGTGAGCGTACGTGTCAGGGCACGGGTTAGTGTTAGCGAACGGGTTAGGATTAGGGGACGGGTGAGGGTAAGGCTTCGGTGAAGGGTTAGGGTTAGGGTTCGGGCTAGGGTTAGGGTTAGGGGACGGGGACGGTTTAGGGTCCAGGTGAGGGTACGACAACGGTTTAGTGTGAGCGTACGATTGAGGGCACGGGTTAGTGTTAGCGTACGGGTCAGGATTAGGTGAAGGGTGAGGGTAAGGCTTCGGGGAAGGGTTAGGGTTAGGGTTCGGGCTAGGGTTAGGGTTAGGGGACAGGGGCGGTTTAGGATCCAGGTGAGGGTACGACAACGGTTTAGAGTGAGCGTACGTGTGAGGGCACGGGTTAGTGTTAGCGTAGGGGTTAGGATTAGGGGACGGGTGAGGGTAAGGCTTCAGGGAAGTGTTAGGGTTAGGGTTTTGGCTAGGGATAGGGTTAGGGGACGGGGACGGTTTACGGTCCAGGTGAGGGTACGACAACGGGTTAGGGTGAGCGTACGTTTGAGGGCACGGGTTAGTGTTAGCGTACCGGTTAGTATTAGGGGACGGATGAGGGTAAGGCTTCGGGGAAGGGTTAGGGTTAGGGTTCGGGCTAGGGTTAGGGTTAGAGGACGGGGACGGTTTAGGGTCCAGGTGAGGGTACGACAACGGTTTAGGGTGAGCGTACGTGTGAGGGCACGGGTTAGTGTTAGCGTACGGGTTAGGATTAGGGGACGGGTGAGGGTAAGGCTTCGGGGAAGGGTTAGGGTTAGGGTTTCGGCTAGGGTTAGGGTTATGGAACGGGGACTGTTTAGGGTCCACGTGAGGTTATGAGAACGGTTTAGGGTTAGCGTACGTGTGAGGGCACGGGTTAGTGTTAGCGTATGGATTAGGATTAGGGCACGTGTCAGGGTAATGCTTCGGGGAAGGGTTAGGGTTAGGGTTCGGGCTAGGTTTAGGGTTAGAGGACGGGGACGGTTTAGGGTCCAGGTGAGGGTACGACAACGGTTTAGGGTGAGCGTACGTGTGAGGGCACGGGTTAGTGTTAGCGTACTGGTTAGTATTAGGGGATGGGTGAGGGTAAGGCTTCGGGGAAGGGTTAGGTTTAGGGTTCGGGCTAGGGTTAGGGTTAGGGGACGGGGACGGTTTAGGGTCCAGGTGAGGGTACGACAACGGTTTAGGGTGAGCGTACGTGTGAGGGCACGGGTTAGTGTTAGCATACGGGTTAGGATTAGGGGACGGGTGAGGGTAAGGCTTCGGGGAAGGGTTAGGGTTAGGGTTCGGGCTAGGGTTAGGGTTCGGGGACGGGGACGGTTTAGGGTCCAGGTGAGGGTACGACAACGGTTTAGGGTGAGCGTACGTGTGAGGGCACGGGTTAGTGTTAGCATACGGGTCAGCATTGGGGACGGGTGAGGGTAAGGCTTCGGTGAAGGGTTAGGTTTAGGGTTCGGGCTAGGGTAAGGGTTAGGGGACGGGGACGGTTTAGGGTCCAGGTGAGGGTACGACAATGGTTTAGGGTGAGCGTACGAGTGAGGGCACGGGTTAGTGTTAGCGTACTGGTTAGGATTAGGGGACGGGTGAGGGTAAGGCTTCAGGGAAGGGTTAGGGTTAGGGTTCGGGCTAGGGTTACGGTTAGGGGACAGGGATGGTTTAGGGTCAGGTGAGGGTACGACAACGGTTTAGGGTGAGCGTACGTGTCAGGGCACGGGTTAGTGTTAGCGAACGGGTTACGATTAGGGGACGGGTGAGGGTAAGGCTTCGGGGAAGTGTTAGGGTTAGGGTTCGGGCTAGGCTTAGGGTTAGGGGACGGGGATGGTTTAGGGTCCAGGGGAGGATACGACAACGGTTTAGGGTGAGCGTACGTGTGAGGGCACGGGTTAGTGTTAGCGTACGGGTTAGGATTAGAGGACGGGTGAGGGTAAGGCTTCCGGGAAGGGTTAGGGTTAGGGTTAGGGCTAGGGTTACGGTTAGGGGACGGGGACGGTTTAGGGTCCAGGTGAGTGCACGACAACGGTTTTGGGTGAGCGTACGTGTGAGGACACGGGTTAGTGTTAGCGTACGGGTTAGGATTAGGGCACGGGTGAGGGTAAGGCTTCGGGGAAGGGTTAGGGTTAGTGTTCGGGCTAGGGTTAGGGTTAGGGGACGGGGACGGTTTAAGGTCCAGGTGAGGGTACGACAACGGTTTAGGGTGAGCATACGTGTGAGGGCACGGGTTAGTGTTAGCGTACGGGTTAGGATTAGGGGATGGGTGAGGGTAGGCTTCGGTGAAGGGTTAGGGTTAGGGTTCGGGCTAGGGTTACGGTTAGGGGACGGGACGGTTTTGGGTCCAGGTGACGGTACGACAACGGTTTAGGTTGAGTGTACGTGTGAGGGCATGGGTTAGTGTTATCGTATGGGTTAGGATTAGGGGACGGGTGAGGTAAGGCTTCGGGTAATGGTTAGGGTTAGGATTTGGCTAGGGTTATGGTTAGGGAACAGGGACGGTTTAGAGTCCAGGTGAGGGTACGTGAACGGTTTAGGGTGTGAGTACGTTTGACAGCACGGGTTAGTGTTAGCGTACGGGTTAGGATTAGGGGACGGGTGAGGGTAAGGCTTCGGGGAAGGGTTAGGGTTAGGTGTCGGGCTAGGGTTAGGGTTAGGGGACGGGGACCGTTTAGGCTCCAGGTGAGTGCACGAGAACGGTTTACGGTGAGCGTACGTGCGAGGGTATGGGTTAGTGTTACCCTACGGATTAGGATTAGGGGACGGGTGAGGGTAAGGCTTCCGGGAAGGGTTAGGGTTAGGGTTCGGGCTAGGGTTAGGGTTAGGGGATGGAGACGGTTCAGGGTCCAGGTGAGGGTACGACATCGGTTTAGGGTGAGCGTACGTGTGAGGGCACGGGTTAGTGTTAGCGTACGGGTTAGGGTTAGGGGACGGGAGGGTAAGGCTTCGGGGAAGGGTTAGGGTTAGTGTTCGGGCTAGGGTTAGGGTTAGGGGACGGGGACGGTTTAAGGTCCAGGTGAGGGTACGAGAACAGTTTCGGGTGAACGTACGTGTGAGGGCATGGGTTAGTGTTAGCGTACGGGTTAGGATTAGGGGACGGGTGAGGGTAAGGCTTAGGGGAAGGGTTAGGGTTACGGTTCGGGCTAGGGTTAGGGTTAGGGGACGGGGACGGTTTAGGGTCCAGGTGAGGGTACGACAACGGTTTAGGGTGAGCGTACGTGTGAGGGCACGGGTTAGTGTTAGCGTACTGGTTAGTATTAGGGGACGGGTGAGAGTAAGGCTTCGGGGAGGGGTTAGGTTTAGGGTTCGGGCTAGGGTTAGGGTTAGGGGACGGGGACGGTTTAGGGTCCAGGTGAGGGTACGACAACGGTTTAGGATGAGCGTACGTGTGAGGGCACGGGTTAGTGTTAGCATACGGGTTAGAATTAAGTGGACAGGTGAGGGTAAGGCTTCGGGGAAGGGTTAGGGTTAGGGTTCGGGCTAGGGTTAGGGTTAGGGGACAGGGCCGGTTTAGGGTAGGTGAGGGTACGACAACGGTTTAGGGTGAGCGTACGTGTGAGGGCACGGGTTAGTGTTAGCGTACGGGTCAGGATTAGGGGACGGGTGAGGGTAAGGCTTCGGTGAAGTGTTAGGGTTAGTGTTCGGGCTAGGGTTAGGGTTAGGGGACGGGGACGGTTTAGGGTCCAGGTGAGGGTACGACAACGGTTTAGGGTGAGCGTACGTCTGAGGGCACGGGTTAGTGTTAGCGTACGGGTTAGGATTAGGGGACGGGTGAGGGTAAGGTTTCGGGGAAGGGTTAGGATTAGGGTTCGGGCTAGGGTTAGGGTTAGGGGACGGGGACGGTTTAGGGTCCAGGTGAGGGTATGAGAACGTTTTAGGGTCAGCGTATGTGTGAGGGCATGGGTTAGTGTTAGCGTATGGGTTAGGATTAGGGGACAGGTCAGGGTAATGCTTCGGGGAAGGGTTAGGGTTAGGGTTCGGGCTAGGGTTAGGGTTAGGTGACGGGGACGGTTTAGGGTCCAGGTGAGGGTACGACAATGGTTTAGGGTGAGCGTACGTGTGAGGGCACGGGTTAGTGTTAGCGTACGGGTTAGGATTAGGGGACGGGTGAGGGTAAGGCTTCGGGGAAGGGTTAGGTTTAGGGTTCGTGCTAGGGTTAGGGTTAGGGCACGGGGACGGTTTAGGGTCCAGGTGAGGGTACGACAACGGTTTAGGATGAGCTTACGTGTGAGGGCACGGGTTAGTGTTAGCATACGGGTAAGAATTAAGTGGACAGGTGAGGGTAAGGCTTCGGGGAAGGGTTAGGGTTAGGGTTCGGGCTAGGGTTAGGGTTAGGGGACAGGGCCGGTTTAGGGTCCAGGTGAGGGTACGACAACGGTTTAGGGTGAGCGTACGTGTGAGAGCACGGGTTAGTGTTAGCGTACGGGTCAGGATTAGGGGACGGGTGAGGGTAAGGCTTCGGGGAAGTGTTAGGGTTAGCGTTCGGGCTAGGGTTAGGGTTAGGGGACGGGGTCCGTTTAGGGTCCAGGTGAGGGTACGACAATGGTTTAGGGTGAGCGTACATGTGAGGGCACGGGTTAGTGTTAGCGTACGGGTTAGGATTAGGGGACGGGTGAGGGTAAGGCTTCGGGGAAGTGTTAGGGTTAGGGTTTGGTCTAGGGTTAGGGTTAGGGGACGGGGACGGTTTAGGGTCCACGTGAGGGTACGAGAACGGTTTAGGGTGAGCGTACGTGTGAGGGCACGAGTTAGTGTTAGCGTACGTGTTAGGATTAGGGGACGGGTGAGGGTAAGGCTTCGGGGAAGGGTTAGGGTTAGGGTTCGGGCTAGGGTTAGTGTTAGGGGACGGGGACGGTTTAGGGTCCAGGTGAGGGTACGACAACGGTTTAGGGTGAGCGTACGTGTGAGGGCACGGGTTA
This sequence comes from Lagenorhynchus albirostris, assembly GCF_949774975.1. Classification (NCBI taxonomy): domain Eukaryota; kingdom Metazoa; phylum Chordata; class Mammalia; order Artiodactyla; family Delphinidae; genus Lagenorhynchus; species Lagenorhynchus albirostris. The sequence goes on from NC_083109.1 coordinate 63,092,957, forward strand.
GTGTTAGCTTATGGGTTAGGATTAGGGGACGGGTGAGGGTAAGGCTTCGGGGAAGTGTTAGGGTTAGGGTTCGGGCTAGGGTTAGGGTTACGGGACGGGGATGGTTTAGGGTCCAGGTGAGGATACGACAACGGTTTAGGGTGAGCGTACGTGTGAGGGCACGGGTTAGTGTTAGCATACGGGTTAGGATTAGGGGACGGGTGAGGGTAAGGCTTCGGGGAAGGGTTAGGGTTAGGGTTCGGGGACGGGGACGGTTTAGAGTCCAGGTGAGGGTACGACAACGGTTTAGGGTGAGCGTACGTGTGAGGGCACGGGTTAGTGTTAGCGTACGGGTCAGTATTAGGGGACGGGTGAGGGTAAGGCTTCGGTGAAGGGTTAGGGTTAGGGTTCGGGCTAGGGTTAGGGTTAGGGGACGGGGACGGTTTAGGGTCCAGGTGAGGGTACGACAACGGTTTAGGGTGAGCGTACGTGTGAGGGCACGGGTTAGTGTTAGCGTACGGGTTAGGATTAGGGGACGGGTGAGGGTAAGGCTTCGGGGAAGGGTTAGGGTTAGGGTTCGGGCTAGGGTTACGGTTAGGGGACGGGGACGGTTTAGGGTCAGGTGAGGGTACGACAACGGTTTAGGGTGAGCATACGTGTCAGGGCACGGGTTAGTGTTAGCGAACGGGTTAGGATTAGGGGACGGGTGAGGGTAAGATTCGGGGAAGTGTTAGGGTTAGGGTTCGGGCTAGGCTTAGGGTTAGGGGACGGGGATGGTTTAGGGTCCAGGTGAGGATACGACAACGGTTTAGGGTGAGCGTACGTGTGAGGGCACGGGTTAGTGTTAGCATACGGGTTAGGATTAGGGGACGGGTGAGTGTAAGGCTTCGGGGAAGTGTTAGGGTTAGGGTTCGGGCTAGGGTTAGGGTTAGGGGACGGGGACGGTTTAGGGTCCAGGTGAGGGTACGACAACGGTTTAGGGTGAGCGTACGATTGAGGGCACGGGTTAGTGTTAGCGTACGGGTCAGGATTAGGTGAAGTGTGAGGGTAAGGCTTCGGTGAAGGGTTAGGGTTAGGGTTCGGGCTAGGGTTAGGGTTAGGGGATGGGGACCGTTTAGGGTCCAGGTGAGGGTACGACAACGGTTTAGGGTGAGCGTACGTGTGAGGGCACGGGTTAGTGTTAGCGTACGGGTTAGGATTAGGGGACGGGTGAGGGTAAGGCTTCGGGGAAGGGTTAGGGTTAGGGTTCGGGCTAGGTTTAGGGTTAGAGGACGGGGACGGTTTAGGGTCCAGGTGAGGGTACGACAACGGTTTAGGGTGGGCGTACGTGTGAGGGCACGGGTTAGTGTTAGCGTACGGGTTAGGATTAGGGGACGGGTGAGGGTAAAGCTTCGGGGAACTGTTAGGTTTAGGGTGCGGGCTAGGGTTAGGGTTAGGGGACAGGGGCGGTTTAGGGTCCAGGTGAGGGTACGACAACGGTTTAGAGTGAGCGTACGTGTGAGGGCACGGGTTAGTGTTAGTGTAGGTGTTAGGATTAGGGTACGGGTGAGGGTAAGGCTTCAGGGAAGTGTTAGGGTTAGGGTTTTGGCTAGGGATAGGGTTAGGGAACGGGGACGGTTTAGGGTCTAGGTGAGGGTACGAGAACGGTTTAGGGTGAGCGTACGTTTGAGGGCACAGGTTAGTGTTAGCGTACCGGTTAGTATTAGTGGACGGATGAGGGTAAGGCTTCGTGTAAGGGTTAGGTTTAGGGTTCGGGCTAGGGTTAGGGTTAGGGGACGGGGACGGTTTAGGGTCCAGGTGAGGGTACGACAACGGTTTAGGGTGAGCGTTCGTGTGAGGGCACGGGTTAGTGTCAGCGTACGGGTTAGGATTAGGGAACGGGTGAGGGTAAGGCTTCGGGGAAGGGTTAGGGTTAGGGTTCGGGCTAGAGTTAGGGTTAGGGGACAGGGCCGGGTTGGGTCCAGGTGAGGGTACAACAACGGTTTAGGGTGAGCGTACGTGTGAGGGCACGGGTTAGTGTTAGCGTACGGGTTAGGATTAGGGGACGGGTGAGGGTAAGGCTTCGGGGAAGTGTTAGGGTTAGGGTTTGGGCTAGGGTTAGGGTTAGGGGACGGGGACGGTTTAGGGTCCACGTGAGGGTACGAGAACGGTTTAGGGTGAGCGTACGTGTGAGGGCACGGGTTAGTGTTAGCGTATGGGTTAGGATTAGGGGACGTGTCAGGGTAATGCTTCTGGGAAGGGTTAGGGTTAGGGTTTGGGCTAGGGTTATGGTTAGGGGCGGGGACGGTTTAGGGTCCAGGTGAGTGCACGACAACGGTTTAGGGTGAGCGTACGTGTGAGGGCACGGGTTAGTGTTAGCGTACGGGTTAGGATTAGGGGACGGGTGAGGGTGAGGCTTCGGGGAAGGGTTAGGTTTAGGGTTCGGGCTAGGGTTAGGGTTAGGGGACGGGGACGGTTTAGGGTCCAGGTGAGGGTACGACAACGGTTTAGGGTGAGCGTACGTGTGAGGGCACGGTTAGTGTTTGCGTACGTGTTAGGATTAACTGCCGGGTGAGGGTAAGGCTTCGGGGAAGGGTTAGGGTTAGGGTTTGGGCTAGGGTTAGGGTTAGGGGACGGGGACGGTTTAGGGATCAGGTGAGGGTACGACAACAGTTTAGGGTGAGCGTACGTATGAGGGCACGGGTTAGTGTTAGCGTACAGGTTAGGATTAGGGGACGGGTGAGGGTAAGGCTTCGGGGAAGGGTTAGGGTTAGGGTTTGGGCTAGGGTTAGGGTTAGGGTTCGGGCTAGGGTTAGGGTTCGGGGACGGGGACGGTTTAGGGTCCAGGTGAGGGTACGACAACGGTTTAGGGTGAGCGTATGTGTGAGGGCACGGGTTAGTGTTAGCATACGGGTCAGGATTAGGGGACGGGTGAGGGTAAGGCTTCGGTGAAGGGTTAGGTTTAGGGTTCGGGCTAGGGTTAGGGTTAGGGGACGGGGACGGTTTAGGGTCCAGGTGAGGGTACGACAATGGTTTAGGGTGAGCGTACGAGTGAGGGCACGGGTTAGTGTTAGCGTACTAGTTAGGATTAGGGGACGGGTGAGGGTAAGGCTTCAGGGAAGGGTTAGGGTTAGGGTTCGGGCTAGGGTTACGGTTAGGGGACAGGGACGGTTTAGGGTCAGGTGAGGGTACGACAACGGTTTAGGGTGAGCGTACGTGTCAGGGCACGGGTTAGTGTTAGCGAACGGGTTACGATTAGGGGACGGGTGAGGGTAAGGCTTCGGGGAAGTGTTAGGGTTAGGGTTCGGGCTAGGCTTAGGGTTAGGGGAAGGGGATGGTTTAGGGTCCAGGGGAGGATACGACAACGGTTTAGGGTGAGCGTACGTGTGAGGGCACGGGTTAGTGTTAGCGTACGGGTTAGGATTAGAGGACGGGTGAGGGTAAGGCTTCCGGGAAGGGTTAGGGTTAGGGTTAGGGCTAGGGTTACGGTTAGGGGACGGGGACGGTTTAGGGTCCAGGTGAGTGCACGACAACGGTTTTGGGTGAGTGTACGTGTGAGGACACGGGTTAGTGTTAGCGTACGGGTTAGGATTAGGGCACGGGTGAGGGTAAGGCTTCGGGGAAGGGTTAGGGTTAGGGTTCGGGCTAGGGTTAGGGTTAGGGGACGGGGACGGTTTAAGGTCCAGGTGAGGGTACGACAACGGTTTAGGGTGAGCATACGTGTGAGGGCACGGGTTAGTGTTAGCGTACGGGTTAGGATTAGGGGATGGGTGAGGGTAGGCTTCGGTGAAGGGTTAGGGTTAGGGTTCGGGCTAGGGTTACGGTTAGGGGACGGGACGGTTTTGGGTCCAGGCGAGGGTACGACAACGGTTTAGGTTGAGTGTACGTGTGAGGGCATGGGTTAGTGTTATCGTATGGGTTAGGATTAGGGGACGGGTGAGGGTAAGGCTTCGGGTAATGGTTAGGGTTAGGATTTGGCTAGGGTTATGGTTAGGGAACAGGGACGGTTTAGAGTCCAGGTGAGAGTACGTGAACGATTTAGGGTGTGAGTACGTTTGACAGCACGGGTTAGTGTTAGCGTACGGGTTAGGATTAGGGGACGGGTGAGGGTAAGGCTTCGGGGAAGGGTTAGGGTTAGGTGTCGGGCTAGGGTTAGGGTTAGGGGACGGGGACCGTTTAGGCTCCAGGTGAGTGCACGAGAACGGTTTACGGTGAGCGTACGTGCGAGGGTATGGGTTAGTGTTACCCTACGGATTAGGATTAGGGGACGGGTGAGGGTAAGGCTTCCGGGAAGGGTTAGGGTTAGGGTTCGGGCTAGGGTTAGGGTTAGGGGATGGAGACGGTTCAGGGTCCAGGTGAGGGTACGACATCGGTTTAGGGTGAGAGTACGTGTGAGGGCACGGGTTAGTGTTAGCGTACGGGTTAGGGTTAGGGGACGGGAGGGTAAGGCTTCGGGGAAGGGTTAGGGTTAGTGTTCGGGCTAGGGTTAGGGTTAGGGGACGGGGACGGTTTAAGGTCCAGGTGAGGGTACGAGAACAGTTTCGGGTGAACGTACGTGTGAGGGCATGGGTTAGTGTTAGCGTACGGGTTAGGATTAGAGGACGGGTGAGGGTAAGGCTTAGGGGAAGGGTTAGGGTTAGGGTTCGGGCTAGGGTTAGGGTTAGGGGACGGGGACGGTTTAGGGTCCAGGTGAGGGTACGACAACGGTTTAGGGTGAGCGTACGTGTGAGGGCACGGGTTAGTGTTAGCGTACTGGTTAGTATTAGGGGACGGGTGAGAGTAAGGCTTCGGGGAAGGGTTAGGTTTAGGGTTCGGGCTAGGGTTAGGGTTAGGGGACGGGGACGGTTTAGGGTCCAGGTGAGGGTACGACAACGGTTTAGGATGAGCGTACGTGTGAGGGCACGGGTTAGTGTTAGCATACGGGTTAGAATTAAGTGGACAGGTGAGGGTAAGGCTTCGGGGAAGGGTTAGGGTTAGGGTTCGGGCTAGGGTTAGGGTTAGGGGACAGGGCCGGTTTAGGGTAGGTGAGGGTACGACAACGGTTTAGGGTGAGCGTACGTGTGAGGGCACGGGTTAGTGTTAGCGTACGGGTCAGGATTAGGGGACGGGTGAGGGTAAGGCTTCGGTGAAGGGTTAGGGTTAGTGTTCGGGCTAGGGTTAGGGTTAGGGGACGGGGACGGTTTAGGGTCCAGGTGAGGGTACGACAACGGTTTAGGGTGAGCGTACGTCTGAGGGCACGGGTTAGTGTTAGCGTACGGGTTAGGATTAGGGGACGGGTGAGGGTAAGGTTTCGGGGAAGGGTTAGGATTAGGGTTCGGGCTAGGGTTAGGGTTAGGGGACGGGGACGGTTTAGGGTCCAGGTGAGGGTATGAGAACGTTTTAGGGTCAGCGTATGTGTGAGGGCATGGGTTAGTGTTAGCGTATGGGTTAGGATTAGGGGACAGGTCAGGGTAATGCTTCGGGGAAGGGTTAGGGTTAGGGTTCGGGCTAGGGTTAGGGTTAGGTGACGGGGACGGTTTAGGGTCCAGCTGAGGGTACGACAATGGTTTAGGGTGAGCGTACGTGTGAGGGCACGGGTTAGTGTTAGCGTACGGGTTAGGATTAGGGGACGGGTGAGGGTAAGGCTTCGGGGAAGGGTTAGGTTTAGGGTTCGTGCTAGGGTTAGGGTTAGGGCATGGGGACGGTTTAGGGTCCAGGTGAGGGTACGACAACGGTTTAGGATGAGCTTACGTGTGAGGGCACGGGTTAGTGTTAGCATACGGGTAAGAATTAAGTGGACAGGTGAGGGTAAGGCTTCGGGGAAGGGTTAGGGTTAGGGTTCGGGCTAGGGTTAGGGTTAGGGGACAGGGCCGGTTTAGGGTCCAGGTGAGGGTACGACAACGGTTTAGGGTGAGCGTACGTGTGAGAGCACGGGTTAGTGTTAGCGTACGGGTCAGGATTAGGGGACGGGTGAGGGTAAGGCTTCGGGGAAGTGTTAGGGTTAGCGTTCGGGCTAGGGTTAGGGTTAGGGGACGGGGTCCGTTTAGGGTCCAGGTGAGGGTACGACAATGGTTTAGGGTGAGCGTACATGTGAGGGCACGGGTTAGTGTTAGCGTACGGGTTAGGATTAGGGGACGGGTGAGGGTAAGGCTTCGGGGAAGTGTTAGGGTTAGGGTTTGGTCTAGGGTTAGGGTTAGGGGACGGGGACGGTTTAGGGTCCACGTGAGGGTACGAGAACGGTTTAGGGTGAGCGTACGTGTGAGGGCACGAGTTAGTGTTAGCGTACGTGTTAGGATTAGGGGACGGGTGAGGGTAAGGCTTCGGGGAAGGGTTAGGGTTAGGGTTCGGGCTAGGGTTAGTGTTAGGGGACGGGGACGGTTTAGGGTCCAGGTGAGGGTACGACAACGGTTTAGGGTGAGCGTACGTGTGAGGGCACGGGTTAGTGTTAGCTTATGGGTTAGGATTAGGGGACGGGTGAGGGTAAGGCTTCGGGGAAGTGTTAGGGTTAGGGTTCGGGCTAGGGTTAGGGTTACGGGACGGGGATGGTTTAGGGTCCAGGTGAGGATACGACAACGGTTTAGGGTGAGCGTACGTGTGAGGGCACGGGTTAGTGTTAGCATACGGGTTAGGATTAGGGGACGGGTGAGGGTAAGGCTTCGGGGAAGGGTTAGGGTTAGGGTTCGTGCTAGGGTTAGGGTTCGGGGACGGGGACGGTTTAGAGTCCAGGTGAGGGTACGACAACGGTTTAGGGTGAGCGTACGTGTGAGGGCACGGGTTAGTGTTAGCGTACGGGTCAGTATTAGGGGACGGGTGAGGGTAAGGCTTCGGTGAAGGGTTAGGGTTAGGGTTCGGGCTAGGGTTAGGGTTAGGGGACGGGGACGGTTTAGGGTCCAGGTGAGGGTACGACAACGGTTTAGGGTGAGCGTACGTGTGAGGGCACGGGTTAGTGTTAGCGTACGGGTTAGGATTAGGGGACGGGTGAGGGTAAGGCTTCGGGGAAGGGTTAGGGTTAGGGTTCGGGCTAGGGTTACGGTTAGGGGACGGGGACGGTTTAGGGTCAGGTGAGGGTACGACAACTGTTTAGGGTGAGCGTACGTGTCAGGGCACGGGTTAGTGTTAGCGAACGGGTTAGGATTAGGGGACGGGTGAGGGTAAGGCTTCGGGGAAGTGTTAGGGTTAGGGTTCGGGCTAGGCTTAGGGTTAGGGGACGGGGATGGTTTAGGGTCCAGGTGAGGATACGACAACGGTTTAGGGTGAGCGTACGTGTGAGGGCACGGGTTAGTGTTAGCATACGGGTTAGGATTAGGGGACGGGTGAGTGTAAGGCTTCGGGGAAGTGTTAGGGTTAGGGTTCGGGCTAGGGTTAGGGTTAGGGGACGGGTACGGTTTAGGGTCCAGGTGAGGGTACGACAACGGTTTAGGGTGAGCGTACGATTGAGGGCACGGGTTAGTGTTAGCGTACGGGTCAGGATTAGGTGAAGTGTGAGGGTAAGGCTTCGGTGAAGGGTTAGGGTTAGGGTTCGGGCTAGGGTTAGGGTTAGGGGATGGGGACCGTTTAGGGTCCAGGTGAGGGTACGACAACGGTTTAGGGTGAGCGTACGTGTGAGGGCACGGGTTAGTGTTAGCGTACGGGTTAGGATTAGGGGACGGGTGAGGGTAAGGCTTCGGGGAAGGGTTAGGGTTAGGGTTCGGGCTAGGTTTAGGGTTAGAGGACGGGGACGGTTTAGGGTCCAGGTGAGGGTACGACAACGGTTTAGGGTGGGCGTACGTGTGAGGGCTCGGGTTAGTGTTAGCGTACGGGTTAGGATTAGGGGACGGGTGAGGGTAAAGCTTCGGGGAACTGTTAGGTTTAGGGTGCGGGCTAGGGTTAGGGTTAGGGGACAGGGGCGGTTTAGGGTCCAGGTGAGGGTACGACAACGATTTAGAGTGAGCGTACGTGTGAGGGCACGGGTTAGTGTTAGTGTAGGTGTTAGGATTAGGGTACGGGTGAGGGTAAGGCTTCAGGGAAGTGTTAGGGTTAGGGTTTTGGCTAGGGATAGGGTTAGGGAACGGGGACGGTTTAGGGTCTAGGTGAGGGTACGAGAACGGTTTAGGGTGAGCGTACGTTTGAGGGCACAGGTTAGTGTTAGCGTACCGGTTAGTATTAGGGGACGGATGAGGGTAAGGCTTCGGGTAAGGGTTAGGTTTAGGGTTCGGGCTAGGGTTAGGGTTAGGGGACGGGGACGGTTTAGGGTCCAGGTGAGGGTACGACAACGGTTTAGGGTGAGCGTTCGTGTGAGGGCACGGGTTAGTGTCAGCGTACGGGTTAGGATTAGGGGACGGGTGAGGGTAAGGCTTCGGGGAAGGGTTAGGGTTAGGGTTCGGGCTAGAGTTAGGGTTAGGGGACAGGGCCGGGTAGGGTCCAGGTGAGGGTACAACAACGGTTTAGGGTGAGCGTACGTGTGAGGGCACGGGTTAGTGTTAGCGTACGGGTTAGGATTAGGGGACGGGTGAGGGTAAGGCTTCGGGGAAGTGTTAGGGTTAGGGTTTGGGCTAGGGTTAGGGTTAGGGGACGGGGACGGTTTAGGGTCCACGTGAGGGTACGAGAACGGTTTAGGGTGAGCGTACGTGTGAGGGCACGGGTTAGTGTTAGCGTATGGTTTAGGATTAGGGGACGTGTCAGGGTAATGCTTCTGGGAAGGGTTAGGGTTAGGGTTTGGGCTAGGGTTATGGTTAGGGGCGGGGACGGTTTAGGGTCCAGGTGAGGGTACGACAACGGTTTAGGGTGAGCGTACGTGTGAGGGCACGGGTTAGTGTTAGCGTACGGGTTAGGATTAGGGGACGGGTGAGGGTGAGGCTTCGGGGAAGGGTTAGGTTTAGGGTTCGGGCTAGGGTTAGGGTTAGGGTTAGGGGACGGGGACGGTTTAGGGTCCAGGTGAGGGTACGACAACGGTTTAGGGTGAGCGTACGTGTGAGGGCACGGTTAGTGTTTGCGTACGGGTTAGGATTAACTGCCGGGTGAGGGTAAGGCTTCGGGGAAGGGTTAGGGTTAGGGTTTGGGCTAGGGTTAGGGTTAGGGGACGGGGATGGTTTAGGGATCAGGTGAGGGTACGACAACAGTTTAGGGTGAGCGTACGTATGAGGGCACGGGTTAGTGTTAGCGTACAGGTTAGGATTAGGGGACGGGTGAGGGTAAGGCTTCGGGGAAGGGTTAGGGTTAGGGTTTGGGCTAGGGTTAGGGTTAGGGTACGGGGACCGTTTAGGGTCCAGGTGAGGGTACGACAACGGTTTAGGGTGAGCGTACGTGTGAGGGCACGGGTTAGTGTTAGCGTACGGGTTAGGTTTAGGGGACGGGTGAGGGTGAGGCTTCGGTGAAGGGTTAGGTTTAGGGTTCGGGCTAGGGTTAGGGTTAGGGGACGGGGACCGTTTAGGGTCCAGGTGAGGGTACGACAACGGTTTAGGGTGAGCGTATGTGTGAGGGCACGGGTTAGTGTTAGCGTACGGGTTAGGATTAGGGGACGGGTGAGGGTAAGGCTTCGGGGAAGGGTTAGGGTTAGGGTTTGGGCTAGGGTTAGGGTTAGGGAACGGGGACGGTTTAGGGTCCACGTGAGTGTATGAGAACGGTTTAGGGTGTGCGTACGTGTGAGGGCACGGGTTAGTGTTAGCGTATAGGTTAGGATTAAGGGACGTGTCAGGTTAATGCTTCGGGGAAGGGTTAGGGGTAGGGTTTGGGCTAGGTTTAGGGTTAGGGGACGGGGACGGTTTAGGGTCCAGGTGAGGGTACGACAACGCTTTAGGGTGGGCGTACGTGTGAGGGCACGGGTTAGTGTTAACGTACGGGGTAGGATTAGGGGACGGTTGAGGGTAAGGCTTCGGGGAAGCCTTAGGGTTAGGATTTGGGCTAGGGTTAGGGTTAGGGTTAGGGGACGGGGACGGTTTAGGGTCCAGGTGAGGGTACGAGAACGGTTTAGGGTGAGCGTACGTGTGAGGGCACGGGTTAGTGTTAGCGTACGGGTTAGGATTAGGGGACGGGTGAGGGTAAGGCTTCGGGGAAGGGTTAGGGTTAGGGTTCGGGCTAGGGTTAGGGTTAGGGGACAGGGGCGGTTTAGGGTCCAGGTGAGGGTACGACAACGGTTTAGGGTGAGCGTACGTGTAAGGGCACGGGTTAGTGTTAGCGTACGGGTTAGGATTAGGGGACGGGTGAGGGTAAGGCTTCGGGGAAGTGTTAGGGTTAGGGTTTGGGCTAGGGTTAGGGTTAGGGGACGGGGACAGTTTAGGGTCCACGTGAGGGTACGAGAACGGCTTAGGTTGAGCGTACGTGTGAGGGAACGGGTTAGTGTTAGCGTACGGGTTAGGATTAGGGGAAGGGTGAGTGTAAGGCTTCGGGGAAGGTTAGGGTTAGCGTTTGGGCTAGGGTTAGGGTTAGGGGACGGGGGCGGTTTAGGTTCCAGGTGAGGGTACGACAACGGTTTAGGGTGAGCGTACGTGTGAGAGCACGGGTTAGTGTTAGCGTACCGGTTAGTATTAGGGGACGGGTGAGGGTGAGGCTTCGGTGATGGGTTAGGGTTAGTGTTTGGGCTAGGGTTAGGGTTAGGGGACGGGGACGGTTTAGGGTCCAGGTGAGGGTACGACAACGGTTTAGGGTGAGCGTACGTGTGAGGGCACGGGTTAGTGTTAGCGTACGGGTTAGGATTAGGGTACGGGTGAGGGTAAGGCTTCGGGGAAGTGTTAGGTTTAGGGTTTTGGCTAGGGATAGGATTAGTGGACGGGGACGGTTGAGGGTCCAGGTGAGGGTACGAGAACGGTTTATGGTGAGCGTACGTTTGAGGGCAAGGGTTAGTGTTAGCGTACGGGTTAGGATTAGGGGACGGGTGAGGGTAAGGCTTCGGGGAAGGGTTAGGGCTAGGGTTCGGGCTAGGGTTAGGGTTAGGGTCGGAGACGGTTTAGGGTCCAGGTGAGGATACAACAACGGTTTAGTGTGAGCGTACGTGTTAGGGCACAGATTAGTGTTAGCGTACGGGTTAGGATTAAGCGCCGGGTGAGGGTAAAGCTTCAGGGAAGGGTTAGAGTTAGGGTTTGGGCTAGGGTTAGGGTTAGGGGATGAGGACGGTTTAGGTTCCAGGTGAGGGTACGACAACGGTTTAGGGTGAGCGTACGTGTGAGGGCACGGGTTAGTGTTAGCGTACGGGTTAGGTTTAGGGGACGGGTGAGGGTAAGGCTTCGGGGAAGTGTTAGGGTTAGGGTTCGGGCTAGGGTTAGGGTTAGGGTATGCGGACGGTTTAGGGTCTAGGTGAGGGTACGAGAACGGTTTAGGGTGAGCGTACGTGTGAGGGCACGGGTTAGTGTTAGCGTACGGGTTAGGTTTAGGGGACGGGTCAGGGTAATGCTTCGGGGAAGGGTTAGGGTTAGGGTTCGGGCTAGGGTTAGGGTTAGGGGACGGGGACTGTTTAGGGTCCAGGTGAGGGTACGACAACGGTTTAGGGTGAGCGTACGTGTGAGGGCATGGGTTAGTGTTAGCGTACGGGTTAGGATTAGGGGACGGGTGAGGGTAAGGCTTCAGGAAAGGCTTAGGGTTAGGATTTGGGCTAGGGTTAGGGTTAGGGTTAGGGGACGGGGACGGTTTAGGGTCCAGGTGAGGGTACGAGAACGGTTTAGGGTGAGCGTACGTGTGAGGGCACGGGTTAGTGTTAGCGTACGGGTTAGGAATAGGTGACGGGTGAGGGTAAGGCTTCGGGGAAGGGTTAGGGTTAGGGTTCGGGCTAGGGTTAGGGTTAGGGGACAGGGGCAGTTTAGGGTCCAGGTGAGGGTACGACAACGGTTTAGGGTTAGCGTACATGTAAGGGCACGGGTTAGTGTTAGCGTACGGGTTAGGATTAGGGGACGGGTGAGGGTAAGGCTTCGGGGAAGTGTTAGGGTTAGGGTTTTGGCTAGGGATAGGGTTAGGGTACGGGGGCGGTTTCGGGTCCATGTGAGGGTACGACAACGGTTTAGTGAGAGCTTACGTGTGAGGGCATGGATTAGTGTTAGTGTACGGGTTAGGATTAAGGGCCGGGTGAGGGTAAGGCTTCGGGGAAGGGTTCGGGTTAGGGTTCGGGCTAGGGTTAGGTTTAGGGTACGGGGACGGATTAGGGTCCAGGTGAGGGTACGACAACGGTTTAGGGTGAGCGTATGTGTGAGGACACGGGTTAGTGTTAGCATATGGGTTAGGATTAGGGGACGGGTGAGGGTAAGGCTTCGGGGAAGTGTTAGGGTTAGGGTTTGGGCTAGGGTTAGGGTTAGGGGACGGGGACGGTTTAGGGTCCAGGTGAGGGTACGAGAACGGTTTAGGGTGAGCGTACATGTGAGGGTATGGGTTAGTGATAGCATATGGGTTAGAATTAGGGGACGGGTGAGGGTAAGGCTTTGGGGAAGGGTTAAGGTTAGTGTTCGGGCTAGGGTTAGGGTTAGGGGACGGGGACGGTTTAGGGTCCAGGTGAGGGTACGACAACGGTTTAGGGTGAGCGTACGTGTGAGGGCACGGGTTAGTGTTAGCGTACCGGTTAGTATTAGGGGACGGTTGAGGGTAAGGCTTCGGGGAAGGGTTAGGGTTAGGGTTTGGGCCAGGGTTAGGGTTAGGGAACGGGGACGGTTTAGGGTCCAGCTGAGGGTACGACAACGGTTTAGGGTGAGCGTACGTGTGAGGGCACGGGTTAGTGTTAGCGTACGGGTTAGGATTAGGGGACGGGTGAGGGTAAGGCTTCGGGGAAGGTTAGGGTTAGCGTTTGGGCTAGGGTAAGGGTTAGGGGACGGGGACGGTTTAGGGTCCAAGTGAGGGTACGACAACAGTTTAGGGTGAGCGTACGTGTGAGGGCACGGGTTAGTGTTAGCGTACGGGTTAGGATTAGGGGACGGGTGAGGGTAAGGCTTCGGGGAAGAGTTAGGGTTAGGGTTTGGGCTAGGTTTAGGGTAAGGGGACGGGGACGGTTTAGGGTCCACGTGAGTGTACGAGAACGGTTTAGGGTGAGCGTACGTGTGAGGGCATGGGTTAGTGTTAGCGTATGGGTTAGGATTAGGGGACGGGTCAGGGTAATGCTTCGGGGAAGGGTTAGGGTTAGGGATCGGGCTAGGGTTAGGGTTAGGGGACGGGGACGGTTTAGGGTCAAGGTGAGGGTACGACAACGATTTAGGGTGAGCGTACGTGTGAGGGCACGGGTTAGTGTTAGCGTACGGGTTAGGATTAGGGGACGGGTGAGGGTAAGGCTTCGGGGAAGGGTTAGGTTTACGGTTCGGGCTAGGGTTAGTGTTAGGGGAGGGGTGAAGGTAAGGCTTCGGGGAAGGGTTAGCGTTAGGGTTCGGGCTAGGGTTAGGGTTAGGGGACGCGGGCGGCTTAGGGTCCCGTTGAGGGTACGATAACGGCTTAGGGTGAGCGTACGTGTGTGGGTACGAGTTAGTGTTAGCATACGGTTTAGGATTAGGGGACGGGTGAGGGTAAGGCTTCGGGGAAGGTTTTGGGCTAGGGTTCGGGCTAGGGTTAGGGTTAGGGGACGGGGACGGTTTAGGGTTCAGGTGAGGGTATGGCAACGGTTTAGGGTGAGCGTACGTGTGAGGGCACGGTTTAGTGTTAGCGTATGGGTTAGGATAGGGGACGGGTGAGGGTAAGGCTTCGGGGAAGGGTTAGTTTTAGGGTTCGGGCTAGAGTTAGGGTTAGGGGACGGGGACAGTTTAGGGTCCAGGTGAGGGTACGACAACTGTTTAGGGTGAGCGTACGTGTGAGGTCACGGGTTACTGTTAGAATACGGGTTAGGATTAGGGGACGGGTGTGGGTAAGGCTTCGGGGAAGGGTTAGGGTTAGGGTTAGGGCTAGGATAAGGGTTAGGGGACGGGGGCGGTTTAGGGTCCAGGTGAGGGTACGACAACGGATTAGGGTGAGCGTACGTGTGAGGGCACGGGTTAGTGTTAGCGTACGGTTTAGGATTAGTGGTTGGGTGAGTGTAAGGCTTCGGGGAAGGGTAGGGTTAAGGTCCGGGCTAGAGTTAGGGTTAGGGGACGGGGACGGTTTAGGGCCCAGGTGAGGGTACGACAACGATTTAGGGTGAGCGTACGTGTGAGGGCACGGGTTAGTGTTAGCGTACGGGTTAGGATTAGGGGACGGGTGAGGGTGAGGCTTCGGGGAAGGGTTAGGGTTAGGGTTCGGGCTAGGGTTAGGGTTAGGGGACGGGGAGGGTTTAGGGATCAGGTGAGGGTACGACAACGGTTTAGGGTGAGCGTACGTGTGAGGGCACGGGTTAGTGTTAGCATACAGGTTAGGATTAGGGGACGGGTGAGGTAAGGCTTCGGGGAAGGGTTAGGTTTAGGGTTCGGGCTAGGGTTAGGGGACGGGGACGTGGACGGTTTAGGGTCCAGGTGAGGGTACGACAACGGTTTAGGGTGAGCGTACGTGTGAGGGCACGGGTTAGTGTTAGCGTACGGGTTAGGAGTAGGGGATGGGTGAGGGTAGGCTTCGGTGAAGGGTTAGGGTTAGGGTTCGGGCTAGGGTTACGGTTAGGGGACGGGGACGGTTTTGGGTCCAGGTGAGGGTACGACAACGGTTTAGGGTGAGTGTACGTGTGAGGGCATGGGTTAGCGTTAGCGTATGGGTTACAATTAGGGGACGGGTGAGGGTAAGGCCTCGGGTAAAGGTTAGGGTTAGGATTTGGCTAGGGTTATGGTTAGGGAACAGGGACGGTTTAGAGTCCAGGTGATGGTACGTGAACTGTTTAGGGTGTGAGTACGTTTGACAGCACGGGTTAGTGTTAGCGTACGGGTTAGGATTAGGGGACGGGTGAGGGTAAGGCTTCGGGGAAGGGTTAGGGTTAGGTGTCGGGCTAGGGTTAGGGTTAGGGGATGGGGACGGTTTAGGCTCCAGGTGAGTGCACGAGAACGGTTTACGGTGAGCGTACGTGCGAGGGTATGGGTTAGTGTTACCCTACGGGTTAGGATTAGGGGACGGGTGAGGGTAAGGCTTCCGGGAAGGGTTAGGGTTAGGGTTCGGGCTAGGGTTAGGGTTAGGGAACGGGGACGGTGTAGGGTCCAGGTGAGTGCACGACAACGGTTTAGGGTGAGCGTACAAGTGAGGGCACGGTTTAGTGTTAGCGTACGGGTTAAGATTAGGGGACGGGTGAGGGTAAGGCTTCGGGGAAGGGTTATGGTTAGGGTTCGGGCTAGGGTTAGGGTTAGGGGATGGAGACGGTTCAGGGTCCAGGTGAGGGTACGACAACGGTTTAGGGTGAGAGTACGTGTGAGGGCACGGGTTAGTGTTAGCGTACGTGTTAGGATTAGGGGACGGGAGGGTAAGGCTTCGGGGAAGGGTTAGGGTTAGGGTTCGGGCTAGGGTTAGGGTTAGGGGACGGGGACGGTTTAAGGTCCAGGTGAGGGTACGAGAACGGTTTAGGGTGAGCGTACGTGTGAGGGCATGGGTTAGTGTTAGCGTACGGGTTAGGATTAGGGGACGGGTGAGGGTAAGGCTTAGGGGAAGGGTTAGGGTTACGGTTCGGGCTAGGGTTAGGGTTAGGGGACGGGGACGGTTTAGGGTCCAGGTGAGGGTACGACAACGGTTTAGGGTGAGCGTACGTGTGAGGGCACGGGTTAGTGTTAGCGTACTGGTTAGTATTAGGGGACGGATGAGGGTAAGGCTTCGGGGAAGGGTTAGGGTTAGGGTTTGGGCTAGGGTTAGGGTTAGGGGACGGGGACAGTTTAGGGTCCAGGTGAGGGTATGAGAACGTTTTAGGGTCAGCGTATGTGTGAGGGCATGGGTTAGTGTTAGCGTATGGGTTAGGATTAGGGGACGGGTCAGGGTAATGCTTCGGGGAAGGGTTAGGGTTAGGGTTCGGGCTAGGGTTAGGGTTAGGTGACGGGTACGGTTTAGGGTCCAGGTGAGGGTACGACAACGGTTTAGGGTGAGCGTACGTGTGAGGGCACGGGTTAGTGTTAGCGTACGGGTTAGGATTAGGGGACGGTTGAGGGTAAGGCTTCGGGGAAGGTTTAGCGTTAGGGTTCGGGCTAGGGTTAGGGTTAGGGGACGCGGGCGGCTTAGGGTCCCGGTGAGGGTACGATAACGGTTTAGGGTGAGCGTACGTGTGAGGGTACGAGTTAGTGTTAGCATACGGTTTAGGATTAGGGGACGGGTGAGGGTAAGGCTTCGGGGAAGGGTTTGGGCTAGGGTTCGGGCTAGGGTTAGGGTTAGGGGACGGGGACGGTTTCGGGTTCAGGTGAGGGTAAGGCAACGGTTTAGGGTGAGCGTACGTGTGAGGGCACGGGTTAGTGTTAGCGTACGGGTTAGGATAGGGGACGGGTGAGGGTAAGGCTTCGGGGAAGGGTTAGGTTTAGGGTTCGGGCTAGAGTTAGGGTTAGGGGACGGGGACGGTTTAGGGTCCAGGTGAGGGTACGACAACTGTTTAGGGTGAGCGTACGTGTGAGGGCACGGGTTACTGTTAGAATACGGGTTAGGATTAGGGGACGGGTGAGGGTAAGGCTTCGGGGAAGGGTTAGGGTTAGGGTTAGGGCTAGGATAAGGGTTAGGGGACGGGGGCGGTTTAGGGTCCAGGTGAGGGTACGACAACGGATTAGGGTGAGCGTACGTGTGAGGGCACGGGTTAGTGTTAGCGTACGGGTTAGGATTAGTGGTCGGGTGAGGGTAAGGCTTCGGGGAAGGGTAGGGTTAAGGTCCGGGCTAGAGTTAGGGTTAGGGGACGGGGACGGTTTAGGGCCCAGGTGAGGGTACGACAACGGTTTAGGGTGAGCGTACGTGTGAGGGCACGGGTTAGTGTTAGCGTACGGGTTAAGATTAGGGACGGGTGAGGGTGAGGCTTCGGGGAAGGGTTAGGGTTAGGGTTCGGGCTAGGGTTAGGGTTAGGGGACGGGGAGGGTTTAGGGATCAGGTGAGGGTACGACAACGGTTTAGGGTGAGCGTACGTGTGAGGGCACGGGTTAGTGTTAGCATACAGGTTAGGATTAGGGGACGGGTGAGGTAAGGCTTCGGGGAAGGGTTAGGTTTAGGGTTCGGGCTAGGGTTAGGGGACGGGGACGTGGACGGTTTAGGGTCCAGGTGAGGGTACGACAACGGTTTAGGGTGAGCGTACGTGTGAGGGCACGGGTTAGTGTTAGCGTACGGGTTAGGAGTAGGGGATGGGTGAGGGTAGGCTTCGGTGAAGGGTTAGGGTTAGGGTTCGGGCTAGGGTTACGGTTAGGGGACGGGGACGGTTTTGGGTCCAGGTGAGGGTACGACAACGGTTTAGGGTGAGTGTACGTGTGAGGGCATGGGTTAGCGTTAGCGTATGGGTTACAATTAGGGGACGGGTGAGGGTAAGGCTTCGGGTAAAGGTTAGGGTTAGGATTTGGCTAGGGTTATGGTTAGGGAACAGGGACGGTTTAGAGTCCAGGTGATGGTACGTGAACTGTTTAGGGTGTGAGTACGTTTGACAGCACGGGTTAGTGTTAGCGTACGGGTTAGGATTAGGGGACGGGTGAGGGTAAGGCTTCGGGGAAGGGTTAGGGTTAGGTGTCGGGCTAGGGTTAGGGTTAGGGGATGGGGACGGTTTAGGCTCCAGGTGAGTGCACGAGAACGGTTTACGGTGAGCGTACGTGCGAGGGTATGGGTTAGTGTTACCCTACGGGTTAGGATTAGGGGACGGGTGAGGGTAAGGCTTCCGGGAAGGGTTAGGGTTAGGGTTCGGGCTAGGGTTAGGGTTAGGGAACGGGGACGGTGTAGGGTCCAGGTGAGTGCACGACAACGGTTTAGGGTGAGCGTACAAGTGAGGGCACGGTTTAGTGTTAGCGTACGGGTTAAGATTAGGGGACGGGTGAGGGTAAGGCTTCGGGGAAGGGTTATGGTTAGGGTTCGGGCTAGGGTTAGGGTTAGGGGATGGAGACGGTTCAGGGTCCAGGTGAGGGTACGACAACGGTTTAGGGTGAGAGTACGTGTGAGGGCACGGGTTAGTGTTAGCGTACGTGTTAGGATTAGGGGACGGGAGGGTAAGGCTTCGGGGAAGGGTTAGGGTTAGGGTTCGGGCTAGGGTTAGGGTTAGGGGACGGGGACGGTTTAAGGTCCAGGTGAGGGTACGAGAACGGTTTAGGGTGAGCGTACGTGTGAGGGCATGGGTTAGTGTTAGCGTACGGGTTAGGATTAGGGGACGGGTGAGGGTAAGGCTTTGGGGAAGGGTTAGGGTTACGGTTCGGGCTAGGGTTAGGGTTAGGGGACGGGGACGGTTTAGGGTCCAGGTGAGGGTACGACAACGGTTTAGGGTGAGCGTACGTGTGAGGGCACGGGTTAGTGTTAGCGTACTGGTTAGTATTAGGGGACGGATGAGGGTAAGGCTTCGGGGAAGGGTTAGGGTTAGGGTTTGGGCTAGGGTTAGGGTTAGGGGACGGGGACAGTTTAGGGTCCAGGTGAGGGTATGAGAACGTTTTAGGGTCAGCGTATGTGTGAGGGCATGGGTTAGTGTTAGCGTATGGGTTAGGATTAGGGGACGGGTCAGGGTAATGCTTCAGGGAAGGGTTAGGGTTAGGGTTCGGGCTAGGGTTAGGGTTAGGTGACGGGTACGGTTTAGGGTCCAGGTGAGGGTACGACAACGGTTTAGGGTGAGCGTACGTGTGAGGGCACGGGTTAGTGTTAGCGTACGGGTTAGGATTAGGGGACGGTTGAGGGTAAGGCTTCGGGGAAGGTTTAGCGTTAGGGTTCGGGCTAGGGTTAGGGTTAGGGGACGCGGGCGGCTTAGGGTCCCGGTGAGGGTACGATAACGGTTTAGGGTGAGCGTACGTGTGAGGGTACGAGTTAGTGTTAGCATACGGTTTAGGATTAGGGGACGGGTGAGGGTAAGGCTTCGGGGAAGGGTTTGGGCTAGGGTTCGGGCTAGGGTTAGGGTTAGGGGACGGGGACGGTTTCGGGTTCAGGTGAGGGTAAGGCAACGGTTTAGGGTGAGCGTACGTGTGAGGGCACGGGTTAGTGTTAGCGTACGGGTTAGGATAGGGGACGGGTGAGGGTAAGGCTTCGGGGAAGGGTTAGGTTTAGGGTTCGGGCTAGAGTTAGGGTTAGGGGACGGGGACGGTTTAGGGTCCAGGTGAGGGTACGACAACTGTTTAGGGTGAGCGTACGTGTGAGGGCACGGGTTACTGTTAGAATACGGGTTAGGATTAGGGGACGGGTGAGGGTAAGGCTTCGGGGAAGGGTTAGGGTTAGGGTTAGGGCTAGGATAAGGGTTAGGGGACGGGGGCGGTTTAGGGTCCAGGTGAGGGTACGACAACGGATTAGGGTGAGCGTACGTGTGAGGGCACGGGTTAGTGTTAGCGTACGGGTTAGGATTAGTGGTCGGGTGAGGGTAAGGCTTCGGGGAAGGGTAGGGTTAAGGTCCGGGCTAGAGTTAGGGTTAGGGGACGGGGACGGTTTAGGGCCCAGGTGAGGGTACGACAACGGTTTAGGGTGAGCGTACGTGTGAGGGCACGGGTTAGTGTTAGCGTACGGGTTAAGATTAGGGACGGGTGAGGGTGAGGCTTCGGGGAAGGGTTAGGGTTAGGGTTCGGGCTAGGGTTAGGGTTAGGGGACGGGGAGGGTTTAGGGATCAGGTGAGGGTACGACAACGGTTTAGGGTGAGCGTACGTGTGAGGGCACGGGTTAGTGTTAGCATACAGGTTAGGATTAGGGGACGGGTGAGGTAAGGCTTCGGGGAAGGGTTAGGTTTAGGGTTCGGGCTAGGGTTAGGGGACGGGGACGTGGAATGTTTAGGGTCCAGGTGAGGGTACGAGAACGGTTTAGGGTGAGCGTACATGTGAGGGCACGGGTTAGTGTTAGCGTACGGGTTAGGATTAGGGGATGGGTGAGGGTAGGCTTCGGTGAAGGGTTAGGGTTAGGGTTCGGGCTAGGGTTATGGTTAGGGGACGGGGACGGTTTTGGGTCCAGGTGAGGGTACGACAACGGTTTAGGGTGAGTGTACGTGTGAGGGCATGGGTTAGCGTTAGCGTATGGGTTAGGATTAGGGGACGGGTGAGGGTAAGGCTTCGGGTAAGGGTTAGGGTTAGGATTTGGCTAGGGTTATGGTTAGGAAACAGGGACGGTTTAGAGACCAGGTGAGGGTACGTGAACTGTTTAGGGTGTGAGTACGTTTGACAGCACGGGTTAGCGTTAGCGTACGGGTTAGGATTAGGGGACGGGTGAGGGTAAGGCTTCGGGGAAGGGTTAGGGTTAGGTGTCGGGCTAGGGTTAGGGTTAGGGGACGGGGACGGTTTAGGCTCCAGGTGAATGCACGAGAACGGTTTACGGTGAGCATACGTGCGAGGGTATGGGTTAGTGTTACCCTACGGGTTAGGATTAGGGGACGGGTGAGGGTAAGGCTTCCGGGAAGGGTTAGGGTTAGGGTTCGGGCTAGGGTTAGGGTTAGGGAACGGGGACGGTGTAGGGTCCAGGTGAGTGCACGACAACGGTTTAGGGTGAGCGTACGTGTGAGGGCACGGTTTAGTTTTAGCGTACGGGTTAAGATTAGGGGACGGGTGAGGGTAAGGCTTCGGGGAAGGGTTAGGGTTAGGGTTCGGGCTAGGTTTAGGGTTAGGGGATGGAGACGGTTCAGGGTCCAGGTGAGGGTACGACAACGGTTTAGGGTGAGAGTACGTGTGAGGGCACGGGTTAGTGTTAGCGTACGTGTTAGGATTAGGGGACGGGAGGGTAAGGCTTCGGGGAAGGGTTAGGGTTAGGGTTCGGGCTAGGGTTAGGGTTAGGGGACGGGGACGGTTTAAGGTCCAGGTGAGGGTACGAGAACGGTTTAGGGTGAGCGTACGTGTGAGGGCATGGGTTAGTGTTAGCGTACGGGTTAGGATTAGGGGACGGGTGAGGGTAAGGCTTAGGGGAAGGGTTAGGGTTACGGTTCGGGCTAGGGTTAGGGTTAGGGGACGGGGACGGTTTAGGGTCCAGGTGAGGGTACGACAACGGTTTAGGGTGAGCGTACGTGTGAGGGCACGGGTTAGTGTTAGCGTACTGGTTAGTATTAGGGGACGGATGAGGGTAAGGCTTCGGGGAAGGGTTAGGGTTAGGGTTTGAGCTAGGGTTAGGGTTAGGGTACGGGGACGCATTAGGGTCCAGGTGAGGGTACGAGAACGGTTTAGGGTGAGCGTACGTGTGAGGGCACGGGTTAGTGTTAGCGTATGGGTTAGGATTAGGGGACGGGTCAGGGTAATGCTTCGGGGAAGTGTTAGGGTTAGGGTTCGGGCTAGGGTTAGGGTTAAGGGACGGGGACGGTTTAGGGTCCAGGTGAGGGTATGAGAACGTTTTAGGGTCAGCGTATGTGTGAGGTCATGGGTTAGTGTTAGCGTACGGGTCAGGATTACGGGACGGGTGAGGGTAAGGCTTCGGGGTAGTGTTAGGGTTAGCGTTCGGGCTAGGGTTAGGGTTAGGGGACGGGGTCCGTTTAGGGTCCAGGTGAGGGTACGACAACGGTTTAGGGTGAGCGTACATGTGAGGGCACGGGTTAGTGTTAGCGTACGGGTTAGGATTAGGGGACGGGTGAGGGTAAGGCTTAGGGGAACGGTTAGGGTTACGGTTCGGGCTAGGGTTAGGGTTAGGGGACGGGGACGGTTTAGGGTCCAGGTGAGGGTACGACAACGGTTTAGGGTGAGCGTACGTGTGAGGGCACGGGTTAGCGTTAGCGTACTGGTTAGTTATAGGGGACGGATGAGGGTAAGGCTTCGGGGAAGGGTTAGGGTTAGGGTTTGGGCTAGGGTTAGGGGACGGGGACGGGGACAGTTTAGGGTCCAGGTGAGCGTATGAGAACGTTTTAGGGTCAGCGTATGTGTGAGGGCATGGGTTAGTGTTAGCGTATGGGTTAGGATTAGGGGACGTGTCAGGGTAATGCTTCGGGGAAGGGTTAGGGTTAGGGTTTGGGCTAGGGTTATGGTTAGTGGCGGGGACGGTTTAGGGTCCAGGTGAGGGTACGACAACGGTTTAGGGTGAGCATACGTGTGAGGGCACGGGTTAGTGTTAGCGTACGGGTTAGGATTAGGGGACGGGTGAGGGTGAGGCTTCGGGGAAGGGTTAGGTTTAGGGTTCGGGCTAGGGTTAGGGTTAGGGGACGGGGACGGTTTAGGGTCCAGGTGAGGGTACGACAACGGTTTAGGGTGAGCGTACGTGTGAGGGCACGGTTAGTGTTTGCGTACGGGTTAGGATTAACTGCCGGGTGAGGGTAAGGGTTCGGGGAAGGGTTAGGGTTAGGGTTTGGGCTAGGGTTAGGGTTAGGGTACGGGGACGGTTTAGGGTCCAGGTGAGGGTACGACAACGCTTTAGGGGGAGCGTGCCTGTGAGGGCACGGGTTAGTGTTAGCGTACGGGTTAGGATTAGGGGACGGGTGAGGGTAAGGCTTCGGGGAAGGGTTACGGTTAGGGTTCCGGCTAGGGTTAGGGTTAGGGGACGGGGATGGTTTAGGATCCAGGTGAGGATACGACAACGGTTTAGGTTGAGCGTACGTGTGAGGGCACGGGTTAGTGTTAGCATACGGTTTAGGATTAGGGGACGGGTGAGTGTAAGGCTTCGGGGAAGGGTTAGGGCTAGGGTTCGGGCTAGGGTTAGGGTTAGGGTACGGGGACGGATTAGGGTCCAGGTGAGGGTACGAGAACGGTTTAGGGTGAGCGTACGTGTGAGGGCACGGGTTAGTGTTAGCGTATGGGTTAGGATTAGGGGACGGGTCAGGGTAATGCTTCGGGGAAGTGTTAGGGTTAGGGTTCGGGCTAGGGTTAAGGTTAGGGGACGGGGACGGTTTAGGGTCCAGGTGAGGGTACGACAATGGTTTAGGGTGAGCGTACGTGTGAGGGCACGGGTTAGTGTTAGCGTACGGGTCAGGATTAGGGGACGGGTGAGGGTAAGGCTTCGGTGAAAGGTTAGGGTTAGGGTTCGGGCTAGGGTTAGGGTTAGGGGACAGGGACGGTTTAGGGTCCAGGTGAGTGTACGACAACGGTTTAGGGTGAGCGTACGATTGAGGGCACGGGTTAGTGTTAGCGTACGGGTCAGGATTAGGGGACGGGTGAGGGTAAGTCTTCGGGGAAGGGTTAGGGTTAGGGTTCGGGCTAGGGTTACGGTTAGGGGACGGGGACGGTTTAGGGTCAGGTGAGGGTACGACAACGGTTTAGGGTGAGTGTACGTGTCAGGGCACGGGTTAGTGTTAGCGAACGGGTTAGGATTTGGGGACGGGTGAGGGTAAGGCTTCGGGGAAGGGTTAGGGTTAGGGTTCGGGCTAGGGTTAGGGTTAGGGGACGGGGACGGTTTAGGGTCCAGGTGAGGGTACGACAACGGTTTAGGGTGAGCGTACGTTTGAGGGCACGGGTTAGTGTTAGCGTACGGGTTAGGATTAAGGGACGGGTGAGGGTAAGGCTTCGGGGAAGGGTTACGGTTAGGGTTCGGGCTAGGGTTAGGATTAGGGGACGGGGATGGTTTAGGGTCCAGGTGAGGATACGACAACGGTTTAGGTTGAGCGTACGTGTGAGGGCACGGGTTAGTGTTAGCATACGGTTTAGGATTAGGGGACGGGTGAGTGTAAGGCTTCGGGGAAGGGTTAGGGTTAGGGTTCGGGCTAGGGTTAGAGTTAGGGGACGGGGACGGTTTAGGGTCCAGGTGAGGGTACGACAACCGTTTAGGGTGAGCGTACGTGTGAGGGCACGGGTTAGTGTTAGCGTACGGGTTAGGATTAGGGGACGGGTGAGGGAAAGGCTTCGGGGAAGGTTAGGGTTAGCGTTTGGCCTAGGGTAAGGGTTAGGGGACGGGGACGGTTTAGGGTCCACGTGAGGGTACGAGAACGGTTTAGGTTGAGCGTACGTGTGAGGGCATGGGTTAGTGTTAGCGTATCGGTTAGTATTAGGGGTCGGGTCAGGGTAATGCTTCGAGGAAGGGTTAGGGTTAGGGATCGGGCTAAGGTTAGGGTTAAGGGACGGAGACGTTTTAGGGTCCAGGTGAGGGTACAACAACGGTTTAGGGTGAGCGTACGTGTGAGGGCACGAGTTAGTGTTAGCATACGGGTTAGGATTAGATGACGGGTGAGGGTAAGGCTTCGGGGAAGGGTTAGGTTTACGGTTCGGGCTAGGGTTCGGGTTAGGGGATGGGGACGGTTTAGTGTCCAGGTGAGTGTACGACAACGGTTTAGTGTGAGTGTACGTGTGAGGGCACGGTTTAGTGTTAGCGTACGGGTTAGGATTAGGGGACGGGTGAGGGTAAGGCTTCGGGGAAGTGTTAGGGTTAGGGTTTTGCCTAGGGATAGGGTTAGGGTACAGGACGGTTTAGGGTCTAGGTGAGGGTACGAGAAAGGTTTAGGGTGAGCGTACGTTTGAGGGCACGGGTTAGTGTTAGCGTACGGGTTAGGATTAGGGGACGGGTGAGGCTAAGGCTTCGGGGAAGGGTTAGGTCTAGGGTTCGGGCTAGGGTTAGGGTTAGGGTACGGGGACGGATTAGGGTCCAGGTGAGGGTACGAGAACGGTTTAGGGTGAGCGTACGTGTGAGGGCACGGGTTAGTGTTAGCGTATGGGTTAGGATTAGGGGACGTGTCAGGGTAATGCTTCGGGGAAGTGTTAGGGTTAGGGTTCGGGCTAGGGTTAGGGTTAGGGGACGGGGACGGTTTAGGGTCCAGGTGAGGGTACGACAATGGTTTAGGGTGAGCGTACGTGTGAGGGAACGGGTTAGTGTTAGCGTACGGGTTAGGATTAGGGGACGGGTGAGGGTAAGGCTTCGGGGAAGGGTTAGTGTTAGGGTTCGGGCTAGGGTTAGGGTTAGGGGACAGGGGCGGTTTAAGGTCCAGGTGAGGGTACGACAACGGTTTAGGGTGAGCGTACGTGTGAGGGCACGGGTTAGTGTTAGCGTACTGGGTAGGATTAGGGGACGGGTGAGGGTAAGGCTTCGGGGAAGGGTTAGGGTTAGGGTTCGGGCTAGGGTTAGGGTTAGGGGACGGGGGCGGTTTAGGGTCCAGGTGAGGGTACGACAACGGTTTAGGGTGAGCGTACGTGTGAGGGCATGGGTTAGTGTTAGCGTACCGGTTAGTATTAGGGGACGGGTGAGGGTAAGGCTTCGGGGAAGGGTTAGGGTTAGGGTTTGGGCTAGGGTTAGGGTTAGGGGACGGGGACGGTTTAGGGTCCAGGTGAGGGTACGACAACGATTTAGGGTGAGCGTACGTGTGAGGGCACGGGTTAGTGTTAGCGTACGGGTTAGGATTAGGGGACGGGTGAGGGTAAGGCTTCGGGGAACGGTTAGGGTTAGCGTTCGGGCTAGGGTTAGGGTTAGGAGACAGGGACGGTTGAGGGTCCAGGTGAGGGTACGACAACGGTTTAGGGTGAGCGTACGTGTGAGGGCACGTTTTAGTGTTAGCGTACCTGTTAGGATTAGGGGGCGGGTGAGGGTAAGGCTTCGGGAAAGGCTTAGGGTTAGGATTTGGGCTAGGGTTAGGGTTAGGGTTAGGGGACGGGGACGGTTTAGGGTCCACGTGAGGGTACGAGAACGGTTTAGTGTGAGCGTACGTGTGAGGGCACGGGTTAGTGTTAGCGTACGGGTTAGGAATAGGTGACGGGTGAGGGTAAGGCTTCGAGGAAGTGTTAGGGTTAGGGTTTTGGCTAGGGATAGGGTTAGGGTACGGGGGCGGTTTAGGGTCTAGGTGAGGGTACGAGAACGGTTTAGGGTGAGCGTACGTTTGAGGGCATGGGTTAATCTTAGCGTACGGGTTAGGATTAGGGGACGGGTGAGGGTAAGGCTTCGGGGAAGGGTTAGGGCTAGTATTTGGGCTAGGGTTAGGGTTAGGGGACGGGGACGGTTTAGGGTCCATGTGAGGGTACGACAACGGTTTAGTGAGAGCTTACGTGTGAGGGCATGGATTAGTTTTAGCGTACGGGTTAGGATTAAGGGCCGGGTGAGAGTAAGGCTTCGGGGAAGGGTTCGGGTTAGGGTTCGGGCTAGGGTTAGGTTTAGGGTACGGGGACGGATTAGGGTCCAGGTGAGGGTACGACAACGGTTTAGGGTGAGCGTATGTGTGAGGGCACGGGTTAGTGTTAGCATATGGGTTAGGATTAGGGGACGGGTGAGGGTAAGGCTTCGGGGAAGTGTTAGGGTTAGGGTTTGGGCTAGGGTTAGGGTTAGGGGACGGGGACGGTTTAGGGTCCACTTGAGGGTACGAGAACGGTTTAGGGTGAGCGTACATGTGAGGGTATGGGTTAGTGATAGCGTATGGGTTAGAATTAGGGGACGGGTGAGGGTAAGGCTTCGGGGACGGGTTAGGGTTAGGTTTCGGGCTAGGGTTAGGGTTAGGGGACGGGGACGGTTTAGGGTCCAGGTGAGGGTACGACAACGGTTTAGGGTGAGCGTACGTGTGAGGGCACGGGTTAGTGTTAGCGTACCGGTTAGTATTAGGGGACGGGTGAGGGTAAGGCTTCGGGGAAGGGTTAGGGTTAGGGTTTGGGCTAGGGTTAGGGTTAGGGGACAGGGACGGTTTAGGGTCCAGCTGAGGGTACGACAACGGTTTAGGGTGAGCGTACGTGTGAGGGCACGGGTTAGTGTTAGCGTACGGGTTAGGATTAGGGGACGGGTGAGGGTAAGGCTTCGGGGAGGTTAGGGTTAGCGTTTGGGCCAGGGTAAGGGTTAGGGGACGGGGACGGTTTAGGGTCCAGGTGAGGGTACGAGAACGGTTTAGGGTGAGCGTACGTGTGAGGGCACGGGTTAGTGTTAGCGTATGGGTTAGGATTAGGGGACGGGTCAGGGTAATGCTTCGGGGAAGGGTTAGGGTTAGGGATCGGGCTAGGGTTAGGGTTAGGGGACGGGGACGGTTTAGGGTCCAGGTGAGGGTACGAGAACGGTTTAGGGTGAGCGTACGTGTGAGGGCACGGGTTAGTGTTAGCGTACGGGTTAGGATTAGAGGACGGGTGAGGGTAAGGCTTCGGGGAAGGGTTAGGTTTACGGTTCGGGCTAGGGTAAGGGTTAGGGGAGTGGTGAGGGTAAGGCTTCGGGGAAGGGTTAAGGTTAGGGTTTGGGCTAGGGTTAGGGTTAGGGGACGGGGACGTTTTAGGGTCCAGGTGAGGGTACGACAACGGGTTAGGGTGCGCGTACGTGTGAGGGCACGGGTTAGTGTTAGCGTACGGGTTAGGATAAGGGGACGGGTGAGGGTAAGGCTTCGGGGAAGGGTTAGCGTTAGGGTTCGGGCTAGGATTAGGGTTAGGGGACGCGGGCGGTTTAGGGTCCAGGTGAGGGTACGATAACGGTTTAGGGTGAGCGTACGTGTGAGGGTACGAGTCAGTGTTAGCATACGGTTTAGGATTAGGGGACGGGTGAGGGTAAGGCTTCAGGGAAGGGTTTGAGCTAGGGTTCGGGCTAGGGTTAGGGTTAGGGGACGGGGACGGTTTAGGGTTCAGGTGAGGGTATGGCAATGGTTTAGGATGAGCGTACGTGTGAGGGCACGGGTTAGTGTTAGCGTACGGGTTAGGATAGGGGACGGGTGAGGGTAAGGCTTCGGGGAAGGGTTAGGTTTAGGGTTCGGGCTAGAGTTAGGGTTAGGGGACAGGGACGGTTTAGGTTCCAGGTGAGGGTACGACAACTGTTTAGGTTGAGCATACGTGTGAGGGCACGGGTTAGTGTTAGAATACGGGTTAGGATTAGGGGACGGGTGAGGGTAAGGCTTCGGGGAAGGGTTAGGGTTAGGGTTAGGGCTAGGATAAGGGTTAGGGGACGGGGGCGGTTTAGGGTCCAGGTGAGGGTACGACAACGGATTAGGGTGAGCGTACGTGTGAGGGCACGGGTTAGTGTTAGCGTACGGGTTAGGATTAGTGGTCGGGTGAGGGTAAGGCTTCGGGGAAGGGTAGGATTGAGGTCCGGGCTAGAGTTAGGGTTAGGGGACGGGGACGGTTTAGGGTCCAGGTGAGGGTACGACAACGGTTTAGGGTGAGCGTACGTGTGAGGGCACGGGTTAGTGTTAGCGTACGGGTTAGGATTAGGGGACGGGTGAGGGTAAGGCTCCGGGGAAGGGTTAGGGCTAGGGTTCGGGCTAGGGTTAGGGTTAGGGTCGGAGACGGTTTAGGGTCCAGGTGAGGGTACGACAACGGTTTAGTGTGAGCGTACGTGTTAGGGCACAGATTAGTGTTAGCGTACGGGTTAGGATTAATGGCCGGGTGAGGGTAAGGCTTCAGGGAAGGGTTAGAGTTAGGGTTTGGGCTAGGGTTAGGGTTAGGGGATGAGGACGGTTTAGGTTCCAGGTGAGGTTACGACAACGGTTTAGGGTGAGCGTACGTGTGAGGGCACGGGTTAGTGTTAGCGTACGGGTTAGGTTTAGGGGACGGGTGAGGGTAAGGCTTCGGGGAAGGGTTAGGGTTAGGGTTCGGGCTAGGGTTAGGGTTAGGGTATGGGGACGGTTTAGGGTCTAGGTGAGGGTACGAGAACAGTTTAGGGTGAGCGTACGTGTGAGGGCACTGGTTAGTGTTAGCATACGGGTTAGGATTAGGGGACGGGTGAGGGTAAGGCTTCGGGGAAGTGTTAGGGTTAGGGTTTGGGCTAGGGTTAGGGTTAGGGGAAGGGACGGTTTAGGGTCCAGGTGAGGGTACGAGAACGGTTTAGGGTGAGCGTACATGTGAGGGTATGGGTTAGTGATAGCGTATGGGTTAGAATTAGGGGACGGGTGAGGGTAAGGCTTCGGGGAAGGGTTAGGGTTCGGGCTAGGGTAAGGGTTAGGGGACGGGGACGGTTTAGGGTCCAGGTGAGGGTACGAGAACGGTTTAGGGTGAGCGTACGTGTGAGGGCACGGGTTAGTGTTAGCGTATGGGTTAGGATTAGGGGACGGGTCAGGGTAATGCTTCGGGGAAGGGTTAGGGTTAGGGATCGGGCTAGGGTTAGGGTTAGGGGACGGGGACGGTTTAGGGTCCAGGTGAGGGTACGAGAACGGTTTAGGGTGAGCGTACGTGTGAGGGCACGGGTTAGTGTTAGCGTACGGGTTAGGATTAGAGGACGGGTGAGGGTAAGGCTTCGGGGAAGGGTTAGGTTTACGGTTCGGGCTAGGGTAAGGGTTAGGGGAGTGGTGAGGGTAAGGCTTCGGGGAAGGGTTAGGGTTAGGGTTTGGGCTAGGGTAAGGGTTAGGGGACGGGGACGTTTTAGGGTCCAGGTGAGGGTACGACAACGGGTTAGGGTGCGCGTACGTGTGAGGGCACGGGTTAGTGTTAGCGTACGGGTTAGGATAAGGGGACGGGTGAGGGTAAGGCTTCGGGGAAGGGTTAGCGTTAGGGTTCGGGCTAGGATTAGGGTTAGGGGACGCGGGCGGTTTAGGGTCCAGGTGAGGGTACGATAACGGTTTAGGGTGAGCGTACGTGTGAGGGTACGAGTCAGTGTTAGCATACGGTTTAGGATTAGGGGACGGGTGAGGGTAAGGCTTCAGGGAAGGGTTTGAGCTAGGGTTCGGGCTAGGGTTAGGGTTAGGGGACGGGGACGGTTTAGGGTTCAGGTGAGTGTATGGCAATGATTTAGGATGAGCGTACGTGTGAGGGCACGGGTTAGTGTTAGCGTACGGGTTAGGATAGGGGACGGGTGAGGGTAAGGCTTCGGGGAAGGGTTAGGTTTAGGGTTCGGGCTAGAGTTAGGGTTAGGGGACGGGGACGGTTTAGGTTCCAGGTGAGGGTACGACAACTGTTTAGGTTGAGCATACGTGTGAGGGCACGGGTTAGTGTTAGAATACGGGTTAGGATTAGGGGACGGGTGAGGGTAAGGCTTCGGGGAAGGGTTAGGGTTAGGGTTAGGGCTAGGATAAGGGTTAGGGGACGGGGGCGGTTTAGGGTCCAGGTGAGGGTACGACAACGGATTAGGGTTAGCGTACGTGTGAGGGCACGGGTTAGTGTTAGCGTACGGGTTAGGATTAGTGGTCGGGTGAGGGTAAGGCTTCGGGGAAGGGTAGGATTAAGGTCCGGGCTAGAGTTAGGGTTAGGGGACGGGGACGGTTTAGGGTCCAGGTGAGGGTACGACAACGGTTTAAGGTGAGCGTACGTGTGAGGGCACGGGTTAGTGTTAGCGTACGGGTTAGGATTAGGGGACGGGTGAGGGTAAGGCTCCGGGGAAGGGTTAGGGCTAGGGTTCGGGCTAGGGTTAGGGTTAGGGTCGGAGACGGTTTAGGGTCCAGGTGAGGGTACGACAACGGTTTAGTGTGAGCGTACGTGTTAGGGCACAGATTAGTGTTAGCGTACGGGTTAGGATTAAGGGCCGGGTGAGGGTAAGGCTTCAGGGAAGGGTTAGAGTTAGGGTTTGGGCTAGGGTTAGGGTTAGGGGATGAGGACGGTTTAGGTTCCAGGTGAGGTTACGACAACGGTTTAGGGTGAGCGTACGTGTGAGGGCACGGGTTAGTGTTAGCGTACGGGTTAGGTTTAGGGGACGGGTGAGGGTAAGGCTTCGGGGAAGGGTTAGGGTTAGGGTTCGGGCTAGGGTTAGGGTTAGGGTATGGGGACGGTTTAGGGTCTAGGTGAGGGTACGAGAACAGTTTAGGGTGAGCGTACGTGTGAGGGCACTGGTTAGTGTTAGCATACGGGTTAGGATTAGGGGACGGGTGAGGGTAAGGCTTCGGGGAAGTGTTAGGGTTAGGGTTTGGGCTAGGGTTAGGGTTAGGGGACGGGGACGGTTTAGGGTCCAGGTGAGGGTACGAGAACGGTTTAGGGTGAGCGTACATGTGAGGGTATGGGTTAGTGATAGCGTATGGGTTAGAATTAGGGGACGGGTGAGGGTAAGGCTTCGGGGAAGGGTTAGGGTTCGGGCTAGGGTTAGGGTTAGGGGATGGGGACGGTTTAGGGTCCAGGTGAGGGTACGACAACGGTTTAGGGTGAGCGTACGTGTGAGGGCACGGGTTAGTGTTAGCGTACCGGTTAGTATTAGGGGACGGGTGAGGGTAAGGCTTCGGAGAAGGGTTAGGGTTAGGGTTTGGGCTAGGGTTAGGGTTAGGGGACAGGGACGGTTTAGGGTCCAGCTGAGGGTACGACAACGGTTTAGGGTGAGCGTACGTGTGAGGGCACGGGTTAGTGTTAGCGTACGGGTTAGGATTAGGGGACGGGTGAGGGTAAGGCTTCGGGGAGGTTAGGGTTAGCGTTTGGGCTAGGGTAAGGGTTAGGGGACGGGGACGGTTTAGGGTCCAGGTGAGGGTACGAGAACGGTTTAGGGTGAGCGTACGTGTGAGGGCACGGGTTAGTGTTAGCGTATGGGTTAGGATTAGGGGACGGGTCAGGGTAATGCTTCGGGGAAGGGTTAGGGTTAGGGATCGGGCTAGGGTTAGGGTTAGGGGACGGGGACGGTTTAGGGTCCAGGTGAGTGTACGACAACGGTTTAGGGTGAGCGTACGTGTGAGGGCACGGGTTAGTGTTAGCGTACGGGTTAGGATTAGAGGACGGGTGAGGGTAAGGCTTCGGGGAAGGGTTAGGTTTACTGTTCGGGCTAGGGTTAGGGTTAGGGGAGTGGTGAGGGTAAGGCTTCGGGGAAGGGTTAGGGTTAGGGTTTGGGCTAGGGTTAGGGTTAGGGGACGGGGACGTTTTAGGGTCCAGGTGAGGGTACGACAACGGGTTAGGGTGCGCGTACGTGTGAGGGCACGGGTTAGTGTTAGCGTACGGGTTAGGATAAGGGGACGGGTGAGGGTAAGGCTTCGGGGAAGGGTTAGCGTTAGGGTTCGGGTTAGGATTAGGGTTAGGGGACGCGGGCGGTTTAGGGTCCAGGTGAGGGTACGATAACGGTTTAGGGTGAGCGTACGTGTGAGGGTACGAGTTAGTGTTAGCATACAGTTTAGGATTAGGGGACGGGTGAGGGTAAGGCTTCGGGGAAGGGTTTGGGCTAGGTTTCGGGCTAGGGTTAGGGTTAGGGGACGGGGACGGTTTAGGGTTCAGGTGAGGGTATGGCAATGGTTTAGGGTGAGCGTACGTGTGAGGGCACGGGTTAGTGTTAGCGTACGGGTTAGGATAGGGGACGGGTGAGGGTAAGGCTTCGGGGAAGGGTTAGGTTTAGGGTTCGGGCTGGAGTTAGGGTTAGGGGACGGGGACGGTTTAGGTTCCAGGTGAGGGTACGACAACTGTTTAGGGTGAACGTACGTGTGAGGGCACGGGTTAGTGTTAGAATACGGGTTAGGATTAGGGGACGGGTGAGGGTAAGGCTTCGGGGAAGGGTTAGGGTTAGGGTTAGGGCTAGGATAAGGGTTAGGGGACGGGGGCGGTTTAGGGTCCAGGTGAGGGTACGACAACGGATTAGGGTGAGCGTACGTGTGAGGGCACGGGTTAGTGTTAGCGTACGGGTTAGGATTAGTGGTCGGGTGAGGGTAAGGCTTCGGGGAAGGGTAGGGATAAGGTCCGGGCTAGAGTTAGGGTTAGGGGACGGGGACGGTTTAGGGTCCAGGTGAGGGTACGACAACGGTTTAGGGTGAGCGTACGTGTGAGGGCACGGGTTAGTGTTAGCGTACGGGTTAGGATTAGGGTACGGGTGAGGGTAAGGCTTCGGGGAAGTGTTAGGTTTAGAGTTTTGGTTAGGGATAGGATTAGTGGACGGGGACGGTTTAGGGTCCAGGTGAGGGTACGAGAACGGTTTAGGGTGAGCGTACGTTTGAGGGCAAGGGTTAGTGTTAGCGTACGGGTTAGGATTAGGGGACGGGTGAGGGTAAGGCTCCGGGGAAGGGTTAGGGCTAGGGTTCGGGCTAGGGTTAGGGTTAGGGTCGGAGACGGTTTAGGGTCCAGGTGAGGGTACGACAACGGTTTAGTGTGAGCGTACGTGTTAGGGCACAGATTAGTGTTAGCGTACGGGTTAGGATTAAGGGCCGGGTGAGGGTAAGGCTTCGGGGAAGGGTTAGAGTTAGGGTTTGGGCTAGGGTTAGGGTTAGGGGATGAGGACGGTTTAGGTTCCAGATGAGGTTACGACAACGGTTTAGGGTGAGCGTACGTGTGAGGGCACGGGTTAGTGTTAGCGTATGGGTTAGGTTTAGGGGACGGGTGAGGGTAAGGCTTCGGGGAAGGGTTAGGGTTAGGGTTCGGGCTAGGGTTAGGGTTAGGGTATGGGGACGGTTTAGGGTCTAGGTGAGGGTACGAGAACGGTTTAGTGTGAGCGTACGTGTGAGGGCACTGGTTAGTGTTAGCATACGGGTTAGGATTAGGGGACGGGTGAGGGTAAGGCTTCGGGGAAGGGTTAGGGTTAGGGTTTGGGCTAGGGTTAGGGTTAGGGGACGGGGACAGTTTAGGGTCCAGGTGAGGGTATGACAACGTTTTAGGGTCAGCGTATGTGTGAGGGCATGGGTTAGTGTTAGCGTATGGGTTAGGATTAGGGGACGGGTCAGGGTAATGCTTCGGGGAAGGGTTAGGGTTAGGGTTCGGGCTAGGGTTAGGGTTAGGTGACGGGGACGGTTTAGGGTCCAGGTGAGGGTACGACAATGGTTTAGGGTGAGCGTACGTGTGAGGGCACGGATTAGTGTTAGCATACGGGTTAGGATTAGGGGACGGGTGAGGGTAAGGCTTCGGGGAAGGGTTAGGTTTAGGGTTCGGGCTAGGGTTAGGGTTAGGGGACGGGGACGGTTTAGGGTCCAGGTGAGGGTACGACAACGGTTTAGGATGAGCGTACGTGTGAGGGCACGGGTTAGTGTTAGCCTACGGGTTAGAATTAAGTGGACAGGTGAGGGTAAGGCTTCGGGGAAGGGTTAGGGTTAGGGTTCGGGCTAGGGTTAGGGATAGGGGACAGGGCCGGTTTAGGGTCCAGGTGAGGATACGACAACGGTTTAGGGTGAGCGTACGTGTGAGGGCACGGGTTAGTGTTAGCGTACGGGTTAGGATTAGGGGACGGGTGAGGGTAAGGCTTCGAGGAAGTGTTAGGGTTAGCGTTCGGGCTAGGGTTAGGGTTAGGGGACGGGGACCATTTAGGGTCCAGGTGAGGGTACGACAACGGTTTAGGGTGAGCGTACGTGTGAAGGCACGGGTTAGTGTTAGCGTACGGGTTAGGATTAGGGGACGGGTGAGGGTAAGGCTTCGGGGAAGTGTTAGGTTTAGGGTTTTGGTTAGGGATAGCATTACTGGACGGGGACGGTTTAGGGTCCAGGTGAGGGTACGAGAACGGTTTAGGGTGAGCGTACGTTTGAGGGCAAGGGTTAGTGTTAGCGTACGGGTTAGGATTAGGGGACGGGTGAGGGTAAGGCTCCGGGGAAGGGTTAGGACTAGGGTTCGGGCAACGGTTAGGGTTAGGGTCGGAGACGGTTTAGGGTCCAGGTGAGGGTACGACACCGGTTTAGTGTGAGCGTACGTGTTAGGGCACAGATTAGTGTTAGCGTACGGGTTAGGATTAAGGGCCGGGTGAGGGTAAGGCTTCGGGGAAGGGTTAGAGTTAGGGTTTGGGCTAGGGTTAGGGTTAGGGGATGAGTAAGGTTTAGGTTCCAGGTGAGGTTACGACAACGGTTTAGGGTGAGCGTACGTGTGAGGGCACGGGTTAGTGTTAGCGTACGGGTTAGGTTTAGGGGACGGGTGAGGGTAAGGCTTCGAGGAAGGGTTAGGGTTAGGGTTCGGGCTAGGGTTAGGGTTAGGGTATGGGGACGGTTTAGGGTCTAGGTGAGGGTACGAGAACGGTTTAGGGTGAGCGTACGTGTGAGGGCACTGGTTAGTGTTAGCATACGGGTTAGGATTAGGGGACGGGTGAGGGTAAAGCTTCGGGGAAGGGTTAGGGTTAGGGTTTGGGCTAGGGTTAGGGTTAGGGGACGGGGACAGTTTAGGGTCCAGGTGAGGGTATGAGAACGACTTAGGGTCAGCGTATGTGTGAGGGCATGGGTTAGTGTTAGCGTATGGGTTAGGATTAGGGGACGGGTCAGAGTAATGCTTCGGGGCAGGGTTAGGGTTAGGGTTCGGGCTAGGGTTACGGTTAGGTGACGGGGACGGTTTAGGCTCCAGGTGAGGGTACGACAACGGTTTAGGGTGAGCGTACGTGTGAGGGCACGGGTTAGTGTTAGCGTACGGGTTAGGATTAGGGGACGGGTGATGGTAAGGCTTTGGCGAAGGGTTAGGTTTAGGGTTCGGGCTAGGGTTAGGGTTAGGGGACGGGGACGGTTTAGGGTCCAGGTGAGGGTACGACAACGGTTTACGATGAGCGTACGTGTGAGGGCACGGGTTAGTGTTAGCCTACGGGTTAGAATTAAGTGGACAGGTGAGGGTAAGGCTTCGGGGAAGGGTTAGGGTTAGGGTTCGGGCTAGGGTTAGGGTTAGGGGACAGGGCCGGTTTAGGGTCCAGGTGAGGGTACGACAACGGTTTAGGGTGAGCGTACGTGTGAGGGCACGGGTTAGAGTTAGCGTACGGGTTAGGATTAGGGGACGGGTGAGGGTAAGGCTTCGAGGAAGTGTTAGGGTTAGCGTTCGGGCTAGGGTTAGGGATAGGGGACGGGTACCATTTAGGGTCCAGGTGAGGGTACGACAACGGTTTAGGGTGAGCGTACATGTGAGGGCACGGGTTAGTGTTAGCGTACGGGTTAGGATTAGTGGACGGGTGAGGGTAAGGCTTCGGGGAAGGGTTAGGGTTAGGGTTTGGGCTAGGGTTATGGTTAGGGGCGGGGACGGTTTAGGGTGCAGGTGAGGGTACGACAACGGTTTAGGGTGAGCGTACGTGTGAGGGCACGGGTTAGTGTTAGCGTACGGGTTAGGATTAGGGGACGGGTGAGGGTGAGGCTTCGGGGAAGGGTTAGGGTTAGGGTTCGGGCTAGGGTTAGGGTTAGGGGACGGGGACGGTTTAGGATCCAGGTGAGGGTACGACAACGGTTTAGGGTGAGCGTACGTGTGAGGGCACGGTTAGTGTTTGCGTACGGGTTAGGATTAAGTGCCGGGTGAGGGTAAGGCTTCGGAGAAGGGTTAGGGTTAGGGTTTGGGCTAGGGTTAGGGTTAGTGGACGGGGACGGTTTAGGGTCCACTTGAGGGTACGAGAACGGTTTAGGTTGAGCGTATGTGTGAGGGCATGGGTTAGTGTTAGCGTATCGGTTAGTATTAGGGGTCGGGTCAGGGTAATGCTTCGAGGAAAGGTTAGGGTTAGGGATCGGGCTAAGGTTAGGGTTAAGGGACGGGGACGTTTTAGGGTCCAGGTGAGGGTACAACAACGGTTTAGGGTGAGCGTACGTGTGAGGGCACGAGTTAGTGTTAGCGTACGGGTTAGGATTAGATGACGGGTGAGGGTAAGGCTTCGGGGAAGGGTTAGGTTTACGGTTCAGGCTAGGGTTAGGGTTAGGGGACGGGGACGGTTTAGTGTCCAGGAGAGGGTACGACAACGGTTTAGGGTGAGCGTACGTGTGAGGGCACGGGTTAGTGTTAGCGTACGGGTTAGGATTAGGTGACGGGTGAGGGTAAGGCTTCGGGGAAGTGTTAGGGTTAGGGTTTTGCCTAGGGATAGGGTTAGGGTACAGGACGGTTTAGGGTCTAGGTGAGGGTTCGAGAACGGTTTAGGGTGAGCGTACGTTTGAGGGCACGGGTTAGTGTTAGCGTACGGGTTAGGATTAGGGGACGGGTGAGGGTAAGGCTTCGGGGAAGGGTTAGGGCTTGGGTTCGGGCTAGGGTTAGGGTTAGGGTACGGGGACGGATTAGGGTCCAGGTGTGGGTACGAGAACGGTTTAGGGTGAGCGTACGTGTGAGGGCACGGGTTAGTGTTAGCGTATGGGTTAGGATTAGGGGACGGGTCAGGGTAATGCTTCGGGGAAGTGTTAGGGTTAGGGTTCGGGCTAGGGTTAGGGTTAGGGGACGGGGACGGTTTAGGGTCCAGGTGAGCGTACGACAACGGTTTAGGGTGAGCGTACGTGTGAGGGCACGGGTTAGTGTTAGCGTACGGGTTAGGATTAGGGGACGGGTGAGGGTAAGGCTTCGGGGAAGGTTTAGTGTTAGGGTTCGGGCTAGGGTTAGGGTTAGGGGACAGGGGCGGTTTAAGGTCCAGGTGAGGGTACGACAACGGTTTAGGGTGAGCGTACGTGTGAGGGCACGGGTTAGTGTTAGCGTACGGGTTAGGATTAGGTGACGGGTGAGGGTAAGGCTTCGGGGAAGGGTTAGCGTTAGGGTTTGGGCTAGGGTTAGGGTTAGGGGACGGGGACGGTTTAGGGTCCAGGTGAGGGTACGACAACGGTTTAGGGTGAGCGTACGTGTGAGGGCACGGGTTAGTGTTAGCGTACGGGTTAGGATTAGAGGACGGGTGAGGGTAAGGGTTCGGGGAAGAGTTAGGTTTACGGTTCGGGCTAGGGTTAGGGTTAGGGGATGGGGACTGTTTAGGGTCCAGGTGAGGGTACGACAACGGTTTAGGGTGAGCGTACGTGTGAGGGCACGGGTTAGTGTTAGCGTACGGGGTAGGATTAGGGGACGGGTGAGGGTAAGGCTTCGGGGAAGGGTTAGGGTTAGGGTTCGGGCTAGGGTTAGGGTTAGGGGACGGGGGCGGTTTAGGGTCCAGGTGAGGGTACGACAACGGTTTAGGGTGAGCGTACGTGTGAGGGCATGGGTTAGTGTTAGCGTACCGGTTAGTATTAGGGGACGGGTGAGGGTAAGGCTTCGGGGAAGGGTTAGGGTTAGGGTTTGGGCTAGGGTTAGGGTTAGGGGACGGGGACGGTTTAGGGTCCAGGTGAGGGTACGACAACGATTTAGGGTGAGCGTACGTGTGAGGGCACGGGATAGTGTTAGCGTACGGGTTAGGATTAGGGGGCGGGTGAGGGTAAGGCTTCGGGAAAGGCTTAGGTTTAGGATTTGGGCTAGGGTTAGGGTTAGGCTTAGGGGACGGGGACGGTTTAGGGTCCAGGTGAGGGTACGAGAACGGTTTAGGGTGAGCGTACGTGTGAGGGCACGGGTTAGTGTTAGCGTACGGGTTAGGAATAGGTGACGGGTGAAGGTAAGGCTTCGGGGAAGTGTTAGGGTTAGGGTTTTGGCTAGGGATAGGGTTAGGGTACGGGGGCGGTTTAGGGTCTAGGTGAGGGTACGAGAATGGTTTAGGGTGAGCGTGCGTTTGAGGGCACGGGTTAATGTTAGCGTACGGGTTAGGATTAGGGGACGGGTGAGGGTAAGGCTTCGGGGAAGGAATAGGGCTAGTATTTGGGCTAGGGTTAGGGTTAGGGGACGGGGACGGTTTAGGGTCCATGTGAGGGTACGACAACGGTTTAGTGAGAGCTTACGTGTGAGGGCATGGATTAGTTTTAGCGTACGGGTTAGGATTAAGGGCCGGGTGAGGGTAAGGCTTCGGGGAAGGGTTCGGGTTAGGGTTCGGGCTAGGGTTAGGTTTAGGGTACAGGGACGGATTAGGGTCCAGGAGAGGGTACGACAACGGTTTAGGGTGAGCGTATGTGTGAGGGCACGGGTTAGTGTTAGCATATGGGTTAGGATTAGGGGACG
This sequence comes from Lagenorhynchus albirostris, assembly GCF_949774975.1. Classification (NCBI taxonomy): domain Eukaryota; kingdom Metazoa; phylum Chordata; class Mammalia; order Artiodactyla; family Delphinidae; genus Lagenorhynchus; species Lagenorhynchus albirostris. The sequence goes on from NC_083109.1 coordinate 63,131,182, forward strand.
GGTGAGGATAAGGCTTCGGGGAAGTGTTAGGGTTAGGGTTTGGGCTAGGGTTAGGGTTAGGGGACGGGGACGGTTTAGGGTCCAGGTGAGGGTACGAGAACGGTTTAGGGTGAGCGTACATGTGAGGGTATGGGTTAGTGATAGCGTATGGGTTAGAATTAGGGGACGGGTGAGGGTAAGGCTTCGGGGAAAGGTTAGGGTTAGGGTTCGGGCTAGGGTTAGGGTTAGGGGATGGGGACGGTTTAGGGTCCAGGTGAGGGTACGACAACGGTTTAGGGTGAGCGTACGTGTGAGGGCACGGGTTAGTGTTAGCGTACCGGTTAGTATTAGGGGACGGGTGAGGGTAAGGCTTCGGGGAAGTGTTAGGGTTAGGGTTTGGGCTAGGGTTAGGGTTAGGGGACAGGGACGGTTTAGGGTCCAGCTGAGGGTACGACAACGGTTTAGGGTGAGCGTACGTGTGAGGGCACGGGTTAGTGTTAGCGTACGGGTTAGGATTAGGGGACGGGTGAGGGTAAGGCTTCGGGGAGGTTAGGGTTAGCGTTTGGGCTAGGGTAAGGGTTAGGGGACGGGGACGGTTTAGGGTCCAGGTGAGGGTACGAGAACGGTTTAGGGTGAGCGTACGTGTGAGGGCACGGGTTAGTGTTAGCGTATGGGTTAGGATTAGGGGACGGGTCAGGGTAATGCTTCGGGGAAGGGTTAGGGTTAGGGATCGGGCTAGGGTTAGGGTTAGGGGACGGGGACGGTTTAGGGTCCAGGTGAGGGTACGACAACGGTTTAGGGTGAGCGTACGTGTGAGGGCACGGGTTAGTGTTAGCGTACGGGTTAGGATTAGAGGACGGGTGAGGGTAAGGCTTCGGGGAAGGGTTAGGTTTACGGTTCGGGCTAGGGTTAGGGTTAGGGGAGTGGTGAGGGTAAGGCTTCGGGGAAGGGTTAGGGTTAGGGTTTGGGCTAGGGTTATGGTTAGGGGACGGGGACGTTTTAGGGTCCAGGTGAGGGTACGACAACGGGTTAGGGTGCGCGTACGTATGAGGGCACGGGTTAGTGTTAGCGTACGGGTTAGGATAAGGGGACGGGTGAGGGTAAGGCTTCGGGGAAGGGTTAGCGTTAGGGTTCGGGCTAGGATTAGGGTTAGGGGACGCGGGCGGTTTAGGGTCCAGGTGAGTGTACGACAACGGTTTACGATGAGCGTACGTGTGAGGGCACGGGTTAGTGTTAGCCTACGGGTTAGAATTAAGTGGACAGGTGAGGGTAAGGCTTCGGGGAAGGGTTAGGGTTAGGGTTCGGGCTAGGGTTAGGGTTAGGGTCGGAGACGGTTTAGGGTCCAGGTGAGGGTACGACAACGGTTTAGTGTGAGCGTACGTGTTAGGGCACAGATTAGTGTTAGCGTACGGGTTAGGATTAAGGGCCGGGTGAGGGTAAGGCTTCGGGGAAGGGTTAGAGTTAGGGTTCGGGCTAGGGTTAGGGTTAGGGTATGGGGACGGTTTAGGGTCTAGGTGAGGGTACGAGAACGGTTTAGGGTGAGCGTACGTGTGAGGGCACTGGTTAGTGTTAGCGTACGGGTTAGGATTAGGGGACGGGTGAGGGTAAGGCTTCGGGGAAGGGTTAGGGTTAGGGTTTGGGCTAGGTTTAGGGTTAGGGGACGGGGACAGTATAGGGTCCAGGTGAGGGTATGAGGACGTTTTAGGGTCAGCGTATGTGTGAGGGCATGGGTTAGTGTTAGCGTATGGGTTAGGATTAGGGGACGGGTCAGGGTAATGCTTCGGGGAAGGGTTAGGGTTAGGGTTCGGGCTAGGGTTAGGGTTAGGAGACGGGGACGGTTTAGGGTCCCGGTGAGGGTACGACAACGGTTTAGGGTGAGCGTACGTGTGAGGGCACGGGTTAGTGTTAGCGTACTGGTTAGTATTAGGGGACGGGTGAGGGTAAGGCTTCGGGGAAGGGTTAGGTTTAGGGTTCGGGCTAGGGTTAGTGTTAGGGGACGGGGACGGTTTAGGGTCCAGGTGAGGGTACGACAACGGTTTAGGATGAGCGTACGTGTGAGGGCACGGGTTAGTGTTAGCCTACGGGTTAGAATTAAGTGGACAGGTGAGGGTAAGGCTTCGGGGAAGGGTTAGGTTTAGGGTTCGGGCTAGGGTTAGGGTTAGGGGACAGGGCCGGTTTAGGGTCCAGGTGAGGGTACGACAACGGTTTAGGGTGAGCGTACGTGTGAGGGCACGGGTTAGTGTTAGCGTACGGGTTAGGATTAGGGGACGGGTGAGGGTAAGGCTTCGAGGAAGTGTTAGGGTTAGCGTTCGGGCTAGGGTTAGGGTTAGGGGACGGGGACCATTTAGGGTCCAGGTGAGGGTACGACAACGGTTTAGGGTGAGCGTACGTGTGAGGGCACGGGTTAGTGTTAGCGTACGGGTTAGGATTAGGGGACGGGTGAGGGTAAGGCTTCGGGGAAGTGTTAGGTTTAGGGTTTTGGCTAGGGATAGGATTACTGGACGGGGACGGTTTAGGGTCCAGGTGAGGGTACGAGAACGGTTTAGGGTGAGCGTACGTTTGAGGGCAAGGGTTAGTGTTAGCATACGGGTTAGGATTAGGGGACGGGTGAGGGTAAGGCTCCGGGGAAGGGTTAGGGCTAGGGTTCGGGCTACGGTTAGGGTTAGGGTCGGAGACGGTTTAGGGTCCAGGTGAGGGTACGACAACGGTTTAGTGTGAGCGTACGTGTTAGGGCACAGATTAGTGTTAGCGTACGGGTTAGGATTAAGGGCCGGGTTAGGGTCAGGCTTCGGGGAAGGGTTAGAGTTAGGGTTTGGGCTAGGGTTAGGGTTAGGGGATGAGGAAGGTTTAGGTTCCAGGTGAGGTTACGACAACGGTTTAGGGTGAGCGTATGTTTGAGGGCACGGGTTAGTGTTAGCGTACGGGTTAGGTTTAGGGGACGGGTGAGGGTAAGGCTTCGGGGAAGGGTTAGGGTTAGGGTTCGGGCTAGGGTTAGGGTTAGGGTATGGGGACGGTTTAGGGTCTAGGTGAGGGTACGAGAACGGTTTAGGGTGAGCGTACGTGTGAGGGCACTGGTTAGTGTTAGCATACGGGTTAGGATTAGGGGACGGGTGAGGGTAAGGCTTCGGGGAAGGGTTAGGGTTAGGGTTTGGGCTAGGGTTAGGGTTAGGGAACGGGGACAGTTTAGGGTCCAGGTGAGGGTATGAGAACGTTTTAGGGTCAGCGTATGTGTGCGGGCATGGGTTAGTGTTAGCGTATGGGTTAGGATTAGGGGACGGGTCAGGGTAATGCTTCGGGGAAGGGTTAGGGTTAGGGTTCGGGCTAGGGTTACGGTTAGGTGACGGGGACGGTTTAGGGTCCAGGTGAGGGTACGACAACGGTTTAGGGTGAGCGTACGTGTGAGGGCACGGGTTAGTGTTAGCGTACGGGTTAGGATTAGGGGACGGGTGAGGGTAAGGCTTCGGGGAAGGGTTAGGTTTAGGGTTCGGGCTAGGGTTAGGGTTAGGGGACGGGGACGGTTTAGGGTCCAGGTGAGGGTACGACAACGGTTTACGATGAGCGTACGTGTGAGGGCACGGGTTAGTGTTAGCCTACGGGTTAGAATTAAGTGGACAGGTGAGGGTAAGGCTTCGGGGAAGGGTTAGGGTTAGGGTTCGGGCTAGGGTTAGGGTTAGGGGACAGGGCCGGTTTAGGGTCCAGGTGAGGGTACGACAACGGTTTAGGGTGAGCGTACGTGTGAGGGCACGGGTTAGTGTTAGCGTACGGGTTAGGATTAGGGGACGGGTGAGGGTAAGGCTTCGAGGAAGTGTTAGGGTTAGCGTTCGGGCTAGGGTTAGGGATAGGGGACGGGGACCATTTAGGGTCCAGGTGAGGGTACGACAACGGTTTACGGTGAGCGTACATGTGAGGGCACGGGTTAGTGTTAGCGTACGGGTTAGGATTAGTGGACGGGTGAGGGTAAGGCTTCGGGGAAGGGTTAGGGTTAGGGTTTGGGCTAGGGTTATGGTTAGGGGCGGGGACGGTTTAGGGTGCAGGTGAGGGTACGACAACGGTTTAGGGTGAGCGTACGTGTGAGGGCACGGGTTAGTGTTAGCGTACGGGTTAGGATTAGGGGACGGGTGAGGGTGAGGCTTCGGGGAAGGGTTAGGGTTAGGGTTCGTGCTAGGGTTAGGGTTAGGGGACGGGGACGGATTAGGGTCCAGGTGAGGGTACGACAACGGTTTAGGGTGAGCGTACGTGTGACGGCACGGTTAGTGTTTGCGTACGGGTTAGGATTAAGTGCCAGGTGAGGGTAAGGCTTCGGAGAAGGGTTAGGGTTAGGGTTTGGGCTAGGGTTAGGGTTAGGGGACGGGGACGGTTTAGGGTCCACTTGAGGGTACGAGAACGGTTTAGGTTGAGCGTATGTGTGAGGGCATGGGTTAGTGTTAGCGTATCGGTTAGTATTAGGGGTCGGGTCAGGGTAATGCTTCGAGGAAAGGTTAGGGTTAGGGATCGGGCTAAGGTTAGGGTTAAGGGACGGGGACGTTTTAGGGTCCAGGTGAGGGTACAACAACGGTTTAGGGTGAGCGTACGTGTGAGGGCACGAGTTAGTGTTAGCGTACGGGTTAGGATTAGATGACGGGTGAGGGTAAGGCTTCGGGGAAGGGTTAGGTTTACGGTTCGGGCTAGGGTTAGGGTTAGGGGACGGGGACGGTTTAGTGTCCAGGAGAGGGTACGACAATGGTTTAGGGTGAGCGTACGTGTGAGTGCACGGGTTAGTGTTAGCGTACGGGTTAGGATTAGGGGACGGGTGAGGGTAAGGCTTCGGGGAAGTGTTAGGGTTAGGGTTTTGCCTAGGGATAGGGTTAGGGTACAGGACGGTTTAGGGTCTAGGTGAGGGTTCGACAACGGTTTAGGGTGAGCGTACGTTTGAGGGCACGGGTTAGTGTTAGCGTACGGGTTAGGATTAGGGGACGGGTGAGGGTAAGGCTTCGGGGAAGGGTTAGGGCTAGGGTTCGGGCTAGGGTTAGGGTTAGGGTACGGGGACGGATTAGGGTCCAGGTGAGGGTACGAGAACGGTTTAGGGTGAGCGTACGTGTGAGGGCACGGGTTACTGTTAGCGTACGGGTTAGGATTAGGGGACGGGTGAGGGTAAGGCTTCGGGGAAGGATTAGGTTTACGGTTCGGGCTAGGATTAGGGTTAGGGGAGTGGTGAGGGTAAGGCTTCGGGGAAGGGTTAGGGTTAGGGTTTGGGCTAGGGTTAGGGTTAGGGGACGGGGACGTTTTAGGGTCCAGGTGAGGGTACGACAACGGGTTAGGGTGCGCGTACGTGTGAGGGCACGGGTTAGTGTTAGCGTACGGGTTAGGATAAGGGGACGGGTGAGGGTAAGGCTTCGGGGAAGGGTTAGCGTTAGGGTTCGGGCTAGGATTAGGGTTAGGGGACGCGGGCGGTTTAGGGTCCAGGTGAGGGTACGATAACGGTTTATGGTGAGCGTACGTGTGAGGGTACGAGTTAGTGTTAGCATACGGTTTAGGATTAGGGGACGGGTGAGGGTAAGGTTTCGGGGAAGGGTTTGGGCTAGGGTTCGGGCTAGGGTTAGGGTTAGGGGACGGGGACGGTTTAGGGTTCAGGTGAGGGTATGGCAATGGTTTAGGGTGAGCGTACGTGTGAGGGCACGGGTTAGTGTTAGCGTACGGGTTAGGATAGGGGACGGGTGAGGGTAAGGCTTCGGGGAAGGGTTAGGGTTAGGGTTCGGGCTAGGGTTAGGGTTAGGGGATGGAGACGGTTCAGGGTCCAGGTGAGGGTACGACAACGGTTTAGGGTGAGAGTACGTGTGAGGGCACGGGTTAGTGTTAGCGTACGTGTTAGGATTAGGGGACGGGAGGGTAAGGCTTCGGGGAAGGGTTAGGGTTAGGGTTCGGGCTAGGGTTAGGGTTAGGGGACGGGGACGGTTTAAGGTCCAGGTGAGGGTACGAGAACGGTTTAGGGTGAGCGTACGTGTGAGGGCATGGGTTAGTGTTAGCGTACGGGTTAGGATTAGGGGACGGGTGAGGGTAAGGCTTAGGGGAAGGGTTAGGGTTACGGTTCGGGCTAGGGTTAGGGTTAGGGGACGGGGACGGTTTAGGGTCCAGGTGAGGGTACGACAACGGTTTAGGGTGAGCGTACGTGTGAGGGCACGGGTTAGTGTTAGCGTACTGGTTAGTATTAGGGGACGGATGAGGGTAAGGCTTCGGGGAAGGGTTAGGGTTAGGGTTTGAGCTAGGGTTAGGGTTAGGGTACGGGGACGCATTAGGGTCCAGGTGAGGGTACGAGAACGGTTTAGGGTGAGCGTACGTGTGAGGGCACGGGTTAGTGTTAGCGTATGGGTTAGGATTAGGGGACGGGTCAGGGTAATGCTTCGGGGAAGTGTTAGGGTTAGGGTTCGGGCTAGGGTTAGGGTTAGGGGACGGGGACGGTTTAGGGTCCAGGTGAGGGTATGAGAACGTTTTAGGGTCAGCGTATGTGTGAGGTCATGGGTTAGTGTTAGCGTACGGGTCAGGATTACGGGACGGGTGAGGGTAAGGCTTCAGGGTAGTGTTAGGGTTAGCGTTCGGGCTAGGGTTAGGGTTAGGGGACGGGGTCCGTTTAGGGTCCAGGTGAGGGTACGACAACGGTTTAGGGTGAGCGTACATGTGAGGGCACGGGTTAGTGTTAGCGTACGGGTTCGGATTAGGGGACGGGTGAGGGTAAGGCTTAGGGGAACGGTTAGGGTTACGGTTCGGGCTAGGGTTAGGGTTAGGGGACGGGGACGGTTTAGGGTCCAGGTGAGGGTACGACAACGGTTTAGGGTGAGCGTACGTGTGAGGGCACGGGTTAGCGTTAGCGTACTGGTTAGTATTAGGGGACGGATGAGGGTAAGGCTTCGGGGAAGGGTTAGGGTTAGGGTTTGGGCTAGGGTTAGGGGACGGGGACGGGGACAGTTTAGGGTCCAGGTGAGGGTATGAGAACGTTTTAGGGTCAGCGTATGTGTGAGGGCATGGGTTAGTGTTAGCGTATGGGTTAGGATTAGGGGACGTGTCAGGGTAATGCTTCGGGGAAGGGTTAGGGTTAGGGTTTGGGCTAGGGTTATGGTTAGTGGCGGGGACGGTTTAGGGTCCAGGTGAGGGTACGACAACGGTTTAGGGTGAGCGTACGTGTGAGGGCACGGGTTAGTGTTAGCGTACGGGTTAGGATTAGGGGACGGGTGAGGGTAAGGCTTCGGGGAAGGGTTACGGTTAGGGTTCCGGCTAGGGTTAGGGTTAGGGGACGGGGATGGTTTAGGATCCAGGTGAGGATACGACAACGGTTTAGGTTGAGCGTACGTGTGAGGGCACGGGTTAGTGTTAGCATACGGTTTAGGATTAGGGGACGGGTGAGTGTAAAGCTTCGGGGAAGGGTTAGGGCTAGGGTTCGGGCTAGGGTTAGGGTTAGGGTACGGGGACGGATTAGGGTCCAGGTGAGGGTACGAGAACGGTTTAGGGTGAGCGTACGTGTGAGGGCACGGGTTAGTGTTAGCGTATGGGTTAGGATTAGGGGACGGGTCAGGGTAATGCTTCGGGGAAGTGTTAGGGTTAGGGTTCGGGCTAGGGTTAAGGTTAGGGGACGGGGACGGTTTAGGGTCCAGGTGAGGGTAAGAGAACGTTTTAGGGTCAGCGTATGTGTGAGGGCATGGGTTAGTGTTAGCGTACGGGTCAGGATAAGGGGACGGATGAGGGTAAGGCTTCGGGGAAGGGTTAGGGTTAGGGTTCGGGCTAGGGTTAGGGTTCGGGGACGGGGACGGTTTAGGGTCCAGGTGAGGGTACGACAATGGTTTAGGGTGAGCGTACGTGTGAGGGCACGGGTTAGTGTTAGCGTACGGGTCAGGATTAGGGGACGGGTGAGGGTAAGGCTTCGGTGAAAGGTTAGGGTTAGGGTTCGGGCTAGGGTTAGGGTTAGGGGACGGGGACGGTTTAGGGTCCAGGTGAGGGTACGACAACGGTTTAGGGTGAGCGTACGTGTGAGGGCACGGGTTAGTGTTAGCGTACGGGTCAGGATTAGGGGACGGGTGAGGGTAAGGCTTCGGGGAAGGGTTAGGGTTAGGGTTCGGGCTAGGGTTACGGTTAGGGGACGGGGACGGTTTAGGGTCAGGTGAGGGTACGACAACGGTTTAGGGTGAGTGTACGTGTCAGGGCACGGGTTAGTGTTAGCGAACGGGTTAGGATTTGGGGACGGGTGAGGGTAAGGCTTCGGGGAAGGGTTAGGGTTAGGGTTCGGGCTAGGGTTAGGGTTAGGGGACGGGGACGGTTTAGGGTCCAGGTGAGGGTACGACAACGGTTTAGGGTGAGCGTACGTTTGAGGGCACGGGTTAGTGTTAGCGTACGGGTTAGGATTAGGGGACGGGTGAGGGTAAGGCTTCGGGGAAGGGTTACGGTTAGGGTTCGGGCTAGGGTTAGGGTTAGGGGACGGGGATGGTTTAGGGTCCAGGTGAGGATACGACAACGGTTTAGGTTGAGCGTACGTGTGAGGGCACGGGTTAGTGTTAGCATACGGTTTAGGATTAGGGGACGGGTGAGTGTAAGGCTTCGGGGAAGGGTTAGGGTTAGGGTTCGGGCTAGGGTTAGAGTTAGGGGACGGGGACGGTTTAGGGTCCAGGTGAGGGTACGACAACCGTTTAGGGTGAGCGTACGTGTGAGGGCACGGGTTAGTGTTAGCGTACGGGTTAGGATTAGGGGACGGGTGAGGGAAAGGCTTCGGGGAAGGTTAGGGTTAGCGTTTGGCCTAGGGTAAGGGTTAGGGGACGGGGACGGTTTAGGGTCCACGTGAGGGTACGAGAACGGTTTAGGTTGAGCGTACGTGTGAGGGCATGGGTTAGTGTTAGCGTATCGGTTAGTATTAGGGGTCGGGTCAGGGTAATGCTTCGAGGAAGGCTTAGGGTTAGGGATCGGGCTAAGGTTAGGGTTAAGGGACGGAGACGTTTTAGGGTCCAGGTGAGGGTACAACAACGGTTTAGGGTGAGCGTACGTGTGAGGGCACGAGTTAGTGTTAGCATACGGGTTAGGATTAGATGACGGGTGAGGGTAAGGCTTCGGGGAAGGGTTAGGTTTACGGTTCGGGCTAGGGTTAGGGTTAGGGGATGGGGACGGTTTAGTGTCCAGGTGAGTGTACGACAACGGTTTAGTGTGAGTGTACGTGTGAGGGCACGGGTTAGTGTTAGCGTACGGGTTAGGATTAGGGGACGGGTGAGGGTAAGGCTTCGGGGAAGTGTTAGGGTTAGGGTTTTGCCTAGGGATAGGGTTAGGGTACAGGACGGTTTAGGGTCTAGGTGAGGGTACGAGAACGGTTTAGGGTGAGCGTACGTTTGAGGGCACGGGTTAGTGTTAGCGTACGGGTTAGGATTAGGGGATGGGTGAGGCTAAGGCTTCGGGGAAGGGTTAGGGCTAGGGTTCGGGCTAGGGTTAGGGTTAGGGTACGGGGACGGATTAGGGTCCTGGTGAGGGTACGAGAACGGTTTAGGGTGAGCGTACGTGTGAGGGCACGGGTTAGTGTTAGCGTATGGGTTAGGATTAGGGGACGTGTCAGGGTAATGCTTCGGGGAAGTGTTAGGGTTAGGGTTCGGGCTAGGGTTAGGGTTAGGGGACGGGGACGGTTTAGGGTCCAGGTGAGGGTACGACAATGGTTTAGGGTGAGCGTACGTGTGAGGGCACGGGTTAGTGTTAGCGTACGGGTTAGGATTAGGGGACGGGTGAGGGTAAGGCTTCGGGGAAGGGTTAGTGTTAGGGTTCGGGCTAGGGTTAGGGTTAGGGGACAGGGGCGGTTTAAGGTCCAGGTGAGGGTACGACAACGGTTTAGGGTGAGCGTACGTGTGAGGGCACGGGTTAGTGTTAGCGTACGGGGTAGGATTAGGGGACGGGTGAGGGTAAGGCTTCGGGGAAGGGTTAGGGTTAGGGTTCGGGCTAGGGTTAGGGTTAGGGGACGGGGGCGGTTTAGGGTCCAGGTGAGGGTACGACAACGATTTAGGGTGAGCGTACGTGTGAGGGCACGGGTTAGTGTTAGCGTACGGGTTAGGATTAGGGGACGGGTGAGGGTAAGGCTTCGGGGAACGGTTAGGGTTAGCGTTCGGGCTAGGGTTAGGGTTAGGGGACAGGGACGGTTGAGGGTCCAGGTGAGGGTACGACAACGGTTTAGGGTGAGCGTACGTGTGAGGGCACGGGTTAGTGTTAGCGTACCTGTTAGGATTAGGGGGCGGGTGAGGGTAAGGCTTCGGGAAAGGCTTAGGGTTAGGATTTGGGCTAGGGTTAGGGTTAGGGTTAGGGGACGGGGACGGTTTAGGGTCCACGTGAGGGTACGAGAACGGTTTAGTGTGATCGTACGTGTGAGGGCACGGGTTAGTGTTAGCGTACGGGTTAGGAATAGGTGACGGGTGAGGGTAAGGCTTCGAGGAAGTGTTAGGGTTAGGGTTTTGGATAGGGATAGGGTTAGGGTACGGGGGCGGTTTAGGGTCTAGGTGAGGGTACGAGAACGGTTTAGGGTGAGCGTACGTTTGAGGGCACGGGTTAATCTTAGCGTACGGGTTAGGATTAGGGGACGGGTGAGGGTAAGGCTTCGGGGAAGGGTTAGCGCTAGTATTTGGGCTAGGGTTAGGGTTAGGGGATGGGGACGGTTTAGGGTCCATGTGAGGGTACGACAACGGTTTAGTGAGAGCTTACGTGTGAGGGCATTGATTAGTTTTAGCGTACGGGTTAGGATTAAGGGCCGGGTGAGAGTAAGGCTTCGGGGAAGGGTTCGGGTTAGGGTTCGGGCTAGGGTTAGGTTTAGGGTACGGGGACGGATTAGGGTCCAGGTGAGGGTACGACAACGGTTTAGGGTGAGCGTATGTGTGAGGGCACGGGTTAGTGTTAGCATATGGGTTAGGATTAGGGGACGGGTGAGGGTAAGGCTTCGGGGAAGTGTTAGGGTTAGGGTTTGGGCTAGGGTTAGGGTTAGGGGACGGGGACGGTTTAGGGTCCAGGTGAGGGTACGAGAACGGTTTAGGGTGAGCGTACATGTGAGGGTATGGGTTAGTGATAGCGTATGGGTTAGAATTAGGGGACGGGTGAGGGTAAGGCTTCGGGGACGGGTTAGGGTTAGGGTTCGGGCTAGGGTTAGGGTTAGGGGATGGGGACGGTTTAGGGTCCAGGTGAGGGTACGACAACGGTTTAGGGTGAGCGTACGTGTGAGGGCACGGGTTAGTGTTAGCGTACCGGTTAGTATTAGGGGACGGGTGAGGGTAAGGCTTCGGGGAAGGGTTAGGGTTAGGGTTTGGGCTAGGGTTAGGGTTAGGGGACAGGGACGGTTTAGGGTCCAGCTGAGGGTACGACAACGGTTTAGGGTGAGCGTACGTGTGAGGGCACGGGTTAGTGTTAGCGTACGGGTTAGGATTAGAGGACGGGTGAGGGTTAGGCTTCGGGGAAGGGTTAGGTTTACGGTTCGGGCTAGGGTAAGGGTTAGGGGAGTGGTGAGGGTAAGGCTTCGGGGAAGGGTTAGGGTTAGGGTTTGGGCTAGGGTTAGGGTTAGGGGACGGGGACGTTTTAGGGTCCAGGTGAGGGTACGACAACGGGTTAGGGTGCGCGTACGTGTGAGGGCACGGGTTAGTGTTAGCGTACGGGTTAGGATAAGGGGACGGGTGAGGGTAAGGCTTCGGGGAAGGGTTAGCGTTAGGGTTCGGGCTAGGATTAGGGTTAGGGGACGCGGGCGGTTTAGGGTCCAGGTGAGGGTACGATAACGGTTTAGGGTGAGCGTACGTGTGAGGGTACGAGTCAGTGTTAGCATACGGTTTAGGATTAGGGGACGGGTGAGGGTAAGGCTTCAGGGAAGGGTTTGAGCTAGGGTTCGGGCTAGGGTTAGGGTTAGGGGACGGGGACGGTTTAGGGTTCAGGTGAGGGTATGGCAATGGTTTAGGATGAGCGTACGTGTGAGGGCACGGGTTAGTGTTAGCGTACGGGTTAGGATAGGGGACGGGTGAGGGTAAGGCTTCGGGGAAGGGTTAGGTTTAGGGTTCGGGCTAGAGTTAGGGTTAGGGGACGGGGACGGTTTAGGTTCCAGGTGAGGGTACGACAACTGTTTAGGTTGAGCATACGTGTGAGGGCACGGGTTAGTGTTAGAATACGGGTTAGGATTAGGGGACGGGTGAGGGTAAGGCTTCGGGGAAGGGTTAGGGTTAGGGTTAGGGCTAGGATAAGGGTTAGGGGACGGGGGCGGTTTAGGGTCCAGGTGAGGGTACGACAACGGATTAGGGTGAGCGTACGTGTGAGGGCACGGGTTAGTGTTAGCGTACGGGTTAGGATTAGTGGTCGGGTGAGGGTAAGGCTTCGGGGAAGGGTAGGATTAAGGTCCGGGCTAGAGTTACGGTTAGGGGACGGGGACGGTTTAGGGTCCAGGTGTAGGTACGACAACGGTTTAGGGTGAGCGTACGTGTGAGGGCACGGGTTAGTGTTAGCGTACGGGTTAGGATTAGGGGACGAGTGAGGGTAAGGCTCCGGGGAAGGGTTAGGGCTAGGGTTCGGGCTAGGGTTAGGGTTAGGGTCGGAGACGGTTTAGGGTCCAGGTGAGGGTACGACAACGGTTTAGTGTGAGCGTACGTGTTAGGGCACAGATTAGTGTTAGCGTACGGGTTAGGATTAAGGGCCGGGTGAGGGTAAGGCTTCAGGGAAGGGTTAGAGTTAGGGTTTGGGCTAGGGTTAGGGTTAGGGGATGAGGACGGTTTAGGTTCCAGGTGAGGTTACGACAACGGTTTAGGGTGAGCGTACGTGTGAGAGCACGGGTTAGTGTTAGCGTACGGGTTAGGTTTAGGGGACGGGTGAGGGTAAGGCTTCGGGGAAGGGTTAGGGTTAGGGTTCGGGCTAGGGTTAGGGTTAGGGTATGGGGACGGTTTAGGGTTTAGGTGAGGGTACGAGAACAGTTTAGGGTGAGCGTACGTGTGAGGGCACTGGTTAGTGTTAGCATACGGGTTAGGATTAGGGGACGGGTGAGGGTAAGGCTTCGGGGAAGTGTTAGGGTTAGGGTTTGGGCTAGGGTTAGGGTTAGGGGACGGGGACGGTTTAGGGTCCAGGTGAGGGTACGAGAACGGTTTAGGGTGAGCGTACATGTGAGGGTATGGGTTAGTGATAGCGTATGGGTTAGAATTAGGGGACGGGTGAGGGTAAGGCTTCGGGGAAGGGTTAGGGTTCGGGCTAGGGTAAGGGTTAGGGGACGGGGACGGTTTAGGGTCCAGGTGAGGGTACGAGAACGGTTTAGGGTGAGCGTACGTGTGAGGGCACGGGTTAGTGTTAGCGTATGGGTTAGGATTAGGGGACGGGTCAGGGTAATGCTTCGGGGAAGGGTTAGGGTTAGGGATCGGGCTAGGGTTAGGGGACGGGGACGGGGACGGTTTAGGGTCCAGGTGAGGGTACGAGAACGGTTTAGGGTGAGCGTACGTGTGAGGGCACGGGTTAGTGTTAGCGTACGGGTTAGGATTAGAGGACGGGTGAGGGTAAGGCTTCGGGGAAGGGTTAGGTTTACGGTTCGGGCTAGGGTAAGGGTTAGGGGAGTGGTGAGGGTAAGGCTTCGGGGAAGGGTTAGGGTTAGGGTTTGGGCTAGGGTTAGGGTTAGGGGACGGGGACGTTTTAGGGTCCAGGTGAGGGTACGACAACGGGTTAGGGTGCGCGTACGTGTGAGGGCACGGGTTAGTGTTAGCGTACGGGTTAGGATAAGGGGACGGGTGAGGGTAAGGCTTCGGGGAAGGGTTAGCGTTAGGGTTCGGGTTAGGATTAGGGTTAGGGGACGCGGGCGGTTTAGGGTCCACGTGAGGGTACGATAACGGTTTAGGGTGAGCGTACGTGTGAGGGTACGAGTCAGTGTTAGCATACGGTTTAGGATTAGGGGACGGGTGAGGGTAAGGCTTCAGGGAAGGGTTTGAGCTAGGGTTCGGGCTAGGGTTAGGGTTAGGGGACGGGGACGGTTTAGGGTTCAGGTGAGGGTATGGCAATGGTTTAGGATGAGCGTACGTGTGAGGGCACGGGTTAGTGTTAGCGTACGGGTTAGGATAGGGGACGGGTGAGGGTAAGGCTTCGGGGAAGGGTTAGGTTTAGGGTTCGGGCTAGAGTTAGGGTTAGGGGACGGGGACGGTTTAGGTTCCAGGTGAGGGTACGACAACTGTTTAGGTTGAGCATACGTGTGAGGGCACGGGTTAGTGTTAGAATACGGGTTAGGATTAGGGGACGGGTGAGGGTAAGGCTTCGGGGAAGGGTTAGGGTTAGGGTTAGGGCTAGGATAAGGGTTAGGGGACGGGGGCGGTTTAGGGTCCAGGTGAGGGTACGACAACGGATTAGGGTGAGCGTACGTGTGAGGGCACGGGTTAGTGTTAGCGTACGGGTTAGGATTAGTGGTCGGGTGAGGGTAAGGCTTCGGGGAAGGGTAGGATTAAGGTCCGGGCTAGAGTTAGGGTTAGGGGACGGGGACGGTTTAGGGTCCAGGTGAGGGTACGACAACGGTTTAGGGTGAGAGTACGTGTGAGGGCACGGGTTAGTATTAGCGTACGGGTTAGGATTAGGGGACGGGTGAGGGTAAGGCTCCGGGGAAGGGTTAGGGCTAGGGTTCGGGCTAGGGTTAGGGTTAGGGTCGGAGACGGTTTAGGGTCCAGGTGAGGGTACGACAACGGTTTAGTGTGAGCGTACGTGTTAGGGCACAGATTAGTGTTAGCGTACGGGTTAGGATTAAGGGCCGGGTGAGGGTAAGGCTTCAGGGAAGGGTTAGAGTTAGGGTTTGGGCTAGGGTTAGGGTTAGGGGATGAGGACGGTTTAGGTTCCAGGTGAGGTTACGACAACGGTTTAGGGTGAGCGTACGTGTGAGGGCACGGGTTAGTGTTAGCGTACGGGTTAGGTTTAGGGGACGGGTGAGGGTAAGGCTTCGGGGAAGGGTTAGGGTTAGGGTTCGGGCTAGGGTTAGGGTTAGGGTATGGGGACGGTTTAGGGTCTAGGTGAGGGTACGAGAACAGTTTAGGGTGAGCGTACGTGTGAGGGCACTGGTTAGTGTTAGCATACGGGTTAGGATTAGGGGACGGGTGAGGGTAAGGCTTCGGGGAAGTGTTAGGGTTAGGGTTTGGGCTAGGGTTAGGGTTAGGGGACGGGGACGGTTTAGGGTCCAGGTGAGGGTGCGAGAACGGTTTAGGGTGAGCGTACATGTGAGGGTATGGGTTAGTGATAGCGTATGGGTTAGAATTAGGGGACGGGTGAGGGTAAGGCTTCGGGGAAGGGTTAGGGTTCGGGGTAGGGTTAGGGTTAGGGGATGGGGACGGTTTAGGGTCCAGGTGAGGGTACGACAACGGTTTAGGGTGAGCGTACGTGTGAGGGCACGGGTTAGTGTTAGCGTACCGGTTAGTATTAGGGGACGGGTGAGGGTAAGGCTTCGGAGAAGGGTTAGGGTTAGGGTTTGGGCTAGGGTTAGGGTTAGGGGACAGGGACGGTTTAGGGTCCAGCTGAGGGTACGACAACGGTTTAGGGTGAGCGTACGTGTGAGGGCACGGGTTAGTGTTAGCGTACGGGTTAGGATTAGGGGACGGGTGAGGGTAAGGCTTCGGGGAGGTTAGGGTTAGCGTTTGGGCTAGGGTAAGGGTTAGGGGACGGGGACGGTTTAGGGTCCAGGTGAGGGTACGAGAACGGTTTAGGGTGAGCGTACGTGTGAGGGCACGGGTTAGTGTTAGCGTATGGGTTAGGATTAGGGGACGGGTCAGGGTAATGCTTCGGGGAAGGGTTAGGGTTAGGGATCGGGCTAGGGTTAGGGTTAGGGGACGGGGACGGTTTAGGGTCCAGGTGAGTGTACGACAACGGTTTAGGGTGAGCGTACGTGTGAGGGCACGGGTTAGTGTTAGCGTACGGGTTAGGATTAGAGGACGGGTGAGGGTAAGGCTTCGGGGAAGGGTTAGGTTTACTGTTCGGGCTAGGGTTAGGGTTAGGGGAGTGGTGAGGGTAAGGCTTCGGGGAAGGGTTAGGGTTAGGGTTTGGGCTAGGGTTAGGGTTAGGGGACGGGGACGTTTTAGGGTCCAGGTGAGGGTACGACAACGGGTTAGGGTGCGCGTACGTGTGAGGGCACGGGTTAGTGTTAGCGTACGGGTTAGGATAAGGGGACGGGTGAGGGTAAGGCTTCGGGGAAGGGTTAGCGTTAGGGTTCGGGCTAGGATTAGGGTTAGGGGACGCGGGCGGTTTAGGGTCCAGGTGAGGGTACGATAACGGTTTAGGGTGAGCGTACGTGTGAGGGTACGAGTTAGTGTTAGCATACGGTTTAGGATTAGGGGACGGGTGAGGGTAAGGCTTCGGGGAAGGGTTTGGGCTAGGTTTCGGGCTAGGGTTAGGGTTAGGGGACGGGGACGGTTTAGGGTTCAGGTGAGGGTATGGCAATGGTTTAGGATGAGCGTACGTGTGAGGGCACGGGTTAGTGTTAGCGTACGGGTTAGGATAGGGGACGGGTGAGGGTAAGGCTTCGGGGAAGGGTTAGGTTTAGGGTTCGGGCTGGAGTTAGGGTTAGGGGACGGGGACGGTTTAGGTTCCAGGTGAGGGTACGACAACTGTTTAGGGTGAACGTACGTGTGAGGGCACGGGTTAGTGTTAGAATACGGGTTAGGATTAGGGGACGGGTGAGGGTAAGGCTTCGGGGAAGGGTTAGGGTTAGGGTTAGGGCTAGGATAAGGGTTAGGGGACGGGGGCGGTTTAGGGTCCAGGTGAGGGTACGACAACGGATTAGGGTGAGCGTACGTGTGAGGGCACGGGTTAGTGTTAGCGTACGGGTTAGGATTAGTGGTCGGGTGAGGGTAAGGCTTCGGGGAAGGGTAGGGTTAAGGTCCGGGCTAGAGTTAGGGTTAGGGGACGGGGACGGTTTAGGGTCCAGGTGAGGGTACGACAACGGTTTAGGGTGAGCGTACGTGTGAGGGCATGGGTTAGTGTTAGCGTACGGGTTAGGATTAGGGTACGGGTGAGGGTAAGGCTTCGGGGAAGTGTTAGGTTTAGAGTTTTGGTTAGGGATAGGATTAGTGGACGGGGACGGTTTAGGGTCCAGGTGAGGGTACGAGAACGGTTTAGGGTGAGCGTACGTTTGAGGGCAAGGGTTAGTGTTAGCGTACGGGTTAGGATTAGGGGACGGGTGAGGGTAAGGCTCCGGGGAAGGGTTAGGGCTAGGGTTCGGGCTAGGGTTAGGGTTAGGGTCGGAGACGGTTTAGGGTCCAGGTGAGGGTACGACAACGGTTTAGTGTGAGCGTACGTGTTAGGGCACAGATTAGTGTTAGCGTACGGGTTAGGATTAAGGGCCGGGTGAGGGTAAGGCTTCGGGGAAGGGTTAGAGTTAGGGTTTGGGCTAGGGTTAGGGTTAGGGGATGAGGACGGTTTAGGTTCCAGATGAGGTTACGACAACGGTTTAGGGTGAGCGTACGTGTGAGGGCACGGGTTAGTGTTAGCGTATGGGTTAGGTTTAGGGGACGGGTGAGCGTAAGGCTTCGGGGAAGGGTTAGGGTTAGGGTTCGGGCTAGGGTTAGGGTTAGGGTATGGGGACGGTTTAGGGTCTAGGTGAGGGTACGAGAACGGTTTAGTGTGAGCGTACGTGTGAGGGCACTGGTTAGTGTTAGCATACGGGTTAGGATTAGGGGACGGGTGAGGGTAAGGCTTCGGGGAAGGGTTAGGGTTAGGGTTTGGGCTAGGGTTCGGGTTAGGGGACGGGGACAGTTTAGGGTCCAGGTGAGGGTATGAGAACGTTTTAGGGTCAGCGTATGTGTGAGGGCATGGGTTAGTGTTAGCGTATGGGTTAGGATTAGGGGACGGGTCAGGGTAATGCTTCGGGGAAGGGTTAGGGTTAGGGTTCGGGCTAGGGTTAGGGTTAGGTGACGGGGACGGTTTAGGGTCCAGGTGAGGGTACGACAACGGTTTAGGGTGAGCGTACGTGTGAGGGCACGGGTTAGTGTTAGCATACGGGTTAGGATTAGGGGACGGGTGAGGGTAAGCCTTCGGGGAAGGGTTAGGTTTAGGGTTCGGGCTAGGGTTAGGGTTAGGGGACGGGGACGGTTTAGGGTCCAGGTGAGGGTACGACAACGGTTTAGGATGAGCGTACGTGTGAGGGCACGGGTTAGTGTTAGCCTACGGGTTAGAATTAAGTGGACAGGTGAGGGTAAGGCTTCGGGGAAGGGTTAGGGTTAGCGTTCGGGCTAGGGTTAGGGTTAGGGGACGGGGACCATTTAGGGTCCAGGTGAGGGTACGACAACGGTTTAGGGTGAGCGTACGTGTGAAGGCACGGGTTAGTGTTAGCGTACGGGTTAGGATTAGGGGACGGGTGAGGGTAAGGCTTCGGGGAAGTGTTAGGTTTAGGGTTTTGGTTAGGGATAGCATTAGTGGACGGGGACGGTTTAGGGTCCAGGTGAGGGTACGAGAACGGTTTAGGGTGAGCGTACGTTTGAGGGCAAGGGTTAGTGTTAGCGTACGGGTTAGGATTAGGGGACGGGTGAGGGTAAGGCTCCGGGGAAGGGTTAGGGCTAGGGTTCGGGCAACGGTTAGGGTTAGGGTCGGAGACGGTTTAGGGTCCAGGTGAGGGTACGACAACGGTTTAGTGTGAGCGTACGTGTTAGGGCACAGATTAGTGTTAGCGTACGGGTTAGGATTAAGGGCCGGGTGAGGGTAAGGCTTCGGGGAAGGGTTAGAGTTAGGGTTTGGGCTAGGGTTAGGGTTAGGGGATGAGGAAGGTTTAGGTTCCAGGTGAGGTTACGACAACGGTTTAGGGTGAGCGTACGTGTGAGGGCACGGGTTAGTGTTAGCGTACGGGTTAGGTTTAGGGGACGGGTGAGGGTAAGGCTTCGAGGAAGGGTTAGGGTTAGGGTTCGGGCTAGGGTTAGGGTTAGGGTATGGGGACGATTTAGGGTATAGGTGAGGGTACGAGAACGGTTTAGGGTGAGCGTACGTGTGAGGGCACTGGTTAGTGTTAGCATACGGGTTAGGATTAGGGGACGGGTGAGGGTAAAGCTTCGGGGAAGGGTTAGGGTTAGGGTTTGGGCTAGGGTTAGGGTTAGGGGACGGGGACAGTTTAGGGTCCAGGTGAGGGTATGAGAGCGACTTAGGGTCAGCGTATGTGTGAGGGCATGGGTTAGTGTTAGCGTATGGGTTAGGATTAGGGGACGGTTCAGGGTAATGCTTCGGGGCAGGGTTAGGGTTAGGGTTCGGGCTAGGGTTACGGTTAGGTGACGGGGACGGTTTAGGGTCCAGGTGAGGGTACGACAACGGTTTAGGGTGAGCGTACGTGTGAGGGCACGGGTTAGTGTTAGCGTACGGGTTAGGATTAGGGGACGGGTGATGGTAAGGCTTTGGCGAAGGGTTAGGTTTAGGGTTCGGGCTAGGGTTAGGGTTAGGGGACGGGGACGGTTTAGGGTCCAGGTGAGGGTACGACAACGGTTTACGATGAGCGTACGTGTGAGGGCACGGGTTAGTGTTAGCCTACGGGTTAGAATTAAGTGGACAGGTGAGGGTAAGGCTTCGGGGAAGGGTTAGGGTTAGGGTTCGGGCTAGGGTTAGGGTTAGGGGACAGGGCCGGTTTAGGGTCCAGGTGAGGGTACGACAACGGTTTAGGGTGAGCGTACGTGTGAGGGCACGGGTTAGTGTTAGCGTACGGGTTAGGATTAGGGGACGGGTGAGGGTAAGGGTTCGAGGAAGTGTTAGGGTTAGCGTTCGGGCTAGGGTTAGGGATAGGGGACGGGTACCATTTAGGGTCCAGGTGAGGGTACGACAACGGTTTAGGGTGAGCGTACATGTGAGGGCACGGGTTAGTGTTAGCGTACGGGTTAGGATTAGTGGACGGGTGAGGGTAAGGCTTCGGGGAAGGGTTAGGGTTAGGGTTTGGGCTAGGGTTATGGTTAGGGGCGGGGACGGTTTAGGGTGCAGGTGAGGGTACGACAACGGTTTAGGGTGAGCGTACGTGTGAGGGCACGGGTTAGTGTTAGCGTACGGGTTAGGATTAGGGGACGGGTGAGGGTGAGGCTTCGGGGAAGGGTTAGGGTTAGGGTTCGGGCTAGGGTTAGGGTTAGGGGACGGGGACGGTTTAGGGTCCAGGTGAGGGTACGACAACGGTTTAGGGTGAGCGTACGTGTGAGGGCACGGTTAGTGTTTGCGTACGGGTTAGGATTAAGTGCCGGGTGAGGGTAAGGCTTCGGAGAAGGGTTAGGGTTAGGGTTTGGGCTAGGGTTAGGGTTAGTGGACGGGGACGGTTTAGGGTCCACTTGAGGGTACGAGAACGGTTTAGGTTGAGCGTATGTGTGAGGGCATGGGTTAGTGTTAGCGTATCGGTTAGTATTAGGGGTCGGGTCAGGGTAATGCTTCGAGGAAAGGTTAGGGTTAGGGATCGGGCTAAGGTTAGGGTTAAGGGACGGGGACGTTTTAGGGTCCAGGTGAGGGTACAACAACGGTTTAGGGTGAGCGTACGTGTGAGGGCACGAGTTAGTGTTAGCGTACGGGTTAGGATTAGATGACGGGTGAGGGTAAGGCTTCGGGGAAGGGTTAGGTTTACGGTTCAGGCTAGGGTTAGGGTTAGGGGACGGGGACGGTTTAGTGTCCAGGAGAGGGTACGACAACGGTTTAGGGTGAGCGTACGTGTGAGGGCACGGGTTAGTGTTAGCGTACGGGTTAGGATTAGGTGACGGGTGAGGGTAAGGCTTCGGGGAAGTGTTAGGGTTAGGGTTTTGCCTAGGGATAGGGTTAGGGTACAGGACGGTTTAGGGTCTAGGTGAGGGTTCGAGAACGGTTTAGGGTGAGCGTACGTTTGAGGGCACGGGTTAGTGTTAGCGTACGGGTTAGGATTAGGGGACGGGTGAGGGTAAGGCTTCGGGGAAGGGTTAGGGCTTGGGTTCGGGCTAGGGTTAGGGTTAGGGTACGGGGACGGATTAGGGTCCAGGTGAGGGTACGAGAACGGTTTAGGGTGAGCGTACGTGTGAGGGCACGGGTTAGTGTTAGCGTATGGGTTAGGATTAGGGGACGGGTCAGGGTAATGCTTCGGGGAAGTGTTAGGGTTAGGGTTCGGGCTAGGGTTAGGGTTAGGGGACGGGGACGGTTTAGGGTCCAGGTGAGGGTACGACAACGGTTTAGGGTGAGCGTACGTGTGAGGGCACGGGTTAGTGTTAGCGTACGGGTTAGGATTAGGGGACGGGTGAGGGTAAGGCTTCGGGGAAGGTTTAGTGTTAGGGTTCGGGCTAGGGTTAGGGTTAGGGGACAGGGGCGGTTTAAGGTCCAGGTGAGGGTACGACAACGGTTTAGGGTGAGCGTACGTGTGAGGGCACGGGTTAGTGTTAGCGTACGGGTTAGGATTAGGTGACGGGTGAGGGTAAGGCTTCGGGGAAGGGTTAGCGTTAGGGTTTGGGCTAGGGTTAGGGTTAGGGGACGGGGACGGTTTAGGGTCCAGGTGAGGGTACGACAACGGTTTAGGGTGAGCGTACGTGTGAGGGCACGGGTTAGTGTTAGCGTACGGGTTAGGATTAGAGGACGGGTGAGGGTAAGGGTTCGGGGAAGAGTTAGGTTTATGGTTCGGGCTAGGGTTAGGGTTAGGGGATGGGGACTGTTTAGGGTCCAGGTGAGGGTACGACAACGGTTTAGGGTGAGCGTACGTGTGAGGGCACGGGTTAGTGTTAGCGTACGGGGTAGGATTAGGGGACGGGTGAGGGTAAGGCTTCGGGGAAGGGTTAGGGTTAGGGTTCGGGCTAGGGTTAGGGTTAGGGGACGGGGGCGGTTTAGGGTCCAGGTGAGGGTACGACAACGGTTTAGGGTGAGCGTACGTGTGAGGGCATGGGTTAGTGTTAGCGTACCGGTTAGTATTAGGGGACGGGTGAGGGTAAGGCTTCGGGGAAGGGTTAGGGTTAGGGTTTGGGCTAGGGTTAGGGTTAGGGGACGGGGACGGTTTAGGGTCCAGGTGAGGGTACGACAACGATTTAGGGTGAGCGTACGTGTGAGGGCACGGGATAGTGTTAGCGTACGGGTTAGGATTAGGGGGCGGGTGAGGGTAAGGCTTCGGGAAAGGCTTAGGGTTAGGATTTGGGCTAGGGTTAGGGTTAGGCTTAGGGGACGGGGACGGTTTAGGGTCCAGGTGAGGGTACGAGAACGGTTTAGGGTGAGCGTACGTGTGAGGGCACGGGTTAGTGTTAGCGTACGGGTTAGGAATAGGTGACGGGTGAGGGTAAGGATTCGGGGAAGTGTTAGGGTTAGGGTTTTGGCTAGGGATAGGGTTAGGGTACGGGGGCGGTTTAGGGTCTAGGTGAGGGTACGAGAATGGTTTAGGGTGAGCGTACGTTTGAGGGCACGGGTTAATGTTAGCGTACGGGTTAGGATTAGGGGACGGGTGAGGGTAAGGCTTCGGGGAAGGGTTAGGGCTAGTATTTGGGCTAGGGTTAGGGTTAGGGGACGGGGACGGTTTAGGGTCCATGTGAGGGTACGACAACGGTTTAGTGAGAGCTTACGTGTGAGGGCATGGATTAGTTTTAGCGTACGGGTTAGGATTAAGGGCCGGGTGAGGGTAAGGCTTCGGGGAAGGGTTCGGGTTAGGGTTCGGGCTAGGGTTAGGTTTAGGGTACAGGGACGGATTAGGGTCCAGGAGAGGGTACGACAACGGTTTAGGGTGAGCGTATGTGTGAGGGCACGGGTTAGTGTTAGCATATGGGTTAGGATTAGGGGACGGGTGAGGATAAGGCTTCGGGGAAGTGTTAGGGTTAGGGTTTGGGCTAGGGTTAGGGTTAGGGGATGGGGACGGTTTAGGGTCCAGGTGAGGGTACGAGATTGGTTTAGGGTGAGCGTACATGTGAGGGTATGGGTTAGTGATAGCGTATGGGTTAGAATTAGGGGACGGGTGAGGGTAAGGCTTCGGGGAAAGGTTAGGGTTAGGGTTCGGGCTAGGGTTAGGGTTAGGGGATGGGGACGGTTTAGGGTCCAGGTGAGGGTACGACAACGGTTTAGGGTGAGCGTACGTGTGAGGGCACGGGTTAGTGTTAGCGTACCGGTTAGTATTAGGGGACGGGTGAGGGTAAGGCTTCGGGGAAGTGTTAGGGTTAGGGTTTGGGCTAGGGTTAGGGTTAGGGGACAGGGACGGTTTAGGGTCCAGCTGAGGGTACGACAACGGTTTAGGGTGAGCGTACGTGTGAGGGCACGGGTTAGTGTTAGCGTACGGGTTAGGATTAGGGGACGGGTGAGGGTAAGGCTTCGGGGAGGTTAGGGTTAGCGTTTGGGCTAGGGTAAGGGTTAGGGGACGGGGACGGTTTAGGGTCCAGGTGAGGGTACGAGAACGGTTTAGGGTGAGCGTACGTGTGAGGGCACGGGTTAGTGTTAGCGTATGGGTTAGGATTAGGGGACGGGTCAGGGTAATGCTTCGGGGAAGGGTTAGGGTTAGGGATCGGGCTAGGGTTAGGGTTAGGGGACGGGGACGGTTTAGGGTCCAGGTGAGGGTACGAGAACGGTTTAGGGTGAGCGTACGTGTGAGGGCACGGGTTAGTGTTAGCGTACGGGTTAGGATTAGAGGACGGGTGAGGGTAAGGCTTCGGGGAAGGGTTAGGTTTACGGTTCGGGCTAGGGTTAGGGTTAGGGGAGTGGTGAGGGTAAGGCTTCGGGGAAGGGTTAGGGTTAGGGTTTGGGCTAGGGTTAGGGTTAGGGGACGGGGACGTTTTAGGGTCCAGGTGAGGGTACGACAACGGGTTAGGGTGCGCGTACGTATGAGGGCACGGGTTAGTGTTAGCGTACGGGTTAGGATAAGGGGACGGGTGAGGGTAAGGCTTCGGGGAAGGGTTAGCGTTAGGGTTCGGGCTAGGATTAGGGTTAGGGGACGCGGGCGGTTTAGGGTCCAGGTGAGTGTACGACAACGGTTTACGATGAGCGTACGTGTGAGGGCACGGGTTAGTGTTAGCCTACGGGTTAGAATTAAGTGGACAGGTGAGGGTAAGGCTTCGGGGAAGGGTTAGGGTTAGGGTTCGGGCTAGGGTTAGGGTTAGGGTCGGAGACGGTTTAGGGTCCAGGTGAGGGTACGACAACGGTTTAGTGTGAGCGTACGTGTTAGGGCACAGATTAGTGTTAGCGTACGGGTTAGGATTAAGGGCCGGGTGAGGGTAAGGCTTCGGGGAAGGGTTAGAGTTAGGGTTTGGGCTAGGGTTAGGGTTAGGGGATGAGGACGGTTTAGGTTCCAGGTGAGGTTACGACAACGGTTTAGGGTGAGCGTACGTGTGAGGGCACGGGTTAGTGTTAGCGTACGGGTTAGGTTTAGGGGACGGGTGAGGGTAAGGCTTCGGGGAAGGGTTAGGGTTAGGGTTCGGGCTAGGGTTAGGGTTAGGGTATGGGGACGGTTTAGGGTCTAGGTGAGGGTACGAGAACGGTTTAGGGTGAGCGTACGTGTGAGGGCACTGGTTAGTGTTAGCATACGGGTTAGGATTAGGGGACGGGTGAGGGTAAGGCTTCGGGGAAGGGTTAGGGTTAGGGTTTGGGCTAGGGTTAGGGTTAGGGGACGGGGACAGTTTAGGGTCCAGGTGAGGGTATGAGAACGTTTTAGGTTCAGCGTATGTGTGCGGGCATGGGTTAGTGTTAGCGTATGGGTTAGGATTAGGGGACGGGTCAGGGTAATGCTTCGGGGAAGGGTTAGGGTTAGGGTTCGGGCTAGGGTTACGGTTAGGTGACGGGGACGGTTTAGGGTCCAGGTGAGGGTACGACAACGGTTTAGGGTGAGCGTACGTGTGAGGGCACGGGTTAGTGTTAGCGTACGGGTTAGGATTAGGGGACGGGTGAGGGTAAGGCTTCGGGGAAGGGTTAGGTTTAGGGTTCAGGCTAGGGTTAGGGTTAGGGGACGGGGACGGTTTAGGGTCCAGGTGAGGGTACGACAACGGTTTACGATGAGCGTACGTGTGAGGGCACGGGTTAGTGTTAGCCTACGGGTTAGAATTAAGTGGACAGGTGAGGGTAAGGCTTCGGGGAAGGGTTAGGGTTAGGGTTCGGGCTAGGGTTAGGGTTAGGGGACAGGGCCGGTTTAGGGTCCAGGTGAGGGTACGACAACTGTTTAGGGTGAGCGTACGTGTGAGGGCACGGGTTAGTGTTAGCGTACGGGTTAGGATTAGGGGACGGGTGAGGGTAAGGCTTCGAGGAAGTGTTAGGGTTAGCGTTCGGGCTAGGGTTAGGGATAGGGGACGGGGACCATTTAGGGTCCAGATGAGGGTACGACAACGGTTTACGGTGAGCGTACATGTGAGGGCACGGGTTAGTGTTAGCGTACGGGTTAGGATTAGTGGACGGGTGAGGGTAAGGCTTCGGGGAAGGGTTAGGGTTAGGGTTTGGGCTAGGGTTATGGTTAGGGGCGGGGACGGTTTAGGGTGCAGGTGAGGGTACGACAACGGTTTAGGGTGAGCGTACGTGTGAGGGCACGGGTTAGTGTTAGCGTACGGGTTAGGATTAGGGGACGGGTGAGGGTGAGGCTTCGGGGAAGGGTTAGGGTTAGGGTTCGTGCTAGTGTTAGTGTTAGGGGACGGGGACGGATTAGGGTCCAGGTGAGGGTACGACAACGGTTTAGGGTGAGCGTACGTGTGAGAGCACGGTTAGTGTTTGCGTACGGGTTAGGATTAAGTGCCGGGTGAGGGTAACGCTTCGGAGAAGGGTTAGGGTTAGGGTTTGGGCTAGGGTTAGGGTTAGGGGACGGGGACGGTTTAGGGTCCACTTGAGGGTACGAGAACGGTTTAGGTTGAGCGTATGTGTGAGGGCATGGGTTAGTTTTAGCGTATCGGTTAGTATTAGGGGTCGGGTCAGGGTAATGCTTCGAGGAAAGGTTAGGGTTAGGGATCGGGCTAAGGTTAGGGTTAAGGGACGGGGACGTTTTAGGGTCCAGGTGAGGGTACAACAACGGTTTAGGGTGAGCGTACGTGTGAGGGCACGAGTTAGTGTTAGCGTACGGGTTAGGATTAGATGACGGGTGAGGGTAAGGCTTCGGGGAAGGGTTAGGTTTACGGTTCGGGCTAGGGTTAGGGTTAGGGGACGGGGACGGTTTAGTGTCCAGGAGAGGGTACGACAACGGTTTAGGGTGAGCGTACGTGTGAGGGCACGGGTTAGTGTTAGCGTACGGGTTAGGATTAGGGGACGGGTGAGGGTAAGGCTTCGGGGAAGTGTTAGGGTTAGGGTTTTGCCTAGGGATAGGGTTAGGGTACAGGACGGTTTAGGGTCTAGGTGAGGGTTCGACAACGGTTTAGGGTGAGCGTACGTTTGAGGGCACGGGTTAGTGTTAGCGTACGGGTTAGGATTAGGGGACGGGTGAGGGTCAGGCTTCGGGGAAGGGTTAGGGCTAGGGTTCGGGCTAGGGTTAGGGTTAGGGTACGGGGACGGATTAGGGTCCAGGTGAGGGTACGAGAACGGTTTAGGGTGACCGTACGTGTGACGGCACGGGTTACTGTTAGCGTACGGGTTAGCATTAGGGGACGGGTGAGGGTAAGGCTTCGGGGAAGGATTAGGTTTACGGTTCGGGCTAGGGTTAGGGTTAGGGGAGTGGTGAGGGTAAGGCTTCGGGGAAGGGTTAGGGTTAGGGTTTGGGCTAGGGTTAGGGTTAGGGGACGGGGACGTTTTAGGGTCCAGGTGAGGGTACGACAACGGGTTAGGGTGCGCGTACGTGTGAGGGCACGGGTTAGTGTTAGCGTACGGGTTAGGATAAGGGGACGGGTGAGGGTAAGGCTTCGGGGAAGGGTTAGCGTTAGGGTTCGGGCTAGGATTAGGGTTAGGGGACGCGGGCGGTTTAGGGTCCAGGTGAGGGTACGATAACGGTTTATGGTGAGCGTACGTGTGAGGGTACGAGTTAGTGTTAGCATACGGTTTAGGATTAGGGGACGGGTGAGGGTAAGGCTTCGGGGAAGGGTTTGGGCTAGGGTTCGGGCTAGGGTTAGGGTTAGGGGACGGGGACGGTTTAGGGTTCAGGTGAGGGTATGGCAATGGTTTAGGGTGAGCGTACGTGTGAGGGCACGGGTTAGTGTTAGCGTACGGGTTAGGATAGGGGACGGGTGAGGGTAAGGCTTCGGGGAAGGGTTAGGTTTAGGGTTCGGGCTAGAGTTAGGGTTAGGGGACGGGGACGGTTTAGGTTCCAGGTGAGGGTACGACAACTGTTTAGGGTGAGCGTACGTGTGAGGGCACGGGTTAGTGTTAGAATACGGGTTAGGATTAGGGGACGGGTGAGGGTAAGGCTTCGGGGAAGGGTTAGGGTTAGGGTTAGGGCTAGGATAAGGGTTAGGGGACGGGGGCGGTTTAGGGTCCAGGTGAGGGTACGACAACGGATTAGGGTGAGCGTACGTGTGAGGGCACGGGTTAGTGTTAGCGTACGGGTTAGGATTAGTGGTCGGGTGAGGGTAAGGCTTCGGGGAAGGGTAGGGTTAAGGTCCGGGCTAGAGTTAGGGTTAGGGGACGGGGACGGTTTAGGGTCCAGGTGAGGGTACGACAACGGTTTAGGGTGAGCGTACGTGTGAGGGCACGGATTAGTGTTAGCGTACGGGTTAGGATTAGGGTACGGGTGAGGGTAAGGCTTCGGGGAAGTGTTAGGTTTAGAGTTTTTGCTAGGGATAGGATTAGTGGACGGGGACGTTTTAGGGTCCAGGTGAAGGTACGAGAACGGTTTAGGGTGAGCGTACGTTTGAGGGCAAGGGTTAGTGTTAGCGTACGGGTTAGGATTAGGGGACGGGTGAGGGTAAGGCTCCGGGGAAGGGTTAGGGCTAGGGTTCGGGCTAGGGTTAGGGTTAGGGTCGGAGACGGTTTAGGGTCCAGGTGAGGGTACGACAACGGTTTAGTGTGAGCGTACGTGTTAGGGCACAGATTAGTGTTAGCGTACGGGTTAGGTTTAAGGGCCGGGTGAGGGTAAGGCTTCGGGGAAGGGTTAGAGTTAGGGTTTGGGCTAGGGTTAGGGTTAGGGGATGAGGACGGTTTAGGTTCCAGGTGAGGTTACGATAACGGTTTAGGGTGAGCGTACGTGTGAGGGCACGGGTTAGTGTTAGCGTACGGGTTAGGTTTAGGTGACGGGTGAGGGTAAGGCTTCGAAAGGGTTAGGGTTAGTGTTCGGGCTAGGGTTAGGGTTAGGGTATGGGGACGGTTTAGGGTCTAGGTGAGGGTACGAGAACGGTTTAGGGTGAGCGTACGTGTGAGGGCACCGGTTAGTGTTAGCATACGGGTTAGGATTAGGGGACGGGTGAGGGTAAGGCTTCGGGGAAGGGTTAGGGTTAGGCTTTGGGCTAGGGTTAGGGTTAGGGGACGGGGACAGTTTAGGGTCCAGGTGAGGGTATGAGAACGTTTTAGGGTCAGCGTATGTGTGAGGGCATGGGTTAGTGTTAGCGTATGGGTTAGGATTATGGGACGGGTCAGGGTAATGCTTCGGGGAAGGGTTAGGGTTAGGGTTCGGGCTAGGGTTAGGGTTAGGTGACGGGGACGGTTTATGGTCCAGGTGAGGGTACGACAACGGTTTAGGGTGAGCGTACGTGTGAGGGCACGGGTTAGTGTTAGCATACGGGTTAGGATTAGGGGACGGGTGAGGGTAAGGCTTCGGGGAAGGGTTAGGTTTAGGGTTCGGGCTAGGGTTAGGGTTAGGGGACGGGGACGGTTTAGGGTCCAGGTGAGGGTACGACAACGGTTTAGGATGAGCGTACGTGTGAGGGCATGGGTTAGTGTTAGCCTACGGGTTAGAATTAAGTGGACAGGTGAGGGTAAGGCTTCGGGGAAGGGTTAGGGTTAGGGTTCGGGCTAGGGTTAGGGTTAGGGGACAGGGCCGGTTTAGGGTCCAGGTGAGGGTACGACAACGGTTTAGGGTGAGCGTACGTGTGAGGGCACGGGTTAGTGTTAGCGTACGGGTTAGGATTAGGGGACGGGTGAGGGTAAGGCTTCGAGGAAGTGTTAGGGTTAGCGTTCGGGCTAGGGTTAGGGTTAGGGTACGGGGACCATTTAGGGTCCAGGTGAGGGTACGACAACGGTTTAGGGTGAGCGTACGTGTGAGGGCACGGGTTAGTGTTAGCGTACGGGTTAGGATTAGGGGAAGGGTGAGGGTAAGGCTTCGGGGAAGGGTTAGGGTTAGGGTTTGGGCTAGGGTTATGGTTAGGGGCGGGGACGGTTTAGGGTGCAGGTGAGGGTACGACAACGGTTTAGGGTGAGCGTACGTGTGAGGGCACGGGTTAGTGTTAGCGTACGGGTTAGGATTAGGGGACGGGTGAGGGTGAGGCTTCGGGGAAGGTTTAGGGTTAGGGTTCGGGCTAGGGTTAGGGTTAGGGGACAGGGACGGTTTAGGGTCCAGGTGAGGGTACGACAACGGTTTAGGGTGAGCGTACGTGTGAGGGCACGGTTAGTGTTTGCGTACGGGTTAGGATTAAGTGCCGGGTGAGGGTAAGGCTTCGGAGAAGGGTTAGGGTTAGGGTTTGGGCTAGGGTTAGGGTTAGGGGACGGGGACGGTTTAGGGTCCACTTGAGGGTACGAGAACGGTTTAGGTTGAGCGTATGTGTGAGGGCATGGGTTAGTGTTAGCGTATCGGTTAGTATTAGGGGTCGGGTCAGGGTAATGCTTCGAGGAAGGGTTAGGGTTAGGGATCGGGCTAAGGTTAGGGTTAAGGGACGGGGACGTTTTAGGGTCCAGGTGAGGGTACAACAACGGTTTAGGGTGAGCATACGTGTGAGGGCACGAGTTAGTGTTAGCGTACGGGTTAGGATTAGATGACGGGTGAGGGTAAGGCTTCGGGGAAGGGTTAGGTTTACGGTTCGGGCTAGGGTTAGGGTTAGGGGACGGGGACGGTTTAGTGTCCAGGAGAGTGTACGACAACGGTTTAGGGTGAGCGTACGTGTGAGGGCACGGGTTAGTGTTAGCGTACGGGTTAGGATTAGGGGACGGGTGAGGGTAAGGCTTCGAGGAAGTGTTAGGGTTAGCGTTCGGGCTAGGGTTAGGGATAGGGGACGGGTACCATTTAGGGTCCAGGTGAGGGTACGACAACGGTTTAGGGTGAGCGTACATGTGAGGGCACGGGTTAGTGTTAGCGTACGGGTTAGGATTAGTGGACGGGTGAGGGTAAGGCTTCGGGGAAGGGTTAGGGTTAGGGTTTGGGCTAGGGTTATGGTTAGGGGCGGGGACGGTTTAGGGTGCAGGTGAGGGTACGACAACGGTTTAGGGTGAGCGTACGTGTGAGGGCACGGGTTAGTGTTAGCGTACGGGTTAGGATTAGGGGACGGGTGAGGGTGAGGCTTCGGGGAAGGGTTAGGGTTAGGGTTCGGGCTAGGGTTAGGGTTAGGGGACGGGGACGGTTTAGGGTCCAGGTGAGGGTACGACAACGGTTTAGGGTGAGCGTACGTGTGAGGGCACGGTTAGTGTTTGCGTACGGGTTAGGATTAAGTGCCGGGTGAGGGTAAGGCTTCGGAGAAGGGTTAGGGTTAGGGTTTGGGCTAGGGTTAGGGTTAGTGGACGGGGACGGTTTAGGGTCCACTTGAGGGTACGAGAACGGTTTAGGTTGAGCGTATGTGTGAGGGCATGGGTTAGTGTTAGCGTATCGGTTAGTATTAGGGGTCGGGTCAGGGTAATGCTTCGAGGAAAGGTTAGGGTTAGGGATCGGGCTAAGGTTAGGGTTAAGGGACGGGGACGTTTTAGGGTCCAGGTGAGGGTACAACAACGGTTTAGGGTGAGCGTACGTGTGAGGGCACGAGTTAGTGTTAGCGTACGGGTTAGGATTAGATGACGGGTGAGGGTAAGGCTTCGGGGAAGGGTTAGGTTTACGGTTCAGGCTAGGGTTAGGGTTAGGGGACGGGGACGGTTTAGTGTCCAGGAGAGGGTACGACAACGGTTTAGGGTGAGCGTACGTGTGAGGGCACGGGTTAGTGTTAGCGTACGGGTTAGGATTAGGTGACGGGTGAGGGTAAGGCTTCGGGGAAGTGTTAGGGTTAGGGTTTTGCCTAGGGATAGGGTTAGGGTACAGGACGGTTTAGGGTCTAGGTGAGGGTTCGAGAATGGTTTAGGGTGAGCGTACGTTTGAGGGCACGGGTTAGTGTTAGCGTACGGGTTAGGATTAGGGGACGGGTGAGGGTAAGGCTTCGGGGAAGGGTTAGGGCTTGGGTTCGGGCTAGGGTTAGGGTTAGGGTACGGGGACGGATTAGGGTCCAGGTGAGGGTACGAGAACGGTTTAGGGTGAGCGTACGTGTGAGGGCACGGGTTAGTGTTAGCGTATGGGTTAGGATTAGGGGACGGGTCAGGGTAATGCTTCGGGGAAGTGTTAGGGTTAGGGTTCGGGCTAGGGTTAGGGTTAGGGGACGGGGACGGTTTAGGGTCCAGGTGAGGGTACGACAACGGTTTAGGGTGAGCGTACGTGTGAGGGCACGGGTTAGTGTTAGCGTACGGGTTAGGATTAGGGGACGGGTGAGGGTAAGGCTTCGGGGAAGGTTTAGTGTTAGGGTTCGGGCTAGGGTTAGGGTTAGGGGACAGGGGCGGTTTAAGGTCCAGGTGAGGGTACGACAACGGTTTAGGGTGAGCGTACGTGTGAGGGCACGGGTTAGTGTTAGCGTACGGGTTAGGATTAGGTGACGGGTGAGGGTAAGGCTTCGGGGAAGGGTTAGCGTTAGGGTTTGGGCTAGGGTTAGGGTTAGGGGACGGGGACGGTTTAGGGTCCAGGTGAGGGTACGACAACGGTTTAGGGTGAGCGTACGTGTGAGGGCATGGGTTAGTGTTAGCGTACGGGTTAGGATTAGAGGACGGGTGAGGGTAAGGGTTCGGGGAAGAGTTAGGTTTATGGTTCGGGCTAGGGTTAGGGTTAGGGGATGGGGACTGTTTAGGGTCCAGGTGAGGGTACGACAACGGTTTAGGGTGAGCGTACGTGTGAGGGCACGGGTTAGTGTTAGCGTACGGGGTAGGATTAGGGGACGGGTGAGGGTAAGGCTTCGGGGAAGGGTTAGGGTTAGGGTTCGGGCTAGGGTTAGGGTTAGGGGACGGGGGCGGTTTAGGGTCCAGGTGAGGGTACGACAACGGTTTAGGGTGAGCGTACGTGTGAGGGCATGGGTTAGTGTTAGCGTACCGGTTAGTATTAGGGGACGGGTGAGGGTAAGGCTTCGGGGAAGGGTTAGGGTTAGGGTTTGGGCTAGGGTTAGGGTTAGGGGACGGGGACGGTTTAGGGTCCAGGTGAGGGTACGACAACGATTTAGGGTGAGCGTACGTGTGAGGGCACGGGATAGTGTTAGCGTACGGGTTAGGATTAGGGGGCGGGTGAGGGTAAGGCTTCGGGAAAGGCTTAGGGTTAGGATTTGGGCTAGGGTTAGGGTTAGGCTTAGGGGACGGGGACGGTTTAGGGTCCAGGTGAGGGTACGAGAACGGTTTAGGGTGAGCGTACGTGTGAGGGCACGGGTTAGTGTTAGCGTACGGGTTAGGAATAGGTGACGGGTGAGGGTAAGGATTCGGGGAAGTGTTAGGGTTAGGGTTTTGGCTAGGGATAGGGTTAGGGTACGGGGGCGGTTTAGGGTCTAGGTGAGGGTACGAGAATGGTTTAGGGTGAGCGTACGTTTGAGGGCACGGGTTAATGTTAGCGTACGGGTTAGGATTAGGGGACGGGTGAGGGTAAGGCTTCGGGGAAGGGTTAGGGCTAGTATTTGGGCTAGGGTTAGGGTTAGGGGACGGGGACGGTTTAGGGTCCATGTGAGGGTACGACAACGGTTTAGTGAGAGCTTACGTGTGAGGGCATGGATTAGTTTTAGCGTACGGGTTAGGATTAAGGGCCGGGTGAGGGTAAGGCTTCGGGGAAGGGTTCGGGTTAGGGTTCGGGCTAGGGTTAGGTTTAGGGTACAGGGACGGATTAGGGTCCAGGAGAGGGTACGACAACGGTTTAGGGTGAGCGTATGTGTGAGGGCACGGGTTAGTGTTAGCATATGGGTTAGGATTAGGGGACGGGTGAGGATAAGGCTTCGGGGAAGTGTTAGGGTTAGGGTTTGGGCTAGGGTTAGGGTTAGGGGATGGGGACGGTTTAGGGTCCAGGTGAGGGTACGAGATTGGTTTAGGGTGAGCGTACATGTGAGGGTATGGGTTAGTGATAGCGTATGGGTTAGAATTAGGGGACGGGTGAGGGTAAGGCTTCGGGGAAAGGTTAGGGTTAGGGTTCGGGCTAGGGTTAGGGTTAGGGGATGGGGACGGTTTAGGGTCCAGGTGAGGGTACGACAACGGTTTAGGGTGAGCGTACGTGTGAGGGCACGGGTTAGTGTTAGCGTACCGGTTAGTATTAGGGGACGGGTGAGGGTAAGGCTTCGGGGAAGTGTTAGGGTTAGGGTTTGGGCTAGGGTTAGGGTTAGGGGACAGGGACGGTTTAGGGTCCAGCTGAGGGTACGACAACGGTTTAGGGTGAGCGTACGTGTGAGGGCACGGGTTAGTGTTAGCGTACGGGTTAGGATTAGGGGACGGGTGAGGGTAAGGCTTCGGGGAGGTTAGGGTTAGCGTTTGGGCTAGGGTAAGGGTTAGGGGACGGGGACGGTTTAGGGTCCAGGTGAGGGTACGAGAACGGTTTAGGGTGAGCGTACGTGTGAGGGCACGGGTTAGTGTTAGCGTATGGGTTAGGATTAGGGGACGGGTCAGGGTAATGCTTCGGGGAAGGGTTAGGGTTAGGGATCGGGCTAGGGTTAGGGTTAGGGGACGGGGACGGTTTAGGGTCCAGGTGAGGTACGACAACGGTTTAGGGTGAGCGTACGTGTGAGGGCACGGGTTAGTGTTAGCGTACGGGTTAGGATTAGAGGACGGGTGAGGGTAAGGCTTCGGGGAAGGGTTAGGTTTACGGTTCGGGCTAGGGTTAGGGTTAGGGGAGTGGTGAGGGTAAGGCTTCGGGGAAGGGTTAGGGTTAGGGTTTGGGCTAGGGTTAGGGTTAGGGGACGGGGACGTTTTAGGGTCCAGGTGAGGGTACGACAACGGGTTAGGGTGCGCGTACGTATGAGGGCACGGGTTAGTGTTAGCGTACGGGTTAGGATAAGGGGACGGGTGAGGGTAAGGCTTCGGGGAAGGGTTAGCGTTAGGGTTCGGGCTAGGATTAGGGTTAGGGGACGCGGGCGGTTTAGGGTCCAGGTGAGTGTACGACAACGGTTTACGATGAGCGTACGTGTGAGGGCACGGGTTAGTGTTAGCCTACGGGTTAGAATTAAGTGGACAGGTGAGGGTAAGGCTTCGGGGAAGGGTTAGGGTTAGGGTTCGGGCTAGGGTTAGGGTTAGGGTCGGAGACGGTTTAGGGTCCAGGTGAGGGTACGACAACGGTTTAGTGTGAGCGTACGTGTTAGGGCACAGATTAGTGTTAGCGTACGGGTTAGGATTAAGGGCCGGGTGAGGGTAAGGCTTCGGGGAAGGGTTAGAGTTAGGGTTTGGGCTAGGGTTAGGGTTAGGGGATGAGGACGGTTTAGGTTCCAGGTGAGGTTACGACAACGGTTTAGGGTGAGCGTACGTGTGAGGGCACGGGTTAGTGTTAGCGTACGGGTTAGGTTTAGGGGACGGGTGAGGGTAAGGCTTCGGGGAAGGGTTAGGGTTAGGGTTCGGGCTAGGGTTAGGGTTAGGGTATGGGGACGGTTTAGGGTCTAGGTGAGGGTACGAGAACGGTTTAGGGTGAGCGTACGTGTGAGGGCACTGGTTAGTGTTAGCATACGGGTTAGGATTAGGGGACGGGTGAGGGTAAGGCTTCGGGGAAGGGTTAGGGTTAGGGTTTGGGCTAGGGTTAGGGTTAGGGGACGGGGACAGTTTAGGGTCCAGGTGAGGGTATGAGAACGTTTTAGGGTCAGCGTATGTGTGCGGGCATGGGTTAGTGTTAGCGTATGGGTTAGGATTAGGGGACGGGTCAGGGTAATGCTTCGGGGAAGGGTTAGGGTTAGGGTTCGGGCTAGGGTTACGGTTAGGTGACGGGGACGGTTTAGGGTCCAGGTGAGGGTACGACAACGGTTTAGGGTGAGCGTACGTGTGAGGGCACGGGTTAGTGTTAGCGTACGGGTTAGGATTAGGGGACGGGTGAGGGTAAGGCTTCGGGGAAGGGTTAGGTTTAGGGTTCGGGCTAGGGTTAGGGTTAGGGGACGGGGACGGTTTAGGGTCCAGGTGAGGGTACGACAACGGTTTACGATGAGCGTACGTGTGAGGGCACGGGTTAGTGTTAGCCTACGGGTTAGAATTAAGTGGACAGGTGAGGGTAAGGCTTCGGGGAAGGGTTAGGGTTAGGGTTCGGGCTAGGGTTAGGGTTAGGGGACAGGGCCGGTTTAGGGTCCAGGTGAGGGTACGACAACTGTTTAGGGTGAGCGTACGTGTGAGGGCACGGGTTAGTGTTAGCGTACGGGTTAGGATTAGGGGACGGGTGAGGGTAAGGCTTCGAGGAAGTGTTAGGGTTAGCGTTCGGGCTAGGGTTAGGGATAGGGGACGGGGACCATTTAGGGTCCAGATGAGGGTACGACAACGGTTTACGGTGAGCGTACATGTGAGGGCACGGGTTAGTGTTAGCGTACGGGTTAGGATTAGTGGACGGGTGAGGGTAAGGCTTCGGGGAAGGGTTAGGGTTAGGGTTTGGGCTAGGGTTATGGTTAGGGGCGGGGACGGTTTAGGGTGCAGGTGAGGGTACGACAACGGTTTAGGGTGAGCGTACGTGTGAGGGCACGGGTTAGTGTTAGCGTACGGGTTAGGATTAGGGGACGGGTGAGGGTGAGGCTTCGGGGAAGGGTTAGGGTTAGGGTTCGTGCTAGGGTTAGGGTTAGGGGACGGGGACGGATTAGGGTCCAGGTGAGGGTACGACAACGGTTTAGGGTGAGCGTACGTGTGAGAGCACGGTTAGTGTTTGCGTACGGGTTAGGATTAAGTGCCGGGTGAGGGTAACGCTTCGGAGAAGGGTTAGGGTTAGGGTTTGGGCTAGGGTTAGGGTTAGGGGACGGGGACGGTTTAGGGTCCACTTGAGGGTACGAGAACGGTTTAGGTTGAGCGTATGTGTGAGGGCATGGGTTAGTTTTAGCGTATCGGTTAGTATTAGGGGTCGGGTCAGGGTAATGCTTCGAGGAAAGGTTAGGGTTAGGGATCGGGCTAAGGTTAGGGTTAAGGGACGGGGACGTTTTAGGGTCCAGGTGAGGGTACAACAACGGTTTAGGGTGAGCGTACGTGTGAGGGCACGAGTTAGTGTTAGCGTACGGGTTAGGATTAGATGACGGGTGAGGGTAAGGCTTCGGGGAAGGGTTAGGTTTACGGTTCGGGCTAGGGTTAGGGTTAGGGGACGGGGACGGTTTAGTGTCCAGGAGAGGGTACGACAACGGTTTAGGGTGAGCGTACGTGTGAGGGCACGGGTTAGTGTTAGCGTACGGGTTAGGATTAGGGGACGGGTGAGGGTAAGGCTTCGGGGAAGTGTTAGGGTTAGGGTTTTGCCTAGGGATAGGGTTAGGGTACAGGACGGTTTAGGGTCTAGGTGAGGGTTCGACAACGGTTTAGGGTGAGCGTACGTTTGAGGGCACGGGTTAGTGTTAGCGTACGGGTTAGGATTAGGGGACGGGTGAGGGTCAGGCTTCGGGGAAGGGTTAGGGCTAGGGTTCGGGCTAGGGTTAGGGTTAGGGTACGGGGACGGATTAGGGTCCAGGTGAGGGTACGAGAACGGTTTAGGGTGACCGTACGTGTGACGGCACGGGTTACTGTTAGCGTACGGGTTAGCATTAGGGGACGGGTGAGGGTAAGGCTTCGGGGAAGGATTAGGTTTACGGTTCGGGCTAGGGTTAGGGTTAGGGGAGTGGTGAGGGTAAGGCTTCGGGGAAGGGTTAGGGTTAGGGTTTGGGCTAGGGTTAGGGTTAGGGGACGGGGACGTTTTAGGGTCCAGGTGAGGGTACGACAACGGGTTAGGGTGCGCGTACGTGTGAGGGCACGGGTTAGTGTTAGCGTACGGGTTAGGATAAGGGGACGGGTGAGGGTAAGGCTTCGGGGAAGGGTTAGCGTTAGGGTTCGGGCTAGGATTAGGGTTAGGGGACGCGGGCGGTTTAGGGTCCAGGTGAGGGTACGATAACGGTTTATGGTGAGCGTACGTGTGAGGGTACGAGTTAGTGTTAGCATACGGTTTAGGATTAGGGGA
This sequence comes from Lagenorhynchus albirostris, assembly GCF_949774975.1. Classification (NCBI taxonomy): domain Eukaryota; kingdom Metazoa; phylum Chordata; class Mammalia; order Artiodactyla; family Delphinidae; genus Lagenorhynchus; species Lagenorhynchus albirostris. The sequence goes on from NC_083109.1 coordinate 63,168,194, forward strand.
CGGGTGAGGGTAAGGCTTCGGGGAAGGGTTTGGGCTAGGGTTCGGGCTAGGGTTAGGGTTAGGGGACGGGGACGGTTTAGGGTTCAGGTGAGGGTATGGCAATGGTTTAGGGTGAGCGTACGTGTGAGGGCACGGGTTAGTGTTAGCGTACGGGTTAGGATAGGGGACGGGTGAGGGTAAGGCTTCGGGGAAGGGTTAGGTTTAGGGTTCGGGCTAGAGTTAGGGTTAGGGGACGGGGACGGTTTAGGTTCCAGGTGAGGGTACGACAACTGTTTAGGGTGAGCGTACGTGTGAGGGCACGGGTTAGTGTTAGAATACGGGTTAGGATTAGGGGACGGGTGAGGGTAAGGCTTCGGGGAAGGGTTAGGGTTAGGGTTAGGGCTAGGATAAGGGTTAGGGGACGGGGGCGGTTTAGGGTCCAGGTGAGGGTACGACAACGGATTAGGGTGAGCGTACGTGTGAGGGCACGGGTTAGTGTTAGCGTACGGGTTAGGATTAGTGGTCGGGTGAGGGTAAGGCTTCGGGGAAGGGTAGGGTTAAGGTCCGGGCTAGAGTTAGGGTTAGGGGACGGGGACGGTTTAGGGTCCAGGTGAGGGTACGACAACGGTTTAGGGTGAGCGTACGTGTGAGGGCACGGATTAGTGTTAGCGTACGGGTTAGGATTAGGGTACGGGTGAGGGTAAGGCTTCGGGGAAGTGTTAGGTTTAGAGTTTTTGCTAGGGATAGGATTAGTGGACGGGGACGTTTTAGGGTCCAGGTGAAGGTACGAGAACGGTTTAGGGTGAGCGTACGTTTGAGGGCAAGGGTTAGTGTTAGCGTACGGGTTAGGATTAGGGGACGGGTGAGGGTAAGGCTCCGGGGAAGGGTTAGGGCTAGGGTTCGGGCTAGGGTTAGGGTTAGGGTCGGAGACGGTTTAGGGTCCAGGTGAGGGTACGACAACGGTTTAGTGTGAGCGTACGTGTTAGGGCACAGATTAGTGTTAGCGTACGGGTTAGGTTTAAGGGCCGGGTGAGGGTAAGGCTTCGGGGAAGGGTTAGAGTTAGGGTTTGGGCTAGGGTTAGGGTTAGGGGATGAGGACGGTTTAGGTTCCAGGTGAGGTTACGATAACGGTTTAGGGTGAGCGTACGTGTGAGGGCACGGGTTAGTGTTAGCGTACGGGTTAGGTTTAGGTGACGGGTGAGGGTAAGGCTTCGGGGAAGGGTTAGGGTTAGTGTTCGGGCTAGGGTTAGGGTTAGGGTATGGGGACGGTTTAGGGTCTAGGTGAGGGTACGAGAACGGTTTAGGGTGAGCGTACGTGTGAGGGCACCGGTTAGTGTTAGCATACGGGTTAGGATTAGGGGACGGGTGAGGGTAAGGCTTCGGGGAAGGGTTAGGGTTAGGCTTTGGGCTAGGGTTAGGGTTAGGGGACGGGGACAGTTTAGGGTCCAGGTGAGGGTATGAGAACGTTCTAGGGTCAGCGTATGTGTGAGGGCATGGGTTAGTGTTAGCGTATGGGTTAGGATTATGGGACGGGTCAGGGTAATGCTTCGGGGAAGGGTTAGGGTTAGGGTTAGGGCTAGGGTTAGGGTTAGGTGACGGGGACGGTTTATGGTCCAGGTGAGGGTACGACAACGGTTTAGGGTGAGCGTACGTGTGAGGGCACGGGTTAGTGTTAGCATACGGGTTAGGATTAGGGGACGGGTGAGGGTAAGGCTTCGGGGAAGGGTTAGGTTTAGGGTTCGGGCTAGGGTTAGGGTTAGGGGACGGGGACGGTTTAGGGTCCAGGTGAGGGTACGACAACGGTTTAGGATGAGCGTACGTGTGAGGGCATGGGTTAGTGTTAGCCTACGGGTTAGAATTAAGTGGACAGGTGAGGGTAAGGCTTCGGGGAAGGGTTAGGGTTAGGGTTCGGGCTAGGGTTAGGGTTAGGGGACAGGGCCGGTTTAGGGTCCAGGTGAGGGTACGACAACGGTTTAGGGTGAGCGTACGTGTGAGGGCACGGGTTAGTGTTAGCGTACGGGTTAGGATTAGGGGACGGGTGAGGGTAAGGCTTCGAGGAAGTGTTAGGGTTAGCGTTCGGGCTAGGGTTAGGGTTAGGGGACGGGGACCATTTAGGGTCCAGGTGAGGGTACGACAACGGTTTAGGGTGAGCGTACGTGTGAGGGCACGGGTTAGTGTTAGCGTACGGGTTAGGATTAGGGGAAGGGTGAGGGTAAGGCTTCGGGGAAGGGTTAGGGTTAGGGTTTGGGCTAGGGTTATGGTTAGGGGCGGGGACGGTTTAGGGTGCAGGTGAGGGTACGACAACGGTTTAGGGTGAGCGTACGTGTGAGGGCACGGGTTAGTGTTAGCGTACGGGTTAGGATTAGGGGACGGGTGAGGGTGAGGCTTCGGGGAAGGTTTAGGGTTAGGGTTCGGGCTAGGGTTAGGGTTAGGGGACAGGGACGGTTTAGGGTCCAGGTGAGGGTACGACAACGGTTTAGGGTGAGCGTACGTGTGAGGGCACGGTTAGTGTTTGCGTACGGGTTAGGATTAAGTGCCGGGTGAGGGTAAGGCTTCGGAGAAGGGTTAGGGTTAGGGTTTGGGCTAGGGTTAGGGTTAGGGGACGGGGACGGTTTAGGGTCCACTTGAGGGTACGAGAACGGTTTAGGTTGAGCGTATGTGTGAGGGCATGGGTTAGTGTTAGCGTATCGGTTAGTATTAGGGGTCGGGTCAGGGTAATGCTTCGAGGAAGGGTTAGGGTTAGGGATCGGGCTAAGGTTAGGGTTAAGGGACGGGGACGTTTTAGGGTCCAGGTGAGGGTACAACAACGGTTTAGGGTGAGCATACGTGTGAGGGCACGAGTTAGTGTTAGCGTACGGGTTAGGATTAGATGACGGGTGAGGGTAAGGCTTCGGGGAAGGGTTAGGTTTACGGTTCGGGCTAGGGTTAGGGTTAGGGGACGGGGACGGTTTAGTGTCCAGGAGAGTGTACGACAACGGTTTAGGGTGAGCGTACGTGTGAGGGCACGGGTTAGTGTTAGCGTACGGGTTAGGATTAGGGGACGGGTGAGGGTAAGGCTTCGGGGAAGAGTTAGGGTTAGGGTTTTGCCTAGGGATAGGGTTAGGGTACAGGACGGTTTAGGGTCTAGGTGAGGGTTCGAGAACGGTTTAGGGTGAGCGTACGTTTGAGGGCACGGGTTAGTGTTAGCGTACGGGTTAGGATTAGGGGACGGGTGAGGGTAAGGCTTCGGGGAAGGGTTAGGGCTAGGGTTCGGGCTAGGGTTAGGGTTAGGGTACGGGGACGGATTAGGGTCCAGGTGAGGGTACGAGAACGGTTTAGGGTGAGCGTACGTGTGAGGGCACGGGTTAGTGTTAGCGTATGGGTTAGGATTAGGGGACGGGTCAGGGTAATGCTTCGGGGAAGTGTTAGGGTTAGGGTTCGGGCTAGGGTTAGGGTTAGGGGACGGGGACGGTTTAGGGTCCAGGTGAGGGTACGACAACGGTTTAGGGTGAGCGTACGTGTGAGGGCACGGGTTAGTGTTAGCGTACGGGTTAGGATTAGGGGACGGGTGAGGGTAAGGCTTCGGGGAAGGTTTAGTGTTAGGGTTCGGGCTAGGGTTAGGGTTAGGGGACAGGGGCGGTTTAAGGTCCAGGTGAGGGTACGACAACGGTTTAGGGTGAGCGTACGTGTGAGGGCACGGGTTAGTGTTAGCGTACCGGTTAGTATTAGGTGACGGGTGAGGGTAAGGCTTCGGGGAAGGGTTAGCGTTAGGGTTTGGGCTAGGGTTAGGGTTAGGGGACGGGGACGGTTTAGGGTCCAGGTGAGGGTACGACAACGGTTTAGGGTGAGCGTACGTGTGAGGGCACGGGTTAGTGTTAGCGTACGGGTTAGGATTAGGGGACGGGTGAGGGTAAGGCTTCGGGGAAGGTTAGGGTTAGCGTTTGGGCTAGGGTAAGGGTTAGGGGACGGGGACGGTTTAGGGTCCAGGTGAGGGTACGACAACGGTTTAGGGTGAGCGTACGTGTGAGGGCACGGGTTAGTGTTAGCGTACGGGTTAGGATTAGAGGACGGGTGAGGGTAAGGGTTCGGGGAAGAGTTAGGTTTACGGTTCGGGCTAGGGTTAGGGTTAGGGGATGGGGACGGTTTAGGGTCCAGGTGAGGGTACGACAACGGTTTAGGGTGAGCGTACGTGTGAGGGCACGGGTTAGTGTTAGTGTACGGGGTAGTATTAGGGGACGGGTGAGGGTAAGGCTTCGGGGAAGGGTTAGGGTTAGGGTTCGGGCTAGGGTTAGGGTTAGGGGACGGGGGCGGTTTAGGGTCAAGGTGAGGGTACGACAACGGTTTAGGGTGAGCGTACGTGTGAGGGCACGCGTTAGTGTTAGCGTACCGGTTAGCATTAGGTGACGGGTGAGGGTAAGGCTTCGGGGAAGGGTTAGCGTTAGGGTTTGGGCTAGGGTTAGGGTTAGGGGACGGGGACGGTTTAGGGTCCAGGTGAGGGTACGACAACGGTTTAGGGTGAGCGTACGTGTGAGGGCACGGGTTAGTGTTAGCGTACGGGTTAGGATTAGGGGACGGGTGAGGGTAAGGCTTCGGGGAAGGTTAGGGTTAGCGTTTGTGCTAGGGTAAGGGTTAGGGGACGGGGACGGTTTAGGGTCCAGGTGAGGGTACGACAACGGTTTAGGGTGAGCGTACGTGTGAGGGCACGGGTTAGTGTTAGCGTACGGGTTAGGATTAGAGGACGGGTGAGGGTAAGGGTTCGGGGAAGAGTTAGGTTTACGGTTCGGGCTAGGGTTAGGGTTAGGGGATGGGGACGGTTTAGGGTCCAGGTGAGGGTACGACAACGGTTTAGGGTGAGCGTACGTGTGAGGGCACGGGTTAGTGTTAGTGTATGGGGTAGGATTAGGGGACGGGTGAGGGTAAGGCTTCGGGGAAGGGTTAGGGTTAGGGTTCGGGCTAGGGTTAGGGTTAGGGGACGGGGGCGGTTTAGGGTCCAGGTGAGGGTACGACAACGGTTTAGGGTGAGCGTACGTGTGAGGGCATGGGTTAGTGTTAGCGTACCGGTTAGTATTAGGGGACGGGTGAGGGTAAGGCTTCGGGGAAGGGTTAGGGTTAGGGTTTGGGCTAGGGTTAGGGTTAGGGGACGAGGACGGTTTAGGGTCCAGGTGAGGGTACGACAACGATTTAGGGTGAGCGTACGTGTGAGGGCACGGGTTAGTGTTAGCGTACGGGTTAGGATTAGGGGACGGGTGAGGGTAAGGCTTCGGGGAACGGTTAGGGTTAGCGTTCGGGCTATGGTTAGTGTTAGGGGACAGGGACGGTTTAGGGTCCAGGTGAGGGTACGACAACGGTTTAGGGTGAGCGTACGTGAGAGGGCACGGGTTAGTGTTAGCGTACGGGTTAGAATTAGGGGGCGGGTGAGGGTAAGGCTTCGGGAAAGGCTTAGGGTTAGGATTTGGGCTAGGGTTAGGGTTAGGGTTAGGGGACGGGGACGGTTTAGGGTCCAGGTGAGGGTACGAGAACGGTTTAGGGTGAGCGTACGTGTGAGGGCACGGGTTAGTGTTAGCGTACGGGTTAGGATTAGGGGACGGGTGAGGGTAAGGCTTCGGGGAAGGGTTAGGGTTAGGTTTCGGGCTAGGGTTAGGGTTCGGGGACGGGGACGGTTTAGGGTCCAGGTGAGGGTACGACAATGGTTTAGGGTGAGCGTACGTGTGAGGGCACGGGTTAGTGTTAGCGTACGGGTCAGGATTAGGGGACGGGTGAGGGTAAGGCTTCGGCGAAGGGTTAGGGTTAGGGTTCGGGCTAGGGTTAGGGTTAGGGGACGGGGACGGTTTAGGGTCCAGGTGAGGGTACGACAACGGTTTAGGGTGAGCGTACGTGTGAGGGCACGGGTTAGTGTTAGCGTACGGGTCAGGATTAGGGGACGGGTGAGGGTAAGGCTTCGGGGAAGGGTTAGGGTTAGGGTTCGGGCTAGGGTTACGGTTAGGGGATGGGGACGGTTTAGGGTCAGGTGAGGGTACGACAACGGTTTAGGGTGAGCGTACGTGTCAGGGCATGGGTTAGTGTTAGCGAACGGGTTAGGATTAGGGGACGGGTGAGGGTAAGGCTTCGAGGAAGGGTTAGGGTTAGGGTTCGGGCTAGGGTTAGGGTTAGGGGACGGGGACGGTTTAGGGTCCAGGTGAGGGTACGACAACGGTTTAGGGTGAGCGTACGATTGAGGGCACGGGTTAGTCTTAGCGTACGGGTCAGGATTAGGGGACGGGTGAGGGTAAGGCTTCGGTGAAGGGTTAGGATTAGGGTTCGGGCTAGGGTTAGGGTTAGGGGATGGGGACCGTTTTGGGTCCAGGTGAGGGTACGACAACGGTTTAGGGTGAGCGTACGTGTGAGGGCACGGGTTAGTTTTAGCGTACGGGTTAGGATTAGGGGACGGGTGAGGGTAAGGCTTCGGGGAAGGGTTAGGGTTAGGGTTTCGGCTAGGGTTAGGGTTAGGGAACGGGGACGGTTTAGGGTCCACGTGAGGGTATGAGAACGGTTTAGGGTTAGCGTACGTGTGAGGGCACGGGTTAGTGTTAGCGTATGGATTAGGATTAGGGCACGTGTCAGGGTAATGCTTCGGGGAAGGGTTAGGGTTAGGGTTCGGGCTAGGTTTAGGGTTAGAGGACGGGGATGGTTTAGGGTCCAGGTGAGGGTACGACAACGGTTTAGGGTGGGCGTACGTGTGAGGGCACGGGTTAGTGTTAGCGTACGGGTTAGGATTAGGGAACGGGTGAGGGTAAAGCTTCGGAGAAGGGTTAGGGTTAGGGTTCGGGCTAGGGTTAGGGTTAGGGGACAGGGGCGGTTTAGGGTCCAGGTGAGGGTACGACAACGGTTTAGAGTGAGCGTACGTGTGAGGGCACGGGTTAGTGTTAGCGTAGAGGTTAGGATTAGGGTACGGGTGAGGGTAAGGCTTCAGGGAAGTGTTAGGGTTAGGGTTTTGGCTAGGGATAGGGTTAGGGAACGGAGACGGTTTAGGGTCTAGGTGAGGGTACGAGAACGTTTTAGGGTGAGCGTACGTTTGAGGGCACGGGTTAGTGTTAGCGTACCAGTTAGTATTAGGGGACGGATGAGGGTAAGGCTTCGGGTAAGGGTTAGGTTTAGGGTTCGGGCTAGGTTTAGGGTTAGGGGACGGGGACGGTTTAGGGTCCAGGTGAGGGTACGACAACGGTTTAGGGTGAGCGTTCGTGTGAGGGCACGGGTTAGTGTTAGCGTACGGGTTAGCATTAGGGGTCGGGTGAAGGTAAGGCTTCGGGGAAGTGTTAGGGTTAGGGTTCGGGCTAGGGTTACGGTTAGGGGACGGGGACGGTTTAGGGTCCAGGTGAGGGTACAACAACGGTTTAGGGTGAGCGTACGTGTGAGGGCACGGGTTAGTGTTAGCGTACGGGTTAGGATTAGGGGACGGGTGAGAGTAAGGCTTCGGGGAAGTGTTAGGGTTAGGGTTTGGGCTAGGGTTAGGGTTAGGGGACGGGGACGGTTTAGGGTCCACGTGAGGGTACGAGAACGGTTTAGGGTGAGCGTACGTGTGAGGGCACGGGTTAGTGTTAGCTTATGGGTTAGGATTAGGGGACGTGTCAGGGTAATGCTTCTGGGAAGGGTTAGGGTTAGGGTTTGGGCTAGGGTTATGGTTAGGGGCGGGGACGGTTTAGGGTCCAGGTGAGGGTACGACAACGGTTTAGGGTGAGCGTACGTGTGAGGGCACGGGTTAGTGTTAGCGTACGGGTTAGGATTAGGGGACGGGTGAGGGTGAGGCTTCGGGGAAGGGTTAGGTTTAGGGTTCGGGCTAGGGTTAGGGTTAGGGGACGGGGACGGTTTAGGGTCCAGGTGAGGGTACGACAACGGTTTAGGGTGAGCGTACGTGTGAGGGCACGGTTAGTGTTTGCGTACGGGTTAGGATTAACTGCCGGGTGAGGGTAAGGCTTCGGGGAAGGGTTAGGGTTAGGGTTTGGGCTAGGGTTAGGGTTAGGGGACGGGGACGGTTTAGGGTCCAGGTGAGGGTACGACAACGGTTTAGGGTGAGCATACGTTTGAGGGCACGGGTTAGTGTTAGCGTACGGGTTAGGATTAGGGGACGGGTGAGGGTAAGGCTTCGGGGAAGGGTTACGGTTAGGGTTCGGGCTAGGGTTAGGGTTAGGGGACGGGGGCGGTTTAGGGTCCAGGTGAGGGTACGACAACGGTTTAGGGTGAGCGTACGTGTGAGGGCATGGGTTAGTGTTAGCGTACCGGTTAGTATTAGGGGACGGGTGAGGGTAAGGCTTCGGGGAAGGGTTAGGGTTAGGGTTTGGGCTAGGGTTAGGGTTAGGGGACGAGGACGGTTTAGGGTCCAGGTGAGGGTACGACAACGATTTAGGGTGAGCGTACGTGTGAGGGCACGGGTTAGTGTTAGCGTACGGGTTAGGATTAGGGGACGGGTGAGGGTAAGGCTTCGGGGAACGGTTAGGGTTAGCGTTCGGGCTATGGTTAGGGTTAGGGGACAGGGACGGTTTAGGGTCCAGGTGAGGGTACGACAACGGTTTAGGGTGAGCGTACGTGTGAGGGCACGGGTTAGTGTTAGCGTACGGGTTAGAATTAGGGGGCGGCTGAGGGTAAGGCTTCGGGAAAGGTTTAGGGTTAGGATTTGGGCTAGGGTTAGGGTTAGGGTTAGGGGACGGGGACGGTTTAGGGTCCAGGTGAGGGTACGAGAACGGTTTAGGGTGAGCGTACGTGTGAGGGCACGGGTTAGTGTTAGCGTACAGGTTAGGAATAGGTGACGGGTGAGGGTAAGGTTTCGGAGAAGGGTTAGGGTTAGGGTTCGGGCTAGGGTTAGGGTTAGGGGACAGGGGCGGTTTAGGGTCCAGGTGAGGGTACGACAACGGTTTAGGGTTAGCGTACATGTGAGGGCACGGGTTAGTGTTAGCGTACGGGTTAGGATTAGGGGACTGGTGAGGGTAAGGCTTCGGGGAAGTGTTAGGGTTAGGGTTTGGGCTAGGGTTAGGGTTAGGGGACGGGGACGGTTTAGGGTCCACGTGAGGGTACGACAACGGTTTAGGGTGAGCGTACGTGTGAGGGCACGGGTTAGTGTTAACGTACGGGTTAGGATTAGGGGACGGGTGAGGGTAAGGCTTCGGGGAAGGGTTAGGGTTAGGGTTCGGGCTAGGGTTACGGTTAGGAGACGGGGACGGTTTAGGGTCCAGGTGAGGGTACGACAACGGTTTAGGGTGAGCGTACGTGTGAGGGCACGGGTTAGTGTTAGCGTATGGGTTAGGATTAGGGGACGGGTGAGGGTAAGGCTTCGGGGAAGTGTTAGGGTTAGGGTTCAGGCTAGGGTTAGGGTTACGGGACGGGGATGGTTTAGGGTCCAGGTGAGGATACGACAATGGTTTAGGGTGAGCGTACGTGTGAGGGCACGGGTTAGTGTTAGCATACGGGTTAGGATTAGGGGACGGGTGAGGGTAAGGCTTCGGGGAAGGGTTAGGGTTAGGTTTCGGGCTAGGGTTAGGGTTCGGGGACGGGGACGGTTTAGGGTCCAGGTGAGGGTACGACAATGGTTTAGGGTGAGCGTACGTGTGAGGGCACAGGTTAGTGTTATCGTACGGGTCAGGATTAGGGGACGGGTGAGGGTAAGGCTTCGGCGAAGGGTTAGGGTTAGGGTTCGGGCTAGGGTTAGGGTTAGGGGACGGGGACGGTTTAGGGTCCAGGTGAGGGTACGACAACGGTTTAGGGTGAGCGTACGTGTGAGGGCACGGGTTAGTGTTAGCGTACGGGTCAGGATTAGGGGACGGGTGAGGGTAAGGCTTCGGGGAAGGGTTAGGGTTAGGGTTCGGGCTAGGGTTACGGTTAGGGGATGGGGACGGTTTAGGGTCAGGTGAGGGTACGACAACGGATTAGGGTGAGCGTACGTGTCAGGGCACGGGTTAGTGTTAGCGAACGGGTTAGGATTAGGGGACGGGTGAGGGTAAGGCTTCGAGGAAGGGTTAGGGTTAGGGTTCGGGCTAGGGTTAGGGTTAGGGGACGGGGACGGTTTAGGGTCCAGGTGAGGGTACGACAACGGTTTAGGGTGAGCGTACGATTGAGGGCACGGGTTAGTGTTAGCGTACGGGTCAGGATTAGGGGACGGGTGAGGGTAAGGCTTCGGTGAAGGGTTAGGATTAGGGTTCGGGCTAGGGTTAGGGTTAGGGGATGGGGACCGTTTTGGGTCCAGGTGAGGGTACGACAACGGTTTAGGGTGAGCGTACGTGTGAGGGCACGGGTTAGTGTTAGCGTACGGGTTAGGATTAGGGGACGGGTGAGGGTAAGGCTTCGGGGAAGGGTTAGGGTTAGGGTTTCGGCTAGGGTTAGGGTTAGGGAACGGGGACGGTTTAGGGTCCACGTGAGGGTATGAGAACGGTTTAGGGTTAGCGTACGTGTGAGGGCACGGGTTAGTGTTAGCGTATGGATTAGGATTAGGGCACGTGTCAGGGTAATGCTTCGGGGAAGGGTTAGGGTTAGGGTTTGGGCTAGGTTTAGGGTTAGAGGACGGGGATGGTTTAGGGTCCAGGTGAGGGTACGACAACGGTTTAGGGTGGGCGTACGTGTGAGGGCACGGGTTAGTGTTAGCGTACGGGTTAGGATTAGGGAACGGGTGAGGGTAAAGCTTCGGGGAAGGGTTAGGGTTAGGGTTCGGGCTAGGGTTAGGGTTAGGGGACAGGGGCGGTTTAGGGTCCAGGTGAGGGTACGACAACGGTTTAGAGTGAGCGTACGTGTGAGGGCACGGGTTAGTGTTAGCGTAGAGGTTAGGATTAGGGTACGGGTGAGGGTAAGGCTTCAGGGAAGTGTTAGGGTTAGGGTTTTGGCTAGGGATAGGGTTAGGGAACGGAGACGGTTTAGGGTCTAGGTGAGGGTACGAGAACGTTTTAGGGTGAGCGTACGTTTGAGGGCACGGGTTAGTGTTAGCGTACCGGTTAGTATTAGGGGACGGATGAGGGTAAGGCTTCGGGTAAGGGTTAGGTTTAGGGTTCGGGCTAGGTTTAGGGTTAGGGGACGGGGACGGTTTAGGGTCCAGGTGAGGGTACGACAACGGTTTAGGGTGAGCGTTCGTGTGAGGGCACGGGTTAGTGTTAGCGTACGGGTTAGCATTAGGGGTCGGGTGAAGGTAAGGCTTCGGGGAAGTGTTAGGGTTAGGGTTCGGGCTAGGGTTACGGTTAGGGGACGGGGACGGTTTAGGGTCCAGGTGAGGGTACAACAACGGTTTAGGGTGAGCGTACGTGTGAGGGCACGGGTTAGTGTTAGCGTACGGGTTAGGATTAGGGGACGGGTGAGAGTAAGGCTTCGGGGAAGTGTTAGGGTTAGGGTTTGGGCTAGGGTTAGGGTTAGGGGACGGGGACGGTTTAGGGTCCACGTGAGGGTACGAGAACGGTTTAGGGTGAGCGTACGTGTGAGGGCACGGGTTAGTGTTAGCGTATGGGTTAGGATTAGGGGACGTGTCAGGGTAATGCTTCTGGGAAGGGTTAGGGTTAGGGTTTGGGTTAGGGTTATGGTTAGGGGCGGGGACGGTTTAGGGTCCAGGTGAGGGTACGACAACGGTTTAGGGTGAGCGTACGTGTGAGGGCACGGGTTAGTGTTAGCGTACGGGTTAGGATTAGGGGACGGGTGAGGGTGAGGCTTCGGGGAAGGGTTAGGGTTAGGGTTTGGGCTAGGGTTAGGGTTAGGGGACGGGGACGGTTTAGGGTCCAGGTGAGGGTACGACAACGGTTTAGGGTGAGCATACGTTTGAGGGCACGGGTTAGTGTTAGCGTACGGGTTAGGATTAGGGGACGGGTGAGGGTAAGGCTTCGGGGAAGGGTTACGGTTAGGGTTCGGGCTAGGGTTAGGGTTAGGGGACGGGGATGGTTTAGGGTCCAGGTGAGGATACGACAACGGTTTAGGGTGAGCGTACGTGTGAGGGCACGGGTTAGTGTTAGCGTACGGGTTAGGATTAGGGGACGGGTGAGGGTAAGGCTTCGGGGAAGGGTTAGCGTTAGGGTTTGAGCTAGGGTTAGGGTTAGGGGACGGAGACGGTTTAGGGTCCAGGTGAGTGTACGACAACGGTTTAGGGTGAGCGTACGTGTGAGGGCACGGGTTAGTGTTAGCGTACGGGTTAGGATTAGCGGACGGGTGAGGGTAAGGCTTCGGGGAAGGTTAGGGTTAGCATTTGGGCTAGGGTTAGGGTTAGGGGACGGGGACGGTTTAGGGTCCAGGTGAGGGTACGACAACGGTTTAGGGTGAGCGTACGTGTGAGGGCACGGGTTAGTGTTAGCGTACGGGTTAGGATTAGAGGACGGGTGAGGGTAAGGCTTCGGGGAAGTGTTAGGTTTACGGTTCGGGCTAGGGTTAGGGTTAGGGGACGGGGACGGTTTAGGGTCCAGGTGAGGGTACGACAACGGTTTAGGGTGAGCGTACGTGTGAGGGCATGGGTTAGTGTTAGCGTACCGGTTAGTATTAGGGGACGGGTGAGGGTAAGGCTTCGGGGAAGGGTTAGGGTTAGGGTTTGGGCTAGGGTTAGGGTTAGGGGACGGGGACGGTTTAGGGTCCAGGTGAGGGTACGACAACGATTTAGGGTGAGCGTACGTGTGAGGGCACGGGTTAGTGTTAGCGTACGGGTTAGGATTAGGCGACGGGTGAGGGTAAGGCTTCGGGGAACGGTTAGGGTTAGCGTTCGGGCTAGGGTTAGGGTTAGGGGACAGGGACGGTTTAGGGTCCAGGTGAGGGTACGACAACGGTTTAGGGTGAGCGTACGTGTGAGGGCACGGGTTAGTGTTAGCGTACCTGTTAGGATTAGGGGGCGGGTGAGGGTAAGGCTTCGGGAAAGGCTTAGGGTTAGGATTTGGGCTAGGGTTAGGGTTAGGGTTAGGGGACGGGGACGGTTTAGGGTCCAGGTGAGGGTACGAGAACGGTTTCGTGTGAGCGTACGTGTGAGGGCACGGGTTAGTGTTAGCGTACGGGTTAGGAATAGGTGACGGGTGAGGGTAAGGCTTCGAGGAAGTGTTAGGGTTAGGGTTTTGGCTAGGGATAGGGTTAGGGTACGGGGGCGGTTTAGGGTCTAGGTCAGGGTACGAGAACGGTTTAGGGTGAGCGTACGTTTGAGGGCACGGGTTAATCTTAGCGTACGGGTTAGGATTAGGGGACGGGTGAGGGTAAGGCTTCGGGGAAGGGTTAGGGCTAGTATTTGGGCTAGGGTTAGGGTTAGGGGACGGGGACGGTTTAGGGTCCATGTGAGGGTACGACAACGGTTTAGTGAGAGCTTACGTGTGAGGGCATGGATTAGTTTTAGCGTACGGGTTAGGATTAAGGGCCGGGTGAGAGTAAGGCTTCGGGGAAGGGTTCGGGTTAGGGTTCGGGCTAGGGTTAGGTTTAGGGTACGGGGACGGATTAGGGTCCAGGTGAGGGTACGACAACGGTTTAGGGTGAGCGTATGTGTGAGGGCACGGGTTAGTGTTAGCATATGGGTTAGGATTAGGGGACGGGTGAGGGTAAGGCTTCGGGGAAGGGTTAGGGTTAGGGTTTGGGCTAGGGTTAGGGTTAGGGGATGAGGACGGTTTAGGTTCCAGGTGAGGTTACGACAACGGTTTAGGGTGAGCGTACGTGTGAGGGCACGGGTTAGTGTTAGCGTACGGGTTAGGTTTAGGGGACGGGTGAGGGTAAGGCTTCGGGGAAGGGTTAGGGTTAGGGTTCGGGCTAGGGTTACGGTTAGGGGACGGGGATGGTTTAGGGTCAGGTGAGGGTACGACAACGGTTTAGGGTGAGCGTACGTGTCAGGGCACGGGTTAGTGTTAGCGAACGTGTTAGGATTAGGGGACGGGTGAGGGTAAGGCTTCGGGGAAGGTTAGGGTTAGCGTTTGGCCTAGGGTAAGGGTTAGGGGACGGGGACGGTTTAGGGTCCACGTGAGGGTACGAGAACGGTTTAGGTTGAGCGTACGTGTGAGGGCATGTGTTAGTGTTAGCGTATCGGTTAGTATTAGGGGTCGGGTCAGGGTAATGCTTCGAGGAAGGGTTAGGGTTAGGGATCGGTCTAAGTTTAGGGTTAAGGGACGGAGACGTTTTAGGGTCCAGGTGAGGGTACAACAACGGTTTAGGGTGAGCGTACGTGTGAGGGCATGGGTTAGTGTTAGCGTACGGGTTAGGATTAGGGGACGGGTGAGGGTAAGGCTTCGGGGAAGGGTTAGGGTTAGGGTTTGGGCTAGGGTTAGGGTTAGGGGACGGGGACAGTTTAGGGTCCAGGTGAGGGTATGAGAACGTTTTAGGGTCAGCGTATGTGTGAGGGCATGGGTTAGTGTTAGCGTATGGGTTAGGATTAGGGGACGGGTCAGGGTAATGCTTCGGGGAAGGGTTAGGGTTAGGGTTCGGGCTAGGGTTAGGGTTAGGTGACGGGGACGGTTTAGGGTCCAGGTGAGGGTACGACAACGGTTTAGGGTGAGCGTACGTGTGAGGGCACGGGTTAGTGTTAGCATACGGGTTAGGATTAGGGGACGGGTGAGGGTAAGGCTTCGGGGAAGGGTTAGGTTTAGGGTTCGGGCTAGGGTTAGGGTTAGGGGACGGGGACGGTTTAGGGTCCAGGTGAGGGTACGACAACGGTTTAGGATGAGCGTACGTGTGAGGGCACGGGTTAGTGTTAGCCTACGGGTTAGAATTAAGTGGACAGGTGAGGGTAAGGCTTCGGGGAAGGGTTAGGGTTAGGGTTCGGGCTAGGGTTAGGGTTAGGGGACAGGGCCGGTTTAGGGTCCAGGTGAGGGTACGACAACGGTTTAGGGTGAGCGTACGTGTGAGGGCACGGGTTAGTGTTAGCGTACGGGTTAGGATTAGGGGACGGGTGAGGGTAAGGCTTCGAGGAAGTGTTAGGGTTAGCGTTCGGGCTAGGGTTAGGGTTAGGGGACGGGGACCATTTAGGGTCAGGTGAGGGTACGACAACGGTTTAGGGTGAGCGTACGTGTGAAGGCACGGGTTAGTGTTAGCGTACGGGTTAGGATTAGGGGACGGGTGAGGGTAAGGCTTCGGGGAAGTGTTAGGTTTAGGGTTTTGGCTAGGGATAGCATTAGTGGACGGGGACGGTTTAGGGTCCAGGTGAGGGTACGAGAACGGTTTAGGGTGAGCGTACGTTTGAGGGCAAGGGTTAGTGTTAGCGTACGGGTTAGGATTAGGGGACGGGTGAGGGTAAGGCTCCGGGGAAGGGTTAGGGCTAGGGTTCGGGCAACGGTTAGGGTTAGGGTCGGAGACGGTTTAGGGTCCAGGTGAGGGTACGACAACGGTTTAGTGTGAGCGTACGTGTTAGGGCACAGATTAGTGTTAGCGTACGGGTTAGGATTAAGGGCCGGGTGAGGGTAAGGCTTCGGGGAAGGGTTAGAGTTAGGGTTTGGGCTAGGGTTAGGGTTAGGGGATGAGGAAGGTTTAGGTTCCAGGTGAGGTTACGACAACGGTTTAGGGTGAGCGTACGTGTGAGGGCACGGGTTAGTGTTAGCGTACGGGTTAGGTTTAGGGGACGGGTGAGGGTAAGGCTTCGAGGAAGGGTTAGGGTTAGGGTTCGGGCTAGGGTTAGGGTTAGGGTATGGGGACGGTTTAGGGTCTAGGTGAGGGTACGAGAACGGTTTAGGGTGAGCGTACGTGTGAGGGCACTGGTTAGTGTTAGCATACGGGTTAGGATTAGGGGACGGGTGAGGGTAAAGCTTCGGGGAAGGGTTAGGGTTAGGGTTTGGGCTAGGGTTAGGGTTAGGGGACGGGGACAGTTTAGGGTCCAGGTGAGGGTATGAGAACGACTTAGGGTCAGCGTATGTGTGAGGGCATGGGTTAGTGTTAGCGTATGGGTTAGGATTAGTGGACGGGTCAGGGTAATGCTTCGGGGAAGGGTTAGGGTTAGGGTTCGGGCTAGGGTTACGGTTAGGTGACGGGGACGGTTTAGGGTCCAGGTGAGGGTACGACAACGGTTTACGATGAGCGTACGTGTGAGGGCACGGGTTAGTGTTAGCCTACGGGTTAGAATTAAGTGGACAGGTGAGGGTAAGGCTTCGGGGAAGGGTTAGGGTTAGGGTTCGGGCTAGGGTTAGGGTTAGGGGACAGGGCCGGTTTAGGGTCCAGGTGAGGGTACGACAACGGTTTAGGGTGAGCGTACGTGTGAGGGCACGGGTTAGTGTTAGCGTACGGGTTAGGCTTAGGGGACGGGTGAGGGTAAGGCTTCGAGGAAGTGTTAGGGTTAGCGTTCGGGCTAGGGTTAGGGATAGGGGACGGGGACCATTTAGGGTCCAGGTGAGGGTACGACAACGGTTTACGGTGAGCGTACATGTGAGGGCACGGGTTAGTGTTAGCGTACGGGTTAGGATTAGTGGACGGGTGAGGGTAAGGCTTCGGGGAAGGGTTAGGGTTAGGGTTTGGGCTAGGGTTATGGTTAGGGGCGGGGACAGTTTAGGGTGCAGGTGAGGGTACGACAACGGTTTAGGGTGAGCGTACGTGTGAGGGCACGGGTTAGTGTTAGCATACGGGTTAGGATTAGGGGACGGGTGAGGGTGAGGCTTCGGGGAAGGGTTAGGGTTAGGGTTCGTGCTAGGGTTAGGGTTAGGGGACGGGGACGGATTAGGGTCCAGGTGAGGGTACGACAACGGTTTAGGGTGAGCGTACGTGTGAGGGCACGGTTAGTGTTTGCGTACGGGTTAGGATTAAGTGCCGGGTGAGGGTAAGGCTTCGGAGAAGGGTTAGGGTTAGGGTTTGGGCTAGGGTTAGGGTTAGGGGACGGGGACGGTTTAGGGTCCACTTGAGGGTACGAGAACGGTTTAGGTTGAGCGTATGTGTGAGGGCATGGGTTAGTGTTAGCGTATCGGTTAGTATTAGGGGTCGGGTCAGGGTAATGCTTCGAGGAAAGGTTAGGGTTAGGGATCGGGCTAAGGTTAGGGTTAAGGGACGGGGACGTTTTAGGGTCCAGGTGAGGGTACAACAACGGTTTAGGGTGAGCGTACGTGTGAGGGCACGAGTTAGTGTTAGCGTACGGGTTAGGATTAGATGACGGGTGAGGGTAAGGCTTCGGGGAAGGGTTAGGTTTACGGTTCGGGCTAGGGTTAGGGTTAGGGGACGGGGACGGTTTAGTGTCCAGGTGAGGGTACGACAACGGTTTAGGGTGAGTGTACGTGTGAGGGCACGGGTTAGTGTTAGCGTACGGGTTAGGATTAGGGGACGGGTGAGGGTAAGGCTTCGGGGAAGTGTTAGGGTTAGGGTTTTGCCTAGGGATAGGGTTAGGGTACAGGACGGTTTAGGGTCTAGGTGAGGGTACGAGAACGGTTTAGGGTGAGCGTACGTTTGAGGGCACGGGTTAGTGTTAGCGTACCGGTTAGGATTAGGGGACGGGTGAGGGTAAGGCTTCGGGGAAGGGTTAGGGCTAGGGTTCGGGCTAGGGTTAGGGTTAGGGTACGGGGACGGATTAGGGTCCAGGTGAGGGTACGAGAACGGTTTAGGGTGAGCGTACGTGTGAGGGCACGGGTTAGTGTTAGCGTATGGATTAGGATTAGGGGACGGGTCAGGGTAATGCTTCGGGGAAGTGTTAGGGTTAGGGTTCGGGCTAGGGTTAGGGTTAGGGGACGGGGACGGTTTAGGGTCCAGGTGAGGGTACGACAATGATTTAGGGTGAGCGTACGTGTGAGGGCACGGGTTAGTGTTAGCGTACGGGTTAGGATTAGGGGACGGGTGAGGGTAAGGCTTCGGGGAAGGGTTAGTGTTAGGGTTCGGGCTAGGGTTAGGGTTAGGGGACAGGGGCGGTTTAAGGTCCAGGTGAGGGTACGACAACGGTTTAGGGTGAGCGTACGTGTGAGGGCACGGGTTAGTGTTAGCGTACCGGTTAGTATTAGGTGACGGGTGAGGGTAAGGCTTCGGGGAAGGGTTAGCGTTAGGGTTTGAGCTAGGGTTAGGGTTAGGGGACGGAGACGGTTTAGGGTCCAGGTGAGGGTACGACAACGGTTTAGGGTGAGCGTACGTGTGAGGGCACGGGTTAGTGTTAGCGTACGGGTTAGGATTAGCGGACGGGTGAGGGTAAGGCTTCGGGGAAGGTTAGGGTTAGCGTTTTGGCTAGGGTAAGGGTTAGGGGACGGGGACGGTTTAGGGTCCAGGTGAGGGTACGACAACGGTTTAGGGTGAGCGTACGTGTGAGGGCACGGGTTAGTGTTAGCGTACGGGTTAGGATTAGAGGACGGGTTAGGGCAAGGCTTCGGGGAAGAGTTAGGTTTACGGTTCGGGCTAGGGTTAGGGTTAGGGGACGGGGACGGTTTAGGGTCCAGGTCAGGGTACGACAACGGTTTAGGGTGAGCGTACGTGTGAGGGCACGGGTTACTGTTAGCGTACGGGGTAGGATTAGGGGACGGGTGAGGGTAAGGCTTCGGGGAACGGTTAGGGTTAGCGTTCGGGCTAGGGTTAGGGTTAGGGGACAGGGACGGTTTAGGGTCCAGGTGAGGGTACGACAACGGTTTAGTGTGAGCGTACGTGTGAGGGCACGGGTTAGTGTTAGCGTACAGGTTAGGAATAGGTGACGGGTGAGGGTAAGGCTTCGGGGAAGTGTTAGGGTTAGGGTTTTGGCTAGGGATAGGGTTAGGGTACGGGGGCGGTTTAGGGTCTAGGTGAGGGTACGAGAACGGTTTAGGGTGAGCGTACGTTTGAGGGCACGGGTTAATGTTAGCGTACGGGTTAGGATTAGGGGACGGGTGAGGGTAAGGCTTCGGGGAAGGGTTAGGGCTAGTATTTGGGCTAGGGTTAGGGTTAGGGGACGGGGACGGTTTAGGGTCCATGTGAGGGTACGACAACGGTTTAGTGAGAGCTTACGTGTGAGGGCATGGATTAGTTTTAGCGTACGGGTTAGGATTAAGGGCCGGGTGAGAGTAAGGCTTCGGGGAAGGGTTCGGGTTAGGGTTCGGGCTAGGGTTAGGTTTAGGGTACGGGGACGGATTAGGGTCCAGGTGAGGGTACGACAACGGTTTAGGGTGAGCGTATGTGTGAGGGCACGGGTTAGTGTTAGTATATGGGTTAGGATTAGGGGACGGGTGAGGGTAAGGCTTCGGGGAAGTGTTAGGGTTAGGGTTTGGGCTAGGGTTAGGGTTAGGGGACGGGGACGGTTTAGGGTCCAGGTGAGGGTACGAGAACGGTTTAGGGTGAGCGTACATGTGAGGGTATGGGTTAGTGATAGCGTATGGGTTAGAATTAGGGGACGGGTGAGGGTAAGGCTTCGGGGAAGGGTTAGGGTTAGGGTTCGGGCTAGGGTTAGGGTTAGGGGATGGGGACGGTTTAGGGTCCAGGTGAGGGTACGACAACGGTTTAGGGTGAGCGTACGTGTGACGGCAAGGGTTAGTGTTAGCGTACCGGTTAGTATTAGGGGATGGGTGAGGGTAAGGCTTCGGGGAAGGGTTAGGGTTAGGGTTTGGGCTAGGGTTAGAGTTAGGGGACAGGGACGGTTTAGGGTCCAGCTGAGGGTACGACAACGGTTTAGGGTGAGCGTACGTGTGAGGGCACGGGTTAGTGTTAGCGTACGGGTTAGGATTAGGGGACGGGTGAGGGTAAGGCTTCGGGGAGGTTAGGGTTAGCGTTTGGGCTAGGGTAAGGGTTAGGGGACGGGGACGGTTTAGGGTCCAGGTGAGGGTACGAGAATGGTTTAGGGTGAGCGTACGTGTGAGGGCACGGGTTAGTGTTAGCGTATGGGTTAGGATTAGGGGACGGGTCAGGGTAATGCTTCGGGGAAGGGTTAGGGTTAGGGATCGGGCTAGGGTTAGGGTTAGGGGACGGGGACGGTTTAGGGTCCAGGTGAGGGTACGACAACGGTTTAGGGTGAGCGTACGTGTGAGGGCACGGGTTAGTGTTAGCGTACGGGTTAGGATTAGAGGACGGGTGAGGGTAAGGCTTCGGGGAAGCGTTAGGTTTACGGTTCGGGCTAGGGTTAGGGTTAGGGGAGTGGTGAGGGTAAGGCTTCGGGGAAGGGTTAGGGTTAGGGTTTGGGCTAGGGTTAGCGTTAGGGGACGGGGACGTTTTAGGGTCCAGGTGAGGGTACGACAACGGGTTAGGGTGCGCGTACGTGTGAGGGCACGGGTTAGTGTTAGCGTACGGGTTAGGATAAGGGGACGGGTGAGGGTAAGGCTTCGGGGAAGGGTTAGCGTTAGGGTTCGGGCTAGGATTAGGGTTAGGGGACGCGGGCGGATTAGGGTTCAGGTGAGGGTACGATAACGGTTTAGGGTGAGCGTACGTGTGAGGGTACGAGTTAGTGTTAGCGTACCCGTTAGGTTTAGGGGACGGGTGAGGGTAAGGCTTCGGGGAAGGGTTTGGGCTAGGGTTCGGGCTAGGGTTAGGGTTAGGGGACGGGGACGGTTTAGGGTTCAGGTGAGGGTATGGCAATGGTTTAGGGTGAGCGTACGTGTGAGGGCACGGGTTAGTGTTAGTGTACGGGTTAGGATAGGGGATGGGTGAGGGTAAGGCTTCGGGGAAGGGTTAGGTTTAGGGTTCGGGCTAGAGTTAGGGTTAGGGGACGGGGACGGTTTAGGTTCCAGGTGAGGGTACGACAACTGTTTAGGGTGAGCGTACGTGTGAGGGCACGGGTTAGTGTTAGAATACGGGTTAGGATTAGGGGACGGGTGAGGGTAAGGCTTCGGGGAAGTGTTAGGGTTAGGGTTAGGGCTAGGATAAGGGTTAGGGGACGGGGGCGGTTTAGGGTCCAGGTGAGGGTACGACAACGGATTAGGGTGAGCGTACGTGTGAGGGCACGGGTTAGTGTTAGCGTACGGGTTAGGATTAGTGGTCGGGTGAGGGTAAGGCTTCGGGGAAGGGTAGGGTTAAGGTCCGGGCTAGAGTTAGGGTTAGGGGACGGGGACGGTTTAGGGTCCAGGTGAGGGTACGACAACGGTTTAGGGTGAGCGTACGTGTGAGGGCACGGGTTAGTGTTAGCGTACGGGTTAGGATTAGGGTACGGGTGAGTGTAAGGCTTCGGGGAAGTGTTAGGTTTAGAGTTTTGGCTAGGGATAGGATTAGTGGACGGGGACGGTTTAGGGTCCAGGTGAGGGTACGAGAACGGTTTAGGGTGAGCGTACGTTTGAGGGCAAGGGTTAGTGTTAGCGTACGGGTTAGGATTAGGGGACGGGTGAGGGTAAGGCTCCGGGGAAGGGTTAGGGCTAGGGTTCGGGCTAGGGTTAGGGTTAGGGTCGGAGACGGTTTAGGGTCCAGGTGAGGGTACGACAACGGTTTAGTGTGAGCGTACGTGTTAGGGCACAGATTAGTGTTAGCGTACGGGTTAGGATTAAGGGCCGGGTGAGGGTAAGGCTTCGGGGAAGGGTTAGAGTTAGGGTTTAGGCTAGGGTTAGGGTTAGGGGATGAGGACGGTTTAGGTTCCAGGTGAGGTTACGACAACGGTTTAGGGTGAGCGTACGTGTGAGGGCACGGGTTAGTGTTAGCGTACGGGTTAGGTTTAGGGGACGGGTGAGGGTAAGGCTTCGGGGAAGGGTTAGGGTTAGGGTTCGGGCTAGGGTTAGGGTTAGGGTATGGGGACGGTTTAGAGTCTAGGTGAGGGTACGAGAACGGTTTAGGGTGAGCGTACGTGTGAGGGCACTGGTTAGTGTTAGCATACGGGTTAGGATTAGGGGACGGGTGAGGGTAAGGCTTCGGGGAAGGGTTAGGGTTAGGGTTTGGGCTAGGGTTAGGGTTAGGGGACGGGGACAGTTTAGGGTCCAGGTGAGGGTATGAGAACGTTTTAGGGTCAGCGTATGTGTGAGGGCATGGGTTAGTGTTAGCGTATGGGTTAGGATTAGGGGACGGGTCAGGGTAATGCTTCGGGGAAGGGTTAGGGTTAGGGTTCGGGCTAGGGTTAGGGTTAGGTGACGGGGACGGTTTAGGGTCCAGGTGAGGGTACGACAACGGTTTAGTGTGAACGTACGTGTGAGGGCACGGGTTAGTGTTAGCATACGGGTTAAGATTATGGGACGGGTGAGGGTAAGGCTTCGGGGAAGGGGTAGGTTTAGGGTTCGGGCTAGGGTTAGGGTTAGGGGACGGGGACGGTTTAGGGTCCAGGTGATGGTACGACAACGGTTTAGGATGAGCGTACGTGTGAGGGCACGGGTTAGTGTTAGCCTACGGGTTAGAATTAAGTGGACAGGTGAGGGTAAGGCTTCGGGGAAGGGTTAGGGTTAGGGTTCGGGCTAGGGTTAGGGTTAGGGGACAGGGCCGGTTTAGGGTCCAGGTGAGGGTACGACAACGGTTTAGGGTGAGCGTACGTGTGAGGGCACGGGTTAGTGTTAGCGTACGGGTTAGGATTAGGGGACGGGTGAGGGTAAGGCTTCGAGGAAGTGTTAGGGTTAGGGTTCGGGCTAGGGTTAGGGTTAGGGGACGGGGATGGTTTAGGGTCCAGGTGAGGATACGACAACGGTTTAGGGTGAGCGTACGTGTGAGGGCACGGGTTAGTGTTAGCGTACGGGTTAGGATTAGAGGACGGGTGAGGGTAAGGCTTCCGGGAAGGGTTAGGGTTAGGGTTAGGGCTAGGGTTACGATTAGGGGACGGGGACGATTTAGGGTCCAGGTGAGTGCACGACAACGGTTTAGGGTGAGCGTACGTGTGAGGGCACGGTTTAGTGTTAGCGTACGGGTTAAGATTAGGGGACGGGTGAGGGTAAGGCTTCGGGGAAGGGTTAGGGTTAGGGTTCGGGCTAGGGTTAGGGTTAGGGGACGGGGACGGTTCAGGGTCCAGGTGAGGGTACGACAACGTTTTAGGGTGAGCGTACGTGTGAGTACACGGGTTAGTGTTTGCGTACGGGTTAGGATTAAGGGCCGGGTGAGGGTAAGGCTTCGGGGAAGGGTTAGGGTTTGGGTTTGCGCTAGGGTTAGGGTTAGGGGACGGGGACGGTTTAGAGTCCAGGTGACGGTACGACAACGGTTTAGGGTGAGCGTACGTGTGATGGCACGGGTTAGTGTTAGCGTACGGGTCAGGATTAGGGGACGGGTGAGGGTAAGGCTTCGGTGAAGTGTTAGGGTTAGGGTTCGGCCTAGGGTTAGGGTTAGGGGACGGGGACGGTTTAGGGTCCAGGTGAGGGTACGACAACGGTTTAGGGTGAGCGTACGTGTGAGGGCACAGGTTAGTGTTAGCGTACGGGTTAGGATTAGGGGACGGGTGAGGGTAAGGCTTCGGGGAAGGGTTAGGTTTAGGGTTCGGGCTAGGGTTACGGTTAGGGGACGGGGACGGTTTAGGGTCAGGTGAGGGTACGACAACGGTTTAGGGTGAGCGTACGTGTGAGGGCACGGGTTAGTGTTAGCGAACGGGTTAGGATTAGGGGACGGGTGAGGGTAAAGCTTCGGGGAAGTGTTAGGGTTAGGGTTCGGGCTACGCTTAGGGTTAGGGGACGGGGATGGTTTAGGGTCCAGGTGAGGATACGACAACGGTTTAGGGTGAGCGTACGTGTGAGGGCACGGGTTAGTGTTAGCATACGGGTTAGGATTAGGGGACGGGTGAGGGTAAGGCTTCGGGGAAGGGTTAGGTTTAGGGTTCGGGCTAGGGTTAGGGTTAGGGGACGGGGACGGTTTAGGGTCCAGGTGAGAGTACGACAACGGTTTAGGGTGAGCGTACGATTGAGGGCACGGGTTAGTGTTAGCGTACGGGTCAGGATTAGGGGACGGGTGAGGGTAAGGCTTCGGTGAAGGGTTAGGGTTAGGGTTCGGGCTAGGGTTAGGGTTAGGGAATGGGGACCGTTTAGGGTCCAGGTGAGGGTACGACAACGGTTTAGGGTGAGCGTACGTGTGAGGGCACGGGTTAGTGTTAGCGTACGGGTTAGGATTAGGGGACGGGTGAGGGTAAGGCTTCGGGGAAGGGTTAGGGTTAGGGTTTCGGCTAGGGTTAGGGTTAGGGAACGGGGACGGTTTAGGGTCCACGTGAGGGTATGAGAACGGTTTAGGGTTAGCGTACGTGTGAGGGCACGGGTTAGTGTTAGCGTATGGATTAGGATTAGGGCACGTGTCAGGGTAATGCTTCGGGGAAGGGTTAGGGTTAGGGTTCGGGCTAGGTTTAGGGTTAGAGGACGGGGACGGTTTAGGGTCCAGGTGAGGGTACGACAACGGTTTAGGGTGGGCGTACGTGTGAGGGCACGGGTTAGTGTTAGCGTACGGGTTAGGATTAGGGGACGGGTGAGGGTAAGGCTTCGGGGAAGTTTTAGGGTTAGCGTTTGGGCTAGGGTAAGGGTTAGGGGACGGGGACGGTTTAGGGTCCAGGTGAGGGTACGACAACAGTTTAGGGTGAGCGTACGTGTGAGGGCACGGGTTAGTGTTAGCGTACGGGTTAGGATTAGGGGACGGGTGAGGGTAAGGCTTCGGGGAACGGTTAGGTTTAGGGTTTGGGCTAGGGTTAGGGTTAGGGGACGGGTACAGTTTAGGGTCCACGTGAGGGTACGAGAACGGTTTAGGTTGAGCGTACGTGTGAGGGCACGGGTTAGCGTTAGCGTATCGGTTAGTATTAGGGGACGGGCCAGGGTAATGCTTAGGGGAAGGGTTAGGGTTAGGGATCGGGCTAGGGTTAGGATTAAGGGACGGGGACGGTTTAGGGTCCAGGTGAGGGTACGACAACGGTTTAGGGTGAGCGTACGTGTGAGGGCACGGGTTAGTGTTAGCATACGGGTTAGGATTAGAGGACGGGTGAGGGTAACGCTTCGGGGAAGAGTTAGGTTTACGGTTCGGGCTAGGGTTAGTGTTAGGGGACGGGGACGGTTTAGGGTCCAGGTGAGGGTACGAGAACGGTTTAGGGTGAGCGTACGTGTGAGGGCACGGGTTAGTGTTAGCGTACGGGTTAGGATTAGAGGACGGGTGAGGGTAAGGCTTCGGGGAAGTGTTACAGTTAGGGTTCGGGCTAGGGTTAGGGTTAGGGGACATGGGCGGTTTAGGGTCCAGGTGAGGGTACGACAACGGTTTAGGGTGAGCGTACGTGTGAGGGCACGGGTTAGTGTTAGCCTACCGGTTAGTATTAGGGGACGGGTGAGGGTAAGGCTTCGGGGAAGGGTTAGGGTTAGGGTTTGGGCTAGGGTTAGGGTTAGGGGACGTGGACGGTTTAGGGTCCAGGTGAGGGTACGACAACGGTTTAGGGTGAGCGTACGTGTGAGGGCACGGGTTAGTGTTAGCGTATGGGTTAGGATTAGGGGACGGGTGAGGGTAAGGCTTCGGGGAACGGTCAGGGTTAGCGTTCGAGCTAGGGTTAGGGTTAGGGGACGGGGACGGTTTAGGGTCCAGGTGAGTGTACGACAACGGTTTAGGGTGAGCGTACGTGTGAGGGCACGGGTTAGTGTTAGCGTACGGGTTAGGATTAGGGGACGGGAGGGTAAGGCTTCGGGGAAGGGTTAGGGTTAGGGTTCGGGCTAGGGTTAGGGTTAGGGGACGGGGACGGTTTAAGGTCCAGGTGAGGGTACGAGAACGGTTTAGGGTGAGCGTCCGTGTGAGGGCACGGGTTAGTGTTAGCGTACTGGTAGTATTAGGGGACGGATGAGGGTAAGGCTTCGGGGAAGGGTTAGGGTTAGCGTTTGGGCTAGGGTTAGGGTTAGGGGACGGGGACAGTTTAGGGTCCAGGTGAGGGTATGAGAACGTTTTAGGGTCAGCGTATGTGTGAGGGCACGGGTTAGTGTTAGCGTATGGGTTAGGATTAGGGGACGGGTCAGGGTAATGCTTCAGGGAAGGGTTAGGGTTAGGATTTGGGCTAGGGTTAGGGTTAGTTGACGGGGACGGTTTAGGGTCCAGGTGAGGGTACGACAACGGTTTAGGGTGAGCGTACGTGTGAGGGCACGGGTTAGTGTTAGCGCACGGGTTAGGATTAGGGGACGGGTGAGGGTAAGGATTCGGGGAAGGGTTAGGGTTAGGGTTCGGGCTAGGGTTAGGGTTAGGGGACGGGGACAGTTTAGGGTCCAGGTGAGGGTACGACAACGGTTTAGGATGAGCGTACGTGTGAGGGCACGGGTTAGTGTTAGCATACGGGTTAGAAATAAGTGGACAGGTGAGGGTAAGGCTTCGGGGAAGGGTTAGGGTTAGGGTTCGGGCTAGGGTTAGGGTTAGGGGACAGGGCCGGTTTAGGGTCCACGTGAGGGTACGAGAACGGTTTAGGCTGAGCGTACGTGTGAGAGCACGGGTTAGTGTTAGCGTACGGGTTAGGATTAGGGGACGGGTGAGGGTAAGGCTTCGGGGAAGTGTTAGGGTTAGGGTTTGGGCTAGGGTTAGGGTTAGGGGACGGGGACGGTTTAGGGTCCAGGTGAGGGTACGAGAACGGTTTAGGGTGAGCATACATGTGAGGGTATGGGTTAGTGATAGCGTATGGGTTAGAATTAGGGGACGGGTGAGGGTAAGGCTTCGGGGACGGGTTAGGGTTAGGGTTCGGGCTAGGGTTAGGGTTAGGGGATGGGGACGGTTTAGGGTCCAGGTGAGGGTACGACAACGGTTTAGGGTGAGCGTACGTGTGAGGGCACGGGTTAGTGTTAGCGTACCGGTTAGTATTAGGGGACGGGTGAGGGTAAGGCTTCGGGGAAGGGTTAGGGTTAGGGTTTGGGCTAGGGTTAGGGTTAGGGGACAGGGACGGTTTAGGGTCCAGCTGAGGGTAGGACAACGGTTTAGGGTGAGCGTACGTGTGAGGGCACGGGTTAGTGTTAGCGTACGGGTTAGGATTAGAGGACGGGTGAGGGTAAGGCTTCGGGGAAGGGTTAGGTTTACGGTTCGGGCTAGGGTAAGGGTTAGGGGAGTGGTGAGGGTAAGGCTTCGGGGAAGGGTTAGGGTTAGGGTTTGGGCTAGGGTTAGGGTTAGGGGACGGGGACGTTTTAGGGTCCAGGTGAGGGTACGACAACGGGTTAGGGTGCGCGTACGTGTGAGGGCACGGGTTAGTGTTAGCGTACGGGTTAGGATAAGGGGACGGGTGAGGGTAAGGCTTCGGGGAAGGGTTAGCGTTAGGGTTCGGGCTAGGATTAGGGTTAGGGGACGCGGGCGGTTTAGGGTCCAGGTGAGGGTACGATAACGGTTTAGGGTGAGCGTACGTGTGAGGGTACGAGTCAGTGTTAGCATACGGTTTAGGATTAGGGGACGGGTGAGGGTAAGGCTTCAGGGAAGGGTTTGAGCTAGGGTTCGGGCTAGGGTTAGGGTTAGGGGACGGGGACGGTTTAGGGTTCAGGTGAGGGTATGGCAATGGTTTAGGATGAGCGTACGTGTGAGGGCACGGGTTAGTGTTAGCGTACGGGTTAGGATAGGGGACGGGTGAGGGTAAGGCTTCGGGGAAGGGTTAGGTTTAGGGTTCGGGCTAGAGTTAGGGTTAGGGGACGGGGACGGTTTAGGTTCCAGGTGAGGGTACGACAACTGTTTAGGTTGAGCATACGTGTGAGGGCACGGGTTAGTGTTAGAATACGGGTTAGGATTAGGGGTCGGGTGAGGGTAAGGCTTCGGGGAAGGGTTAGGGTTAGGGTTAGGGCTAGGATAAGGGTTAGGGGACGGGGGCGGTTTAGGGTCCAGGTGAGGGTACGACAACGGATTAGGGTGAGCGTACGTGTGAGGGCACGGGTTAGTGTTAGCGTACGGGTTAGGATTAGTGGTCGGGTGAGGGTAAGGCTTCGGGGAAGGGTAGGTTTAAGGTCCGGGCTAGAGTTACGGTTAGGGGACGGGGACGGTTTAGGGTCCAGGTGTAGGTACGACAACGGTTTAGGGTGAGCGTACGTGTGAGGGCACGGGTTAGTGTTAGCGTACGGGTTAGGATTAGGGGACGAGTGAGGGTAAGGCTCCGGGGAAGGGTTAGGGCTAGGGTTCGGGCTAGGGTTAGGGTTAGGGTCGGAGACGGTTTAGGGTCCAGGTGAGGGTACGACAACGGTTTAGTGTGAGCGTACGTGTTAGGGCACAGATTAGTGTTAGCGTACGGGTTAGGATTAAGGGCCGGGTGAGGGTAAGGCTTCAGGGAAGGGTTAGAGTTAGGGTTTGGGCTAGGGTTAGGGTTAGGGGATGAGGACGGTTTAGGTTCCAGGTGAGGTTACGACAACGGTTTAGGGTGAGCGTACGTGTGAGAGCACGGGTTAGTGTTAGCGTACGGGTTAGGTTTAGGGGACGGGTGAGGGTAAGGCTTCGGGGAAGGGTTAGGGTTAGGGTTCGGGCTAGGGTTAGGGTTAGGGTATGGGGACGGTTTAGGGTTTAGGTGAGGGTACGAGAACAGTTTAGGGTGAGCGTACGTGTGAGGGCACTGGTTAGTGTTAGCATACGGGTTAGGATTAGGGGACGGGTGAGGGTAAGGCTTCGGGGAAGTGTTAGGGTTAGGGTTTGGGCTAGGGTTAGGGTTAGGGGACGGGGACGGTTTAGGGTCCAGGTGAGGGTACGAGAACGGTTTAGGGTGAGCGTACATGTGAGGGTATGGGTTAGTGATAGCGTATGGGTTAGAATTAGGGGACGGGTGAGGGTAAGGCTTCGGGGAAGGGTTAGGGTTCGGGCTAGGGTAAGGGTTAGGGGACGGGGACGGTTTAGGGTCCAGGTGAGGGTACGAGAACGGTTTAGGGTGAGCGTACGTGTGAGGGCACGGGTTAGTGTTAGCGTATGGGTTAGGATTAGGGGACGGGTCAGGGTAATGCTTCGGGGAAGGGTTAGGGTTAGGGATCGGGCTAGGGTTAGGGGACGGGGACGGGGACGGTTTAGGGTCCAGGTGAGGGTACGAGAACGGTTTAGGGTGAGCGTACGTGTGAGGGCACGGGTTAGTGTTAGCGTACGGGTTAGGATTAGAGGACGGGTGAGGGTAAGGCTTCGGGGAAGGGTTAGGTTTACGGTTCGGGCTAGGGTAAGGGTTAGGGGAGTGGTGAGGGTAAGGCTTCGGGGAAGGGTTAGGGTTAGGGTTTGGGCTAGGGTTAGGGTTAGGGGACGGGGACGTTTTAGGGTCCAGGTGAGGGTACGACAACGGGTTAGGGTGCGCGTACGTGTGAGGGCACGGGTTAGTGTTACCGTACGGGTTAGGATAAGGGGACGGGTGAGGGTAAGGCTTCGGGGAAGGGTTAGCGTTAGGGTTCGGGCTAGGATTAGGGTTAGGGGACGCGGGCGGTTTAGGGTCCAGGTGAGGGTACGATAACGGTTTAGGGTGAGCGTACGTGTGAGGGTACGAGTCAGTGTTAGCATACGGTTTAGGATTAGGGGACGGGTGAGGGTAAGGCTTCAGGGAAGGGTTTGAGCTAGGGTTCGGGCTAGGGTTAGGGTTAGGGGACGGGGACGGTTTAGGGTTCAGGTGAGGGTATGGCAATGGTTTAGGATGAGCGTACGTGTGAGGGCACGGGTTAGTGTTAGCGTACGGGTTAGGATAGGGGACGGGTGAGGGTAAGGCTTCGGGGAAGGGTTAGGTTTAGGGTTCGGGCTAGAGTTAGGGTTAGGGGACGGGGACGGTTTAGGTTCCAGGTGAGGGTACGACAACTGTTTAGGTTGAGCATACGTGTGAGGGCACGGGTTAGTGTTAGAATACGGGTTAGGATTAGGGGACGGGTGAGGGTAAGGCTTCGGGGAAGGGTTAGGGTTAGGGTTAGGGCTAGGATAAGGGTTAGGGGACGGGGGCGGTTTAGGGTCCAGGTGAGGGTACGACAACGGATTAGGGTGAGCGTACGTGTGAGGGCACGGGTTAGTGTTAGCGTACGGGTTAGGATTAGTGGTCGGGTGAGGGTAAGGCTTCGGGGAAGGGTAGGATTAAGGTCCGGGCTAGAGTTAGGGTTAGGGGACGGGGACGGTTTAGGGTCCAGGTGAGGGTACGACAACGGTTTAGGGTGAGAGTACGTGTGAGGGCACGGGTTAGTGTTAGCGTACGGGTTAGGATTAGGGGACGGGTGAGGGTAAGGCTCCGGGGAAGGGTTAGGGCTAGGGTTCGGGCTAGGGTTAGGGTTAGGGTCGGAGACGGTTTAGGGTCCAGGTGAGGGTACGACAACGGTTTAGTGTGAGCGTACGTGTTAGGGCACAGATTAGTGTTAGCGTACGGGTTAGGATTAAGGGCCGGGTGAGGGTAAGGCTTCAGGGAAGGGTTAGAGTTAGGGTTTGGGCTAGGGTTAGGGTTAGGGGATGAGGACGGTTTAGGTTCCAGGTGAGGTTACGACAACGGTTTAGGGTGAGCGTACGTGTGAGGGCACGGGTTAGTGTTAGCGTACGGGTTAGGTTTAGGGGACGGGTGAGGGTAAGGCTTCGGGGAAGGGTTAGGGTTAGGGTTCGGGCTAGGGTTAGGGTTAGGGTATGGGGACGGTTTAGGGTCTAGGTGAGGGTACGAGAACAGTTTAGGGTGAGCGTACGTGTGAGGGCACTGGTTAGTGTTAGCATACGGGTTAGGATTAGGGGACGGGTGAGGGTAAGGCTTCGGGGAAGTGTTAGGGTTAGGGTTTGGGCTAGGGTTAGGGTTAGGGGATGGGGACGGTTTAGGGTCCAGGTGAGGGTGCGAGAACGGTTTAGGGTGAGCGTACATGTGAGGGTATGGGTTAGTGATAGCGTATGGGTTAGAATTAGGGGACGGGTGAGGGTAAGGCTTCGGGGAAGGGTTAGGGTTAGGGTTTGGGCTAGGGTTCGGGTTAGGGGACGGGGACAGTTTAGGGTCCAGGTGAGGGTATGAGAACGTTTTAGGGTCAGCGTATGTGTGAGGGCATGGGTTAGTGTTAGCGTATGGGTTAGGATTAGGGGACGGGTCAGGGTAATGCTTCGGGGAAGGGTTAGGGTTAGGGTTCGGGCTAGGGTTAGGGTTAGGTGACGGGGACGGTTTAGGGTCCAGGTGAGGGTACGACAACGGTTTAGGGTGAGCGTACGTGTGAGGGCACGGGTTAGTGTTAGCATACGGGTTAGGATTAGGGGACGGGTGAGGGTAAGGCTTCGGGGAAGGGTTAGGTTTAGGGTTCGGGCTAGGGTTAGGGTTAGGGGACGGGGACGGTTTAGGGTCCAGGTGAGGGTACGACAACGGTTTAGGATGAGCGTACGTGTGAGGGCACGGGTTAGTGTTAGCCTACGGGTTAGAATTAAGTGGACAGGTGAGGGTAAGGCTTCGGGGAAGGGTTAGGGTTAGGGTTCGGGCTAGGGTTAGGGATAGGGGACAGGGCCGGTTTAGGGTCCAGGTGAGGATACGACAACGGTTTAGGGTGAGCGTACGTGTGAGGGCACGGGTTAGTGTTAGCGTACGGGTTAGGATTAGGGGACGGGTGAGGGTAAGGCTTCGAGGAAGTGTTAGGGTTAGCGTTCGGGCTAGGGTTAGGGTTAGGGGACGGGGACCATTTAGGGTCCAGGTGAGGGTACGACAACGGTTTAGGGTGAGCGTACGTGTGAAGGCACGGGTTAGTGTTAGCGTACGGGTTAGGATTAGGGGACGGGTGAGGGTAAGGCTTCGGGGAAGTGTTAGGTTTAGGGTTTTGGTTAGGGATAGCATTAGTGGACGGGGACGGTTTAGGGTCCAGGTGAGGGTACGAGAACGGTTTAGGGTGAGCGTACGTTTGAGGGCAAGGGTTAGTGTTAGCGTACGGGTTAGGATTAGGGGACGGGTGAGGGTAAGGCTCCGGGGAAGGGTTAGGGCTAGGGTTCGGGCAACGGTTAGGGTTAGGGTCGGAGACGGTTTAGGGTCCAGGTGAGGGTACGACAACGGTTTAGTGTGAGCGTACGTGTTAGGGCACAGATTAGTGTTAGCGTACGGGTTAGGATTAAGGGCCGGGTGAGGGTAAGGCTTCGGGGAAGGGTTAGAGTTAGGGTTTGGGCTAGGGTTAGGGTTAGGGGATGAGGAAGGTTTAGGTTCCAGGTGAGGTTACGACAACGGTTTAGGGTGAGCGTACGTGTGAGGGCACGGGTTAGTGTTAGCGTACGGGTTAGGTTTAGGGGACGGGTGAGGGTAAGGCTTCGAGGAAGGGTTAGGGTTAGGGTTCGGGCTAGGGTTAGGGTTAGGGTATGGGGACGATTTAGGGTCTAGGTGAGGGTACGAGAACGGTTTAGGGTGAGCGTACGTGTGAGGGCACTGGTTAGTGTTAGCATACGGGTTAGGATTAGGGGACGGGTGAGGGTAAAGCTTCGGGGAAGGGTTAGGGTTAGGGTTTGGGCTAGGGTTAGGGTTAGGGGACGGGGACAGTTTAGGGTCCAGGTGAGGGTATGAGAGCGACTTAGGGTCAGCGTATGTGTGAGGGCATGGGTTAGTGTTAGCGTATGGGTTAGGATTAGGGGACGGTTCAGGGTAATGCTTCGGGGCAGGGTTAGGGTTAGGGTTCGGGCTAGGGTTACGGTTAGGTGACGGGGACGGTTTAGGGTCCAGGTGAGGGTACGACAACGGTTTAGGGTGAGCGTACGTGTGAGGGCACGGGTTAGTGTTAGCGTACGGGTTAGGATTAGGGGACGGGTGATGGTAAGGCTTTGGCGAAGGGTTAGGTTTAGGGTTCGGGCTAGGGTTAGGGATAGGGGACGGGGACGGTTTAGGGTCCAGGTGAGGGTACGACAACGGTTTACGATGAGCGTACGTGTGAGGGCACGGGTTAGTGTTAGCCTACGGGTTAGAATTAAGTGGACAGGTGAGGGTAAGGCTTCGGGGAAGGGTTAGGGTTAGGGTTCGGGCTAGGGTTAGGGTTAGGGGACAGGGCCGGTTTAGGGTCCAGGTGAGGGTACGAAAACGGTTTAGGGTGAGCGTACGTGTGAGGGCACGGGTTAGTGTTAGCGTACGGGTTAGGATTAGGGGACGGGTGAGGGTAAGGCTTCGAGGAAGTGTTAGGGTTAGCGTTCGGGCTAGGGTTAGGGATAGGGGACGGGTACCATTTAGGGTCCAGGTGAGGGTACGACAACGGTTTAGGGTGAGCGTACATGTGAGGGCACGGGTTAGTGTTAGCGTACGGGTTAGGATTAGTGGACGGGTGAGGGTAAGGCTTCGGGGAAGGGTTAGGGTTAGGGTTTGGGCTAGGGTTATGGTTAGGGGCGGGGACGGTTTAGGGTGCAGGTGAGGGTACGACAACGGTTTAGGGTGAGCGTACGTGTGAGGGCACGGGTTAGTGTTAGCGTACGGGTTAGGATTAGGGGACGGGTGAGGGTGAGGCTTCGGGGAAGGGTTAGGGTTAGGGTTCGGGCTAGGGTTAGGGTTAGGGGACGGGGACGGTTTAGGGTCCAGGTGAGGGTACGACAACGGTTTAGGGTGAGCGTACGTGTGAGGGCACGGTTAGTGTTTGCGTACGGGTTAGGATTAAGTGCCGGGTGAGGGTAAGGCTTCGGAGAAGGGTTAGGGTTAGGGTTTGGGCTAGGGTTAGGGTTAGTGGACAGGGACGGTTTAGGGTCCACTTGAGGGTACGAGAACGGTTTAGGTTGAGCGTATGTGTGAGGGCATGGGTTAGTGTTAGCGTATCGGTTAGTATTAGGGGTCGGGTCAGGGTAATGCTTCGAGGAAAGGTTAGGGTTAGGGATCGGGCTAAGGTTAGGGTTAAGGGACGGGGACGTTTTAGGGTCCAGGTGAGGGTACAACAACGGTTTAGGGTGAGCGTACGTGTGAGGGCACGAGTTAGTGTTAGCGTACGGGTTAGGATTAGATGACGGGTGAGGGTAAGGCTTCGGGGAAGGGTTAGGTTTACGGTTCAGGCTAGGGTTAGGGTTAGGGGACGGGGACGGTTTAGTGTCCAGGAGAGGGTACGACAACGGTTTAGGGTGAGCGTACGTGTGAGGGCACGGGTTAGTGTTAGCGTACGGGTTAGGATTAGGTGACGGGTGAGGGTAAGGCTTCGGGGAAGTGTTAGGGTTAGGGTTTTGCCTAGGGATAGGGTTAGGGTACAGGACGGTTTAGGGTCTAGGTGAGGGTTCGAGAACGGTTTAGGGTGAGCGTACGTTTGAGGGCACGGGTTAGTGTTAGCGTACGGGTTAGGATTAGGGGACGGGTGAGGGTAAGGCTTCGGGGAAGGGTTAGGGCTTGGGTTCGGGCTAGGGTTAGGGTTAGGGTACGGGGACGGATTAGGGTCCAGGTGAGGGTACGAGAACGGTTTAGGGTGAGCGTACGTGTGAGGGCACGGGTTAGTGTTAGCGTATGGGTTAGGATTAGGGGACGGGTCAGGGTAATGCTTCGGGGAAGTGTTAGGGTTAGGGTTCGGGCTAGGGTTAGGGTTAGGGGACGGGGACGGTTTAGGGTCCAGGTGAGGGTACGACAACGGTTTAGGGTGAGCGTACGTGTGAGGGCACGGGTTAGTGTTAGCGTACGGGTTAGGATTAGGGGACGGGTGAGGGTAAGGCTTCGGGGAAGGTTTAGTGTTAGGGTTCGGGCTAGGGTTAGGGTTAGGGGACAGGGGCGGTTTAAGGTCCAGGTGAGGGTACGACAACGGTTTAGGGTGAGCGTACGTGTGAGGGCACGGGTTAGTGTTAGCGTACGGGTTAGGATTAGGTGACGGGTGAGGGTAAGGCTTCGGGGAAGGGTTAGCGTTAGGGTTTGGGCTAGGGTTAGGGTTAGGGGACGGGGACGGTTTAGGGTCCAGGTGAGGGTACGACAACGGTTTAGGGTGAGCGTACGTGTGAGGGCACGGGTTAGTGTTAGCGTACGGGTTAGGATTAGAGGACGGGTGAGGGTAAGGGTTCGGGGAAGAGTTAGGTTTATGGTTCGGGCTAGGGTTAGGGTTAGGGGATGGGGACTGTTTAGGGTCCAGGTGAGGGTACGACAACGGTTTAGGGTGAGCGTACGTGTGAGGGCACGGGTTAGTGTTAGCGTACGGGGTAGGATTAGGGGACGGGTGAGGGTAAGGCTTCGGGGAAGGGTTAGGGTTAGGGTTCGGGCTAGGGTTAGGGTTAGGGGACGGGGGCGGTTTAGGGTCCAGGTGAGGGTACGACAACGGTTTAGGGTGAGCGTACGTGTGAGGGCATGGGTTAGTGTTAGCGTACCGGTTAGTATTAGGGGACGGGTGAGGGTAAGGCTTCGGGGAAGGGTTAGGGTTAGGGTTTGGGCTAGGGTTAGGGTTAGGGGACGGGGACGGTTTAGGGTCCAGGTGAGGGTACGACAACGATTTAGGGTGAGCGTACGTGTGAGGGCACGGGATAGTGTTAGCGTACGGGTTAGGATTAGGGGGCGGGTGAGGGTAAGGCTTCGGGAAAGGCTTAGGGTTAGGATTTGGGCTAGGGTTAGGGTTAGGCTTAGGGGACGGGGACAGTTTAGGGTCAGGTGAGGGTACGAGAACGGTTTAGGGTGAGCGTACGTGTGAGGGCACGGGTTAGTGTTAGCGTACGGGTTAGGAATAGGTGACGGGTGAGGGTAAGGATTCGGGGAAGTGTTAGGGTTAGGGTTTTGGCTAGGGATAGGGTTAGGGTACGGGGGCGGTTTAGGGTCTAGGTGAGGGTACGAGAATGGTTTAGGGTGAGCGTACGTTTGAGGGCACGGGTTAATGTTAGCGTACGGGTTAGGATTAGGGGACGGGTGAGGGTAAGGCTTCGGGGAAGGGTTAGGGCTAGTATTTGGGCTAGGGTTAGGGTTAGGGGACGGGGACGGTTTAGGGTCCATGTGAGGGTACGACAACGGTTTAGTGAGAGCTTACGTGTGAGGGCATGGATTAGTTTTAGCGTACGGGTTAGGATTAAGGGCCGGGTGAGGGTAAGGCTTCGGGGAAGGGTTCGGGTTAGGGTTCGGGCTAGGGTTAGGTTTAGGGTACAGGGACGGATTAGGGTCCAGGAGAGGGTACGACAACGGTTTAGGGTGAGCGTATGTGTGAGGGCACGGGTTAGTGTTAGCATATGGGTTAGGATTAGGGGACGGGTGAGGATAAGGCTTCGGGGAAGTGTTAGGGTTAGGGTTTGGGCTAGGGTTAGGGTTAGGGGACGGGGACGGTTTAGGGTCCAGGTGAGGGTACGAGATTGGTTTAGGGTGAGCGTACATGTGAGGGTATGGGTTAGTGATAGCGTATGGGTTAGAATTAGGGGACGGGTGAGGGTAAGGCTTCGGGGAAAGGTTAGGGTTAGGGTTCGGGCTAGGGTTAGGGTTAGGGGATGGGGACGGTTTAGGGTCCAGGTGAGGGTACGACAACGGTTTAGGGTGAGCGTACGTGTGAGGGCACGGGTTAGTGTTAGCGTACCGGTTAGTATTAGGGGACGGGTGAGGGTAAGGCTTCGGGGAAGTGTTAGGGTTAGGGTTTGGGCTAGGGTTAGGGTTAGGGGACAGGGACGGTTTAGGGTCCAGCTGAGGGTACGACAACGGTTTAGGGTGAGCGTACGTGTGAGGGCACGGGTTAGTGTTAGCGTACGGGTTAGGATTAGGGGACGGGTGAGGGTAAGGCTTCGGGGAGGTTAGGGTTAGCGTTTGGGCTAGGGTAAGGGTTAGGGGACGGGGACGATTTAGGGTCCAGGTGAGGGTACGAGAACGGTTTAGGGTGAGCGTACGTGTGAGGGCACGGGTTAGTGTTAGCGTATGGGTTAGGATTAGGGGACGGGTCAGGGTAATGCTTCGGGGAAGGGTTAGGGTTAGGGATCGGGCTAGGGTTAGGGTTAGGGGACGGGGACGGTTTAGGGTCCAGGTGAGGGTACGACAACGGTTTAGGGTGAGCGTACGTGTGAGGGCACGGGTTAGTGTTAGCGTACGGGTTAGGATTAGAGGACGGGTGAGGGTAAGGCTTCGGGGAAGGGTTAGGTTTACGGTTCGGGCTAGGGTTAGGGTTAGGGGAGTGGTGAGGGTAAGGCTTCGGGGAAGGGTTAGGGTTAGGGTTTGGGCTAGGGTTAGGGTTAGGGGACGGGGACGTTTTAGGGTCCAGGTGAGGGTACGACAACGGGTTAGGGTGCGCGTAAGTATGAGGGCACGGGTTAGTGTTAGCGTACGGGTTAGGATAAGGGGACGGGTGAGGGTAAGGCTTCGGGGAAGGGTTAGCGTTAGGGTTCGGGCTAGGATTAGGGTTAGGGGACGCGGGCGGTTTAGGGTCCAGGTGAGTGTACGACAACGGTTTACGATGAGCGTACGTGTGAGGGCACGGGTTAGTGTTAGCCTACGGGTTAGAATTAAGTGGACAGGTGAGGGTAAGGCTTCGGGGAAGGGTTAGGGTTAGGGTTCGGGCTAGGGTTAGGGTTAGGGTCGGAGACGGTTTAGGGTCCAGGTGAGGGTACGACAACGGTTTAGTGTGAGCGTACGTGTTAGGGCACAGATTAGTGTTAGCGTACGGGTTAGGATTAAGGGCCGGGTGAGGGTAAGGCTTCGGGGAAGGGTTAGAGTTAGGGTTTGGGCTAGGGTTAGGGTTAGGGGATGAGGACGGTTTAGGTTCCAGGTGAGGTTACGACAACGGTTTAGGGTGAGCGTACGTGTGAGGGCACGGGTTAGTGTTAGCGTACGGGTTAGGTTTAGGGGACGGGTGAGGGTAAGGCTTCGGGGAAGGGTTAGGGTTAGGGTTCGGGCTAGGGTTAGGATTAGGGTATGGGGACGGTTTAGGGTC
The DNA here is from genome assembly GCF_949774975.1 of Lagenorhynchus albirostris. NCBI lineage: Eukaryota > Metazoa > Chordata > Mammalia > Artiodactyla > Delphinidae > Lagenorhynchus > Lagenorhynchus albirostris. The sequence goes on from NC_083109.1 coordinate 63,205,483, forward strand.
TAGGTGAGGGTACGAGAACGGTTTAGGGTGAGCGTACGTGTGAGGGCACTGGTTAGTGTTAGCATACGGGTTAGGATTAGGGGACGGGTGAGGGTAAGGCTTCGGGGAAGGGTTAGGGTTAGGGTTTGGGCTAGGGTTAGGGTTAGGGGACGGGGACAGTTTAGGGTCCAGGTGAGGGTATGAGAACGTTTTAGGGTCAGCGTATGTGTGCGGGCTTGGGTTAGTGTTAGCGTATGGGTTAGGATTAGGGGACGGGTCAGGGTAATGCTTCGGGGAAGGGTTAGGGTTAGGGTTCGGGCTAGGGTTACGGTTAGGTGACGGGGACGGTTTAGGGTCCAGGTGAGGGTACGACAACGGTTTAGGGTGAGCGTACGTGTGAGGGCACGGGTTAGTGTTAGCGTACGGGTTAGGATTAGGGGACGGGTGAGGGTAAGGCTTCGGGGAAGGGTTAGGTTTAGGGTTCGGGCTAGGGTTAGGGTTAGGGGACGGGGACGGTTTAGGGTCCAGGTGAGGGTACGACAACGGTTTACGATGAGCGTACGTGTGAGGGCACGGGTTAGTGTTAGCCTACGGGTTAGAATTAAGTGGACAGGTGAGGGTAAGGCTTCGGGGAAGGGTTAGGGTTAGGGTTCGGGCTAGGGTTAGGGTTAGGGGACAGGGCCGGTTTAGGGTCCAGGTGAGGGTACGACAACTGTTTAGGGTGAGCGTACGTGTGAGGGCACGGGTTAGTGTTGGCGTACGGGTTAGGATTAGGGGACGGGTGAGGGTAAGGCTTCGAGGAAGTGTTAGGGTTAGCGTTCGGTCTAGGGTTAGGGATAGGGGACGGGGACCATTTAGGGTCCAGATGAGGGTACGACAACGGTTTACGGTGAGCGTACATGTGAGGGCACGGGTTAGTGTTAGCGTACGGGTTAGGATTAGTGGACGGGTGAGGGTAAGGCTTCGGGGAAGGGTTAGGGTTAGGGTTTGGGCTAGGGTTATGGTTAGGGGCGGGGACGGTTTAGGGTGCAGGTGAGGGTACGACAACGGTTTAGGGTGAGCGTACGTGTGAGGGCACGGGTTAGTGTTAGCGTACGGGTTAGGATTAGGGGACGGGTGAGGGTGAGGCTTCGGGGAAGGGTTAGGGTTAGGGTTCGTGCTAGGGTTAGGGTTAGGGGACGGGGACGGATTAGGGTCCAGGTGAGGGTACGACAACGGTTTAGGGTGAGCGTACGTGTGAGAGCACGGTTAGTGTTTGCGTACGGGTTAGGATTAAGTGCCGGGTGAGGGTAAGGCTTCGGAGAAGGGTTAGGGTTAGGGTTTGGGCTAGGGTTAGGGTTAGGGGACGGGGACGGTTTAGGGTCCACTTGAGGGTACGAGAACGGTTTAGGTTGAGCGTATGTGTGAGGGCATGGGTTAGTTTTAGCGTATCGGTTAGTATTAGGGGTCGGGTCAGGGTAATGCTTCGAGGAAAGGTTAGGGTTAGGGATCGGGCTAAGGTTAGGGTTAAGGGACGGGGACGTTTTAGGGTCCAGGTGAGGGTACAACAACGGTTTAGGGTGAGCGTACGTGTGAGGGCACGAGTTAGTGTTAGCGTACGGGTTAGGATTAGATGACGGGTGAGGGTAAGGCTTCGGGGAAGGGTTAGGTTTACGGTTCGGGCTAGGGTTAGGGTTAGGGGACGGGGACGGTTTAGTGTCCAGGAGAGGGTACGACAACGGTTTAGGGTGAGCGTACGTGTGAGGGCACGGGTTAGTGTTAGCGTACGGGTTAGGATTAGGGGACGGGTGAGGGTAAGGCTTCGGGGAAGTGTTAGGGTTAGGGTTTTGCCTAGGGATAGGGTTAGGGTACAGGACGGTTTAGGGTCTAGGTGAGGGTTCGACAACGGTTTAGGGTGAGCGTACGTTTGAGGGCACGGGTTAGTGTTAGCGTACGGGTTAGGATTAGGGGACGGGTGAGGGTCAGGCTTCGGGGAAGGGTTAGGGCTAGGGTTCGGGCTAGGGTTAGGGTTAGGGTACGGGGACGGATTAGGGTCCAGGTGAGGGTACGAGAACGGTTTAGGGTGAGCGTACGTGTGACGGCACGGGTTACTGTTAGCGTACGGGTTAGGATTAGGGGACGGGTGAGGGTAAGGCTTCGGGGAAGGATTAGGTTTACGGTTCGGGCTAGGGTTAGGGTTAGGGGAGTGGTGAGGGTAAGGCTTCGGGGAAGGGTTAGGGTTAGGGTTTGGGCTAGGGTTAGGGTTAGGGGACGGGGACGTTTTAGGGTCCAGGTGAGGGTACGACAACGGGTTAGGGTGCGCGTACGTGTGAGGGCACGGGTTAGTGTTAGCGTACGGGTTAGGATAAGGGGACGGGTGAGGGTAAGGCTTCGGGGAAGGGTTAGCGTTAGGGTTCGGGCTAGGATTAGGGTTAGGGGACGCGGGCGGTTTAGGGTCCAGGTGAGGGTACGATAACGGTTTATGGTGAGCGTACGTGTGAGGGTACGAGTTAGTGTTAGCATACGGTTTAGGATTAGGGGACGGGTGAGGGTAAGGCTTCGGGGAAGGGTTTGGGCTAGGGTTCGGGCTAGGGTTAGGGTTAGGGGACGGGGACGGTTTAGGGTTCAGGTGAGGGTATGGCAATGGTTTAGGGTGAGCGTACGTGTGAGGGCACGGGTTAGTGTTAGCGTACGGGTTAGGATAGGGGACGGGTGAGGGTAAGGCTTCGGGGAAGGGTTAGGTTTAGGGTTCGGGCTAGAGTTAGGGTTAGGGGACGGGGACGGTTTAGGTTCCAGGTGAGGGTACGACAACTGTTTAGGGTGAGCGTACGTGTGAGGGCACGGGTTAGTGTTAGAATACGGGTTAGGATTAGGGGACGGGTGAGGGTAAGGCTTCGGGGAAGGGTTAGGGTTAGGGTTAGGGCTAGGATAAGGGTTAGGGGACGGGGGCGGTTTAGGGTCCAGGTGAGGGTACGACAACGGATTAGGGTGAGCGTACGTGTGAGGGCACGGGTTAGTGTTAGCGTACGGGTTAGGATTAGTGGTCGGGTGAGGGTAAGGCTTCGGGGAAGGGTAGGGTTAAGGTCCGGGCTAGAGTTAGGGTTAGGGGACGGGGACGGTTTAGGGTCCAGGTGAGGGTACGACAACGGTTTAGGGTGAGCGTACGTGTGAGGGCACGGATTAGTGTTAGCGTACGGGTTAGGATTAGGGTACGGGTGAGGGTAAGGCTTCGGGGAAGTGTTAGGTTTAGAGTTTTTGCTAAGGATAGGATTAGTGGACGGGGACGTTTTAGGGTCCAGGTGAAGGTACGAGAACGGTTTAGGGTGAGCGTACGTTTGAGGGCAAGGGTTAGTGTTAGCGTACGGGTTAGGATTAGGGGACGGGTGAGGGTAAGGCTCCGGGGAAGGGTTAGGGCTAGGGTTCGGGCTAGGGTTAGGGTTAGGGTCGGAGACGGTTTAGGGTCCAGGTGAGGGTACGACAACGGTTTAGTGTGAGCGTACGTGTTAGGGCACAGATTAGTGTTAGCGTACGGGTTAGGTTTAAGGGCCGGGTGAGGGTAAGGCTTCGGGGAAGGGTTAGAGTTAGGGTTTGGGCTAGGGTTAGGGTTAGGGGAGGAGGACGGTTTAGGTTCCAGGTGAGGTTACGATAACGGTTTAGGGTGAGCGTACGTGTGAGGGCACGGGTTAGTGTTAGCGTACGGGTTAGGTTTAGGTGACGGGTGAGGGTAAGGCTTCGGGGAAGGGTTAGGGTTAGTGTTCGGGCTAGGGTTAGGGTTAGGGTATGGGGACGGTTTAGGGTCTAGGTGAGGGTACGAGAACGGTTTAGGGTGAGCGTACGTGTGAGGGCACCGGTTAGTGTTAGCATACGGGTTAGGATTAGGGGACGGGTGAGGGTAAGGCTTCGGGGAAGGGTTAGGGTTAGGCTTTGGGCTAGGGTTAGGGTTAGGGGACGGGGACAGTTTAGGGTCCAGGTGAGGGTATGAGAACGTTTTAGGGTCAGCGTATGTGTGAGGGCATGGGTTAGTGTTAGCGTATGGGTTAGGATTATGGGACGAGTCAGGGTAATGCTTCGGGGAAGGGTTAGGGTTAGGGTTCGGGCTAGGGTTAGGGTTAGGTGACGGGGACGGTTTATGGTCCAGGTGAGGGTACGACAACGGTTTAGGGTGAGCGTACGTGTGAGGGCACGGGTTAGTGTTAGCATACGGGTTAGGATTAGGGGACGGGTGAGGGTAAGGCTTCGGGGAAGGGTTAGGTTTAGGGTTCGGGCTAGGGTTAGGGTTAGGGGACGGGGACGGTTTAGGGTCCAGGTGAGGGTACGACAACGGTTTAGGATGAGCGTACGTGTGAGGGCACGGGTTAGTGTTAGCCTACGGGTTAGAATTAAGTGGACAGGTGAGGGTAAGGCTTCGGGGAAGGGTTAGGGTTAGGGTTCGGGCTAGGGTTAGGGTTAGGGGACAGGGCCGGTTTAGGGTCCAGGTGAGGGTACGACAACGGTTTAGGGTGAGCGTACGTGTGAGGGCACGGGTTAGTGTTAGCGTACGGGTTAGGATTAGGGGACGGGTGAGGGTAAGGCTTCGAGGAAGTGTTAGGGTTAGCGTTCGGGCTAGGGTTAGGGTTAGGGGACGGGGACCATTTAGGGTCCAGGTGAGGGTACGACAACGGTTTAGGGTGAGCGTACGTGTGAGGGCACGGGTTAGTGTTAGCGTACGGGTTAGGATTAGGGGAAGGGTGAGGGTAAGGCTTCGGGGAAGGGTTAGGGTTAGGGTTTGGGCTAGGGTTATGGTTAGGGGCGGGGACGGTTTAGGGTGCAGGTGAGGGTACGACAACGGTTTAGGGTGAGCGTACGTGTGAGGGCACGGGTTAGTGTTAGCGTACGGGTTAGGATTAGGGGACGGGTGAGGGTGAGGCTTCGGGGAAGGGTTAGGGTTAGGGTTCGGGCTAGGGTTAGGGTTAGGGGACAGGGACGGTTTAGGGTCCAGGTGAGGGTACGACAACGGTTTAGGGTGAGCGTACGTGTGAGGGCACGGTTAGTGTTTGCGTACGGGTTAGGATTAAGTGCCGGGTGAGGGTAAGGCTTCGGAGAAGGGTTAGGGTTAGGGTTTGGGCTAGGGTTAGGGTTAGGGGACGGGGACGGTTTAGGGTCCACTTGAGGGTACGAGAACGGTTTAGGTTGAGCGTATGTGTGAGGGCATGGGATAGTGTTAGCGTATCGGTTAGTATTAGGGGTCGGGTCAGGGTAATGCTTCGAGGAAGGGTTAGGGTTAGGGATCGGGCTAAGGTTAGGGTTAAGGGACGGGGACGTTTTAGGGTCCAGGTGAGGGTACAACAACGGTTTAGGGTGAGCATACGTGTGAGGGCACGAGTTAGTGTTAGCGTACGGGTTAGGATTAGATGACGGGTGAGGGTAAGGCTTCGGGGAAGGGTTAGGTTTACGGTTCGGGCTAGGGTTAGGGTTAGGGGACGGGGACGGTTTAGTGTCCAGGAGAGTGTACGACAACGGTTTAGGGTGAGCGTACGTGTGAGGGCACGGGTTAGTGTTAGCGTACGGGTTAGGATTAGGGGACGGGTGAGGGTAAGGCTTCGGGGAAGAGTTAGGGTTAGGGTTTTGCCTAGGGATAGGGTTAGGGTACAGGACGGTTTAGGGTCTAGGTGAGTGTTCGAGAACGGTTTAGGGTGACCGTACGTTTGAGGGCACGGGTTAGTGTTAGCGTACGGGTTAGGATTAGGGGACGGGTGAGGGTAAGGCTTCGGGGAAGGGTTAGGGCTAGGGTTCGGGCTAGGGTTAGGGTTAGGGTACGGGGACGGATTAGGGTCCAGGTGAGGGTACGAGAACGGTTTAGGGTGAGCGTACGTGTGAGGGCACGGGTTAGTGTTAGCGTATGGGTTAGGATTAGGGGACGGGTCAGGGTAATGCTTCGGGGAAGTGTTAGGGTTAGGGTTCGGGCTAGGGTTAGGGTTAGGGGACGGGGACGGTTTAGGGTCCAGGTGAGGGTACGACAACGGTTTAGGGTGAGCGTACGTGTGAGGGCACGGGTTAGTGTTAGCGTACGGGTTAGGATTAGGGGACGGGTGAGGGTAAGGCTTCGGGGAAGGTTTAGTGTTAGGGTTCGGGCTAGGGTTAGGGTTAGGGGACAGGGGCGGTTTAAGGTCCAGGTGAGGGTACGACAACGGTTTAGGGTGAGCGTACGTGTGAGGGCACGGGTTAGTGTTAGCGTACCGGTTAGTATTAGGTGACGGGTGAGGGTAAGGCTTCGGGGAAGGGTTAGCGTTAGGGTTTGGGCTAGGGTTAGGGTTAGGGGACGGGGACGGTTTAGGGTCCAGGTGAGGGTACGACAACGGTTTAGGGTGAGCGTACGTGTGAGGGCACGGGTTAGTGTTAGCGTACGGGTTAGGATTAGGGGACGGGTGAGGGTAAGGCTTCGGGGAAGGTTAGGGTTAGCGTTTGGGCTAGGGTAAGGGTTAGGGGACGGGGACGGTTTAGGGTCCAGGTGAGGGTACGACAACGGTTTAGGGTGAGCGTACGTGTGAGGGCACGGGTTAGTGTTAGCGTACGGGTTAGGATTAGAGGACGGGTGAGGGTAAGGGTTCGGGGAAGAGTTAGGTTTACGGTTCGGGCTAGGGTTAGGGTTAGGGGATGGGGACGGTTTAGGGTCCAGGTGAGGGTACGACAACGGTTTAGGGTGAGCGTACGTGTGAGGGCACGGGTTAGTGTTAGTGTACGGGGTAGTATTAGGGGACGGGTGAGGGTAAGGCTTCGGGGAAGGGTTAGGGTTAGGGTTCGGGCTAGGGTTAGGGTTAGGGGACGGGGGCGGTTTAGGGTCAAGGTGAGGGTACGACAACGGTTTAGGGTGAGCGTACGTGTGAGGGCACGCGTTATTGTTAGCGTACCGGTTAGCATTAGGTGACGGGTGAGGGTAAGGCTTCGGGGAAGGGTTAGCGTTAGGGTTTGGGCTAGGGTTAGGGTTAGGGGACGGGGACGGTTTAGGGTCCAGGTGAGGGTACGACAACGGTTTAGTGTGAGCGTACGTGTGAGGGCACGGGTTAGTGTTAGCGTACGGGTTAGGATTAGGGGATGGGTGAGGGTAAGGCTTCGGGGAAGGTTAGGGTTAGCGTTTGTGCTAGGGTAAGGGTTAGGGGACGGGGACGGTTTAGGGTCCAGGTGAGGGTACGACAACGGTTTAGGGTGAGCGTACGTGTGAGGGCACGGGTTAGTGTTAGCGTACGGGTTAGGATTAGAGGACGGGTGAGGGTAAGGGTTCGGGGAAGAGTTAGGTTTACGGTTCGGGCTAGGGTTAGGGTTAGGGGATGGGGACGGTTTAGGGTCCAGGTGAGGGTACGACAACGGTTTAGGGTGAGCGTACGTGTGAGGGCACGGGTTAGTGTTAGTGTATGGGGTAGGATTAGGGGACGGGTGAGGGTAAGGCTTCGGGGAAGGGTTAGGGTTAGGGTTCGGGCTAGGGTTAGGGTTAGGGGACGGGGGCGGTTTAGGGTCCAGGTGAGGGTACGACAACGGTTTAGGGTGAGCGTACGTGTGAGGGCATGGGTTAGTGTTAGCGTACCGGTTAGTATTAGGGGACGGGTGAGGGTAAGGCTTCGGGGAAGGGTTAGGGTTAGGGTTTGGGCTAGGGTTAGGGTTAGGGGACGAGGACGGTTTAGGGTCCAGGTGAGGGTACGACAACGATTTAGGGTGAGCGTACGTGTGAGGGCACGGGTTAGTGTTAGCGTACGGGTTAGGATTAGGGGACGGGTGAGGGTAAGGCTTCGGGGAACGGTTAGGGTTAGCGTTCGGGCTATGGTTAGTGTTAGGGGACAGGGACGGTTTAGGGTCCAGGTGAGGGTACGACAACGGTTTAGGGTGAGCGTACGTGTGAGGGCACGGGTTAGTGTTAGCGTACGGGTTAGAATTAGGGGGCGGGTGAGGGTAAGGCTTCGGGAAAGGCTTAGGGTTAGGATTTGGGCTAGGGTTAGGGTTAGGGTTAGGGGACGGGGACGGTTTAGGGTCCAGGTGAGGGTACGAGAACGGTTTAGGGTGAGCGTACGTGTGAGGGCACGGGTTAGTGTTAGCGTACGGGTTAGGATTAGGGGACGGGTGAGGGTAAGGCTTCGGGGAAGGGTTAGGGTTAGGGTTCGGGCTAGGGTTACGGTTAGGGGATGGGGACGGTTTAGGGTCAGGTGAGGGTACGACAACGGTTTAGGGTGAGCGTACGTGTCAGGGCATGGGTTAGTGTTAGCGAACGGGTTAGGATTAGGGGACGGGTGAGGGTAAGGCTTCGAGGAAGGGTTAGGGTTAGGGTTCGGGCTAGGGTTAGGGTTAGGGGACGGGGACGGTTTAGGGTCCAGGTGAGGGTACGACAACGGTTTAGGGTGAGCGTACGATTGAGGGCACGGGTTAGTCTTAGCGTACGGGTCAGGATTAGGGGACGGGTGAGGGTAAGGCTTCGGTGAAGGGTTAGGATTAGGGTTCGGGCTAGGGTTAGGGTTAGGGGATGGGGACCGTTTTGGGTCCAGGTGAGGGTACGACAACGGTTTAGGGTGAGCGTACGTGTGAGGGCACGGGTTAGTTTTAGCGTACGGGTTAGGATTAGGGGACGGGTGAGGGTAAGGCTTCGGGGAAGGGTTAGGGTTAGGGTTTCGGCTAGGGTTAGGGTTAGGGAACGGGGACGGTTTAGGGTCCACGTGAGGGTATGAGAACGGTTTAGGGTTAGCGTACGTGTGAGGGCACGGGTTAGTGTTAGCGTATGGATTAGGATTAGGGCACGTGTCAGGGTAATGCTTCGGGGAAGGGTTAGGGTTAGGGTTCGGGCTAGGTTTAGGGTTAGAGGACGGGGATGGTTTAGGGTCCAGGTGAGGGTACGACAACGGTTTAGGGTGGGCGTACGTGTGAGGGCACGGGTTAGTGTTAGCGTACGGGTTAGGATTAGGGAACGGGTGAGGGTAAAGCTTCGGGGAAGGGTTAGGGTTAGGGTTCGGGCTAGGGTTAGGGTTAGGGGACAGGGGCGGTTTAGGGTCCAGGTGAGGGTACGACAACGGTTTAGAGTGAGCGTACGTGTGAGGGCACGGGTTAGTGTTAGCGTAGAGGTTAGGATTAGGGTACGGGTGAGGGTAAGGCTTCAGGGAAGTGTTAGGGTTAGGGTTTTGGCTAGGGATAGGGTTAGGGAACGGAGACGGTTTAGGGTCTAGGTGAGGGTACGAGAACGTTTTAGGGTGAGCGTACGTTTGAGGGCACGGGTTAGTGTTAGCGTACCGGTTAGTATTAGGGGACGGATGAGGGTAAGGCTTCGGGTAAGGGTTAGGTTTAGGGTTCGGGCTAGGTTTAGGGTTAGGGGACGGGGACGGTTTAGGGTCCAGGTGAGGGTACGACAACGGTTTAGGGTGAGCGTTCGTGTGAGGGCACGGGTTAGTGTTAGCGTACGGGTTAGCATTAGGGGTCGGGTGAAGGTAAGGCTTCGGGGAAGTGTTAGGGTTAGGGTTCGGGCTAGGGTTACGGTTAGGGGACGGGGACGGTTTAGGGTCCAGGTGAGGGTACAACAACGGTTTAGGGTGAGCGTACGTGTGAGGGCACGGGTTAGTGTTAGCGTACGGGTTAGGATTAGGGGACGGGTGAGAGTAAGGCTTCGGGGAAGTGTTAGGGTTAGGGTTTGGGCTAGGGTTAGGGTTAGGGGACGGGGACGGTTTAGGGTCCACGTGAGAGTACGAGAACGGTTTAGGGTGAGCGTACGTGTGAGGGCACGGGTTAGTGTTAGCGTATGGGTTAGGATTAGGGGACGTGTCAGGGTAATGCTTCTGGGAAGGGTTAGGGTTAGGGTTTGGGCTAGGGTTATGGTTAGGGGCGGGGACGGTTTAGGGTCCAGGTGAGGGTACGACAACGGTTTAGGGTGAGCGTACGTGTGAGGGCACGGGTTAGTGTTAGCGTACGGGTTAGGATTAGGGGACGGGTGAGGGTGAGGCTTCGGGGAAGGGTTAGGTTTAGGGTTCGGGCTAGGGTTAGGGTTAGGGGACGGGGACGGTTTAGGGTCCAGGTGAGGGTACGACAACGGTTTAGGGTGAGCGTACGTGTGAGGGCACGGTTAGTGTTTGCGTACGGGTTAGGATTAACTGCCGGGTGAGGGTAAGGCTTCGGGGAAGGGTTAGGGTTAGGGTTTGGGCTAGGGTTAGGGTTAGGGGACGGGGACGGTTTAGGGTCCAGGTGAGGGTACGACAACGGTTTAGGGTGAGCATACGTTTGAGGGCACGGGTTAGTGTTAGCGTACGGGTTAGGATTAGGGGACGGGTGAGGGTAAGGCTTCGGGGAAGGGTTACGGTTAGGGTTCGGGCTAGGGTTAGGGTTAGGGGACGGGGGCGGTTTAGGGTCCAGGTGAGGGTACGACAACGGTTTAGGGTGAGCGTACGTGTGAGGGCATGGGTTAGTGTTAGCGTACCGGTTAGTATTAGGGGACGGGTGAGGGTAAGGCTTCGGGGAAGGGTTAGGGTTAGGGTTTGGGCTAGGGTTAGGGTTAGGGGACGAGGACGGTTTAGGGTCCAGGTGAGGGTACGACAACGATTTAGGGTGAGCGTACGTGTGAGGGCACGGGTTAGTGTTAGCGTACGGGTTAGGATTAGGGGACGGGTGAGGGTAAGGCTTCGGGGAACGGTTAGGGTTAGCGTTCGGGCTATGGTTAGGGTTAGGGGACAGGGACGGTTTAGGGTCCAGGTGAGGGTACGACAACGGTTTAGGGTGAGCGTACGTGTGAGGGCACGGGTTAGTGTTAGCGTACGGGTTAGAATTAGGGGGCGGCTGAGGGTAAGGCTTCGGGAAAGGCTTAGGGTTAGGATTTGGGCTAGGGTTAGGGTTAGGGTTAGGGGACGGGGACGGTTTAGGGTCCAGGTGAGGGTACGAGAACGGTTTAGGGTGAGCGTACGTGTGAGGGCACGGGTTAGTGTTAGCGTACAGGTTAGGAATAGGTGACGGGTGAGGGTAAGGTTTCGGAGAAGGGTTAGGGTTAGGGTTCGGGCTAGGGTTAGGGTTAGGGGACAGGGGCGGTTTAGGGTCCAGGTGAGGGTACGACAACGGTTTAGGGTTAGCGTACATGTGAGGGCACGGGTTAGTGTTAGCGTACGGGTTAGGATTAGGGGACTGGTGAGGGTAAGGCTTCGGGGAAGTGTTAGGGTTAGGGTTTGGGCTAGGGTTAGGGTTAGGGGACGGGGACGGTTTAGGGTCTAGGTGAGGGTACGAGAACGTTTTAGGGTGAGCGTACGTTTGAGGGCACGGGTTAGTGTTAGCGTACCGGTTAGTATTAGGGGACGGATGAGGGTAAGGCTTCGGGTAAGGGTTAGGTTTAGGGTTCGGGCTAGGTTTAGGGTTAGGGGACGGGGACGGTTTAGGGTCCAGGTGAGGGTACGACAACGGTTTAGGGTGAGCGTTCGTGTGAGGGCACGGGTTAGTGTTAGCTTACGGGTTAGCATTAGGGGTCGGGTGAAGGTAAGGCTTCGGGGAAGTGTTAGGGTTAGGGTTCGGGCTAGGGTTACGGTTAGGGGACGGGGACGGTTTAGGGTCCAGGTGAGGGTACAACAACGGTTTAGGGTGAGCGTACGTGTGAGGGCACGGGTTAGTGTTAGCGTACGGGTTAGGATTAGGGGACGGGTGAGAGTAAGGCTTCGGGGAAGTGTTAGGGTTAGGGTTTGGGCTAGGGTTAGGGTTAGGGGACGGGGACGGTTTAGGGTCCACGTGAGGGTACGAGAACGGTTTAGGGTGAGCGTACGTGTGAGGGCACGGGTTAGTGTTAGCGTATGGGTTAGGATTAGGGGACGTGTCAGGGTAATGCTTCTGGGAAGGGTTAGGGTTAGGGTTTGGGTTAGGGTTATGGTTAGGGGCGGGGACGGTTTAGGGTCCAGGTGAGGGTACGACAACGGTTTAGGGTGAGCGTACGTGTGAGGGCACGGGTTAGTGTTAGCGTACGGGTTAGGATTAGGGGACGGGTGAGGGTGAGGCTTCGGGGAAGGGTTAGGTTTAGGGTTCGGGCTAGGGTTAGGGTTAGGGGACGGGGACGGTTTAGGGTCCAGGTGAGGGTACGACAACGGTTTAGGGTGAGCGTACGTGTGAGGGCACGGTTAGTGTTTGCGTACGGGTTAGGATTAACTGCCGGGTGAGGGTAAGGCTTCGGGGAAGGGTTAGGGTTAGGGTTTGGGCTAGGGTTAGGGTTAGGGGACGGGGACGGTTTAGGGTCCAGGTGAGGGTACGACAACGGTTTAGGGTGAGCATACGTTTGAGGGCACGGGTTAGTGTTAGCGTACGGGTTAGGATTAGGGGACGGGTGAGGGTAAGGCTTCGGGGAAGGGTTACAGTTAGGGTTCGGGCTAGGGTTAGGGTTAGGGGACGGGGATGGTTTAGGGTCCAGGTGAGGATACGACAACGGTTTAGGGTGAGCGTACGTGTGAGGGCACGGGTTAGTGTTAGCGTACGGGTTAGGATTAGGGGACGGGTGAGGGTAAGGCTTCGGGGAAGGGTTAGCGTTAGGGTTTGAGCTAGGGTTAGGGTTAGGGGACGGAGACGGTTTAGGGTCCAGGTGAGTGTACGACAACGGTTTAGGGTGAGCGTACGTGTGAGGGCACGGGTTAGTGTTAGCGTACGGGTTAGGATTAGCGGACGGGTGAGGGTAAGGCTTCGGGGAAGGTTAGGGTTAGCGTTTGGGCTAGGGTAAGGGTTAGGGGACGGGGACGGTTTAGGGTCCAGGTGAGGGTACGACAACGGTTTAGGGTGAGCGTACGTGTGAGGGCACGGGTTAGTGTTAGCGTACGGGTTAGGATTAGAGGACGGGTGAGGGTAAGGCTTCGGGGAAGGGTTAGGTTTACGGTTCGGGCTAGAGTTAGGGTTAGGGGACGGGGACGGTTTAGGGTCCAGGTGAGGGTACGACAACAGTTTAGGGTGAGCGTACGTGTGAGGGCATGGGTTAGTGTTAGCGTACCGGTTAGTATTAGGGGACGGGTGAGGGTAAGGCTTCGGGGAAGGGTTAGGGTTAGGGTTTGGGCTAGGGTTAGGGGACGGGGACGGGGACGGTTTAGGGTCCAGGTGAGGGTACGACAACGATTTAGGGTGAGCGTACGTGTGAGGGCACGGGTTAGTGTTAGCGTACGGGTTAGGATTAGGCGACGGGTGAGGGTAAGGCTTCGGGGAACGGTTAGGGTTAGCGTTCGGGCTAGGGTTAGGGTTAGGGGACAGGGACGGTTTAGGGTCCAGGTGAGGGTACGACAACGGTTTAGGGTGAGCGTACGTGTGAGGGCACGGGTTAGTGTTAGCGTACCTGTTAGGATTAGGGGGCGGGTGAGGGTAAGGCTTCGGGAAAGGCTTAGGGTTAGGATTTGGGCTAGGGTTAGGGTTAGGGTTAGGGGACGGGGACGGTTTAGGGTCCAGGTGAGGGTACGAGAACGGTTTCGTGTGAGCGTACGTGTGAGGGCACGGGTTAGTGTTAGCGTACGGGTTAGGAATAGGTGACGGGTGAGGGTAAGGCTTCGAGGAAGTGTTAGGGTTAGGGTTTTGGCTAGGGATAGGGTTAGGGTACGGGGGCGGTTTAGGGTCTAGGTGAGGGTACGAGAACGGTTTAGGGTGAGCGTACGTTTGAGGGCACGGGTTAATCTTAGCGTACGGGTTAGGATTAGGGGACGGGTGAGGGTAAGGCTTCGGGGAAGGGTTAGGGCTAGTATTTGGGCTAGGGTTAGGGTTAGGGGACGGGGACGGTTTAGGGTCCATGTGAGGGTACGACAACGGTTTAGTGAGAGCTTACGTGTGAGGGCATGGATTAGTTTTAGCGTACGGGTTAGGATTAAGGGCCGGGTGAGAGTAAGGCTTCGGGGAAGGGTTCGGGTTAGGGTTCGGGCTAGGGTTAGGTTTAGGGTACGGGGACGGATTAGGGTCCAGGTGAGGGTACGACAACGGTTTAGGGTGAGCGTATGTGTGAGGGCACGGGTTAGTGTTAGCATATGGGTTAGGATTAGGGGACGGGTGAGGGTAAGGCTTCGGGGAAGGGTTAGGGTTAGGGTTTGGGCTAGGGTTAGGGTTAGGGGATGAGGACGGTTTAGGTTCCAGGTGAGGTTACGACAACGGTTTAGGGTGAGCGTACGTGTGAGGGCACGGGTTAGTGTTAGCGTACGGGTTAGGTTTAGGGGACGGGTGAGGGTAAGGCTTCGGGGAAGGGTTAGGGTTAGGGTTCGGGCTAGGGTTACGGTTAGGGGACGGGGATGGTTTAGGGTCAGGTGAGGGTACGACAACGGTTTAGGGTGAGCGTACGTGTCAGGGCACGGGTTAGTGTTAGCGAACGGGTTAGGATTAGGGGACGGGTGAGGGTAAGGCTTCGGGGAAGGTTAGGGTTAGCGTTTGGCCTAGGGTAAGGGTTAGGGGACGGGGACGGTTTAGGGTCCACGTGAGGGTACGAGAACGGTTTAGGTTGAGCGTACGTGTGAGGGCATGTGTTAGTGTTAGCGTATCGGTTAGTATTAGGGGTCGGGTCAGGGTAATGCTTCGAGGAAGGGTTAGGGTTAGGGATCGGTCTAAGTTTAGGGTTAAGGGACGGAGACGTTTTAGGGTCCAGGTGAGGGTACAACAACGGTTTAGGGTGAGCGTACGTGTGAGGGCATGGGTTAGTGTTAGCGTACGGGTTAGGATTAGGGGACGGGTGAGGGTAAGGCTTCGGGGAAGGGTTAGGGTTAGGGTTTGGGCTAGGGTTAGGGTTAGGGGACGGGGACAGTTTAGGGTCCAGGTGAGGGTATGAGAACGTTTTAGGGTCAGCGTATGTGTGAGGGCATGGGTTAGTGTTAGCGTATGGGTTAGGATTAGGGGACGGGTCAGGGTAATGCTTCGGGGAAGGGTTAGGGTTAGGGTTCGGGCTAGGGTTAGGGTTAGGTGACGGGGACGGTTTAGGGTCCAGGTGAGGGTACGACAACGGTTTAGGGTGAGCGTACGTGTGAGGGCACGGGTTAGTGTTAGCATACGGGTTAGGATTAGGGGACGGGTGAGGGTAAGGCTTCGGGGAAGGGTTAGGTTTAGGGTTCGGGCTAGGGTTAGGGTTAGGGGACGGGGACGGTTTAGGGTCCAGGTGAGGGTACGACAACGGTTTAGGATGAGCGTACGTGTGAGGGCACGGGTTAGTGTTAGCCTACGGGTTAGAATTAAGTGGACAGGTGAGGGTAAGGCTTCGGGGAAGGGTTAGGGTTAGGGTTCGGGCTAGGGTTAGGGTTAGGGGACAGGGCCGGTTTAGGGTCCAGGTGAGGGTACGACAACGGTTTAGGGTGAGCGTACGTGTGAGGGCACGGGTTAGTGTTAGCGTACGGGTTAGGATTAGGGGACGGGTGAGGGTAAGGCTTCGAGGAAGTGTTAGGGTTAGCGTTCGGGCTAGGGTTAGGGTTAGGGGACGGGGACCATTTAGGGTCAGGTGAGGGTACGACAACGGTTTAGGGTGAGCGTACGTGTGAAGGCACGGGTTAGTGTTAGCGTACGGGTTAGGATTAGGGGACGGGTGAGGGTAAGGCTTCGGGGAAGTGTTAGGTTTAGGGTTTTGGCTAGGGATAGCATTAGTGGACGGGGACGGTTTAGGGTCCAGGTGAGGGTACGAGAACGGTTTAGGGTGAGCGTACGTTTGAGGGCAAGGGTTAGTGTTAGCGTACGGGTTAGGATTAGGGGACGGGTGAGGGTAAGGCTCCGGGGAAGGGTTAGGGCTAGGGTTCGGGCAACGGTTAGGGTTAGGGTCGGAGACGGTTTAGGGTCCAGGTGAGGGTACGACAACGGTTTAGTGTGAGCGTACGTGTTAGGGCACAGATTAGTGTTAGCGTACGGGTTAGGATTAAGGGCCGGGTGAGGGTAAGGCTTCGGGGAAGGGTTAGAGTTAGGGTTTGGGCTAGGGTTAGGGTTAGGGGATGAGGAAGGTTTAGGTTCCAGGTGAGGTTACGACAACGGTTTAGGGTGAGCGTACGTGTGAGGGCACGGGTTAGTGTTAGCGTACGGGTTAGGTTTAGGGGACGGGTGAGGGTAAGGCTTCGAGGAAGGGTTAGGGTTAGGGTTCGGGCTAGGGTTAGGGTTAGGGTATGGGGACGGTTTAGGGTCCAGGTGAGGGTACGACAACGGTTTAGGGTGAGCGTACGTGTGAGGGCACGTGTTAGTGTTAGCGTACGGGTTAGGCTTAGGGGACGGGTGAGGGTAAGGCTTCGAGGAAGTGTTAGGGTTAGCGTTCGGGCTAGGGTTAGGGATAGGGGACGGGGACCATTTAGGGTCCAGGTGAGGGTACGACAACGGTTTACGGTGAGCGTACATGTGAGGGCACGGGTTAGTGTTAGCGTACGGGTTAGGATTAGTGGACGGGTGAGGGTAAGGCTTCGGGGAAGGGTTAGGGTTAGGGTTTGGGCTAGGGTTATGGTTAGGGGCGGGGACAGTTTAGGGTGCAGGTGAGGGTACGACAACGGTTTAGGGTGAGCGTACGTGTGAGGGCACGGGTTAGTGTTAGCATACGGGTTAGGATTAGGGGACGGGTGAGGGTGAGGCTTCGGGGAAGGGTTAGGGTTAGGGTTCGTGCTAGGGTTAGGGTTAGGGGACGGGGACGGATTAGGGTCCAGGTGAGGGTACGACAACGGTTTAGGGTGAGCGTACGTGTGAGGGCACGGTTAGTGTTTGCGTACGGGTTAGGATTAAGTGCCGGGTGAGGGTAAGGCTTCGGAGAAGGGTTAGGGTTAGGGTTTGGGCTAGGGTTAGGGTTAGGGGACGGGGACGGTTTAGGGTCCACTTGAGGGTACGAGAACGGTTTAGGTTGAGCGTATGTGTGAGGGCATGGGTTAGTGTTAGCGTATCGGTTAGTATTAGGGGTCGGGTCAGGGTAATGCTTCGAGGAAAGGTTAGGGTTAGGGATCGGGCTAAGGTTAGGGTTAAGGGACGGGGACGTTTTAGGGTCCAGGTGAGGGTACAACAACGGTTTAGGGTGAGCGTACGTGTGAGGGCACGAGTTAGTGTTAGCGTACGGGTTAGGATTAGATGACGGGTGAGGGTAAGGCTTCGGGGAAGGGTTAGGTTTACGGTTCGGGCTAGGGTTAGGGTTAGGGGACGGGGACGGTTTAGTGTCCAGGTGAGGGTACGACAACGGTTTAGGGTGAGTGTACGTGTGAGGGCACGGGTTAGTGTTAGCGTACGGGTTAGGATTAGGGGACGGGTGAGGGTAAGGCTTCGGGGAAGTGTTAGGGTTAGGGTTTTGCCTAGGGATAGGGTTAGGGTACAGGACGGTTTAGGGTCTAGGTGAGGGTACGAGAACGGTTTAGGGTGAGCGTACGTTTGAGGGCACGGGTTAGTGTTAGCGTACCGGTTAGGATTAGGGGACGGGTGAGGGTAAGGCTTCGGGGAAGGGTTAGGGCTAGGGTTCGGGCTAGGGTTAGGGTTAGGGTACGGGGACGGATTAGGGTCCAGGTGAGGGTACGAGAACGGTTTAGGGTGAGCGTACGTGTGAGGGCACGGGTTAGTGTTAGCGTATGGATTAGGATTAGGGGACGGGTCAGGGTAATGCTTCGGGGAAGTGTTAGGGTTAGGGTTCGGGCTAGGGTTAGGGTTAGGGGACGGGGACGGTTTAGGGTCCAGGTGAGGGTACGACAATGATTTAGGGTGAGCGTACGTGTGAGGGCACGGGTTAGTGTTAGCGTACGGGTTAGGATTAGGGGACGGGTGAGGGTAAGGCTTCGGGGAAGGGTTAGTGTTAGGGTTCGGGCTAGGGTTAGGGTTAGGGGACAGGGGCGGTTTAAGGTCCAGGTGAGGGTACGACAACGGTTTAGGGTGAGCGTACGTGTGAGGGCACGGGTTAGTGTTAGCGTACCGGTTAGTATTAGGTGACGGGTGAGGGTAAGGCTTCGGGGAAGGGTTAGCGTTAGGGTTTGAGCTAGGGTTAGGGTTAGGGGACGGAGACGGTTTAGGGTCCAGGTGAGGGTACGACAACGGTTTAGGGTGAGCGTACGTGTGAGGGCACGGGTTAGTGTTAGCGTACGGGTTAGGATTAGCGGACGGGTGAGGGTAAGGCTTCGGGGAAGGTTAGGGTTAGCGTTTTGGCTAGGGTAAGGGTTAGGGGACGGGGACGGTTTAGGGTCCAGGTGAGGGTACGACAACGGTTTAGGGTGAGCGTACGTGTGAGGGCACGGGTTAGTGTTAGCGTACGGGTTAGGATTAGAGGACGGGTTAGGGCAAGGCTTCGGGGAAGAGTTAGGTTTACGGTTCGGGCTAGGGTTAGGGTTAGGGGACGGGGACGGTTTAGGGTCCAGGTCAGGGTACGACAACGGTTTAGGGTGAGCGTACGTGTGAGGGCACGGGTTACTGTTAGCGTACGGGGTAGGATTAGGGGACGGGTGAGGGTAAGGCTTCGGGGAACGGTTAGGGTTAGCGTTCGGGCTAGGGTTAGGGTTAGGGGACAGGGACGGTTTAGGGTCCAGGTGAGGGTACGACAACGGTTTAGGGTGAGCGTACGTGTGAGGGCACGGGTTAGTGTTAGCGTACCTGTTAGGATTAGGGGGCGGGTGAGGGTAAGGCTTCGGGAAAGGCTTAGGGTTAGGATTTGGGCTAGGGTTAGGGTTAGGGGACGGGGACGGGGACGGTTTAGGGTCCAGGTGAGGGTACGAGAACGGTTTAGTGTGAGCGTACGTGTGAGGGCACGGGTTAGTGTTAGCGTACCGGTTAGGAATAGGTGACGGGTGAGGGTAAGGCTTCGGGGAAGTGTTAGGGTTAGGGTTTTGGCTAGGGATAGGGTTAGGGTACGGGGGCGGTTTAGGGTCTAGGTGAGGGTACGAGAACGGTTTAGGGTGAGCGTACGTTTGAGGGCACGGGTTAATGTTAGCGTACGGGTTAGGATTAGGGGACGGGTGAGGGTAAGGCTTCGGGGAAGGGTTAGGGCTAGTATTTGGGCTAGGGTTAGGGTTAGGGGACGGGGACGGTTTAGGGTCCATGTGAGGGTACGACAACGGTTTAGTGAGAGCTTACGTGTGAGGGCATGGATTAGTTTTAGCGTACGGGTTAGGATTAAGGGCCGGGTGAGGGTAAGGCTTCGGGGAAGGGTTCGGGTTAGGGTTCGGGCTAGGGTTAGGTTTAGGGTACGGGGACGGATTAGGGTCCAGGTGAGGGTACGACAACGGTTTAGGGTGAGCGTATGTGTGAGGGCACGGGTTAGTGTTAGTATATGGGTTAGGATTAGGGGACGGGTGAGGGTAAGGCTTCGGGGAAGTGTTAGGGTTAGGGTTTGGGCTAGGGTTAGGGTTAGGGGACGGGGACGGTTTAGGGTCCAGGTGAGGGTACGAGAACGGTTTAGGGTGAGCGTACATGTGAGGGTATGGGTTAGTGATAGCGTATGGGTTAGAATTAGGGGACGGGTGAGGGTAAGGCTTCGGGGAAGGGTTAGGGTTAGGGTTCGGGCTAGGGTTAGGGTTAGGGGATGGGGACGGTTTAGGGTCCAGGTGAGGGTACGACAACGGTTTAGGGTGAGCGTACGTGTGACGGCAAGGGTTAGTGTTAGCGTACCGGTTAGTATTAGGGGACGGGTGAGGGTAAGGCTTCGGGGAAGGGTTAGGGTTAGGGTTTGGGCTAGGGTTAGAGTTAGGGGACAGGGACGGTTTAGGGTCCAGCTGAGGGTACGACAACGGTTTAGGGTGAGCGTACGTGTGAGGGCACGGGTTAGTGTTAGCGTACGGGTTAGGATTAGGGGACGGGTGAGGGTAAGGCTTCGGGGAGGTTAGGGTTAGCGTTTGGGCTAGGGTAAGGGTTAGGGGACGGGGACGGTTTAGGGTCCAGGTGAGGGTACGAGAACGGTTTAGGGTGAGCGTACGTGTGAGGGCACGGGTTAGTGTTAGCGTATGGGTTAGGATTAGGGGACGGGTCAGGGTAATGCTTCGGGGAAGGGTTAGGGTTAGGGATCGGCCTAGGGTTAGGGTTAGGGGACGGGGACGGTTTAGGGTCCAGGTGAGGGTACGACAACGGTTTAGGGTGAGCGTACGTGTGAGGGCACGGGTTAGTGTTAGCGTACGGGTTAGGATTAGAGGACGGGTGAGGGTAAGGCTTCGGGGAAGCGTTAGGTTTACGGTTCGGGCTAGGGTTAGGGTTAGGGGAGTGGTGAGGGTAAGGCTTCGGGGAAGGGTTAGGGTTAGGGTTTGGGCTAGGGTTAGCGTTAGGGGACGGGGACGTTTTAGGGTCCAGGTGAGGGTACGACAACGGGTTAGGGTGCGCGTACGTGTGAGGGCACGGGTTAGTGTTAGCGTACGGGTTAGGATAAGGGGACGGGTGAGGGTAAGGCTTCGGGGAAGGGTTAGCGTTAGGGTTCGGGCTAGGATTAGGGTTAGGGGACGCGGGCGGATTAGGGTCCAGGTGAGGGTACGATAACGGTTTAGGGTGAGCGTACGTGTGAGGGTACGAGTTAGTGTTAGCGTACCCGTTAGGTTTAGGGGACGGGTGAGGGTAAGGCTTCGGGGAAGGGTTTGGGCTAGGGTTCGGGCTAGGGTTAGGGTTAGGGGACGGGGCGGTTTAGGGTTCAGGTGAGGGTATGGCAATGGTTTAGGGTGAGCGTACGTGTGAGGGCACGGGTTAGTGTTAGTGTACGGGTTAGGATAGGGGATGGGTGAGGGTAAGGCTTCGGGGAAGGGTTAGGTTTAGGGTTCGGGCTAGAGTTAGGGTTAGGGGACGGGGACGGTTTAGGTTCCAGGTGAGGGTACGACAACTGTTTAGGGTGAGCGTACGTGTGAGGGCACGGGTTAGTGTTAGAATACGGGTTAGGATTAGGGGACGGGTGAGGGTAAGGCTTCGGGGAAGTGTTAGGGTTAGGGTTAGGGCTAGGATAAGGGTTAGGGGACGGGGGCGGTTTAGGGTCCAGGTGAGGGTACGACAACGGATTAGGGTGAGCGTACGTGTGAGGGCACGGGTTAGTGTTAGCGTACGGGTTAGGATTAGTGGTCGGGTGAGGGTAAGGCTTCGGGGAAGGGTAGGGTTAAGGTCCGGGCTAGAGTTAGGGTTAGGGGACGGGGACGGTTTAGGGTCCAGTTGAGGGTACGACAACGGTTTAGGGTGAGCGTACGTGTGAGGGCACGGGTTAGTGTTAGCGTACGGGTTAGGATTAGGGTACGGGTGAGTGTAAGGCTTCGGGGAAGTGTTAGGTTTAGAGTTTTGGCTAGGGATAGGATTAGTGGACGGGGACGGTTTAGGGTCCAGGTGAGGGTACGAGAACGGTTTAGGGTGAGCGTACGTTTGAGGGCAAGGGTTAGTGTTAGCGTACGGGTTAGGATTAGGGGACGGGTGAGGGTAAGGCTCCGGGGAAGGGTTAGGGCTAGGGTTCGGGCTAGGGTTAGGGTTAGGGTCGGAGACGGTTTAGGGTCCAGGTGAGGGTACGACAACGGTTTAGTGTGAGCGTACGTGTTAGGGCACAGATTAGTGTTAGCGTACGGGTTAGGATTAAGGGCCGGGTGAGGGTAAGGCTTCGGGGAAGGGTTAGAGTTAGGGTTTAGGCTAGGGTTAGGGTTAGGGGATGAGGACGGTTTAGGTTCCAGGTGAGGTTACGACAACGGTTTAGGGTGAGCGTACGTGTGAGGGCACGGGTTAGTGTTAGCGTACGGGTTAGTTTTAGGGGACGGGTGAGGGTAAGGCTTCGGGGAAGGGTTAGGGTTAGGGTTCGGGCTAGGGTTAGGGTTAGGGTATGGGGACGGTTTAGAGTCTAGGTGAGGGTACGAGAACGGTTTAGGGTGAGCGTACGTGTGAGGGCACTGGTTAGTATTAGCATACGGGTTAGGATTAGGGGACGGGTGAGGGTAAGGCTTCGGGGAAGGGTTAGGGTTAGGGTTTGGGCTAGGGTTAGGGTTAGGGGACGGGGACAGTTTAGGGTCCAGGTAGGGTATGAGAACGTTTTAGGGTCAGCGTATGTGTGAGGGCATGGGTTAGTGTTAGCGTATGGGTTAGGATTAGGGGACGGGTCAGGGTAATGCTTCGGGGAAGGGTTAGGGTTAGGGTTCGGGCTAGGGTTAGGGTTAGGTGACGGGGACGGTTTAGGGTCCAGGTGAGGGTACGACAACGGTTTAGTGTGAACGTACGTGTGAGGGCACGGGTTAGTGTTAGCATACGGGTTAAGATTATGGGACGGGTGAGGGTAAGGCTTCGGGGAAGGGGTAGGTTTAGGGTTCGGGCTAGGGTTAGGGTTAGGGGACGGGGACGGTTTAGGGTCCAGGTGAGGGTACGACAACGGTTTAGGATGAGCGTACGTGTGAGGGCACGGGTTAGTGTTAGCCTACGGGTTAGAATTAAGTGGACAGGTGAGGGTAAGGCTTCGGGGAAGGGTTAGGGTTAGGGTTCGGGCTAGGGTTAGGGTTAGGGGACAGGGCCGGTTTAGGGTCCAGGTGAGGGTACGACAACGGTTTAGGGTGAGCGTACGTGTGAGGGCACGGGTTAGTGTTAGCGTACGGGTTAGGATTAGGGGACGGGTGAGGGTAAGGCTTCGAGGAAGTGTTAGGGTTAGGGTTCGGGCTAGGGTTAGGGTTAGGGGACGGGGATGGTTTAGGGTCCAGGTGAGGATACGACAACGGTTTAGGGTGAGCGTACGTGTGAGGGCACGGGTTAGTGTTAGCGTACGGGTTAGGATTAGAGGACGGGTGAGGGTAAGGCTTCCGGGAAGGGTTAGGGTTAGGGTTAGGGCTAGGGTTACGATTAGGGGACGGGGACGATTTAGGGTCCAGGTGAGTGCACGACAACGGTTTAGGGTGAGCGTACGTGTGAGGGCACGGTTTAGTGTTAGCGTACGGGTTAAGATTAGGGGACGGGTGAGGGTAAGGCTTCGGGGAAGGGTTAGGGTTAGGGTTCGGGCTAGGGTTAGGGTTAGGGGACGGGGACGGTTCAGGGTCCAGGTGAGGGTACGACAACGTTTTAGGGTGAGCGTACGTGTGAGTACACGGGTTAGTGTTTGCGTACGGGTTAGGATTAAGGGCCGGGTGAGGGTAAGGCTTCGGGGAAGGGTTAGGGTTTGGGTTTGCGCTAGGGTTAGGGTTAGGGGACGGGGACGGTTTAGAGTCCAGGTGACGGTACGACAACGGTTTAGGGTGAGCGTACGTGTGATGGCACGGGTTAGTGTTAGCGTACGGGTCAGGATTAGGGGACGGGTGAGGGTAAGGCTTCGGTGAAGTGTTAGGGTTAGGGTTCGGCCTAGGGTTAGGGTTAGGGGACGGGGACGGTTTAGGGTCCAGGTGAGGGTACGACAACGGTTTAGGGTGAGCGTACGTGTGAGGGCACAGGTTAGTGTTAGCGTACGGGTTAGGATTAGGGGACGGGTGAGGGTAAGGCTTCGGGGAAGGGTTAATTTAGGGTTCGGGCTAGGGTTACGGTTAGGGGACGGGGACGGTTTAGGGTCAGGTGAGGGTACGACAACGGTTTAGGGTGAGCGTACGTGTGAGGGCACGGGTTAGTGTTAGCGAACGGGTTAGGATTAGGGGACGGGTGAGGGTAAAGCTTCGGGGAAGTGTTAGGGTTAGGGTTCGGGCTACGCTTAGGGTTAGGGGACGGGGATGGTTTAGGGTCCAGGTGAGGATACGACAACGGTTTATGGTGAGCGTACGTGTGAGGGCACGGGTTAGTGTTAGCATACGGGTTAGGATTAGGGGACGGGTGAGGGTAAGGCTTCGGGGAAGGGTTAGGTTTAGGGTTCGGGCTAGGGTTACGGTTAGGGGACGGGGACGGTTCAGGGTCCAGGTGAGAGTACGACAACGGTTTAGGGTGAGCGTACGATTGAGGGCACGGGTTAGTGTTAGCGTACGGGTCAGGATTAGGAGACGGGTGAGGGTAAGGCTTCGGTGAAGGGTTAGGGTTAGGGTTCGGGCTAGGGTTAGGGTTAGGGAATGGGGACCGTTTAGGGTCCAGGTGAGGGTACGACAACGGTTTAGGGTGAGCGTACGTGTGAGGGCACGGGTTAGTGTTAGCGTACGGGTTAGGATTAGGGGACGGGTGAGGGTAAGGCTTCGGGGAAGGGTTAGGGTTAGGGTTTCGGCTAGGGTTAGGGTTAGGGAACGGGGACGGTTTAGGGTCCACGTGAGGGTATGAGAACGGTTTAGGGTTAGCGTACGTGTGAGGGCACGGGTTAGTGTTAGCGTATGGATTAGGATTAGGGCACGTGTCAGGGTAATGCTTCGGGGAAGGGTTAGGGTTAGGGTTCGGGCTAGGTTTAGGGTTAGAGGACGGGGACGGTTTAGGGTCCAGGTGAGGGTACGACAACGGTTTAGGGTGGGCGTACGTGTGAGGGCACAGGTTAGTGTTAGCGTACGGGTTAGGATTAGGGGACGGGTGAGGGTAAGGCTTCGGGGAAGTTTTAGGGTTAGCGTTTGGGCTAGGGTAAGGGTTAGGGGACGGGGACGGTTTAGGGTCCAGGTTTGGGTACGACAACAGTTTAGGGTGAGCGTACGTGTGAGGGCACGGGTTAGTGTTAGCGTACGGGTTAGGATTAGGGGACGGGTGAGGGTAAGGCTTCGGGGAACGGTTAGGTTTAGGGTTTGGGCTAGGGTTAGGGTTAGGGGACGGGTACAGTTTAGGGTCCACGTGAGGGTACGAGAACGGTTTAGGTTGAGCGTACGTGTGAGGGCACGGGTTAGTGTTAGCGTATCGGTTAGTATTAGGGGACGGGCCAGGGTAATGCTTAGGGGAAGGGTTAGGGTTAGGGATCGGGCTAGGTTTAGGATTAAGGGACGGGGACGGTTTAGGGTCCAGGTGAGAGTACGACAACGGTTTAGGGTGAGCGTACGTGTGAGGGCACGGGTTAGTGTTAGCATACGGGTTAGGATTAGAGGACGGGTGAGGGTAACGCTTCGGGGAAGAGTTAGGTTTACGGTTCGGGCTAGGGTTAGTGTTAGGGGACGGGGACGGTTTAGGGTCCAGGTGAGGGTACGAGAACGGTTTAGGGTGAGCGTACGTGTGAGGGCACGGGTTAGTGTTAGCGTACGGGTTAGGATTAGAGGACGGGTGAGGGTAAGGCTTCGGGGAAGTGTTACAGTTAGGGTTTGGGCTAGGGTTAGGGTTAGGGGACGTGGACGGTTTAGGGTCCAGGTGAGGGTACGACAACGGTTTAGGGTGAGCGTACGTGTGAGGGCACGGGTTAGTGTTAGCGTATGGGTTAGGATTAGGGGACGGGTGAGGGTAAGGCTTCGGGGAACGGTCAGGGTTAGCGTTCGAGCTAGGGTTAGGGTTAGGGGACGTGGACGGTTTAGGGTCCAGGTGAGGGTACGACAACGGTTTAGGGTGAGCGTACCTGTGAGGGCACGGGTTAGTGTTAGCGTACGGGTTAGGATTAGGGGACGGGAGGGTAAGGCTTCGGGGAAGGGTTAGGGTTAGGGTTCGGGCTAGGGTTAGGGTTAGGGGACGGGGACGGTTTAAGGTCCAGGTGAGGGTACGAGAACGGTTTAGGGTGAGCGTCCGTGTGAGGGCACGGGTTAGTGTTAGCGTACTGGTTAGTATTAGGGGACGGATGAGGGTAAGGCTTCGGGGAAGGGTTAGGGTTAGGGTTTGGGCTAGGGTTAGGGTTAGGGGACGGGGACAGTTTAGGGTCCAGGTGAGGGTATGAGAACGTTTTAGGGTCAGCGTATGTGTGAGGGCACGGGTTAGTGTTAGCGTATGGGTTAGGATTAGGGGACGGGTCAGGGTAATGCTTCAGGGAAGGGTTAGGGTTAGGATTTGGGCTAGGGTTAGGGTTAGTTGACGGGGACGGTTTAGGGTCCAGGTGAGGGTACGACAACGGTTTAGGATGAGCGTACGTGTGAGGGCACGGGTTAGTGTTAGCATACGGGTTAGAAATAAGTGGACAGGTGAGGGTAAGGCTTCGGGGAAGGGTTAGGGTTAGGGTTCGGGCTAGGGTTAGGGTTAGGGGACAGGGCCGGTTTAGGGTCCACGTGAGGGTACGAGAACGGTTTAGGCTGAGCGTACGTGTGAGGGCACGGGTTAGTGTTAGCGTATGGGTTAGGATTAGGGGACGTGTAATGGTAATGCTTCTGGGAAGGGTTAGGGTTAGGGTTTGGGCTAGGGTTAAGGTTAGGGGCGGGGACGGTTTAGGGTCCAGGTGAGGGTACGACAACGGTTTAGGGTGAGCGTACGTGTGAGGGCACGGATTAGTGTTAGCGTACGGGTTAGGATTAGGGGACGGGTGAGGGTGAGGCTTCGGGGAAGGGTTAGGTTTAGCGTTCGGGCTAGGGTTAGGGTTAGGGGACGGGGACGGTTTAGGGTCCAGGTGAGGGTACGACAACGGTTTAGGGTGAGCGTACGTGTGAGGGCACGGTTAGTGTTTGCGTACGGGTTAGGATTAACTGCCTGGTGAGGGTAAGGCTTCGGGGAAGGGTTAGGGTTAGGGTTTGGGCTAGGGTTAGGGTTAGGGGACGGGGACGGATTAGGGATCAGGTGAGGGTACGACAACGGTTTAGGGTGAGCGTACGTGTGAGGGCACGGGTTAGTGTTAGCGTACGGGTTAGGATTAGGGGACGGGTGAGGCTAAGGCTTCGGGGAAGTGTTAGGGTTAGGGTTTTGGCTAGGGTTAGGGTTAGGGGACGGGGATGGTTTAGGGTCCAGGTGAGGATACGACAACGGTTTAGGGTGAGCGTACGTGTGAGGGCATGGGTTAGTGTTAGCGTACGGGTTAGGATTAGGGGACGGGTGAGGGTAAGGCTTAGGGGAAGGTTTAGGGTTACGGTTCGGGCTAGGGTTAGGGTTAGGGGACGGGGACGGTTTAGGGTCCAGGTGAGGGTACGACAACGGTTTAGGGTGAGCGTACGTGTGAGGGCACGGGTTACTGTTAGCGTACGGGTTAGGATTAGGGGACGGGTGAGGGTAAGGCTTCAGGGAAGGGTTAGAGTTAGGGTTCGGGCTAGGGTTATAGTTAGGGGACGGGGATGGTTTAGGGTCCAGGTGAGGATACGATAACGGTTTAGGGTGAGCGAATGTGTGAGGGCACGGGTTAGTGTTAGCATACAGGTTAGGATTAGAGGACGGGTGAGGTAAGGCTTCGGGGAAGGGTTAGGTTTAGGGTTCGGGCTAGGGTTACGGTAGGGGACGGGGACGGTTTTGGGTCCAGGTGAGGGTACGACAACGGTTTAGGGTGAGTGTACGTGTGAGGGCATGGGTTAGCGTTAGCGTATGGGTTAGGATTAGGGTACGGGTGAGGGTAAGGCTTCGGGTAAGGGTTAGGGTTAGGATTTGGCTAGGGTTATGGTTAGGGAACAGGGACGGTTTAGAGTCCAGGTGAGGGTACGTGAACGGTTAGGGTGTGAGTACGTTTGACAGCACGGGTTAGTGTTAGCGTACGGGTTAGGATTAGGGGACGGGTGAGGGTAAGGCTTCGGGGAAGGGTTAGGGTTAGGTGTCGGGCTAGGGTTAGGATTAGGGGACGGGGACGGTTTAGGGTCCAGGTGAGTGCACGAGAACGGTTTACGGTGAGCGTACGTGCAAGGGTATGGGTTAGTGTTACCCTACGGGTTAGGATTAGGGGACGGGTGAGGGTAAGGCTTCCGGGAAGGGTTAGGGTTAGGGTTCGGGCTAGGGTTAGGGTTAGGGGATGGGGACGGTTTAGGGTCCAGGTGAGTGCACGAAAACGGTTTAGGGTGAGCGTACGTGTGAGGGCACGGTTTAGTGTTAGCGTACGGGTTAAGATTAGGGGACGGGTGAGGGTAAGGCTTCGGGGAAGGGTTAGGGTTAGGGTTCGGGCTAGGGTTAGGGTTAGGGGATGGAGACGGTTCAGTGTCCAGGTGAGGGTACGACAACGGTTTAGGGTGAGAGTACGTGTGAGGGCACGGGTTAGTGTTAGCGTACGGGTTAGGATTAGGGGACGGGTGAGGGTAAGGCTTCGGGGAAGGGTTAGGGTTAGGGTTCGGGCTAGGGTTAGGGTTAGGGGACGGGGACGGTTTAGGGTCCAGGTGAGGGTACGACAACAGTTTAGGGTGAGCGTACGTGTGAGGGCACGGGTTAGTGTTAGCGAACGGGTCAGGATTAGGGGACGGGTGAGGGTAAGGCTTCGGTGAAGGGTTAGGTTTAGGGTTCGGGCTAGGGTTAGGGTTAGGGGACGGGGACGGTTTAGGGTCCAGGTGAGGGTACGACAACGGTTTCGGGTGAGCGTACGTGTGAGGGCACGGGTTAGTGTTAGCGTACGGGTTAGTATTAGGGGACGGGTGAGGGTAAGGCTTCGGGGAAGGGTTAGGGTTAGGGTTCGGGCTAGGGTTACGGTTAGGGGACAGGGACGGTTTAGGGTCAGGTGTGGGTACGACAACGGTTTAGGGTGAGCGTACGTGTTAGGACACGGTTTAGTGTTAGCGTACGGATTAGGATTAGGGGACGGCTGAGGGTAAGGCTTCGGGGAAGTGTTAGGGTTAGGGTTCGGGCTAGGGTTACGGTTAGGGGACGGGGACGGTTTAGGTTCCAGGTGAGGGTACAACAACGGTTTAGGGTGAGCGTACGTGTGAGGGCACGGGTTAGTGTTAGCGTACGGGTTAGGATTAGGGGACGGGTGAGGGTAAGGCTTCGGGGAAGTGTTAGGGTTAGGGTTTGGGCTAGGGTTAGTGTTAGGGGACGGGGACGGTTTAGGGTCCACGTGAGGGTACGAGAACGGTTTAGGGTGAGCGTACGTGTGAGGGTACGGGTTAGTGTTAGCATATGGCTTAGGATTAGGGGACGTGTCAGGGTAATGCTTCGGGGAAGCGTTAGGGTTAGGGTTTGGGCTAGGGTTATGGTTAGGGGCGGGGACGGTTTAGGGTCCAGGTGAGGGTACGACAACGGTTTAGGGTGAGCGTACGTGTGAGGGCACGGGTTAGTGTTAGCGTACGGGTTAGGATTAGGGGACGGGTGAGGGTGAGGCTTCGGGGAAGGGTTAGGGTTAGGGTTCAGGCCAGGGTTAGGGTTAGGGGACGGGGACGTTTTAGGGTCCAGGTGAGGGTATGAGAACGTTTTAGGGTCAGCGTATGTGTGAGGGCATGGGTTAGTGTTAGCGTATGGGTTAGGATTAGGGGACGGATCAGGGTAATGCTTCGGGGAAGGGTTAGGGTTAGGGTTTGGTCTAGGGTTAGGGTTAGGTGACGGGGACGGTTTAGGGTCCAGGTGAGGGTACGAGAACGGTTTAGGGTGAGTGTACGTGTGAGGGCACGGGTTAGTGTTAGCGTACGGGTTAGGATTAGGGGACGGGTGAGGGTAAGGCTTCGGGGAAGGGTTAGGTTTAGGGTTCGGGCTAGGGTTAGGGTTAGGGGACGGGGACGGTTTAGGGTCCAGGTGAGGGTACGACAACGGTTTAGGATGAGCGTACGTGTGAGGGCACGGGTTAGTGTTAGCATACGGGTTAGAATTAAGTGGACAGGTGAGGGTAAGTCTTCGGGTAAGGGTTAGGGTTAGGGTTCGGGCTAGGGTTAGGGTTAGGGGACAGGGCCGGTTTAGGGTCCAGGTGAGGGTACGACAACGGTTTAGGGTGAGCGTACATGTGAGGGCACGGGTTAGTGTTAGCGTACGGGTTAGGATTAGGGGACGGGTGAGGGTAAGGCTTCGGGGAAGTGTTAGGGTTAGGGTTTGGGCTAGGGTTAGGGTTAGGGGACGGGGAAGGTTTAGGGTCCACGTGAGGGTACGACAACGGTTTAGGGTGAGCGTACGTGTGAGGGCACGGGTTAGTGTTAGCGTACGGGTTAGGATTTGGGGACGGGTTAGGGTAAGGCTTCGGGGAAGGGTTAGGGTTAGGTTTCGGGCTAGGGTTACGGTTAGGGGACGGGGACGGTTTAGGGTCCAGGTAAGGGTACGACAACGGTTTAGGGTGAGCGTACGTGTGAGGGCACGGGTTAGTGTTAGCGTATGGGTTAGGATTAGGGGACGGGTGAGGGTAAGGCTTCGGGGAAGTGTTAGGGTTAGGGTTCGGGCTAGGGTTAGGGTTAGGGGACGGGGATGGTTTAGGGTCCAGGTGAGGATACGACAACGGTTTAGGGTGAGCGTACGTGTGAGGGCACGGGTTAGTGTTAGCATACGGGTTAGGATTAGGGGACGGGTGAGTGTAAGGCTTCGGGGAAGGGTTAGGGTTAGGGTACGGGCTAGCGTTAGGGTTCGGGGACGGGGACGGTTTAGGGTCCAGGTGAGGGTACGACAACGGTTTAGGGTGAGCGTACGTGTGAGGGCACGGGTTAGTGTTAGCGTACGGGTCAGGATTAGGGGACGGGTGAGGGTAAGGCTTCGGTGAAGGGTTAGGGTTAGGGTTCGGGCTAGGGTTAGGGTTAGGGGACGGGGACGGTTTAGGGTCAGGTGAGGGTACGACAACGGTTTAGGGTGAGCGTACGTGTGAGGGCACGGGTTATTGTTAGCGAACGGGTTAGGATTAGGGGACGGGTGAGGGTAAGGCTTCGGGGAAGTGTTAGGGTTAGGGTTCGGGCTAGGCTTAGGGTTAGGGGACGGGGATGGTTTAGGGTCCAGGTGAGGATACGACAACGGTTTAGGGTGAGTGTACGTGTGAGGGCACGGGTTAGTGTTAGCATACGGGTTAGGATTAGGGTACGGGTGAGGGTAAGGCTTCGGGGAAGGGTTAGGGTTAGGGTTCGGGCTAGGGTTAGGGTTAGGGGACGGGGACGGTTTAGGGTCCACGTGAGGGTACGACAACGGTTTAGGGTGAGCGTATGTGTGAGGGCACGGGTTAGTGTTAGCGTACGGGTTAGGATTAGGGGACGGGTGAGGGTAAGGCTTCGGGGAAGGGTTAGGGTTAGGGTTCGGGCTAGGGTTACGGTTAGGGGACGGGGACGGTTTAGGGTCCAGGTGAGGGTACGACAACGGTTTAGGGTGAGCGTACGTGTGAGGGCACGGGTTAGTGTTAGCGTACGGGTTAGGATTAGGGGACGGGTGAGGGTAAGGCTTCGGGGAAGTGTTAGGGTTAGGGTTCGGGATAGGGTTAGGGTTAGGGGACGGGGATGGTTTAGGGTCCAGGTGAGGATACGACAACGGTTTAGGGTGAGCGTACGTGTGAGGGCACGGGTTAGTGTTAGCATTCGGGTTAGGATTAGGGGACGGGTGAGGGTAAGGCTTCGGGGAAGGGTTAGGGTTAGGTTTCGGGCTAGCGTTAGGGTTCGGGGACGGGGACGGTTTAGGGTCCAGGTGAGGGTACGACAACGGTTTAGGGTGAGCGTACGTGTGAGGGCACGGGTTAGTGTTAGCGTACGGGTCAGGATTAGGGGACGGGTGAGGGTAAGGCTTCGGGGAAGGGTTAGGGTTAGGGTTCGGGCTAGGGTTACGGTTAGGGGACGGGGACGGTTTAGGGTCAGGTGAGGGTACGACAACGGTTTAGGGTGAGCGTACGTGTGAGGGCACAGGTTAGTGTTAGCGAACGGGTTAGGATTAGGGGAAGGGTGAGGGTAAGGCTTCGGGGAAGTGTTAGGGTTAGGGTTCGGGCTAGGCTTAGGGTTAGGGGACGGGGATGGTTTAGGGTCCAGGTGAGGATACGACAACGGTTTAGGGTAGCGTACGTGTGAGGGCACGGGTTAGTGTTAGCATACGGGTTAGGATTAGGGGACGGGTGAGGGTAAGGCTTCGGGGAAGGGTTAGGGTTAGGGTTCGGGCTAGGGTTAGGGTTAGGGGACGGGGACGGTTTAGGGTCCAGGTGAGAGTACGAGAACGGTTTAGGGTGAGCGTACGATTGAGGGCACGGGTTAGTGTTAGCGTACGGGTCAGGATTAGGGGACGGGTGAGGGTAAGGCTTCGGTGAAGGGTTAGGGTTAGGGTTCGGGCTAGGGTTAGTGTTAGGGAATGGGGACCGTTTAGGGTCCAGATGAGGGTACGACAACGGTTTAGGGTGAGCGTACGTGTGAGGGCACGGGTTAGTGTTAGCGTACGGGTTAGGATTAGGGGACGGGTGAGGGTAAGGCTTCGGGGAAGGGTTAGGGTTAGGGTTTCGGCTAGGGTTAGGGTTAGGGAACGGGGACGGTTTAGGGTCCACGTGAGGGTATGAGAACGGTTTAGGGTTAGCGTACGTGTGAGGGCACGGGTTAGTGTTAGCGTATGGATTAGGATTAGGGCACGTGTCAGGGTAATGCTTCGGGGAAGGGTTAGGGTTAGGGTTCGGGCTAGGTTTAGGGTTAGAGGACGGGGACGGTTTAGGGTCCAGGTGAGGGTACGACAACGGTTTAGGGTGGGCGTACGTGTGAGGGCACGGGTTAGTGTTAGCGTACGGGTTAGGATTAGGGGACGGGTGAGGGTAAGGCTTCGGGGAAGGGTTACGGTTAGGGTTCGGGCTAGGGTTAGGGTTAGGGGACAGGGGCGGTTTAGGGTCCAGGTGAGGGTACGACAACGGTTTAGAGTGAGCGTACGTGTGAGGGAAAGGGTTAGTGTTAGCGTAGGGGTTAGGATTAGGGTACGGGTGAGGGTAAAGCTTCAGGGAAGTGTTAGGGTTAGGGTTTTGGCTAGGGATAGGATTAGGGAACGGGGACGGTTTAGGGTCTAGGTGAGGGTACGAGAACGGTTTAGGGCGAGCGTACGTTTGAGGGCACGGGTTAGTGTTAGCGTACTGGTTAGTATTAGGGGACGGATGAGGGTAAGGCTGCCGGTAAGGGTTAGGTTTAGGGTTCGGGCTAGGTTTAGGGTTAGGGGACGGGGACGGTTTAGGGTCCAGGTGAGGGTACGACAACGGTTTAGGGTGAGCGTTCGTGTGAGGGCACGGGTTAGTGTCAGCGTACGGGTTAGGATTAGGGGACAGGTGAGGGTAAGGCTTCGGGGAAGGGTTAGGGTTAGGTGTCGGGCTAGGGTTAGGGTTAGGGGAGGGGGACGCTTTAGGGTCCAGGTGAGTGCACGAGAACGGTTTACGGTGAGCGTACGTGCGAGGGTATGGGTTAGTGTTACCCTACGGGTTAGGATTAGGGGACGGGTGAGGGTAATGCTTCGGGGAAGAGTTGGGTTAGGGTTTGGGCTAGGGTTAGGGTTAGGGGACGGGGACGGTTTAGGGTCCAGGTGAGGGTACGACAGTGGTTTAGGGTGAGCGTACTTGTGAGGGCACGGGTTAGTGTTAGCGTACGGGTTAGGATTAGGGGACGTGTGAGGGTAAGGCTTCGGGGAAGGGTTACGGTTAGGGTTCGGGCTAGGGTTAGGGTTAGGGGACGGGGATGGTTTAGGGTCCAGGGGAGGATACGACAACGGTTTAGGGTGAGCGTACGTGTGAGGGCACGCGTTAGTGTTAGCATACGGTTTAGGATTAGGGGACGGGTGAGGGTAAGGCTTCGGGGAAGGGTTAGGGTTAGGGTTCGGGCTAGGGTTAGAGTTAGGGGACGGGGACGGTTTAGGGTCCAGGTGAGGGTACGACAACGGTTTAGGGTGAGCGTACGTGTGAGGGCACGGGTTAGTGTTAGCGTACGGTTTAGGATTAGGGGACGGGTGAGGTTAAGGCTTCGGTGAAGGTTTAGGGTTAGGGTTTTGGCTAGGGTTAGGGTTAGGGGACGGTGACGGGTTAGGGTCCAGGTGAGGGTACGAGAACGGTTTACGGTGGGCGTACGTGTGAGGGCACGGGTTAGTGTTAGCGTACGTGTTAGGATTAGGGGACGGGTGAGGGTAAGGCTTCGGGGAAGGGTTAGGGTTATGTTTCGGACTAGGGTTAGGGTTAGGGGACGGGGACGGTTTAGGGTCCAGGTGAGGGTACGAGAACGGTTTAGGGTGAGCGTACGTGTGAGGGCACGGGTTAGTGTTAGCGTATGGGTTAGGATTAGGGGACGGGTGAGGGTAAGGCTTCGGGGAAGGTTAGGGTTAGCGTTTGGGCTAGGGTAAGGGTTAGGGGACGGGGACGGTTTAGGGTCCAGGTGAGGGTACGACAACGGTTTAGGGTAAGCGTACGTGTGAGGGCACGGGTTAGTGTTAGCGTACGGGTTAGGATTAGGGGACGGGTGAGGGTAAGGCTTCTGGGAACGGTTAGGGTTAGGGTTCGGGCTAGGGTTAGGGTTAGGGGACGGGGACAGTTTAGGGTCCACGTGAGGGTACGAGAACAGTTTAGGTTGAGCGTACGTGTGAGGGCACGGGTTAGTGTTAGCGTATCGGTTAGTATTAGGGAACGGGTCAGGGTAATGCTTCGGGGAAGTGTTAGGGTTAGGGATCGGGCTAGGGTTAGGGTTAAGGGACGGGGACGGTTTAGGGTCCAGGTGAGGGTACGCAACGGTTTAGGGTGAGCGTACGTGTGAGGGCACAGGTTAGTGTTAGCGTACGGGTTAGGATTAAAGGACGGGTGAGGTTAACGCTTCGGGGAAGAGTTAGGTTTACGGTTCGGGCTAGGGTTAGGGTTAGGGGACGGGGACGGTTTAGGGTCCAGGTGAGGTTACGAGAACGGTTTAGGGTGAGCGTACGTGTGAGGGCACGGGTTAGTGTTAGCGTACGGGTTAGGATTAGAGGACGGGTGAGGGTAAGGCTTCGGGGAAGGGTTAGGGTTAGGGTTCGGGCTAGGGTTAGGGTTAGGGGACAGGGGCGGTTTAGGTTCCAGGTGAGGGTACGACAACGGTTTAGGGTGAGCGTACGTGTGAGGGCACGGGTTAG
Source organism: Lagenorhynchus albirostris (assembly GCF_949774975.1). Classification (NCBI taxonomy): domain Eukaryota; kingdom Metazoa; phylum Chordata; class Mammalia; order Artiodactyla; family Delphinidae; genus Lagenorhynchus; species Lagenorhynchus albirostris. The sequence goes on from NC_083109.1 coordinate 63,239,923, forward strand.
TGTTAGCGTACCGGTTAGTATTAGGGAACGGGTTAGGGTAAGGCTTCGGGGAAGGTTTAGGGTTAGGGTTTGGGCTAGGGTTAGGGTTAGGGCACGGGGACGGTTTAGGGTCCAGGTGAGGGTACGACAACGGTTTAGGGTGAGCGTACGTGTGAGAGCACGGGTTAGTGTTAGCGTACGGGTTAGGATTAGGGGACGGGTGAGGGTAAGGCTTCGGGGAACGGTTAGGGTTAGCGTTCGGGCTAGGGTTAGGGTTAGGGGACAGGGACGGTATAGGGTCCAGGTGAGGGTACGACAACAGTTTAGGGTGAGCGTACGTGTGAGGGCACGGGTTAATGTTAGCGTACGGGTTAGCATTAGGGGACGGGTGAGGGTAAGGCTTATGGGAAAGGTTAGGGCTAGGGTTCGGGCTAGGGTTAGGGTTAGGGGACGGGGACGGTTTAGGGTCCAGGTGAGGGTACGACAACGGTTTAGGGTGAGCGTACGTGTGAGGGCACGGGTTAGTGTTAGCGTACGGGTTAGAATTAGGGAACAGGTGAGGGTAAGGCTTCAGGAAAGTGTTACGGTTATGGTTCGGTCTAGAGTTAGGGTTAGGGGACAGGGCCGGTTTAGGGTCCAGGTGAGGGTACGACAACGGTTTAGGGTGAGCGTACGTGTGAGGGCACGGGTTAGTGTTAGAGTACGGGTTAGGTTTAGGGCACGGTTGAGGGTAAGGCTTCGGGGAAGGGTTAGGTTTACGGTTCGGGCTAGGGTTAGGTTTAGGGTACGGGGACGGATTAGGGTCCAGGTGAGGATACGACAACGGTTTAGGGTGAGCGTACGTGGAGGGCACCGGTTAGTGTTAGCGTACGTATTAGGATTAGGGGACGGGTGAGGGTAAGGCTTCGGGGAAGGTTAGGGTTAGCGTTTGGGCTAGGGTAAGGGTTAGGGGACGGGGACGGTTTAGAGTCCAGGTGAGGGTACGACAACGGTTTAGGGTGAGAGTACGTGTGAGGGCACGGGTTAGTGTTAGCGTACGGGTTAGGATTAGGGCACGGGTGAGGGTAAGGCTTCGGGGAAGCGTTAGGGTTAGGGTTCGGGCTAGGGTTAGGGTTAGGGGACGGGGACGGTTTAGGGTCCAGGTGAGTGCACGACAACGGTTTAGGGTGAGCGTACGTGTGAGGGCACGGTTTAGTGTTAGCGTACGGGTTAAGATTAGGGGACGGGTGAGGGTAAGGCTTCGGGGAAGGGTTAGGGTTAGGGTTTGGGCTAGGGTTAGGGTTAGGGGATGGAGACGGTTCAGTGTCCAGGTGAGGGTACGACAACGGTTTAGGGTGAGAGTACGTGTGAGGGCACGGGTTAGTGTTAGCGTACGGGTTAGGATTAGGGGACGGGTGAGGGTAAGGCTTCGGGGAAGGGTTAGTGTTAGGGTTCGGGCTAGGGTTAGGGTTAAGGGACGGGGACGGTTTAAGGTCCAGGTGAGGGTACGAGAACGGTTTAGGGTGAGCGTACGTGTGAGGGCATGGGTTAGTGTTAGCGTACGGGTTAGGATTAGGGGACGGGTGAGGGTAAGGCTTAGGGGAAGGGTTAGGGTTACGGTTCGGGCTAGGGTTAGGGTTAGGGGACGGGGACGGTTTAGGGTCCACGTGAGGGTACGACAACGGTTTAGGGTGAGCGTACGTGTGAGGACACGGGTTAGTGTTAGCGTACGGGTTAGGATTTGGGGACGGGTTAGGGTAAGGCTTCGGGGAATGGTTAGGGTTAAGGTTCGGGCTAGGGTTAGGGTTAGGGGATGGGGACGGTTTAGGGTCCAGTTGAGGGTACGACAACGGTTTAGGGTGAGCGTACGTGTGAGGGCACGGGTTAGTGTTAGCGTATGGGTTAGGATTAGGGGACGGGTGAGGGTAAGGCTTCGGGGAAGTGTTAGGGTTAGGGTTTGGGCTAGGGTTAGGTTTAGGGGACGGGGATGGTTTAGGGTCCAGGTGAGGATACGACAACGGTTTAGGGTGAGCGTACGTGTGAGGGCACGGGTTAGTGTTAGCATACGGGTTAGGATTAGGGGACGGGTGAGGGTAAGGCTTCGGGGAAGGGTTAGGGTTAGGGTACGGGCTAGCGTTAGGGTTCGGGGACGGGGATGGTTTAGGGTCCAGGTGAGGGTACGAGAACGGTTTAGGGTCAGCGTACGTGTGAGGGCACGGGTTAGTGTTAGCGTACGGGTCAGGATTAGGGGACGGGTAAGGGTAAGGCTTCGGTGAAGGGTTAGGGTTAGGGTTCGGGCTAGGGTTAGGGTTAGGGGACGGGGACGGTTTAGGGTCCAGGTGAGGGTACGACAACGGTTTAGGGTGAGCGTACGTGTGAGGGCACAGGTTAGTGTTAGCGTACGGGTTAGGATTAGGGGACGGGTGAGGGCAAGGCTTCGGGGAAGGGTTAGGGTTAGGGTTCGGGCTAAGGTTACGGTTATGGGACGGGGACGGTTTAGGGTCAGGTGAGGGTACGACAACGGTTTAGGGTGAGCGTACGTGTGAGGGCACGGGTTATTGTTAGCGAACGGGTTAGGATTAGGGGACGGGTTAGGGTAAGGCTTCGGGGAAGTGTTAGGGTTAGGGTTCGGGCTAGGCTTAGGGTTAGGGGACGGGGATGGTTTAGGGTCCAGGTGAGGATACGACAACGGTTTAGGGTGAGCGTACGTGTGAGGGCACGGTTTAGTGTTAGCATACGGGTTAGGATTAGGGGACGGGTGAGGGTAAGGCTTCGGGGAAGGGTTAGGGTTAGGGTTTGGGCTAGGGTTAGGGTTAGGGGACGGGGACGGTTTAGGGTCCACGTGAGGGTACGACAACGGTTTAGGGTGAGCGTATGTGTGAGGGCACGGGTTAGTGTTAGCGTACGGGTTAGGATTAGGGGACGGGTGAGGGTAAGGCTTCGGGGAAGGGTTAGGGTTAGGGTTCGGGCTAGGGTTACGGTTAGGGGACGGGGACGGTTTAGTGTCCAGGTGAGGGTACGACAACGGTTTAGGGTGAGCGTACGTGTGATGGCACGGGTTAGTGTTAGCGTACGGGTCAGGATTAGGGGACGGGTGAGGGTAAGGCTTCGGTGAAGTGTTAGGGTTAGGGTTCGGCCTAGGGTTAGGGTTAGGGGACGGGGACGGTTTAGGGTCCAGGTGAGGGTACGACAACGGTTTAGGGTGAGCGTACGTGTGAGGGCACAGGTTAGTGTTAGCGTACGGGTTAGGATTAGGGGACGGGTGAGGGTAAGGCTTCGGGGAAGGGTTAGGTTTAGGGTTCGGGCTAGGGTTAGGGTTAGGGGAAGGGGACGGTTTAGGGTCAGGTGAGGGTACGACAACGGTTTAGGGTGAGCGTACGTGTGAGGGCACGGGTTAGTGTTAGCGAACGGGTTAGGATTAGGGGACGGGTGAGGGTAAAGCTTCGGGGAAGTGTTAGGGTTAGGGTTCGGGCTACGCTTAGGGTTAGGGGACGGGGATGGTTTAGGGTCCAGGTGAGGATACGACAACGGTTTAGGGTGAGCGTACGTGTGAGGGCACGGGTTAGTGTTAGCATACGGGTTAGGATTAGGGGACGGGTGAGGGTAAGGCTTCGGGGATGGGTTAGGTTTAGGGTTCGGGCTAGGGTTAGGGTTAGGGGACGGGGACGGTTTAGGGTCCAGGTGAGAGTACGACAACGGTTTAGGGTGAGCGTACGATTGAGGGCACGGGTTAGTGTTAGCGTACGGGTCAGGATTAGGGGACGGGTGAGGGTAAGGCTTCGGTGAAGGGTTAGGGTTAGGGTTCGGGCTAGGGTTAGGGTTAGGGAATGGGGACCGTTTAGGGTCCAGGTGAGGGTACGACAACGGTTTAGGGTGAGCGTACGTGTGAGGGCACGGGTTAGTGTTAGCGTACGGGTTAGGATTAGGGGACGGGTGAGGGTAAGGCTTCGGGGAAGGGTTAGGGTTAGGGTTTCGGCTAGGGTTAGGGTTAGGGAACGGGGACGGTTTAGGGTCCACGTGAGGGTATGAGAACGGTTTAGGGTTAGCGTATGTGTGAGGGCACGGGTTAGTGTTAGCGTATGGATTAGGATTAGGGCACGTGTCAGGGTAATGCTTCGGGGAAGGGTTAGGGTTAGGGTTCGGGCTAGGTTTAGGGTTAGAGGACGGGGACGGTTTAGGGTCCAGGTGAGGGTACGACAACGGTTTAGGGTGGGCGTACGTGTGAGGGCACGGGTTAGTGTTAGCGTACGGGTTAGGATTAGGGGACGGGTGAGGGTAAGGCTTCGGGGAAGTTTTAGGGTTAGCGTTTGGGCTAGGGTAAGGGTTAGGGGACGGGGACGGTTTAGGGTCCAGGTGAGGGTACGACAACAGTTTAGGGTGAGCGTACGTGTGAGGGCACGGGTTAGTGTTAGCGTACGGGTTAGGATTAGGGGACGGGTGAGGGTAAGGCTTCGGGGAACGGTTAGGTTTAGGGTTTGGGCTAGGGTTAGGGTTAGGGGACGGGTACAGTTTAGGGTCCACGTGAGGGTACGAGAACGGTTTAGGTTGAGCGTACGTGTGAGGGCACGGGTTAGTGTTAGCGTATCGGTTAGTATTAGGGGACGGGCCAGGGTAATGCTTAGGGGAAGGGTTAGGGTTAGGGATCGGGCTAGGGTTAGGATTAAGGGACGGGGACGGTTTAGGGTCCAGGTGAGGGTACGACAACGGTTTAGGGTGAGCGTACGTGTGAGGGCACGGGTTAGTGTTAGCATACGGGTTAGGATTAGAGGACGGGTGAGGGTAACGCTTCGGGGAAGAGTTAGGTTTACGGTTCGGGCTAGGGTTAGTGTTAGGGGACGGGGACGGTTTAGGGTCCAGGTGAGGGTACGAGAACGGTTTAGGGTGAGCGTACGTGTGAGGGCACGGGTTAGTGTTAGCGTACGGGTTAGGATTAGAGGACGGGTGAGGGTAAGGCTTCGGGGAAGTGTTACAGTTAGGGTTCGGGCTAGGGTTAGGGTTAGGGGACATGGGCGGTTTAGGGTCCAGGTGAGGGTACGACAACGGTTTAGGGTGAGCGTACGTGTGAGGGCACGGGTTAGTGTTAGCCTACCGGTTAGTATTAGGGGACGGGTGAGGGTAAGGCTTCGGGGAATGGTTAGGGTTAGGGTTTGGGCTAGGGTTAGGGTTAGGGGACGTGGACGGTTTAGGGTCCAGGTGAGGGTACGACAACGGTTTAGGGTGAGCGTACGTGTGAGGGCACGGGTTAGTGTTAGCGTATGGGTTAGGATTAGGGGACGGGTGAGGGTAAGGCTTCGGGGAACGGTCAGGGTTAGCGTTCGAGCTAGGGTTAGGGTTAGGGGACGGGGACGGTTTAGGGTCCAGGTGAGTGTACGACAACGGTTTAGGGTGAGCGTACGTGTGAGGGCACGGGTTAGTGTTAGCGTACGGGTTAGGATTAGGGGACGGGAGGGTAAGGCTTCGGGGAAGGGTTAGGGTTAGGGTTCGGGCTAGGGTTAGGGTTAGGGGACGGGGACGGTTTAAGGTCCAGGTGAGGGTACGAGAACGGTTTAGGGTGAGCGTCCGTGTGAGGGCACGGGTTAGTGTTAGCGTACTGGTAGTATTAGGGGACGGATGAGGGTAAGGCTTCGGGGAAGGGTTAGGGTTAGCGTTTGGGCTAGGGTTAGGGTTAGGGGACGGGGACAGTTTAGGGTCCAGGTGAGGGTATGAGAACGTTTTAGGGTCAGCGTATGTGTGAGGGCACGGGTTAGTGTTAGCGTATGGGTTAGGATTAGGGGACGGGTCAGGGTAATGCTTCAGGGAAGGGTTAGGGTTAGGATTTGGGCTAGGGTTAGGGTTAGTTGACGGGGACGGTTTAGGGTCCAGGTGAGGGTACGACAACGGTTTAGGGTGAGCGTACGTGTGAGGGCACGGGTTAGTGTTAGCGCACGGGTTAGGATTAGGGGACGGGTGAGGGTAAGGATTCGGGGAAGGGTTAGGTTTAGGGTTCGGGCTAGGGTTAGGGTTAGGGGACGGGGACAGTTTAGGGTCCAGGTGAGGGTACGACAACGGTTTAGGATGAGCGTACGTGTGAGGGCACGGGTTAGTGTTAGCATACGGGTTAGAAATAAGTGGACAGGTGAGGGTAAGGCTTCGGGGAAGGGTTAGGGTTAGGGTTCGGGCTAGGGTTAGGGTTAGGGGACAGGGCCGGTTTAGGGTCCACGTGAGGGTACGAGAACGGTTTAGGCTGAGCGTACGTGTGAGGGCACGGGTTAGTGTTAGCGTATGGGTTAGGATTAGGGGACGTGTAATGGTAATGCTTCTGGGAAGGGTTAGGGTTAGGGTTTGGGCTAGGGTTAAGGTTAGGGGCGGGGACGGTTTAGGGTCCAGGTGAGGGTACGACAACGGTTTAGGGTGAGCGTACGTGTGAGGGCACGGATTAGTGTTAGCGTACGGGTTAGGATTAGGGGACGGGTGAGGGTGAGGCTTCGGGGAAGGGTTAGGTTTAGCGTTCGGGCTAGGGTTAGGGTTAGGGGACAGGGACGGTTTAGGGTCCAGGTGAGGGTACGACAACGGTTTAGGGTGAGCGTACGTGTGAGGGCACGGTTAGTGTTTGCGTACGGGTTAGGATTAACTGCCTGGTGACGGTAAGGCTTCGGGGAAGGGTTAGGGTTAGGGTTTGGGCTAGGGTTAGGGTTAGGGGACGGGGACGGTTTAGGGTCCAGGTGAGGGTACGACAGTGGTTTAGGGTGAGCGTACGTGTGAGGGCACGGGTTAGTGTTAGCGTACGGGTTAGGATTAGGGGACGTGTGAGGGTAAGGCTTCGGGGAAGGGTTACGGTTAGGGTTCGGGCTAGGGTTAGGGTTAGGGGACGGGGATGGTTTAGGGTCCAGGGGAGGATACGACAACGGTTTAGGGTGAGCGTACGTGTGAGGGCACGCGTTAGTGTTAGCATACGGTTTAGGATTAGGGGACGGGTGAGGGTAAGGCTTCGGGGAAGGGTTAGGGTTAGGGTTCGGGCTAGGTTTAGGGTTAGAGGACGGGGATGGTTTAGGGTCCAGGTGAGGGTACGACAACGGTTTAGGGTGGGCGTACGTGTGAGGGCACGGGTTAGTGTTAGCGTACGGGTTAGGATTAGGGAACGGGTGAGGGTAAAGCTTCGGGGAAGGGTTAGGGTTAGGGTTCGGGCTAGGGTTAGGGTTAGGGGACAGGGGCGGTTTAGGGTCCAGGTGAGGGTACGACAACGGTTTAGAGTGAGCGTACGTGTGAGGGCACGGGTTAGTGTTAGCGTAGAGGTTAGGATTAGGGTACGGGTGAGGGTAAGGCTTCAGGGAAGTGTTAGGGTTAGGGTTTTGGCTAGGGATAGGGTTAGGGAACGGAGACGGTTTAGGGTCTAGGTGAGGGTACGAGAACGTTTTAGGGTGAGCGTACGTTTGAGGGCACGGGTTAGTGTTAGCGTACCGGTTAGTATTAGGGGACGGATGAGGGTAAGGCTTCGGGTAAGGGTTAGGTTTAGGGTTCGGGCTAGGTTTAGGGTTAGGGGACGGGGACGGTTTAGGGTCCAGGTGAGGGTACGACAACGGTTTAGGGTGAGCGTTCGTGTGAGGGCACGGGTTAGTGTTAGCGTACGGGTTAGCATTAGGGGTCGGGTGAAGGTAAGGCTTCGGGGAAGTGTTAGGGTTAGGGTTCGGGCTAGGGTTACGGTTAGGGGACGGGGACGGTTTAGGGTCCAGGTGAGGGTACAACAACGGTTTAGGGTGAGCGTACGTGTGAGGGCACGGGTTAGTGTTAGCGTACGGGTTAGGATTAGGGGACGGGTGAGAGTAAGGCTTCGGGGAAGTGTTAGGGTTAGGGTTTGGGCTAGGGTTAGGGTTAGGGGACGGGGACGGTTTAGGGTCCACGTGAGGGTACGAGAACGGTTTAGGGTGAGCGTACGTGTGAGGGCACGGGTTAGTGTTAGCGTATGGGTTAGGATTAGGGGACGTGTCAGGGTAATGCTTCTGGGAAGGGTTAGGGTTAGGGTTTGGGCTAGGGTTATGGTTAGGGGCGGGGACGGTTTAGGGTCCAGGTGAGGGTACGACAACGGTTTAGGGTGAGCGTACGTGTGAGGGCACGGGTTAGTGTTAGCGTACGGGTTAGGATTAGGGGACGGGTGAGGGTGAGGCTTCGGGGAAGGGTTAGGTTTAGGGTTCGGGCTAGGGTTAGGGTTAGGGGACGGGGACGGTTTAGGGTCCAGGTGAGGGTACGACAACGGTTTAGGGTGAGCGTACGTGTGAGGGCACGGTTAGTGTTTGCGTACGGGTTAGGATTAACTGCCGGGTGAGGGTAAGGCTTCGGGGAAGGGTTAGGGTTAGGGTTTGGGCTAGGGTTAGGGTTAGGGGACGGGGACGGTTTAGGGTCCAGGTGAGGGTACGACAACGGTTTAGGGTGAGCATACGTTTGAGGGCACGGGTTAGTGTTAGCGTACGGGTTAGGATTAGGGGACGGGTGAGGGTAAGGCTTCGGGGAAGGGTTACGGTTAGGGTTCGGGCTAGGGTTAGGGTTAGGGGACGGGGGCGGTTTAGGGTCCAGGTGAGGGTACGACAACGGTTTAGGGTGAGCGTACGTGTGAGGGCATGGGTTAGTGTTAGCGTACCGGTTAGTATTAGGGGACGGGTGAGGGTAAGGCTTCGGGGAAGGGTTAGGGTTAGGGTTTGGGCTAGGGTTAGGGTTAGGGGACGAGGACGGTTTAGGGTCCAGGTGAGGGTACGACAACGATTTAGGGTGAGCGTACGTGTGAGGGCACGGGTTAGTGTTAGCGTACGGGTTAGGATTAGGGGACGGGTGAGGGTAAGGCTTCGGGGAACGGTTAGGGTTAGCGTTCGGGCTATGGTTAGGGTTAGGGGACAGGGACGGTTTAGGGTCCAGGTGAGGGTACGACAACGGTTTAGGGTGAGCGTACGTGTGAGGGCACGGGTTAGTGTTAGCGTACGGGTTAGAATTAGGGGGCGGCTGAGGGTAAGGCTTCGGGAAAGGCTTAGGGTTAGGATTTGGGCTAGGGTTAGGGTTAGGGTTAGGGGACGGGGACGGTTTAGGGTCCAGGTGAGGGTACGAGAACGGTTTAGGGGGAGCGTACGTGTGAGGGCACTGGTTAGTGTTAGCGTACAGGTTAGGAATAGGTGACGGGTGAGGGTAAGGTTTCGGAGAAGGGTTAGGGTTAGGGTTCGGGCTAGGGTTAGGGTTAGGGGACAGGGGCGGTTTAGGGTCCAGGTGAGGGTACGACAACGGTTTAGGGTTAGCGTACATGTGAGGGCACGGGTTAGTGTTAGCGTACGGGTTAGGATTAGGGGACTGGTGAGGGTAAGGCTTCGGGGAAGTGTTAGGGTTAGGGTTTGGGCTAGGGTTAGGGTTAGGGGACGGGGACGGTTTAGGGTCCACGTGAGGGTACGACAACGGTTTAGGGTGAGCGTACGTGTGAGGGCACGGGTTAGTGTTAACGTACGGGTTAGGATTAGGGGAAGATGAGGGTAAGGCTTCGGGGAAGGGTTAGGGTTAGGGTTCGGGCTAGGGTTACGGTTAGGAGACGGGGACGGTTTAGGGTCCAGGTGAGGGTACGACAACGGTTTAGGGTGAGCGTACGTGTGAGGGCACGGGTTAGTGTTAGCGTATGGGTTAGGATTAGGGGACGGGTGAGGGTAAGGCTTCGGGGAAGTGTTAGGGTTAGGGTTCAGGCTAGGGTTAGGGTTACGGGACGGGGATGGTTTAGGGTCCAGGTGAGGATACGACAATGGTTTAGGGTGAGCGTACGTGTGAGGGCACGGGTTAGTGTTAGCATACGGGTTAGGATTAGGGGACGGGTGAGGGTAAGGCTTCGGGGAAGGGTTAGGGTTAGGTTTCGGGCTAGGGTTACGGTTCGGGGACGGGGACGGTTTAGGGTCCAGGTGAGGGTACGACAATGGTTTAGGGTGAGCGTACGTGTGAGGGCACAGGTTAGTGTTATCGTACGGGTCAGGATTAGGGGACGGGTGAGGGTAAGGCTTCGGCGAAGGGTTAGGGTTAGGGTTCGGGCTAGGGTTAGGGTTAGGGGACGGGGACGGTTTAGGGTCCAGGTGAGGGTACGACAACGGTTTAGGGTGAGCGTACGTGTGAGGGCACGGGTTAGTGTTAGCGTACGGGTCAGGATTAGGGGACGGGTGAGGGTAAGGCTTCGGGGAAGGGTTAGGGTTAGGGTTCGGGCTAGGGTTACGGTTAGGGGATGGGGACGGTTTAGGGTCAGGTGAGGGTACGACAACGGTTTAGGGTGAGCGTACGTGTCAGGGCACGGGTTAGTGTTAGCGAACGGGTTAGGATTAGGGGACGGGTGAGGGTAAGGCTTCGAGGAAGGGTTAGGGTTAGGGTTCGGGCTAGGGTTAGGGTTAGGGGACGGGGACGGTTTAGGGTCCAGGTGAGGGTACGACAACGGTTTAGGGTGAGCGTACGATTGAGGGCACGGGTTAGTGTTAGCGTACGGGTCAGGATTAGGGGACGGGTGAGGGTAAGGCTTCGGTGAAGGGTTAGGATTAGGGTTCGGGCTAGGGTTAGGGTTAGGGGATGGGGACCGTTTTGGGTCCAGGTGAGGGTACGACAACGGTTTAGGGTGAGCGTACGTGTGAGGGCACGGGTTAGTGTTAGCGTACGGGTTAGGATTAGGGGACGGGTGAGGGTAAGGCTTCGGGGAAGGGTTAGGGTTAGGGTTTCGGCTAGGGTTAGGGTTAGGGAACGGGGACGGTTTAGGGTCCACGTGAGGGTATGAGAACGGTTTAGGGTTAGCGTACGTGTGAGGGCACGGGTTAGTGTTAGCGTATGGATTAGGATTAGGGCACGTGTCAGGGTAATGCTTCGGGGAAGGGTTAGGGTTAGGGTTCGGGCTAGGTTTAGGGTTAGAGGACGGGGATGGTTTAGGGTCCAGGTGAGGGTACGACAACGGTTTAGGGTGGGCGTACGTGTGAGGGCACGGGTTAGTGTTAGCGTACGGGTTAGGATTAGGGAACGGGTGAGGGTAAAGCTTCGGGGAAGGGTTAGGGTTAGGGTTCGGGCTAGGGTTAGGGTTAGGGGACAGGGGCGGTTTAGGGTCCAGGTGAGGGTACGACAACGGTTTAGAGTGAGCGTACGTGTGAGGGCACGGGTTAGTGTTAGCGTAGAGGTTAGGATTAGGGTACGGGTGAGGGTAAGGCTTCAGGGAAGTGTTAGGGTTAGGGTTTTGGCTAGGGATAGGGTTAGGGAACGGAGACGGTTTAGGGTCTAGGTGAGGGTACGAGAACGTTTTAGGGTGAGCGTACGTTTGAGGGCACGGGTTAGTGTTAGCGTACCGGTTAGTATTAGGGGACGGATGAGGGTAAGGCTTCGGGTAAGGGTTAGGTTTAGGGTTCGGGCTAGGTTTAGGGTTAGGGGACGGGGACGGTTTAGGGTCCAGGTGAGGGTACTACAACGGTTTAGGGTGAGCGTTCGTGTGAGGGCACGGGTTAGTGTTAGCGTACGGGTTAGCATTAGGGGTCGGGTGAAGGTAAGGCTTCGGGGAAGTGTTAGGGTTAGGGTTCGGGCTAGGGTTACGGTTAGGGGACGGGGACGGTTTAGGGTCCAGGTGAGGGTACAACAACGGTTTAGGGTGAGCGTACGTGTGAGGGCACGGGTTAGTGTTAGCGTACGGGTTAGGATTAGGGGACGGGTGAGAGTAAGGCTTCGGGGAAGTGTTAGGGTTAGGGTTTGGGCTAGGGTTAGGGTTAGGGGACGGGGACGGTTTAGGGTCCACGTGAGGGTACGAGAACGGTTTAGGGTGAGCGTACGTGTGAGGGCACGGGTTAGTGTTAGCGTATGGGTTAGGATTAGGGGACGTGTCAGGGTAATGCTTCTGGGAAGGGTTAGGGTTAGGGTTTGGGTTAGGGTTATGGTTAGGGGCGGGGACGGTTTAGGGTCCAGGTGAGGGTACGACAACGGTTTAGGGTGAGCGTACGTGTGAGGGCACGGGTTAGTGTTAGCGTACGGGTTAGGATTAGGGGACGGGTGAGGGTGAGGCTTCGGGGAAGGGTTAGGTTTAGGGTTCGGGCTAGGGTTAGGGTTAGGGGACGGGGACGGTTTAGGGTCCAGGTGAGGGTACGACAACGGTTTAGGGTGAGCGTACGTGTGAGGGCACGGTTAGTGTTTGCGTACGGGTTAGGATTAACTGCCGGGTGAGGGTAAGGCTTCGGGGAAGGGTTAGGGTTAGGGTTTGGGCTAGGGTTAGGGTTAGGGGACGGGGACGGTTTAGGGTCCAGGTGAGGGTACGACAACGGTTTAGGGTGAGCATACGTTTGAGGGCACGGGTTAGTGTTAGCGTACGGGTTAGGATTAGGGGACGGGTGAGGGTAAGGCTTCGGGGAAGGGTTACGGTTAGGGTTCGGGCTAGGGTTAGGGTTAGGGGACGGGGATGGTTTAGGGTCCAGGTGAGGATACGACAACGGTTTAGGGTGAGCGTACGTGTGAGGGCACGGGTTAGTGTTAGCGTACGGGTTAGGATTAGGGGACGGGTGAGGGTAAGGCTTCGGGGAAGGGTTAGCGTTAGGGTTTGAGCTAGGGTTAGGGTTAGGGGACGGAGACGGTTTAGGGTCCAGGTGAGTGTACGACAACGGTTTAGGGTGAGCGTACGTGTGAGGGCACGGGTTAGTGTTAGCGTACGGGTTAGGATTAGCGGACGGGTGAGGGTAAGGCTTCGGGGAAGGTTAGGGTTAGCGTTTGGGCTAGGGTAAGGGTTAGGGGACGGGGACGGTTTAGGGTCCAGGTGAGGGTACGACAACGGTTTAGGGTGAGCGTACGTGTGAGGGCACGGGTTAGTGTTAGCGTACGGGTTAGGATTAGAGGACGGGTGAGGGTAAGGCTTCGGGGAAGGGTTAGGTTTACGGTTCGGGCTAGGGTTAGGGTTAGGGGACGGGGACGGTTTAGGGTCCAGGTGAGGGTACGACAACGGTTTAGGGTGAGCGTACGTGTGAGGGCATGGGTTAGTGTTAGCGTACCGGTTAGTATTAGGGGACGGGTGAGGGTAAGGCTTCGGGGAAGGGTTAGGGTTAGGGTTTGGGCTAGGGTTAGGGTTAGGGGACGGGGACGGTTTAGGGTCCAGGTGAGGGTACGACAACGATTTAGGGTGAGCGTACGTGTGAGGGCACGGGTTAGTGTTAGCGTACGGGTTAGGATTAGGCGACGGGTGAGGGTAAGGCTTCGGGGAACGGTTAGGGTTAGCGTTCGGGCTAGGGTTAGGGTTAGGGGACAGGGACGGTTTAGGGTCCAGGTGAGGGTACGACAACGGTTTAGGGTGAGCGTACGTGTGAGGGCACGGGTTAGTGTTAGCGTACCTGTTAGGATTAGGGGGCGGGTGAGGGTAAGGCTTCGGGAAAGGCTTAGGGTTAGGATTTGGGCTAGGGTTAGGGTTAGGGTTAGGGGACGGGGACGGTTTAGGGTCCAGGTGAGGGTACGAGAACGGTTTCGTGTGAGCGTACGTGTGAGGGCACGGGTTAGTGTTAGCGTACGGGTTAGGAATAGGTGACGGGTGAGGGTAAGGCTTCGAGGAAGTGTTAGGGTTAGGGTTTTGGCTAGGGATAGGGTTAGGGTACGGGGGCGGTTTAGGGTCTAGGTGAGGGTACGAGAACGGTTTAGGGTGAGCGTACGTTTGAGGGCACGGGTTAATCTTAGCGTACGGGTTAGGATTAGGGGACGGGTGAGGGTAAGGCTTCGGGGAAGGGTTAGGGCTAGTATTTGGGCTAGGGTTAGGGTTAGGGGACGGGGACGGTTTAGGGTCCATGTGAGGGTACGACAACGGTTTAGTGAGAGCTTACGTGTGAGGGCATGGATTAGTTTTAGCGTACGGGTTAGGATTAAGGGCCGGGTGAGAGTAAGGCTTCGGGGAAGGGTTCGGGTTAGGGTTCGGGCTAGGGTTAGGTTTAGGGTACGGGGACGGATTAGGGTCCAGGTGAGGGTACGACAACGGTTTAGGGTGAGCGTATGTGTGAGGGCACGGGTTAGTGTTAGCATATGGGTTAGGATTAGGGGACGGGTGAGGGTAAGGCTTCGGGGAAGGGTTAGGGTTAGGGTTTGGGCTAGGGTTAGGGTTAGGGGATGAGGACGGTTTAGGTTCCAGGTGAGGTTACGACAACGGTTTAGGGTGAGCGTACGTGTGAGGGCACGGGTTAGTGTTAGCGTACGGGTTAGGTTTAGGGGACGGGTGAGGGTAAGGCTTCGGGGAAGGGTTAGGGTTAGGGTTCGGGCTAGGGTTACGGTTAGGGGACGGGGATGGTTTAGGGTCAGGTGAGGGTACGACAACGGTTTAGGGTGAGCGTACGTGTCAGGGCACGGGTTAGTGTTAGCGAACGGGTTAGGATTAGGGGACGGGTGAGGGTAAGGCTTCGGGGAAGGTTAGGGTTAGCGTTTGGCCTAGGGTAAGGGTTAGGGGACGGGGACGGTTTAGGGTCCACGTGAGGGTACGAGAACGGTTTAGGTTGAGCGTATGTGTGAGGGCATGGGTTAGTGTTAGCGTATCGGTTAGTATTAGGGGTCGGGTCAGGGTAATGCTTCGAGGAAGGGTTAGGGTTAGGGATCGGTCTAAGTTTAGGGTTAAGGGACGGAGACGTTTTAGGGTCCAGGTGAGGGTACAACAACGGTTTAGGGTGAGCGTACGTGTGAGGGCATGGGTTAGTGTTAGCGTACGGGTTAGGATTAGGGGACGGGTGAGGGTAAGGCTTCGGGGAAGGGTTAGGGTTAGGGTTTGGGCTAGGGTTAGGGTTAGGGGACGGGGACAGTTTAGGGTCCAGGTGAGGGTATGAGAACGTTTTAGGGTCAGCGTATGTGTGAGGGCATGGGTTAGTGTTAGCGTATGGGTTAGGATTAGGGGACGGGTCAGGGTAATGCTTCGGGGAAGGGTTAGGGTTAGGGTTCGGGCTAGGGTTAGGGTTAGGTGACGGGGACGGTTTAGGGTCCAGGTGAGGGTACGACAACGGTTTAGGGTGAGCGTACGTGTGAGGGCACGGGTTAGTGTTAGCATACGGGTTAGGATTAGGGGACGGGTGAGGGTAAGGCTTCGGGGAAGGGTTAGGTTTAGGGTTCGGGCTAGGGTTAGGGTTAGGGGACGGGGACGGTTTAGGGTCCAGGTGAGGTTACGACAACGGTTTAGGATGAGCGTACGTGTGAGGGCACGGGTTAGTGTTAGCCTACGGGTTAGAATTAAGTGGACAGGTGAGGGTAAGGCTTCGGGGAAGGGTTAGGGTTAGGGTTCGGGCTAGGGTTAGGGTTAGGGGACAGGGCCGGTTTAGGGTCCAGGTGAGGGTACGACAACGGTTTAGGGTGAGCGTACGTGTGAGGGCACGGGTTAGTGTTAGCGTACGGGTTAGGATTAGGGGACGGGTGAGGGTAAGGCTTCGAGGAAGTGTTAGGGTTAGCGTTCGGGCTAGGGTTAGGGTTAGGGGACGGGGACCATTTAGGGTCAGGTGAGGGTACGACAACGGTTTAGGGTGAGCGTACGTGTGAAGGCACGGGTTAGTGTTAGCGTACGGGTTAGGATTAGGGGACGGGTGAGGGTAAGGCTTCGGGGAAGTGTTAGGTTTAGGGTTTTGGCTAGGGATAGCATTAGTGGACGGGGACGGTTTAGGGTCCAGGTGAGGGTACGAGAACGGTTTAGGGTGAGCGTACGTTTGAGGGCAAGGGTTAGTGTTAGCGTACGGGTTAGGATTAGGGGACGGGTGAGGGTAAGGCTCCGGGGAAGGGTTAGGGCTAGGGTTCGGGCAACGGTTAGGGTTAGGGTCGGAGACGGTTTAGGGTCCAGGTGAGGGTACGACAACGGTTTAGTGTGAGCGTACGTGTTAGGGCACAGATTAGTGTTAGCGTACGGGTTAGGATTAAGGGCCGGGTGAGGGTAAGGCTTCGGGGAAGGGTTAGAGTTAGGGTTTGGGCTAGGGTTAGGGTTAGGGGATGAGGAAGGTTTAGGTTCCAGGTGAGGTTACGACAACGGTTTAGGGTGAGCGTACATGTGAGGGCACGGGTTAGTGTTAGCGTACGGGTTAGGTTTAGGGGACGGGTGAGGGTAAGGCTTCGAGGAAGGGTTAGGGTTAGGGTTCGGGCTAGGGTTAGGGTTAGGGTATGGGGACGGTTTAGGGTCTAGGTGAGGGTACGAGAACGGTTTAGGGTGAGCGTACGTGTGAGGGCACTGGTTAGTGTTAGCATACGGGTTAGGATTAGGGGACGGGTGAGGGTAAAGCTTCGGGGAAGGGTTAGGGTTAGGGTTTGGGCTAGGGTTAGGGTTAGGGGACGGGGACAGTTTAGGGTCCAGGTGAGGGTATGAGAACGACTTAGGGTCAGCGTATGTGTGAGGGCATGGGTTAGTGTTAGCGTATGGGTTAGGATTAGTGGACGGGTCAGGGTAATGCTTCGGGGAAGGGTTAGGGTTAGGGTTCGGGCTAGGGTTACGGTTAGGTGACGGGGACGGTTTAGGGTCCAGGTGAGGGTACGACAACGGTTTACGATGAGCGTACGTGTGAGGGCACGGGTTAGTGTTAGCCTACGGGTTAGAATTAAGTGGACAGGTGAGGGTAAGGCTTCGGGGAAGGGTTAGGGTTAGGGTTCGGGCTAGGGTTAGGGTTAGGGGACAGGGCCGGTTTAGGGTCCAGGTGAGGGTACGACAACGGTTTAGGGTGAGCGTACGTGTGAGGGCACGGGTTAGTGTTAGCGTACGGGTTAGGCTTAGGGGACGTGTGAGGGTAAGGCTTCGAGGAAGTGTTAGGGTTAGCGTTCGGGCTAGGGTTAGGGATAGGGGACGGGGACCATTTAGGGTCCAGGTGAGGGTACGACAACGGTTTACGGTGAGCGTACATGTGAGGGCACGGGTTAGTGTTAGCGTACGGGTTAGGATTAGTGGACGGGTGAGGGTAAGGCTTCGGGGAAGGGTTAGGGTTAGGGTTTGGGCTAGGGTTATGGTTAGGGGCGGGGACAGTTTAGGGTGCAGGTGAGGGTACGACAACGGTTTAGGGTGAGCGTACGTGTGAGGGCACGGGTTAGTGTTAGCATACGGGTTAGGATTAGGGGACGGGTGAGGGTGAGGCTTCGGGGAAGGGTTAGGGTTAGGGTTCGTGCTAGGGTTAGGGTTAGGGGACGGGGACGGATTAGGGTCCAGGTGAGGGTACGACAACGGTTTAGGGTGAGCGTACGTGTGAGGGCACGGTTAGTGTTTGCGTACGGGTTAGGATTAAGTGCCGGGTGAGGGTAAGGCTTCGGAGAAGGGTTAGGGTTAGGGTTTGGGCTAGGGTTAGGGTTAGGGGACGGGGACGGTTTAGGGTCCACTTGAGGGTACGAGAACGGTTTAGGTTGAGCGTATGTGTGAGGGCATGGGTTAGTGTTAGCGTATCGGTTAGTATTAGGGGTCGGGTCAGGGTAATGCTTCGAGGAAAGGTTAGGGTTAGGGATCGGGCTAAGGTTAGGGTTAAGGGACGGGGACGTTTTAGGGTCCAGGTGAGGGTACAACAACGGTTTAGGGTGAGCGTACGTGTGAGGGCACGAGTTAGTGTTAGCGTACGGGTTAGGATTAGATGACGGGTGAGGGTAAGGCTTCGGGGAAGGGTTAGGTTTACGGTTCGGGCTAGGGTTAGGGTTAGGGGACGGGGACGGTTTAGTGTCCAGGTGAGGGTACGACAACGGTTTAGGGTGAGTGTACGTGTGAGGGCACGGGTTAGTGTTAGCGTACGGGTTAGGATTAGGGGACGGGTGAGGGTAAGGCTTCGGGGAAGTGTTAGGGTTAGGGTTTTGCCTAGGGATAGGGTTAGGGTACAGGACGGTTTAGGGTCTAGGTGAGGGTACGAGAACGGTTTAGGGTGAGCGTACGTTTGAGGGCACGGGTTAGTGTTAGCGTACCGGTTAGGATTAGGGGACGGGTGAGGGTAAGGCTTCGGGGAAGGGTTAGGGCTAGGGTTCGGGCTAGGGTTAGGGTTAGGGTACGGGGACGGATTAGGGTCCAGGTGAGGGTACGAGAACGGTTTAGGGTGAGCGTACGTGTGAGGGCACGGGTTAGTGTTAGCGTATGGATTAGGATTAGGGGACGGATCAGGGTAATGCTTCGGGGAAGTGTTAGGGTTAGGGTTCGGGCTAGGGTTAGGGTTAGGGGACGGGGACGGTTTAGGGTCCAGGTGAGGGTACGACAATGATTTAGGGTGAGCGTACGTGTGAGGGCACGGGTTAGTGTTAGCGTACGGGTTAGGATTAGGGGACGGGTGAGGGTAAGGCTTCGGGGAAGGGTTAGTGTTAGGGTTCGGGCTAGGGTTAGGGTTAGGGGACAGGGGCGGTTTAAGGTCCAGGTGAGGGTACGACAACGGTTTAGGGTGAGCGTACGTGTGAGGGCACGGGTTAGTGTTAGCGTACCGGTTAGTATTAGGTGACGGGTGAGGGTAAGGCTTCGGGGAAGGGTTAGCGTTAGGGTTTGAGCTAGGGTTAGGGTTAGGGGACGGAGACGGTTTAGGGTCCAGGTGAGGGTACGACAACGGTTTAGGGTGAGCGTACGTGTGAGGGCACGGGTTAGTGTTAGCGTACGGGTTAGGATTAGCGGACGGGTGAGGGTAAGGCTTCGGGGAAGGTTAGGGTTAGCGTTTTGGCTAGGGTAAGGGTTAGGGGACGGGGACGGTTTAGGGTCCAGGTGAGGGTACGACAACGGTTTAGGGTGAGCGTACGTGTGAGGGCACGGGTTAGTGTTAGCGTACGGGTTAGGATTAGAGGACGGGTTAGGGCAAGGCTTCGGGGAAGAGTTAGGTTTACGGTTCGGGCTAGGGTTAGGGTTAGGGGACGGGGACGGTTTAGGGTCCAGGTCAGGGTACGACAACGGTTTAGGGTGAGCGTACGTGTGAGGGCACGGGTTACTGTTAGCGTACGGGGTAGGATTAGGGGACGGGTGAGGGTAAGGCTTCGGGGAACGGTTAGGGTTAGCGTTCGGGCTAGGGTTAGGGTTAGGGGACAGGGACGGTTTAGGGTCCAGGTGAGGGTACGACAACGGTTTAGGGTGAGCGTACGTGTGAGGGCACGGGTTAGTGTTAGCGTACCTGTTAGGATTAGGGGGCGGGTGAGGGTAAGGCTTCGGGAAAGGCTTAGGGTTAGGATTTGGGCTAGGGTTAGGGTTAGGGGACGGGGACGGGGACGGTTTAGGGTCCAGGTGAGGGTACGAGAACGGTTTAGTGTGAGCGTACGTGTGAGGGCACGGGTTAGTGTTAGCGTACAGGTTAGGAATAGGTGACGGGTGAGGGTAAGGCTTCGGGGAAGTGTTAGGGTTAGGGTTTTGGCTAGGGATAGGGTTAGGGTACGGGGGCGGTTTAGGGTCTAGGTGAGGGTACGAGAACGGTTTAGGGTGAGCGTACGTTTGAGGGCACGGGTTAATGTTAGCGTACGGGTTAGGATTAGGGGACGGGTGAGGGTAAGGCTTCGGGGAAGGGTTAGGGCTAGTATTTGGGCTAGGGTTAGGGTTAGGGGACGGGGACGGTTTAGGGTCCATGTGAGGGTACGACAACGGTTTAGTGAGAGCTTACGTGTGAGGGCATGGATTAGTTTTAGCGTACGGGTTAGGATTAAGGGCCAGGTGAGGGTAAGGCTTCGGGGAAGGGTTCGGGTTAGGGTTCGGGCTAGGGTTAGGTTTAGGGTACGGGGACGGATTAGGGTCCAGGTGAGGGTACGACAACGGTTTAGGGTGAGCGTATGTGTGAGGGCACGGGTTAGTGTTAGTATATGGGTTAGGATTAGGGGACGGGTGAGGGTAAGGCTTCGGGGAAGTGTTAGGGTTAGGGTTTGGGCTAGGGTTAGGGTTAGGGGACGGGGACGGTTTAGGGTCCAGGTGAGGGTACGAGAACGGTTTAGGGTGAGCGTACATGTGAGGGTATGGGTTAGTGATAGCGTATGGGTTAGAATTAGGGGACGGGTGAGGGTAAGGCTTCGGGGAAGGGTTAGGGTTAGGGTTCGGGCTAGGGTTAGGGTTAGGGGATGGGGACGGTTTAGGGTCCAGGTGAGGGTACGACAAAGGTTTAGGGTGAGCGTACGTGTGACGGCAAGGGTTAGTGTTAGCGTACCGGTTAGTATTAGGGGACGGGTGAGGGTAAGGCTTCGGGGAAGGGTTAGGGTTAGGGTTTGGGCTAGGGTTAGAGTTAGGGGACAGGGACGGTTTAGGGTCCAGCTGAGGGTACGACAACGGTTTAGGGTGAGCGTACGTGTGAGGGCACGGGTTAGTGTTAGCGTACGGGTTAGGATTAGGGGACGGGTGAGGGTAAGGCTTCGGGGAGGTTAGGGTTAGCGTTTGGGCTAGGGTAAGGGTTAGGGGACGGGGACGGTTTAGGGTCCAGGTGAGGGTACGAGAACGGTTTAGGGTGAGCGTACGTGTGAGGGCACGGGTTAGTGTTAGCGTATGGGTTAGGATTAGGGGACGGGTCAGGGTAATGCTTCGGGGAAGGGTTAGGGTTAGGGATCGGGCTAGGGTTAGGGTTAGGGGACGGGGACGGTTTAGGGTCCAGGTGAGGGTACGACAACGGTTTAGGGTGAGCGTACGTGTGAGGGCACGGGTTAGTGTTAGCGTACGGGTTAGGATTAGAGGACGGGTGAGGGTAAGGCTTCGGGGAAGCGTTAGGTTTACGGTTCGGGCTAGGGTTAGGGTTAGGGGAGTGGTGAGGGTAAGGCTTCGGGGAAGGGTTAGGGTTAGGGTTTGGGCTAGGGTTAGCGTTAGGGGACGGGGACGTTTTAGGGTCCAGGTGAGGGTACGACAACGGGTTAGGGTGCGCGTACGTGTGAGGGCACGGGTTAGTGTTAGCGTACGGGTTAGGATAAGGGGACGGGTGAGGGTAAGGCTTCGGGGAAGGGTTAGCGTTAGGGTTCGGGCTAGGATTAGGGTTAGGGGACGCGGGCGGATTAGGGTCCAGGTGAGGGTACGATAACGGTTTAGGGTGAGCGTACGTGTGAGGGTACGAGTTAGTGTTAGCGTACCCGTTAGGTTTAGGGGACGGGTGAGGGTAAGGCTTCGGGGAAGGGTTTGGGCTAGGGTTCGGGCTAGGGTTAGGGTTAGGGGACGGGGACGGTTTAGGGTTCAGGTGAGGGTATGGCAATGGTTTAGGGTGAGCGTACGTGTGAGGGCACGGGTTAGTGTTAGTGTACGGGTTAGGATAGGGGATGGGTGAGGGTAAGGCTTCGGGGAAGGGTTAGGTTTAGGGTTCGGGCTAGAGTTAGGGTTAGGGGACGGGGACGGTTTAGGTTCCAGGTGAGGGTACGACAACTGTTTAGGGTGAGCGTACGTGTGAGGGCACGGGTTAGTGTTAGAATACGGGTTAGGATTAGGGGACGGGTGAGGGTAAGGCTTCGGGGAAGTGTTAGGGTTAGGGTTAGGGCTAGGATAAGGGTTAGGGGACGGGGGCGGTTTAGGGTCCAGGTGAGGGTACGACAACGGATTAGGGTGAGCGTACGTGTGAGGGCACGGGTTAGTGTTAGCGTACGGGTTAGGATTAGTGGTCGGGTGAGGGTAAGGCTTCGGGGAAGGGTAGGGTTAAGGTCCGGGCTAGAGTTAGGGTTAGGGGACGGGGACGGTTTAGGGTCCAGGTGAGGGTACGACAACGGTTTAGGGTGAGCGTACGTGTGAGGGCACGGGTTAGTGTTAGCGTACGGGTTAGGATTAGGGTACGGGTGAGTGTAAGGCTTCGGGGAAGTGTTAGGTTTAGAGTTTTGGCTAGGGATAGGATTAGTGGACGGGGACGGTTTAGGGTCCAGGTGAGGGTACGAGAACGGTTTAGGGTGAGCGTACGTTTGAGGGCAAGGGTTAGTGTTAGCGTACGGGTTAGGATTAGGGGACGGGTGAGGGTAAGGCTCCGGGGAAGGGTTAGGGCTAGGGTTCGGGCTAGGGTTAGGGTTAGGGTCGGAGACGGTTTAGGGTCCAGGTGAGGGTACGACAACGGTTTAGTGTGAGCGTACGTGTTAGGGCACAGATTAGTGTTAGCGTACGGGTTAGGATTAAGGGCCGGGTGAGGGTAAGGCTTCGGGGAAGGGTTAGAGTTAGGGTTTAGGCTAGGGTTAGGGTTAGGGGATGAGGACGGTTTAGGTTCCAGGTGAGGTTACGACAACGGTTTAGGGTGAGCGTACGTGTGAGGGCACGGGTTAGTGTTAGCGTACGGGTTAGTTTTAGGGGACGGGTGAGGGTAAGGCTTCGGGGAAGGGTTAGGGTTAGGGTTCGGGCTAGGGTTAGGGTTAGGGTATGGGGACGGTTTAGAGTCTAGGTGAGGGTACGAGAACGGTTTAGGGTGAGCGTACGTGTGAGGGCACTGGTTAGTATTAGCATACGGGTTAGGATTAGGGGACGGGTGAGGGTAAGGCTTCGGGGAAGGGTTAGGGTTAGGGTTTGGGCTAGGGTTAGGGTTAGGGGACGGGGACAGTTTAGGGTCCAGGTGAGGGTATGAGAACGTTTTAGGGTCAGCGTATGTGTGAGGGCATGGGTTAGTGTTAGCGTATGGGTTAGGATTAGGGGACGGGTCAGGGTAATGCTTCGGGGAAGGGTTAGGGTTAGGGTTCGGGCTAGGGTTAGGGTTAGGTGACGGGGACGGTTTAGGGTCCAGGTGAGGGTACGACAACGGTTTAGTGTGAACGTACGTGTGAGGGCACGGGTTAGTGTTAGCATACGGGTTAAGATTATGGGACGGGTGAGGGTAAGGCTTCGGGGAAGGGGTAGGTTTAGGGTTCGGGCTAGGGTTAGGGTTAGGGGACGGGGACGGTTTAGGGTCCAGGTGAGGGTACGACAACGGTTTAGGATGAGCGTACGTGTGAGGGCACGGGTTAGTGTTAGCCTACGGGTTAGAATTAAGTGGACAGGTGAGGGTAAGGCTTCGGGGAAGGGTTAGGGTTAGGGTTCGGGCTAGGGTTAGGGTTAGGGGACAGGGCCGGTTTAGGGTCCAGGTGAGGGTACGACAACGGTTTAGGGTGAGCGTACGTGTGAGGGCACGGGTTAGTGTTAGCGTACGGGTTAGGATTAGGGGACGGGTGAGGGTAAGGCTTCGAGGAAGTGTTAGGGTTAGGGTTCGGGCTAGGGTTAGGGTTAGGGGACGGGGATGGTTTAGGGTCCAGGTGAGGATACGACAACGGTTTAGGGTGAGCGTACGTGTGAGGGCACGGGTTAGTGTTAGCGTACGGGTTAGGATTAGAGGACGGGTGAGGGTAAGGCTTCCGGGAAGGGTTAGGGTTAGGGTTAGGGCTAGGGTTACGATTAGGGGACGGGGACGATTTAGGGTCCAGGTGAGTGCACGACAACGGTTTAGGGTGAGCGTACGTGTGAGGGCACGGTTTAGTGTTAGCGTACGGGTTAAGATTAGGGGACGGGTGAGGGTAAGGCTTCGGGGAAGGGTTAGGGTTAGGGTTCGGGCTAGGGTTAGGGTTAGGGGACGGGGACGGTTCAGGGTCCAGGTGAGGGTACGACAACGTTTTAGGGTGAGCGTACGTGTGAGTACACGGGTTAGTGTTTGCGTACGGGTTAGGATTAAGGGCCGGGTGAGGGTAAGGCTTCGGGGAAGGGTTAGGGTTTGGGTTTGCGCTAGGGTTAGGGTTAGGGGACGGGGACGGTTTAGAGTCCAGGTGACGGTACGACAACGGTTTAGGGTGAGCGTACGTGTGATGGCACGGGTTAGTGTTAGCGTACGGGTCAGGATTAGGGGACGGGTGAGGGTAAGGCTTCGGTGAAGTGTTAGGGTTAGGGTTCGGCCTAGGGTTAGGGTTAGGGGACGGGGACGGTTTAGGGTCCAGGTGAGGGTACGACAACGGTTTAGGGTGAGCGTACGTGTGAGGGCACAGGTTAGTGTTAGCGTACGGGTTAGGATTAGGGGACGGGTGAGGGTAAGGCTTCGGGGAAGGGTTAATTTAGGGTTCGGGCTAGGGTTACGGTTAGGGGACGGGGACGGTTTAGGGTCAGGTGAGGGTACGACAACGGTTTAGGGTGAGCGTACGTGTGAGGGCACGGGTTAGTGTTAGCGAACGGGTTAGGATTAGGGGACGGGTGAGGGTAAAGCTTCGGGGAAGTGTTAGGGTTAGGGTTCGGGCTACGCTTAGGGTTAGGGGACGGGGATGGTTTAGGGTCCAGGTGAGGATACGACAACGGTTTAGGGTGAGCGTACGTGTGAGGGCACGGGTTAGTGTTAGCATACGGGTTAGGATTAGGGGACGGGTGAGGGTAAGGCTTCGGGGAAGGGTTAGTTTTAGGGTTCGGGCTAGGGTTAGGGTTAGGGGACGGGGACGGTTCAGGGTCCAGGTGAGAGTACGACAACGGTTTAGGGTGAGCGTACGATTGAGGGCACGGGTTAGTGTTAGCGTACGGGTCAGGATTAGGAGACGGGTGAGGGTAAGGCTTCGGTGAAGGGTTAGGGTTAGGGTTCGGGCTAGGGTTAGGGTTAGGGAATGGGGACCGTTTAGGGTCCAGGTGAGGGTACGACAACGGTTTAGGGTGAGCGTACGTGTGAGGGCACGGGTTAGTGTTAGCGTACGGGTTAGGATTAGGGGACGGGTGAGGGTAAGGCTTCGGGGAAGGGTTAGGGTTAGGGTTTCGGCTAGGGTTAGGGTTAGGGAACGGGGACGGTTTAGGGTCCACGTGAGGGTATGAGAACGGTTTAGGGTTAGCGTACGTGTGAGGGCACGGGTTAGTGTTAGCGTATGGATTAGGATTAGGGCACGTGTCAGGGTAATGCTTCGGGGAAGGGTTAGGGTTAGGGTTCGGGCTAGGTTTAGGGTTAGAGGACGGGGACGGTTTAGGGTCCAGGTGAGGGTACGACAACGGTTTAGGGTGGGCGTACGTGTGAGGGCACAGGTTAGTGTTAGCGTACGGGTTAGGATTAGGGGACGGGTGAGGGTAAGGCTTCGGGGAAGTTTTAGGGTTAGCGTTTGGGCTAGGGTAAGGGTTAGGGGACGGGGACGGTTTAGGGTCCAGGTTTGGGTACGACAACAGTTTAGGGTGAGCGTACGTGTGAGGGCACGGGTTAGTGTTAGCGTACGGGTTAGGATTAGGGGACGGGTGAGGGTAAGGCTTCGGGGAACGGTTAGGTTTAGGGTTTGGGCTAGGGTTAGGGTTAGGGGACGGGTACAGTTTAGGGTCCACGTGAGGGTACGAGAACGGTTTAGGTTGAGCGTACGTGTGAGGGCACGGGTTAGTGTTAGCGTATCGGTTAGTATTAGGGGACGGGCCAGGGTAATGCTTAGGGGAAGGGTTAGGGTTAGGGATCGGGCTAGGGTTAGGATTAAGGGACGGGGACGGTTTAGGGTCCAGGTGAGAGTACGACAACGGTTTAGGGTGAGCGTACGTGTGAGGGCACGGGTTAGTGTTAGCATACGGGTTAGGATTAGAGGACGGGTGAGGGTAACGCTTAGGGGAAGAGTTAGGTTTACGGTTCGGGCTAGGGTTAGTGTTAGGGGACGGGGACGGTTTAGGGTCCAGGTGAGGGTACGAGAACGGTTTAGGGTGAGTGTACGTGTGAGGGCACGGGTTAGTGTTAGCGTACGGGTTAGGATTAGAGGACGGGTGAGGGTAAGGCTTCGGGGAAGTGTTACAGTTAGGGTTCGGGCTAGGGTTAGGGTTAGGGGACATGGGCGGTTTAGGGTCCAGGTGAGGGTACGACAACGGTTTAGGGTGAGCGTACGTGTGAGGGCACGGGTTAGTGTTAGCCTACCGGTTAGTATTAGGGGACGGGTGAGGGTAAGGCTTCGGGGAATGGTTAGGGTTAGGGTTTGGGCTAGGGTTAGGGTTAGGGGACGTGGACGGTTTAGGGTCCAGGTGAGGGTACGACAACGGTTTAGGGTGAGCGTACGTGTGAGGGCACGGGTTAGTGTTAGCGTATGGGTTAGGATTAGGGGACGGGTGAGGGTAAGGCTTCGGGGAACGGTCAGGGTTAGCGTTCGAGCTAGGGTTAGGGTTAGGGGACGGGGACGGTTTAGGGTCCAGGTGAGTGTACGACAACGGTTTAGGGTGAGCGTACGTGTGAGGGCACGGGTTAGTGTTAGCGTACGGGTTAGGATTAGGGGACGGGAGGGTAAGGCTTCGGGGAAGGGTTAGGGTTAGGGTTCGGGCTAGGGTTAGGGTTAGGGGACGGGGACGGTTTAAGGTCCAGGTGAGGGTACGAGAACGGTTTAGGGTGAGCGTCCGTGTGAGGGCACGGGTTAGTGTTAGCGTACTGGTTAGTATTAGGGGACGGATGAGGGTAAGGCTTCGGGGAAGGGTTAGGGTTAGGGTTTGGGCTAGGGTTAGGGTTAGGGGACGGGGACAGTTTAGGGTCCAGGTGAGGGTATGAGAACGTTTTAGGGTCAGCGTATGTGTGAGGGCACGGGTTAGTGTTAGCGTATGGGTTAGGATTAGGGGACGGGTCAGGGTAATGCTTCAGGGAAGGGTTAGGGTTAGGATTTGGGCTAGGGTTAGGGTTAGTTGACGGGGACGGTTTAGGGTCCAGGTGAGGGTACGACAACGGTTTAGGGTGAGCGTACGTGTGAGGGCACGGGTTAGTGTTAGCGCACGGGTTAGGATTAGGGGACGGGTGAGGGTAAGGATTCGGGGAAGGGTTAGGTTTAGGGTTCGGGCTAGGGTTAGGGTTAGGGGACGGGGACAGTTTAGGGTCCAGGTGAGGGTACGACAACGGTTTAGGATGAGCGTACGTGTGAGGGCACGGGTTAGTGTTAGCATACGGGTTAGAAATAAGTGGACAGGTGAGGGTAAGGCTTCGGGGAAGGGTTAGGGTTAGGGTTCGGGCTAGGGTTAGGGTTAGGGGACAGGGCCGGTTTAGGGTCCACGTGAGGGTACGAGAACGGTTTAGGCTGAGCGTACGTGTGAGGGCACGGGTTAGTGTTAGCGTATGGGTTAGGATTAGGGGACGTGTAATGGTAATGCTTCTGGGAAGGGTTAGGGTTAGGGTTTGGGCTAGGGTTAAGGTTAGGGGCGGGGACGGTTTAGGGTCCAGGTGAGGGTACGACAACGGTTTAGGGTGAGCGTACGTGTGAGGGCACGGATTAGTGTTAGCGTACGGGTTAGGATTAGGGGACGGGTGAGGGTGAGGCTTCGGGGAAGGGTTAGGTTTAGCGTTCGGGCTAGGGTTAGGGTTAGGGGACGGGGACGGTTTAGGGTCCAGGTGAGGGTACGACAACGGTTTAGGGTGAGCGTACGTGTGAGGGCACGGTTAGTGTTTGCGTACGGGTTAGGATTAACTGCCTGGTGAGGGTAAGGCTTCGGGGAAGGGTTAGGGTTAGGGTTTGGGCTAGGGTTAGGGTTAGGGGACGGGGACGGATTAGGGATCAGGTGAGGGTACGACAACGGTTTAGGGTGAGCGTACGTGTGAGGGCACGGGTTAGTGTTAGCGTACGGGTTAGGATTAGGGGACGGGTGAGGCTAAGGCTTCGGGGAAGTGTTAGGGTTAGGGTTTTGGCTAGGGTTAGGGTTAGGGGACGGGGATGGTTTAGGGTCCAGGTGAGGATACGACAACGGTTTAGGGTGAGCGTACGTGTGAGGGCATGGGTTAGTGTTAGCGTACGGGTTAGGATTAGGGGACGGGTGAGGGTAAGGCTTAGGGGAAGGTTTAGGGTTACGGTTCGGGCTAGGGTTAGGGTTAGGGGACGGGGACGGTATAGGGTCCAGGTGAGGGTACGACAACGGTTTAGGGTGAGCGTACGTGTGAGGGCACGGGTTACTGTTAGCGTACGGGTTAGGATTAGGGGACGGGTGAGGGTAAGGCTTCAGGGAAGGGTTAGAGTTAGGGTTCGGGCTAGGGTTATAGTTAGGGGACGGGGATGGTTTAGGGTCCAGGTGAGGATACGATAACGGTTTAGGGTGAGCGAATGTGTGAGGGCACGGGTTAGTGTTAGCATACAGGTTAGGATTAGAGGACGGGTGAGGTAAGGCTTCGGGGAAGGGTTAGGTTTAGGGTTCGGGCTAGGGTTACGGTTAGGGGACGGGGACGGTTTTGGGTCCAGGTGAGGGTACGACAACGGTTTAGGGTGAGTGTACGTGTGAGGGCATGGGTTAGCGTTAGCGTATGGGTTAGGATTAGGGTACGGGTGAGGGTAAGGCTTCGGGTAAGGGTTAGGGTTAGGATTTGGCTAGGGTTATGGTTAGGGAACAGGGACGGTTTAGAGTCCAGGTGAGGGTACGTGAACGGTTAGGGTGTGAGTACGTTTGACAGCACGGGTTAGTGTTAGCGTACGGGTTAGGATTAGGGGACGGGTGAGGGTAAGGCTTCGGGGAAGGGTTAGGGTTAGGTGTCGGGCTAGGGTTAGGATTAGGGGACGGGGACGGTTTAGGGTCCAGGTGAGTGCACGAGAACGGTTTACGGTGAGCGTACGTGCAAGGGTATGGGTTAGTGTTACCCTACGGGTTAGGATTAGGGGACGGATGAGGGTAAGGCTTCCGGGAAGGGTTAGGGTTAGGGTTCGGGCTAGGGTTAGGGTTAGGGGATGGGGACGGTTTAGGGTCCAGGTGAGTGCACGACAACGGTTTAGGGTGAGCGTACGTGTGAGGGCACGGTTTAGTGTTAGCGTACGGGTTAAGATTAGGGGACGGGTGAGGGTAAGGCTTCGGGGAAGGGTTAGGGTTAGGGTTCGGGCTAGGGTTAGGGTTAGGGGATGGAGACGGTTCAGTGTCCAGGTGAGGGTACGACAACGGTTTAGGGTGAGAGTACGTGTGAGGGCACGGGTTAGTGTTAGCGTACGGGTTAGGATTAGGGGACGGGTGAGGGTAAGGCTTCGGGGAAGGGTTAGGGTTAGGGTTCGGGCTAGGGTTAGGGTTAGGGGACGGGGACGGTTTAGGGTCCAGGTGAGGGTACGACAACAGTTTAGGGTGAGCGTACGTGTGAGGGCACGGGTTAGTGTTAGCGAACGGGTCAGGATTAGGGGACGGGTGAGGGTAAGGCTTCGGTGAAGGGTTAGGTTTAGGGTTCGGGCTAGGGTTAGGGTTAGGGGACGGGGACGGTTTAGGGTCCAGGTGAGGGTACGACAACGGTTTCGGGTGAGCGTACGTGTGAGGGCACGGGTTAGTGTTAGCGTACGGGTTAGTATTAGGGGACGGGTGAGGGTAAGGCTTCGGGGAAGGGTTAGGGTTAGGGTTCGGGCTAGGGTTAGGGTTAGGGGACAGGGACGGTTTAGGGTCAGGTGTGGGTACGACAACGGTTTAGGGTGAGCGTACGTGTTAGGACACGGTTTAGTGTTAGCGTACGGATTAGGATTAGGGGCCGGCTGAGGGTAAGGCTTCGGGGAAGTGTTAGGGTTAGGGTTCGGGCTAGGGTTACGGTTAGGGGACGGGGACGGTTTAGGTTCCAGGTGAGGGTACAACAACGGTTTAGGGTGAGCGTACGTGTGAGGGCACGGGTTAGTGTTAGCGTACGTATTAGGATTAGGGGACGGGTGAGGGTAAGGCTTCGGGGAAGTGTTAGGGTTAGGGTTTGGGCTAGGGTTAGTGTTAGGGGACGGGGACGGTTTAGGGTCCACGTGAGGGTACGAGAACGGTTTAGGGTGAGCGTACGTGTGAGGGTACGGGTTAGTGTTAGCATATGGCTTAGGATTAGGGGACGTGTCAGGGTAATGCTTCGGGGAAGGGTTAGGGTTAGGGTTTGGTCTAGGGTTAGGGTTAGGTGACGGGGACGGTTTAGGGTCCAGGTGAGGGTACGAGAACGGTTTAGGGTGAGTGTACGTGTGAGGGCACGGGTTAGTGTTAGCGTACGGGTTAGGATTAGGGGACGGGTGAGGGTAAGGCTTCGGGGAAGGGTTAGGTTTAGGGTTCGGGCTAGGGTTAGGGTTAGGGGACGGGGACGGTTTAGGGTCCAGGTGAGGGTACGACAACGGTTTAGGATGAGCGTACGTGTGAGGGCACGGGTTAGTGTTAGCATACGGGTTAGAATTAAGTGGACAGGTGAGGGTAAGTCTTCGGGTAAGGGTTAGGGTTAGGGTTCGGGCTAGGGTTAGGGTTAGGGGACAGGGCCGGTTTAGGGTCCAGGTGAGGGTACGACAACGGTTTAGGGTGAGCGTACATGTGAGGGCACGGGTTAGTGTTAGCATACGGGTTAGGATTAGGGGACGGGTGAGGGTAAGGCTTCGGGGAAGTGTTAGGGTTAGGGTTTGGGCTAGGGTTAGGGTTAGGGGACGGGGAAGGTTTAGGGTCCACGTGAGGGTACGACAACGGTTTAGGGTGAGCGTACGTGTGAGGGCACGGGTTAGTGTTAGCGTACGGGTTAGGATTTGGGAACGGGTTAGGGTAAGGCTTCGGGGAAGGGTTAGGGTTAGGTTTCGGGCTAGGGTTACGGTTAGGGGACGGGGACGGTTTAGGGTCCAGGTAAGGGTACGACAACGGTTTAGGGTGAGCGTACGTGTGAGGGCACGGGTTAGTGTTAGCGTATGGGTTAGGATTAGGGGACGGGTGAGGGTAAGGCTTCGGGGAAGTGTTAGGGTTAGGGTTCGGGCTAGGGTTAGGGTTAGGGGACGGGGATGGTTTAGGGTCCAGGTGAGGATACGACAACGGTTTAGGGTGAGCGTACGTGTGAGGGCACGGGTTAGTGTTAGCATACGGGTTAGGATTAGGGGACGGGTGAGTGTAAGGCTTCGGGGAAGGGTTAGGGTTAGGGTACGGGCTAGCGTTAGGGTTCGGGGACGGGGACGGTTTAGGGTCCAGGTGAGGGTACGACAACGGTTTAGGGTGAGCGTACGTGTGAGGGCACGGGTTAGTGTTAGCGTACGGGTCAGGATTAGGGGACGGGTGAGGGTAAGGCTTCGGTGAAGGGTTAGGGTTAGGGTTCGGGCTAGGGTTAGGGTTAGGGGACGGGGACGGTTTAGGGTCAGGTGAGGGTACGACAACCGTTTAGGGTGAGCGTACGTGTGAGGGCACGGGTTATTGTTAGCGAACGGGTTAGGATTAGGGGACGGTTGAGGGTAAGGCTTCGGGAAAGTGTTAGGGTTAGGGTTCGGGCTAGTCTTAGGGTTAGGGGACGGGGATGGTTTAGGGTCCAGGTGAGGATACGACAACTGTTTAGGGTGAGCGTACGTGTGAGGGCACGGGTTAGTGTTAGCATACGGGTTAGGATTAGGGGACGGGTGAGGGTAAGGCTTCGGGGAAGGGTTAGGGTTAGGGTACGGGCTAGCGTTAGGGTTCGGGGACGGGGACGGTTTAGGGTCCAGGTGAGGGTACGACAACGGTTTAGGGTGAGCGTACGTGTGAGGGCACGGGTTAGTGTTAGCGTACAGGTCAGGATTAGGGGACGGGTGAGGGTAAGGCTTCAGTGAAGGGTTAGGGTTAGGGTTCGGGCTAGGGTTAGGGTTAGGGGACCGGGACGGTTTAGGGTCCAGGTGAGGGTACGACAACGGTTTAGGGTGAGCGTACGTGTGAGGGCACAGGTTAGTGTTAGCGTACGGGTTAGGATTAGGGGACGGGTGAGGGCAAGGCTTCGGGGAAGGGTTAGGGTTAGGGTTCGGGCTAAGGTTACGGTTATGGGACGGGGACGGTTTAGGGTCAGGTGAGGGTACGACAACGGTTTAGGGTGAGCGTACGTGTGAGGGCACGGGTTATTGTTAGCGAACGGGTTAGGATTAGGGGACGGGTGAGGGTAAGGCTTCGGGGAAGTGTTAGGGTTAGGGTTCGGGCTAGGCTTAGGGTTAGGGGACGGGGATGGTTTAGGGTCCAGGTGAGGATACGACAACGGTTTAGGGTGAGTGTACGTGTGAGGGCACGGGTTAGTGTTAGCATACGGGTTAGGATTAGGGTACGGGTGAGGGTAAGGCTTCGGGGAAGGGTTAGGGTTAGGGTTTGGGCTAGGGTTAGGGTTAGGGGACGGGGACGGTTTAGGGTCCACGTGAGGGTACGACAACGGTTTAGGGTGAGCGTATGTGTGAGGGCACGGGTTAGTGTTAGCGTACGGGTTAGGATTAGGGGACGGGTGAGGGTAAGGCTTCGGGGAAGGGTTAGGGTTAGGGTTCGGGCTAGGGTTACGGTTAGGGGACGGGGACGGTTTAGGGTCCAGGTGAGGGTACGACAACGGTTTAGGGTGAGCGTACGTGTGAGGGCACGGGTTAGTGTTAGCGTACGGGTTAGGATTAGGGGACGGGTGAGGGTAAGGCTTCGGGGAAGTGTTAGGGTTAGGGTTCGGGATAGGGTTAGGGTTAGGGGACGGGGATGGTTTAGGGTCCAGGTGAGGATACGACAACGGTTTAGGGTGAGCGTACGTGTGAGGGCACGGGTTAGTGTTAGCGTATGGGTTAGGATTAGGGGACGTGTAATGGTAATGCTTCTGGGAAGGGTTAGGGTTAGGGTTTGGGCTAGGGTTAAGGTTAGGGGCGGGGACGGTTTAGGGTCCAGGTGAGGGTACGACAACGGTTTAGGGTGAGCGTACGTGTGAGGGCACGGATTAGTGTTAGCGTACGGGTTAGGATTAGGGGACGGGTGAGGGTGAGGCTTCGGGGAAGGGTTAGGTTTAGCGTTCGGGCTAGGGTTAGGGTTAGGGGATGGGGACGGTTTAGGGTCCAGGTGAGGGTACGACAACGGTTTAGGGTGAGCGTACGTGTGAGGGCACGGTTAGTGTTTGCGTACGGGTTAGGATTAACTGCCTGGTGAGGGTAAGGCTTCGGGGAAGGGTTAGGGTTAGGGTTTGGGCTAGGGTTAGGGTTAGGGGACGGGGACGGTTTAGGGTCCAGGTGAGGGTACGACAACGGTTTAGGGTGAGCGTACGTGTGAGGGCACGGGTTAGTGTTAGCGTACGGGTTAGGGTTAGGGGACGGGAGAGGGTAAGGCTTCGGGGAACGGATAGGGTTAGCGTTTGGGCTAGGGTTAGGGTTAGGGGACGGGGACGGTTTAGGGTCCAGGTGAGGGTACGACAACGGTTTAGGGTGAGCGTACGTGTGAGAGCACGGGTTAGTGTTAGCGTACGGGTTAGGATTAGGGGACGGGTGAGGGTAAGGCTTCGGGGAACGGTTAGGGTTAGCGTTCGGGCTAGGGTTAGGGTTAGGGGACAGGGACGGTTTAGGGTCCAGGTGAGGGTACGACAACGGTTTAGGGTGACCGTACGTGTGAGGGCACGGGTTAGTGTTAGCGTACGGGTTAGCATTAGGGGACGGGTGAGGGTAAGGCTTCAGGGAAAGGTTAGGGTTAGGGTTCGGGCTAGGGTTAGGGTTAGGGGACGGGGACGGTTTAGGGTCCAGGTGAGGGTACGACAACGGTTTAGGGTGAGCGTACGTGTGAGGGCACGGTTTAGTGTTAGCGTACGGGTTAGAATTAGGGGACAGGTGAGGGTAAGGCTTCAGGAAAGGGTTAGGGTTATGGTTCGGGCTAGGGTTAGGGTTAGGGGACAGGGCCGGTTTAGGGTCCAGGTGAGGGTACGACAACGGTTTAGGGTGAGAGTACGTGTGAGGGCACGGGTTAGTGTTAGCGTACGGGTTAGGATTAGGGGACGTGTGAGGGTAAGGCTTTGGGGAAGTGTTAGGGTTAGCATTCGGGCTAGGGTTAGGATTAGGGGACGGGGACGGTTTAGGGGCCAGGTGAGGGTAAGACAACGGTTTAGGGTGGGCGTACGTGTGAGGGCACGGGTTAGTGTTAGCGTACGGGTTAGGATTAGGGGACGGGTGAGGGTAAGGCTTCGGGGAAGGGTTAGGTTTAGGGTTCGGGCTAGGTTTAGGGTTAAGGGACGGGGACGGTTTAGGGTCCAGGTGAGGATACGACAACGGTTTAGGGTGGGCGTACGTGTGAGGGCACGGGTTACTGTTAGCGAACGGGTTAGGATTAGGGGACGGGTGAGGGTAAGGCTTCGGGAAAGGCTTAGGGTTAGGATTTGGGCTAGGGTTAGGGTTAGGGGACGGGGACGGTTTAGGGTCCAGGTGAGGGTACGAGAACGGTTTAGGGTGAGCGTACGTGTGAGGGCACGGGTTAGTGTTAGCGTACGGGTTAGGAAT
Source organism: Lagenorhynchus albirostris (assembly GCF_949774975.1). NCBI lineage: Eukaryota > Metazoa > Chordata > Mammalia > Artiodactyla > Delphinidae > Lagenorhynchus > Lagenorhynchus albirostris. Next base: position 63,273,760 of record NC_083109.1, read on the forward strand.
AGGTGACGGGTGAGGGTAAGGCTTCGGGGAAGGGTTAGGGTTAGGGTTCGGGCTAGGGTTAGGGTTAGGGGACAAGGGGCGGTTTATGGTCCAGGTGAGGGTACGACAACGGTTTAGGGTTAGCGTACATGTAAGGGCACGGGTTAGTGTTAGCGTACGGGTTAGGATTAGGGTACGGGTGAGGGTAAGGCTTCGGGGAAGTGTTAGGGTTAGGGTTTTGGCTAGGGATAGGGTTAGGGTACGGGGGCGGTTTAGGGTCTAGGTGAGGGTACGAGAACGGTTTAGGGTGAGCGTACGTTTGAGGGCACGGGTTAGTGTTAGCGTACGGGTTACGATTAGGGGACGGGTGAGGGTAAGGCTTCGGGGAAGGGTTAGGGCTAGGATTTGGGCTAGGGTTAGGGTTAGGGGGACGGTTTAGGGTCCAGGTGAGGGTACGACAACGGTTTAGTGAGAGCTTACGTGTGAGGGCATGGATTAGTGTTAGCGTACGGGTTAGGATTAAGGGCCGGGTGAGGGTAAGGCTTCGGGGAAGGGTTCGGGTTAGGGTTCGGGCTAGGGTTAGGGTTAGGGGACGGGGACGGTTTAGGGTCCAGGTGAGGGTACGACAACGGTTTAGGGTGAGCGTACGTGTGAGGGCACGGGTTAGTGTTAGCGTACGGGTTAGGTTTAGGGCACGGTTGAGGGTAAGGCTTCGGGGAAGGGTTAGGTTTACGGTTCGGGCTAGGGTTAGCTTTAGGGTTCGGGGACGGATTAGGGTCCAGGTGAGGGTACGACAACGGTTTAGGGTGAGCGTACGTGTGAGGGCACCGGTTAGTGTTAGCGTACGTATTAGGATTAGGGGACGGGTGAGGGTAAGGCTTCGGGGAAGGTTAGGGTTAGCGTTTGGGCTAGGGTAAGGGTTAGGGGACGGGGACGGTTTAGGGTCCAGGTGAGGGTACGACAACAGTTTAGGGTGAGCGTACGTGTGAGGGCACGGGTTAGTGTTAGCGTACGGGTTAGGATTAGGGGACGGGTGAGGGTAAGGCTTCGGGGAACGGTTAGGGTTAGGGTTTGGGCTAGGGTTAGGGTTAGGGGACGGGTACAGTTTAGGGTCCACGTGAGGGTACGAGAACGGTTTAGGTTGAGCGTACGTGTGAGGGCACGGGTTAGTGTTAGCGTATCGGTTAGTATTAGGGGACGGGTCAGGGTAATGCTTAGGGGAAGGGTTAGGGTTAGGGATCGGGCTAGGGTTAGGATTAAGGGACGGGGACGGTTTAGGGTCCAGGTGAGGGTACGACAACGGTTTAGGGTGAGCGTACGTGTGAGGGCACGGGTTAGTGTTAGCGTACGGGTTAGGATTAGAGGACGGGTGAGGGTAAGGCTTCGGGGAAGGGTTAGGGTTAGGGTTTGGGCTAGGGTTAGGGTTAGGGGACATGGGCGGTTTAGGGTCCACGTGAGGGTATGAGAACGTTTTAGGGTCAGCGTATGTGTGAGGGCACGGGTTAGTGTTAGCGTATTGGTTAGGATTAGGGGACGGGTCAGGGTAATGCTTCAGGGAAGGGTTAGGGTTAGGATTTGGGCTAGGGTTAGGGTTAGTTGACGGGGACGGTTTAGGGTCCAGGTGAGGGTACGACAACGGTTTAGGGTGAGCGTACGTGTGAGGGCACGGGTTAGTGTTAGCGTACGGGTTAGGATTAGGGGACGGGTGAGTGTAAGGATTCGGGGAAGGGTTAGGTTTAGGGTTCGGGCTAGGGTTAGGGTTAGGGGACGGGGACAGTTTAGGGTCCAGGTGAGGGTACGACAACGGTTTAGGATGAGCGTACGTGTGAGGGCACGGGTTAGTGTTAGCATACGGGTTAGAAATAAGTGGACAGGTGAGGGTAAGGCTTCGGGGAAGGGTTAGGGTTAGGGTTCGGGCTAGGGTTAGGGTTAGGGGACAGGGCCGGTTTAGGGTCCACGTGAGGGTACGAGAACGGTTTAGGCTGAGCGTACGTGTGAGGGCACGGGTTAGTGTTAGCGTATGGGTTAGGATTAGGGGACGTGTAATGGTAATGCTTCTGGGAAGGGTTAGGGTTAGGGTTTGGGCTAGGGTTATGGTTAGGGGCGGGGACGGTTTAGGGTCCAGGTGAGGGTACGACAACTGTTTAGGGTGAGCGTACGTGTGAGGGCACGGATTAGTGTTAGCGTACGGGTTAGGATTAGGGGACGGGTGAGGGTGAGGCTTCGGGGAAGGGTTAGGTTTAGCGTTCGGGCTAGGGTTAGGGTTAGGGGACGGGGACGGTTTAGGGTCCAGGTGAGGGTACGACAACGGCTTAGGGTGAGCGTACGTGTGAGGGCACGGTTAGTGTTTGCGTACGGGTTAGGATTAACTGCCTGGTGAGGGTAAGGCTTCGGGGAAGGGTTAGGGTTAGGGTTTGGGCTAGGGTTAGGGTTAGGGGACGGGGACGGATTAGGGATCAGGTGAGGGTACGACAACGGTTTAGGGTGAGCGTACGTGTTAGGGCACGGGTTAGTGTTAGCGTACGGGTTAGGATTAGGGGACGGGTGAGGGTAAGGCTTCGGGGAAGTGTTAGGGTTAGGGTTTTGGCTAGGGTTAGGGTTAGGGGACGGGGATGGTTTAGGGTCCAGGTGAGGATACGACAACGGTTTAGGGTGAGCGTACGTGTGAGGGCACGGGTTAGTGTTAGCGTACGGGTTAGGATTAGAGGACGGGTGAGGGTAAGGCTTCCGGGAAGGGTTAGGGTTAGGGTTAGGGCTAGGGTTACGGTTAGGGGACGGGGACGGTTCAGGGTCCAGGTGAGGGTACGACAACGGTTTAGGGTGAGCGTACATGTGAGGGCACGGGTTAGTGTTAGCGTACCGGTTAGTATTAGGGGACGGGTGAGGGTAAGGCTTCGTGGAAGGGTTAGGGTTAGGGTTTGGGCTAGGGTTAGGGTTAGGGGACGGGGACGGTTTAGGGTCCAGGTGAGGGTACTACAACAGTTTAGGGTGAGCGTACGTGTGAGGGGACGGGTTAGTGTTAGCGTACGGGTTACGATTAAGGGACGGGTGAGGGTAAGGCTTCGGGGAGGGGTTAGGGTTAGGGTTTGGCCTAGGGTTAGGGTTAGGGGATGGGGACAGTTTAGGGTCCACGTGAGGGTATGAGAACGGTTTAGGTTGAGCGTACGTGTGAGGGCATGGGTTAGTGTTAGCGTATCGGTTAGTATTAGGGGTCGGGTCAGGGTAATGCTTCGGGGAAGGGTTAGGGTTAGGGATCGGGCTAAGGTTAGGGTTAAGGGACGGGGACGTTTTAGGGTCCAGGTGAGGGTACAACACCGGTTTAGGGTGAGCGTACGTGTGAGGGCACGAGTTAGTGTTAGCGTACGGGTTAGCATTAGATGACGGGTTAGGGTAAGGCTTCGGGGAAGGATTAGGTTTACGGTTCGGGCTAGGGTTAGGGTTAGGGGACGGGGACGGTTTAGTGTCCAGGTGAGGGTACGACAACGGTTTAGGGTGAGCGTATGTGTGAGGGCACGGGTCACTGTTAGCGTACGGGTTAGGATTAGGGGACGGGTGAGGGTAAGGCTTCGGGGAAGGGTTAGGGCTAGGGTTCGGGCTAGGGTTAGGGTTAGGGGACGGGGACGGTTTAGGGTCCAGGTGAGGGTACGACAACGGTTTAGAGAGAGCGTACGGGTGAGGGAATGGATTAGTGTTAGCGTACGGGTTAGTATTAAGGGCCGGGTGAGGGTAAGGCTTCGGGGAAGGGTTCGGGTTAGGGTTCGGGCTAGGGTTAGGGTTAAGAGCCGGGGACGGTTTAGGGTCCAGGTGAGGGTACGACAACGGTTTAGGGTGAGCGTACGTGTGAGGGCACGGGTTAGTGTTAGCGTACGGGTTAGGATTAGGGGACGGGTGAGGGTAAGGCTTCGGGGAAGGGTTAGGGTTAGGGTTCGGGCTAGGGTTAGGGTTAGGGGACGGGGGCGGTTTAGGGTCCAGGTGAGGGTACGACAACGGTTTAGGGTGAGCGTACGTGTGAGGGCACGGGTTAGTGTTAGCGTACGGGTTAGGGTTAGGGGACGGGAGAGGGTAAGGCTTCGGGGAACGGTTAGGGTTAGCGTTTGGGCTAGGGTTAGGGTTAGGGGACGGGGACGGTTTAGGGTCCAGGTGAGGGTACGACAACGGTTTAGGGTGAGCGTACGTGTGAGAGCACGGGTTAGTGTTAGCGTACGGGTTAGGATTAGGGGACGGGTGAGGGTAAGACTTCGGGGAACGGTTAGGGTTAGCGTTCGGGCTAGGTTTAGGGTTAGGGGACAGGGACGGTTTAGGGTCCAGGTGAGGGTACGACAACGGTTTAGGGTGAGCGTACGTGTGAGGGCACGGGTTAGTGTTAGCGTACGGGTTAGCATTAGGGGACGGGTGAGGGTAAGGCTTCGGGGAAAGGTTAGGGTTATGGTTCGGGCTAGGGTTAGGGTTAGGGGACGGGGACGGTTTAGGGTCCAGGTGAGGGTACGACAACGGTTTAGGGTGAGCGTACGTGTGAGGGCATGGTTTAGTGTTAGCGTACGGGTTAGAATTAGGGGACAGGTGAGGGTAAGGCTTCAGGAAAGGGTTAGGGTTATGGTTCGGGCTAGGGTTAGGGTTAGGGGACAGGGTCGGTTTAGGGTCCAGGTGAGGGTACGACAACGGTTTAGGGTGAGAGTACGTGTGAGGGCACGAGTTAGTGTTAGCGTACGGGTTAGGATTAGGGGACGTGTGAGGGTAAGGCTTTGGGGAAGTGTTAGGGTTAGCATTCGGGCTAGGGTTAGGATTAGGGGACGGGAACGGTTTAGGGGCCAGGTGAGGGTAAGACAACGGTTTAGGGTGGGCGTACGTGTGAGGGCACGGGTTAGTGTTAGCGTACGGGTTAGGATTAGGGGACGGGTGAGGGTAAGGCTTCGGGGAAGGGTTAGGTTTAGGGTTCGGGCTAGGTTTAGGGTTAGGGGACGGGGACGGTTTAGGGTCCAGGTGAGGATACGACAACGGTTTAGGGTGGGCGTACGTGTGAGGGCACGGGTTACTGTTAGCGAACGGGTTAGGATTAGGGGACGGGTGAGGGTAAGGCTTCGGGAAAGGCTTAGGGTTAGGATTTGGGCTAGGGTTAGGGTTAGGGTTAGGGGACGGGGACGGTTTAGGGTCCAGGTGAGGGTACGAGAACGGTTTAGGGTGAGCGTACGTGTGAGGGCACGGGTTAGTGTTAGCGTACGGGTTAGGAATAGGTGACGGGTGAGGGTAAGGCTTCGGGGAAAGGTTAGGGTTAGGGTTTGGGCTAGGGTTAGGGTTAGGGGACAAGGGGCGGTTTATGGTCCAGGTGAGGGTACGACAACGGTTTAGGGTTAGCGTACATGTAAGGGCACGGGTTAGTGTTAGCGTACGGGTTAGGATTAGGGTACGGGTGAGGGTAAGGCTTCGGGCAAGTGTTAGGGTTAGGGTTTTGGCTAGGGATAGGGTTAGGGTACGGGGCGGTTTAGGGTCTAGGTGAGTTTACGAGAACGGTTTAGGGTGAGCGTACGTTTGAGGGCACGGGTTAGTGTTAGCGTACGGGTTACGATTAGGGGACGGGTGAGGGTAAGGCTTCGGGGAAGGGTTAGGGCTAGGATTTGGGCTAGGGTTAGGGTTAGGGGACGGGGACGGTTTAGGGTCCAGGTGAGGGTACGACAACGGTTTAGTGAGAGCTTACGTGTGAGGGCATGGATTAGTGTTAGCGTACGGGTTAGGATTAAGGGCCGGGTGAGGGTAAGGCTTCGGTGAAGGGTTCGGGTTAGGGTTCGGGCTAGGGTTAGGGTTAGGGGACGGGGACGGTTTAGGGTCCAGGTGAGGGTACGACAACGGTTTAGGGTGAGCGTACGTGTGAGGGCACGGGTTAGTGTTAGCGTACGGGTTAGGTTTAGGGCACGGTTGAGGGTAAGGCTTCGGGGAAGGGTTAGGTTTACGGTTCGGGCTAGGGTTAGGTTTAGGGTACGGGGACGGATTAGGGTCCAGGTGAGGGTACGACAACGGTTTAGGGTGAGCGTACGTGTGAGGGCACCGGTTAGTGTTAGCGTACGTATTAGGATTAGGGGACGGGTGAGGGTAAGGCTTCGGGGAAGGTTAGGGTTAGCGTTTGGGCTAGGGTAAGGGTTAGGGGACGGGGACGGTTTAGGGTCCAGGTGAGGGTACGACAACAGTTTAGGGTGAGCGTACGTGTGAGGGCACGGGTTAGTGTTAGCGTACGGGTTAGGATTAGGGGACGGGTGAGGGTAAGGCTTCGGGGAACGGTTAGGGTTAGGGTTTGGGCTAGGGTTAGGGTTAGGGGACGGGTACAGTTTAGGGTCCACGTGAGGGTACGAGAACGGTTTAGGTTGAGCGTACGTGTGAGGGCACGGGTTAGTGTTAGCGTATCGGTTAGTATTAGGGGACGGGTCAGGGTAATGCTTAGGGGAAGGGTTAGGGTTAGGGATCGGGCTAGGGTTAGGATTAAGGGACGGGGACGGTTTAGGGTCCAGGTGAGTGTACGACAACGGTTTAGGGTGAGCGTACGTGTGAGGGCACGGGTTAGTGTTAGCGTACGGGTTAGGATTAGAGGACGGGTGAGGGTAAGGCTTCGGGGAAGAGTTAGGTTTACGGTTCGGGCTAGGGTTAGTGTTAGGGGACGGGGACGGTTTAGGGTCCAGGTGAGGGTACGAGAACGGTTTAGGGTGAGCGTACGTGTGAGGGCACGGGTTAGTGTTAGCGTACGGGTTAGGATTAGAGGACGGGTGAGGGTAAGGCTTCGGGGAAGGGGTAGGGTTAGGGTTCGGGCTAGGGTTAGGGTTAGGGGACAGGGGCGGTTTAGGGTCCAGGAGAGGGTACGACAACGGTTTAGGGTGAGCGTACGTGTGAGGGCACGGGTTAGTGTTAGCCTACCGGTTAGTATTAGGGGACAGGTGAGGGTAAGGCTTCGGGGAAGGGTTAGGGTTAGGGTTTGGGCTAGGGTTAGGGTTAGTTGACGGGGACGGTTTAGGGTCCAGGTGAGGGTACGACAACGGTTTAGGGTGAGCGTACGTGTGAGGGCACGGGTTAGTGTTAGCGTATGGGTTAGGATTAGGGGACGGGTGAGGGTAAGGCTTCGGGGAACGGTCAGGGTTAGCGTTCGGGCTAGGATTAGGGTTAGGGGACAGGGTCGGTTTAGGGTCCAGGTGAGTGTACGACAACGGTTTAGGGTGAGCGTACGTGTGAGGGCACGGGTTAGTGTTAGCGTACGGGTTAGGATTAGGGGACGGGAGGGTAAGGCTTCGGGGAAGGGTTAAGTTAGGGTTCGGGCTAGGGTTACGGTTAGGGGACGGGGACGGTTTAAGGTCAAGGTGAGGGTACGAGAACGGTTTAGGGTGAGCGTACGTGTGAGGGCACGGGTTAGTGTTAGCGTACTGGTTAGTATTAGGGGACGGATGAGGGTAAGGCTTCGGGGAAGGGTTAGGGTTAGGGTTTGGGCTAGGGTTAGGGTTAAGGGACGGGGACAGTTTAGGGTCCAGGTGAGGGTATGAGAACGTTTTAGGGTCAGCGTATGTGTGAGGGCACGGGTTAGTGTTAGCGTATGGGTTAGGATTAGGGGACGGGTCAGGGTAATGCTTCGGGGAAGGGTTAGGGTTAGGGTTTGGGCTAGGGTTAGGGTTAGTTGACGGGGACGGTTTAGGGTCCAGGTGAGGGTACGACAACGGTTTAGGGTGAGTGTACGTGTGAGGGCACGGGTTAGTGTTAGCGTACGGGTTAGGATTAGGGGACAGGTGAGGGTAAGGCTTCGGGGAAGGGTTAGGGTTAGGGTTCGGGCTAGGGTTACGGTTAGGGGACGGGGACGGTTTAGGGTCAGGTGAGGGTACGACAACGGTTTAGGGTGAGCGTACGTGTCAGGGCACGGGTTAGTGTTAGCGAACGGGTTAGGATTAGGGGACGGGTGAGGGTAAGGCTTCGGGGAAGTGTTAGGGTTAGGGTTCGGGCTAGGCTTAGGGTTAGGGGACGGGGATGGTTTAGGGTCCAGGTGAGGATACGACAACGGTTTAGGGTGAGCGTACGTGTGAGGGCACGGGTTAGTGTTAGCATACGGGTTAGGATTAGGGGACGGGTGAGGGTAAGGCTTCGGGGAATGGTTAGGTTTAGGGTTCGGGCTAGGGTTAGGGTTAGGGGACGGGGATGGTTTAGGGTACAGGTGAGGGTACGACAACGGTTTAGTGTGAGCGTACGTGTGAGGGCACGGGTTAGTGTTAGCGTACGGGTTAGGATTAGGGGACGGGTGAGGGTAAGGCTTCGGGGAAGGGTTAGGGTTAGGGTTTCGGCTAGGGTTAGGGTTAGGGAACGGGGACGGTTTAGGGTCTAGGTGAGGGTACGAGAACGGTTTAGGGTGAGCGTACGTTTGAGGGCATGGGTTAGTGTTAGCGTACCGGTTAGTATTAGGGGACGGATGAGGGTAAGGCTTCGGGTAAGGGTTAGGTTTAGGGTTCGGGATAGGTTTAGGGTTAGGGGACGGGGACGGTTTAGGGTCCAGGTGAGGGTACGACAACGGTTTAGGGTGAGCGTTCGTGTGAGGGCACGGGTTAGTGTCAGCGTACGGGTTAGGATTAAGGGACAGGTGAGGGTAAGGCTTCGGGGAAGGGTTAGGGTTAGGGTTCGGGCTAGGGTTAGGGTTAGGGGACAGGGCCGTTTTAGGGTCCAGGTGAGGGTACGAGAACGGTTTAGGGTGAGCGTACGTGTGAGGGCACGGGTTAGTGTTAGCGTACGGGTCACCATTAGGGGACGGGTGAGGGTAAGGCTTCGGGGAAGTGTTAGGGTTAGGGTTTGAGCTAGGGTTACGGTTAGGGGACGGGGACGGTTTAGGGTCCAGGTGAGGGTAAAACAACGGTTTAGGGTGAGCGTACGTGTGAGGTCACGGGTTAGTGTTAGCGTACGGGTTAGGATTAGGGGACGGGTGAGGGTAAGGCTTCGGGGAAGTGTTAGGGTTAGGGTTTGGGCTAGGGTTAGGGTTAGGGGTCGGGGACGGTTTAGGGTCCACGTGAGGGTACGAGAACGGTTTAGGGTGAGCGTACGTGTGAGGGCACGGGTTAGTGTTAGCGTATGGGTTAGGATTAGGGGACGTGTCACGGTAATGCTTCTGGGAAGGGTTAGGGTTAGGGTTTGGGCTAGGGTTATGGTTAGGGGCGGGGACGGTTTAGGGTCCAGGTGAGGGTACGACAACGGTTTAGGGTGAGCGTACGTGTGAGGGCATGGATTAGTGTTAGCGTACGGGTTAGGATTAGGGGACGGGTGAGGGTGAGGCTTCGGGGAAGGGTTAGGTTTAGGGTTCGGGCTAGGGTTAGGGTTAGGGGACGGGGACGGTTTAGGGTCCAGGTGAGGGTACGACAACGGTTTAGGGTGAGCGTACGTGTGAGGGCACGGTTAGTGTTTGCGTACGGGTTAGGATTAACTGCCGGGTGAGTGTAAGGCTTCGGGGAAGGGTTAGGGTTAGGGTTTGGGCTAGGGTTAGGGTTAGGGGACGGGGACGGATTAGGGATCAGGTGAGGGTACGACAACAGTTTAGGGTGAGCGTACGTGTGAGGGCACGGGTTAGTGTTAGCGTACGGGTTAGGATTAGGGGACGGGTGAGGGTAAGGCTTCGGGGAAGTGTTAGGGTTTGGCTTTTGGCTAGGGTTAGGGTTAGGGGACGGGGATGGTTTAGGGTCCAGGTGAGGATACGACAACGGTTTAGGGTGAGCGTACGTGTGAGGGCACGGTTTAGTGTTAGCGTGCGGGTTAAGATTAGGGGACGGGTGAGGGTAAGGCTTCGGGGAAGGGTTAGGGTTAGGGTTCGGGCTAGGGTTAGGGTTAGGGGACGGGGACGGTTTAGGGTCCAGGTGAGGGTACGACAACGGTTTAGGGTGAGCGTACGTGTGAGGGCACGGGTTAGTGTTAGCGTACCGGTTAGTATTAGGGGTCGGGTCAGGGTAAGGCTTCGTGGAAGGGTTAGGGTTAGGGTTCGGGCTAGGGTTAGGGTTAGGGGACGGGGACGGTTTAGGGTCCAGGTGAGGGTACGACAACAGTTTAGGGTGAGCGTACGTGTGAGGGGACGGGTTAGTGTTAGCGTACGGGTTACGATTAAGGGACGGGTGAGGGTAAGGCTTCGGGGAGGGGTTAGGGTTAGGGTTTGGGCTAGGGTTAGGGTTAGGGGACGGGGACAGTTTAGGGTCCACGTGAGGGTACGAGAACGGTTTAGGTTGAGCGTACGTGTGAGGGCATGGGTTAGTGTTAGCGTATCGGTTAGTATTAGGGGTCGGGTCAGGGTAATGCTTCGGGGAAGGGTTAGGGTTAGGGATCGGGCTAAGGTTAGAGTTAAGGGACGGGGACGTTTTAGGGTCCAGGTGAGGGTACAACACCGGTTTAGGGTGAGCGTACGTGTGAGGGCACGAGTTAGTGTTAGCGTACGGGTTAGGATTAGATGACGGGTGAGGGTAAGGCTTCGGGGAAGGGTTAGGTTTACGGTTCGGGCTAGGGTTAGGGTTAGGGGACGGGGACGGTTTAGTGTCCAGGTGAGGGTACGACAACGGTTTAGGGTGAGCGTATGTGTGAGGGCACGGGTCAGTGTTAGCGTACGGGTTAGGATTAGGGGACGGGTGAGGGTAAGGCTTCGGGGAAGGGTTAGGGCTAGGGTTCGGGCTAGGGTTAGGGTTAGGGGACGGGGACGGTTTAGGGTCCAGGTGAGGGTACGACAACGGTTTAGTGAGAGCGTACGTGTGAGGGCATGGATTAGTGTTAGCGTACGGGTTAGTATTAAGGGCCGGGTGAGGGTAAGGCTTCAGGGAAGGGTTCGGGTTAGGGTTCGGGCTAGGGTTAGGGTTAAGGGCCGGGGACGGTTTAGGGTCCAGGTGAGGGTACGACAACGGTTTAGGGTGAGCGTACGTGTGAGGGCACGGGTTAGTGTTAGCGTACGGGTTAGGATTAGGGGACGGGTGAGGGTAAGGCTTCGGGGAAGGGTTAGGGTTAGGGTTCGGGCTAGGGTTAGGGTTAGGTGACGGGGGCGGTTTAGGGTCCAGGTGAGGGTACGACAACGGTTTAGGGTGAGCGTACGTGTGAGGGCACGGGTTAGTGTTAGCGTACGGGTTAGGGTTAGGGGACGGGTGAGGGTAAGGCTTCGGGGAACGGTTAGGGTTAGCGTTTGGGCTAGGGTTAGGGTTAGCGGACGGGGACGGTTTAGGGTCCAGGTGAGGGTACGACAACGTTTTAGGGTGAGCGTACGTGTGAGGGCACGGGTTAGTGTTAGCGTACGGGTTAGGATTAGGGGACGGGTGAGGGTAAGGCTTCGGGGAAGTGTTAGGGTTAGGGTTCGGGCTAGGATTAGGGTTACGGGACGGGGATGGTTTAGGGTCCAGGTGAGGATACGACAACGGTTTAGGGTGAGCGTATGTGTGAGGGCACGGGTTAGTGTTAGCATACGGGTTAGGATTAGGGGACGGGTGAGGGTAAGGCTTCGGGGAAGGGTTAGGGTTAGGGTTCGGGCTAGGGTTAGCGTTCGGGGACGGGGACGGTTTAGGGTCCAGGTGAGGGTACGACAACGGTTCAGGGTGAGCGTACGTGTGAGGGCACGGGTTAGTGTTAGCGTACGGGTCAGGATTAGGGGACGGGTGAGGGTAAGGCTTCGGTTAAGGGTTAGGGTTAGGGTTCGGGCTAGGGTTAGGGTTAGGGGACGGGGACGGTTTAGGGTCCAGGTGAGGGTACGACAACGGTTTAGGGTGAGCGTACGTGTGAGGGCACGGGTTAGTGTTAGTGTACGGGTTAGAATTAGGGGACAGGTGAGGGTAAGGCTTCAGGAAAGGGTTAGGGTTATGGTTCGGTCTAGGGTTAGGGTTAGGGGACAGGGCCGGTTTAGGGTCCAGGTGAGGGTACGACAACGGTTTAGGGTGAGCGTACGTGTGAGGGCACGGTTTAGTGTTAGCGTACGGGTTAGCATTAGGGGACGGGTGAGGGTAAGGCTTCGGGGAAGTGTTAGGGTTAGGGTTCGGGCTAGGGTTAGGGTTACGGGACGGGGATGGTTTAGGGTCCAGGTGAGGATACGACAACGGTTTAGGGTGAGCGTATGTGTGAGGGCACGGGTTAGTGTTAGCATACGGGTTAGGATTAGGGGACGGGTGAGGGTAAGGCTTCGGGGAAGGGTTAGGGTTAGGGTTCGGGCTAGGGTTACGGTTAGGGGACGGGGACGGTTTATGGTCAGGTGAGGGTACGGCAACGGTTTAGGGTGAGCGTATGTGTGAGGGCACGGGTTAGTGTTAGCGTACGGGTTAGGATTAGGGGACGGGTGAGGGTAAGGCTCCGGGGAAGTGTTAGGTTTAGGGTTCGGGCTAGGGTTAGGGTTAGGGGACGGGGACGGTTTAGGGTCCACGTGAGGGTACGACAACGGTTTAGGGTGAGCGTACGTGTGAGGGAACGGGTTAGTGTTAGCGTACGGGTTAGGATTACGGGACGGGTGAGGGTAAGGCTTCAGGGAAGGGTTAGGGTTAGGGTTCGGGCTAGGGTTACGGTTAGGGGACGGGGACGGTTTAGGGTCCAGGTGAGGGTACGACAACGGTTTAGGGTGAGCGTACGTGTGAGGGCATGGGTTAGTGTTAGCGTATGGGTTAGGATTAGGGGACGGGTGAGTGTAAGGCTTCGGGGAAGTGTTAGGGTTGGGGTTCGGGCTAGGGTTAGGGTTACGGGACGGGGATGTTTTAGGGTCCAGGTGAGGATACGACAACGGTTTACGGTGAGCGTACGTGTGAGGGCACGGGTTAGTGTTAGCATACGGGTTAGGATTAGGGGACGGGTGAGGGTAAGGCTTCAGGGAAGGGTTAGGGTTAGGGTTCGGGCTAGGGTTAGCGTTCGGTGACAGGGACGGTTTAGGGTCCAGGTGAGGGTACGACAACGGTTTAGGGTGAGCGTACGTGTGAGGGCACGGGTTAGTGTTAGCGTACGGGTTAGGATTAGGGGACGGGTGAGGGTGAGGCTTCGGGGAAGGGTTAGGTTTAGGGTTCGGGCTAGGGTTAGGGTTAGGGGACGGGGACGGTTTAGGGTCCAGGTGAGGGTACGACAACGGTTTAGGGTGAGCGTACGTGTGAGGGCACGGTTAGTGTTTGCGTACGGGTTAGGATTAACTGCCGGGTGAGGGTAAGGCTTCGGGGAAGGGTTAGGGTTAGGGTTTGGGCTAGGGTTAGGGTTAGGGGACGGGGACGGATTAGGGATCAGGTGAGGGTACGACAACGGTTTAGGGTGAGCGTACGTGTGAGGGCACGGGTTAGTGTTAGCGTACGGGTTAGGATTAGGGGACGGGTGAGGGTAAGGCTTCGGGGAAGTGTTAGGGTTAGGGTTTTGGCTACGGTTAGGGTTAGGGGACGGGGATGGTTTAGGGTCCAGGTGAGGATACGACAACGGTTTAGGGTGAGCGTACGTGTGAGGGCACGGGTTAGCGTTAGCGTACGGGTTAGGATTAGAGGACGGGTGAGTGTAAGGCTTCCGGGAAGGGTTAGGGTTAGGGTTAGGGCTAGGGTTACGGTTAGGGGACGGGGACGGTTTAGGGTCCAGGTGAGTGCACGACAACGGTTTAGGGTGAGCGTACGTGTGAGGGCACGGTTTAGTGTTAGCGTACGGGTTAAGATTAGGGGACGGGTGAGGGTAAGGCTTCGGGGAAGGGTTAGGGTTAGGGTTCGGGCTAGGGTTAGGGTTAGGGGACGGAGACGGTTCAGGGTCCAGGTGAGGGTACGACAACGGTTTAGGGTGAGCGTACGTGTGAGGGCACGGGTTAGTGTTAGCGTACCGGTTAGTATTAGGGGACGGGTGAGGGTAAGGCTTCGTGGAAGGGTTAGGGTTAGGGTTTGGGCTAGGGTTAGGTTTAGGGGACGGGGACGGTTTAGGGTCAAGGTGAGGGTACGACAACAGTTTAGGGTGAGCGTACGTGTGAGGGGACGGGTTAGTGTTAGCGTACAGGTTACGATTAAGGGACGGGTGAGGGTAAGGCTTCGGGGAGGGGTTAGGGTTAGGGTTTGGGCTAGGGTTAGGGTTAGGGGACGGGGACAGTTTAGGGTCCACGTGAGGGTACGAGAACGGTTTAGGTTGAGCGTACGTGTGAGGGCATGGGTTAGTGTTAGCGTATCGGTTAGTATTAGGGGTCGGGTCAGGGTAATGCTTCGGGGAAGGGTTAGGGTTAGGTATCGGGCTAAGGTTAGGGTTAAGGGACGGGGACGTTTTAGGGTCCAGGTGAGGGTACAACACCGGTTTAGGGTGAGCGTACGTGTGAGGGCACGAGTTAGTGTTAGCGTATGTGTTAGGATTAGGGGACGGGTGAGGGTAAGGCTTCGGGGAAGTGTTAGGGTTAGGGTTCGGGCTAGGGTTAGGGTTACGGGACGGGGATGGTTTAGGGTCCAGGTGAGGATACGACAACGGTTTAGGGTGAGCGTACGTGTGAGGGCACGGGTTAGTGTTAGCATACGGGTTAGGATTAGGGGACGGGTGAGGGTAAGGCTTCGGGGAAGGGTTAGGGTTAGGGTTCGGGCTAGGGTTAGCGTTCGGGGACGGGGACGGTTTAGGGTCCAGGTGAGGGTACGACAACGGTTTAGGGTGAGCGTACGTGTGAGGGCACGGGTTAGTGTTAGCGTACGGGTCAGGATTAGGGGACGGGTGAGGGTAAAGCTTCGGTGAAGGGTTAGGGTTAGGGTTCGGGCTAGGGTTAGGGTTAGGGGACAGGGATGGTTTAGGGTCCAGGTGAGGGTACGACAACGGTTTAGGGTGAGCGTACGTGTGAGGGCACGGGTTAGTGTTAGCGTACGGGTTAGGATTAGGGGACGGGTGAGTGTAAGGCTTCGGGGAAGGGTTAGGGTTAGGGTTCGGGCTAGGGTTACGGTTAGGGGACGGGGACGGTTTAGGGTCAGGTGAGGGTACGACAACGGTTTAGGGTGAGCGTACGTGTCAGGGCACGGGTTAGTGTTAGCGAAGAGGTTAGAATTAGGGGACGGGTGAGGGTAAGGCTTCGGGGAAGTGTTAGGGTTAGGGTTCGGGCTAGGCTTAGGGTTAGGGGACGGGGATGGTTTAGGGTCCAGGTGAGGATACGACAACGGTTTAGGGTGAGCGTACGTGTGAGGGCACGGGTTAGTGTTAGCGTACGGGTTAGGATTAGGGGACGGGTGAGGGTAAGGCTTCGGGGAAGGGTTAGGTTTAGGGTTCGGGCTAGGGTTAGGGTTAGGGGACGGGGACGGTTTAGGGTCCAGGTGAGGGTACGACAACGGTTTAGGGTGAGCGTACGTGTGAGGGCACGGGTTAGTGTTAGCGTACGGGTTAGGATTAGGGGACGGGTGAGGGTAAGGCCCGGGGAAGGGTTAGGGTTAGGGTTTCGGCTAGGGTTAGGGTTAGAAAACGGAGACGGTTTAGGGTCTAGGTGAGGGTACGAGAACGGTTTAGGGTGAGCGTACGTTTAGGGCACTGGTTAGTGTTAGCGTACCGGTTAGTATTAGGGGACGGATGAGGGTAAGGCTTCGGGGAAGGGTTAGGGTTAGGGTTCGGGCTAGGGTTAGGGTTAGGGGACAGGGCCGGTTTAGGGTCCAGGTGAGGGTACGACAACGGTTTAGGGTGAGCGTACGTGTGAGGGCACGGTTTAGTGTTAGCGTACGGGTTAGCATTAGGGGACGGGTGAGGGTAAGGCTTCGGGGAAGTGTTAGGGTTAGGGTTCGGGCTAGGGTTACGGTTAGGGGACGGGGACGGTTTAGGGTCCAGGTGAGGGTACAACAACGGTTTAGGGTGAGCGTACGTGTGAGGGCACGGGTTAGTGTTAGCGTACGGGTTAGGATTAGGGGACGGGTGAGGGTAAGGCTTCGGGGAAGTGTTAGGGTTACGGTTTGGGCTAGGGTTAGGGTTAGGGGACGGGGACGGTTTAGGGTCCACGTGAGGGTACGAAAACGGTTTAGGGTGAGCGTACGTGTGAGGGCACGGGTTAGTGTTAGCGTATGGGTTAGGATTAGGGGACGTGTCAGGGTAATGCTTCTGGGAAGGGTTAGGGTTAGGGTTTAGGCTAGGGTTATGGTTAGGGGCGAGGACGGTTTAGGGTCCAGGTGAGGGTACGACAACGGTTTAGGGTGAGCGTACGTGTGAGGGCACGGATTAGTGTTAGCGTACGGGTTAGGATTAGGGGACGGGTGAGGGTGAGGCTTCGGGGAAGGGTTAGGTTTAGCGTTCGGGCTAGGGTTAGGGTTAGGGGACGGGGACGGTTTAGGGTCCAGGTGAGGGTACGACAACGGTTTAGGGTGAGCGTACGTGTGAGGGCACGGTTAGTGTTTGCGTACGGGTTAGGATTAACTGCCGGGTGAGGGTAAGGCTTCGGGGAAGGGTTAGGGTTAGGGTTTGGGCTAGGGTTAGGGTTAGGGGACGGGGACGGATTAGGGATCAGGTGAGGGTACGACAACGGTTTAGGGTGAGCGTACGTGTGAGGGCACGGGTTAGTGTTAGCGTACGGGTTACGATTAGGGGACGGGTGAGGGTAAGGCTTCGGGGAAGTGTTAGGGTTAGGGTTTTGGCTAGGGTTAGGGTTAGGGGACGGGGATGGTTTAGGGTCCAGGTGAGGATACGACAACGGTTTAGGGTGAGCGTACGTGTGAGGGCACGGGTTAGTGTTAGCGTACGGGTTAGGATTAGAGGACGGGTGAGGGTAAGGCTTCCGGGAAGGGTTAGGGTTAGGGTTAGGGCTAGGGTTACGGTTAGGGGACGGGGACGGTTTAGGGTCCAGGTGAGTGCACGACAACGGTTTAGGGTGAGCGTACGTGTGAGGGCACGGTTTAGTGTTAGCGTACGTGTTAAGATTAGGGGACGGGTGAGGGTAAGGCTTCCGGGAAGGGTTAGGGTTAGGGTTTGGGCTAGGGTTAGGGTTAGGGGACGGGGACAGTTTAGGGTCCACGTGAGGGTACGAGAACGGTTTAGGTTGAGCGTACGCGTGAGGGCATGGGTTAGTGTTAGCGTATCGGTTAGTATTAGGGGTCGGGTCAGGGTAATGCTTCGGGGAAGGGTTAGGGTTAGGGATCGGGCTAAGGTTAGGGTTAAGGAACGGGGACGTTTTAGGGTCCAGGTGAGGGTACAACACCGGTTTAGGGTGAGCGTACGTGTGAGGGCACGAGTTAGTGTTAGCGTACGGGTTAGGATTAGATGACGGGTTAGGGTACGGCTTCGGGGAAGGGTTAGGTTTACGGTTCGGGCTAGGGTTAGGGTTAGGGGACGGGGACGGTTATTGTCCAGGTGAGGGTACGACAACGGTTTATGGTGAGTGTATGTGTGAGGGCACGGGTCAGTGTTAGCGTACGGGTTAGGATTAGGGGACGGGTGAGGGTAAGGCTTCGGGGAAGGGTTAGGGCTAGGGTTCGGGCTAGGGTTAGGGTTAGGGGACGGGGACGGTTTAGGGTCCAGGTGAGGGTACGACAACGGTTTAGTGAGAGCGTACGTGTGAGGGCATGGATTAGTGTTAGCGTACGGGTTAGAATTAAGGGCCGGGTGAGGGTAAGGCTTCGGGGAAGGGTTCGGGTTAGGGTTCGGGCTAGGGTTAGGGTTAAGAGCCGGGGACGGTTTAGGGTCCAGGTGAGGGTACGACAACGGTTTAGGGTGAGCGTACGTGTGAGGGCACGGGTTAGTGTTAGCGTACGGGTTAGGATTAGGGGACGGGTGAGGGTAAGGCTTCGGGGAAGGGTTAGGGTTAGGGTTCGGGCTAGGGTTAGGGTTAGGGGACGGGGGCGGTTTAGGGTCCAGGTGAGGGTACGACAACGGTTTAGGGTGAGCATACGTGTGAGGGCACGGGTTAGTGTTAGCGTACGGGTTAGGATTAGGGGACGGGTGAGGGTAAGGCTTCGGGGAAGGGTTAGGGCTAGGATTTGGGCTAGGTTTAGGGTTAGGGGACGGGGACGGTTTAGGGTCCAGGTGAGGGTACGACAACGGTTTAGGGTGGGCGTACGTGTGAGGGCACGGGTTAGTGTTAGCGTACGGGTTAGGAATAGGTGACGGGTGAGGGTAAGGCTTCGGGGAAGGGTTAGGGTTAGGGTTCGGGCTAGGGTTAGGGTTAGGGGACAAGGGGCGGTTTAGGGTCCAGGTGAGGGTACGACAACGGTTTAGGGTTAGCGTACATGTAAGGGCACGGGTTAGTGTTAGCGTACGGGTTACGATTAGGGTACGGGTGAGGGTAAGGCTTCGGGGAAGTGTTAGGGTTAGGGTTTTGGCTAGGGATAGGGTTAGGGTACGGGGGCGGTTTAGGGTCCAGGTGAGGGTACGAGAACGGTTTAGGGTGAGCGTACGTTTGAGGGCACGGGTTAGTGTTAGCGTACGGGTTAGGATTAGGGGACGGGTGAGGGTAAGGCTTCGGGGAAGGGTTCGGGCTAGGATTTGGGCTAGGGTTAGGGTTAGGGGAAGGGGACAGTTTAGGGTCCAGGTGAGGGTACGACAACGGTTTAGGGTGAGCGTACGTGTGAGGGCACGGGTTAGTGTTAGCGTACGGGTTAGGTTTAGGGCACGGTTGAGGGTAAGGCTTCGGGGAAGGGTTAGGTTTACGGTTCGGGCTAGGGTTAGGTATAGGGTACGGGGACGGATTAGGGTCCAGGTGAGGGTACGACAACGGTTTAGGGTGATCGTACGTGTGAGGGCACCGGTTAGTGTTAGCGTACGTATTAGGATTAGGGGACGGGTGAGGGTAACGCTTCGGGGAAGGTTAGGGTTAGCGTTTGGGCTAGGGTAAGGGTTAGGGGACGGGGACGGTTTAGGGTCCAGGTGAGGGTACGACAACAGTTTAGGGTGAGCGTACGTGTGAGGGCACGGGTTAGTGTTAGCATACGGGTTAGGATTAGGGGACGGGTGAGGGTAAGGTTTCGGGGAAGGGTTAGGGTTAGGGTTTGGGCTAGGGTTAGGGTTAGGGGACGGGGACGGTTTAGGGTCCAGGTGAGGGTATGAGAACGTTTTAGGGTCAGCGTATGTGTGAGGGCGTGGGTTAGTGTTAGCGTATGGGTTAGGATTAGGGGACAGGTCAGGGTAATGCTTCGGGGAAGGGTTAGGGTTAGGGTTCGGGCTAGGTTTAGGGTTAGGTGACAGGGACGGTGTAGGGTACAGTTGAGGGTACGACAACGGTTTAGGGTGAGCGTACGTGTGAGGGCACGGGTCAGTGTTAGCGTACGGCTTAGGATTAGGGGACGGGTGAGGGTAAGGCTTCCGGGAAGGGTTAGGTTTAGGGTTCGTGCTAGTGTTAGGGTTAGGGGACGGGGACGGTTTAGGGTCCAGGTGAGGGTACGACAACGGTTTAGGATGAGCGTACGTGTGAGGGCACGGGTTAGTGTTAGCATACGGGTTAGAATTAAGTGGACAGGTGAGGGTAAGGCTTCGGGGAAGGGTTAGGGTTAGGGTTCGGGCTAGGGTTAGGGTTAGGGGACGGGGACGGTTTAGGGTCCACGTGAGGGTACGACAACGGTTTAGGGTGAGCGTACGTGTGAGGGCACGGGTTAGTGTTAGCGTACGGGTTAGGATTAGGGGACGGGTGAGGGTAAGGCTTCGGGGAAGGGTTAGGGTTAGGGTTCGGGCTAGGGTTACGGTTAGGGGACGGGGACGTTTTAGGGTCAGGTGAGGGTACGACAACGGTTTAGGGTGAGCGTACGTGTCAGGGCACGGGTAAGTGTTAGCGAACGGGTTAGGATTAGGGGACGGGTGAGGGTAAGGCTTCGGGGAAGTGTTAGGGTAGGGTTCGGGCTAGGCTTAGGGTTAGGGGACGGGGATGGTTTAGGGTCCAGGTGAGGATACGACAACGGTTTAGGGTGAGCGTACGTGTGAGGGCACGGGTTAGTGTTAGCATACGGGTTAGGATTAGGGGACGGGTGAGGGTAAGGCTTCGGGGAAGGGTTAGGGTTAGGGTTCGGGCTAGGGTTAGGGTTAGGGGACGGGTACGGTTTAGGGTCCAGGTGAGGGTACGACAACGGTTTAGGGTGAGCGTACGTGTGAGGGCACGGGTTAGTGTTAGCGTACGGGTTAGGATTAGGGGACTGGTGAGGGTAAGGCTTCGGGGAAGGGTTAGGGTTAGGGTTTCGTCTAGGGTTAGGGTTAGGGAACGGGGACGGTTTAGGGTCTAGGTGAGGGTACGAGAACGGTTTAGGGTGAGCGTACATTTGAGGGCACGGGTTAGTGTTAGCGTACCGGTTAGTATTAGGGGACGGATGAGGGTAAGGCTTCGGGTAAGGGTTAGGTTTAGGGTTCGGGCTAGGTTTAGGGTTAGGGGACGGGGGCGGTTTAGAGTCCAGGTGAGGGTACGACAACGGTTTAGGGTGAGCGTTCGTGTGAGGGCACGGGTTAGTGTCAGCGTACGGGTTAGGATTAAGGGAGAGGTGAGGGTAAGGCTTCGGGGAAGGGTTAGGGTTAGGGTTCGGGCTAGGGTTAGGGTTAGGGGACAGGGCCGGTTTAGGGTCCAGGTGAGGGTACAACAACGGTTTAGGGTGAGCGTACGTGTGAGGGCACGGTTTAGTGTTAGCGTACGGGTTAGCATTAGGGGACGGGTGAGGGTAAGGCTTCGGGGAAGTGTTCGGGTTAGGGTTCAGGCTAGGGTTACGGTTAGGGGACGGGGACGGTTTAGGGTCCAGGTGAGGGTACAACAACGGTTTAGGGTGAGCGTACGTGTGAGGGCACGGGTTAGTGTTAGCGTACGGGTTAGGATTAGGCGACGGGTGAGGGTAAGGCTTCGGGGAAGTGTTAGGGTTAGGGTTTGGGCTAGGGTTAGGGTTAGGGGACGGGGACGGTTTAGGGTCCACGTGAGGGTACGAGAATGGTTTAGGGTGAGCGTACGTGTGAGGGCACGGGTTAGTGTTAGCGTATGGGTTAGGATTAGGGGACGTTTCAGGGTAATGCTTCTGGGAAGGGTTAGGGTTAGGGTTTGGGTTAGGGTTATGGTTAGGGGCGGGGACGGTTTAGGGTCCAGGTGAGGGTACGACAACGGTTTAGGGTGAGCGTATGTGTTAGTGCACGGATTAGTGTTAGCGTTCGGGTTAGGATTAGGGGACGGGTGAGGGTGAGGCTTCGGGGAAGGGTTAGGTTTAGGGTTCGGGCTAGGGTTAGGGTTAGGGGACGGGGACGGTTTAGGGTCCAGGTGAGGGTACGACAACGGTTTAGGGTGAGCGTACGTGTGAGGGCACGGTTAGTGTTTGCGTACGGGTTAGGATTAACTGCCGGGTGAGGGTAAGGCTTCTGGGAAGGGTTAAGGTTAGGGTTTGGGCTAGGATTAGGGTTAGGGGACGGGGACGGATTAGGGATCAGGTGAGGGTACGACAACGGTTTAGGGTGAGCGTACGTGTGAGGGCACGGGTTAGTGTTAGCGTACGGGTTAGGATTAGGGGACGGGTGAGGGTAAGGCTTCGGGGAAGTGTTAGGGTTAGGGTTTTGGCTAGGGTTAGGGTTAGGGTTAGGGGACGGGGATGGTTTAGGGTCCAGGTGAGAATACGACAACGGTTTAGGGTGAGTGTACGTGTGAGGGCACGGTTTAGTGTTAGCTTACGGGTTAAGATTAGGGGACGGGTGAGGGTAAGGCTTCGGGGAAGGGTTAGGGTTAGGGTTCGGGCTACGGTTAGGGTTAGGGGACGGAGACGGTTCAGGGTCCAGGTGAGGGTACGACAACGGTTTAGGGTGAGCGTACGTGTGAGGGCACGGGATAGTGTTAGCGTACCGGTTAGTATTAGGGGACGGGTGACGGTAAGGCTTCGTGGAAGGGTTAGGGTTAGGGTTTGGGCTAGGGTTAGGGTCAGGGGACGGGGACGGTTTAGGGTCCAGGTGAGGGTACGACAACAGTTTAGGGTGAGCGTACGTGTGAGGGGACGGGTTAGTGTTAGCGTACGGGTTACGATTAAGGGACGGGTGAGGGTAAGGCTTCGGGGAGGGGTTAGGGTTAGTGTTTGGGCTAGGGTTAGGGTTAGGGGACGGGGACAGTTTAGGGTCCACGTGAGGGTACGAGAACGGTTTAGGTTGAGCGTACGTGTGAGGGCACGGGTTAGTGTTAGCGTATCGGTTAGTATTAGGGGACGGGTCAGGGTAATGCTTCGGGGAAGGGTTAGGGTTAGGGATCGGGCTAGGGTTAGGGTTAAGGGACGGGGACGGTTTAGGGTCCAGGTGAGGGTACGACAACGGTTTAGGGTGAACGTACGTGTGAGGGCACGGGTTAGTGTTAGCGTACGGGTTAGGATTAGAGGACGGGTGAGGTTAACGCTTCGGGGAAGAGTTAGGTTTACGGTTCGGGCTAGGGTTAGGGTTAGGGGACGGGGACGGTTTAGGGTCCAGGTGAGGGTACGAGAACGGTTTAGGGTGAGCGTACGTGTGAGGGCACGGGTTAGTGTTAGCGTACGGGTTAGTATTAGAGAACGGGTGAGGGTAAGGCTTCGGGGAAGGGTTAGGGTTAGGGTTCGGGCTAGGGTTAGGGTTAGGGGACAGGGGCGGTTTAGGTTCCAGGTGAGGGTACGACAACGGTTTAGGGTGAGCGTACGTGTGAGGGCACGGGTTAGTGTTAGCGTACCGGTTAGTATTAGGGGACGTGTGAGGGTAAGGCTTCGGGGAAGGGTTAGGGTTAGGGTTTGGGCTAGGGTTAGGGTTAGGGGACGGGGACGGTTTAGGGTCCAGGTGAGGGTACGACAACGGTTTAGGGTGAGCGTACGTGTGAGAGCACGGGTTAGTGTTAGCGTACGGGTTAGGATTAGGGGACGGGTGAGGGTAAGGCTTCGGGGAACGGTTAGGGTTAGCGTTCGGGCTAGGGTTAGGGTTAGGGGACAGGGACGGTTTAGGGTCCAGTTGAGGGTACGACAACGGTTTAGGGTGAGCGTACGTGTGAGGGCACGGGTTAGTGTTAGCGTACGGGTTAGCATTAGGGGACGGGTGAGGGTAAGGCTTCGGGGAAAGGTTAGGGTTAGGGTTCGGGCTAGGGTTAGGGTTAGGGGACGGGGACGGTTTAGGGTCCAGGTGAGGGTACGACAACGGTTTAGGGTGAGCGTACGTGTGAGGGCACGGGTTAGTGTTAGCGTACGGGTTAGAATTAGGGGACACGTGAGGGTAAGGCTTCAGGAAAGGGTTAGGGTTATGGTTCGGGCTAGGGTTAGGGTTAGGGGACAGGGCAGGTTTAGGGTCCAGGTGAGGGTACGACAACGGTTTAGGGTGAGAGTACGTGTGAGGGCACGGGTTAGTGTTAGCGTACGGGTTAGAATTAGGGGACGGGTGAGGGTAAGGCTTCGGGGAAGTGTTAGGGTTAGCGTTTGGGCTAGGGTTAGGATTAGGGGACGGGGACCGTTTAGGGTCCAGGTGAGGGTACGACAACGGTTTAGGGAGAGCGTACGTGTGAGGGCACGGGTTAGTGTTAGCGTACGGGTTAGGATTAGGGGACGGGTGAGGGTAAGGCTTCGGGGAAGTGTTAAGGTTAGGGTTTGGGCTAGGGTTACGGTTAGGGGACGGGGACGGTTTAGGGGCCAGGTGAGGGTAAGAGAACGGTTTAGGGTGGGCGTACGTGTGAGGGCACGGGTTAGTGTTAGCGTACGGGTTAGGATTAGGGGACGGGTGAGGGTAAGGCTTCGGGGAAGGGTTAGGTTTAGGGTTCGGGCTAGGTTTAGGGTTAGGGGACGGGGACGGTTTAGGGTCCAGGTGAGGGTACGACAACGGTTTAGGGTGGGCGTACGTGTGAGGGCACGGGTTAGTGTTAGCGTACGGGTTAGGATTAGGGGACGGGTGAGGGTAAGGCTTCGGGAAAGGCTTAGGGTTAGGATTTGGGCTAGGTTTAGGTTTAGGGTTAGGGGACGGGGACGGTTTAGGGTCCAGGTGAGGGTACGAGAACGGTTTAGGGTGAGCGTACGTGTGAGGGCACGGGTTAGTGTTAGCGTACGGGTTAGGAATAGGTGACGGGTGAGGGTAAGGCTTCGGGGAAGGGTCTGGGTTAGGGTTCGGGCTAGGGTTAGGGTTAGGGGACGGGGACGGTTTAGGGTCCAGGTGAGGGTACGACAACGGTTTAGGGTGAGCGTACGTGTGAGGGCACGGGTTAGTGTTAGCGTACGGGTTAGGTTTAGGGCACGGTTGAGGGTAAGGCTTCGGGGAAGGGTTAGGTTTACGGTTCGGGCTAGGGTTAGGTTTAGGGTACGGGGACGGATTAGGGTCCAGGTGAGGGTACGACAACGGTTTAGGGTGAGCGTACGTGTGAGGGCACCGGTTAGTGTTAGCGTACGTATTAGGATTAGGGGACGGGTGAGGGTAAGGCTTCGGGGAAGTTTAGGGTTAGCGTTTGGGCTAGGGTAAGGGTTAGGGGACGGGGACGGTTTAGGGTCCAGGTGAGGGTACGACAACAGTTTAGGGTGAGCGTACGTGTGAGGGCACGGGTTAGTGTTAGCGTACGGGTTAGGATTAGAGGACGGGTGAGGGTAAGGCTTCGGGGAAGAGTTAGGTTTACGGTTCGGGCTAGGGTTAGTGTTAGGGGACGGGGACGGTTTAGGGTCCAGGTGAGGGTACGAGAACGGTTTAGGGTGAGTGTACGTGTGAGGGCACGGGTTAGTGTTAGCGTACGGTTAGGATTAGGGGACAGGTCAGGGTAATGCTTCGGGGAAGGGTTAGGGTTAGGGTTCGGGCTAGGGTTAGGGTTAGGTGACGGGGACGGTTTAGGGTCCAGGTGAGGGTACGACAACGGTTTAGGATGAGCGTACGTGTGAGGGCACGGGTTAGTGTTAGCATACGGGTTAGAATTAAGTGGACAGGTGAGGGTAAGGCTTCGGGGAAGGGTTAGGGTTAGGGTTCGGGCTAGGGTTAGGGTTAGGGGACAGGGCCGGTTTAGGGTCCAGGTGAGGGTACGACAATGGTTTAGGGTGAGTGTACGTGTGAGGGCACGGGTTAGTGTTAGCGTACGGGTCAGGATTAGGGGACGGGTGAGGGTAAGGCTTCGGAGAAGTGTTAGGGTTAGCGTTCGGGCTAGGGTTAGGGTTAGGGGACGGGGTCCGTTTAGGGTCCAGGTGAGGGTACGACAACGGTTTAGGGTGAGCGTACGTGTGAGGGCACGGGTTAGCGTTAGCGTACGAGTTAGGATTACGGGACGGGTGAGGGTAAGGCTTCGGGGAAGGGTTAGGGTTAGGGTTCGGGCTAGGGTTACGGTTAGGGGACGGGGACGGTTTAGGGTCCAGGTGAGGGTACGACAACGGTTTAGGGTGAGCGTACGTGTGAGGGCACGGGTTAGTGTTAGCGTACGGGTTAGGATTAGGGGACGGGTGAGGGTAAGGCTTCGGGGAAGTGTTAGGGTTAGGGTTTGGGCTAGGGTTAGTGTTACGGGACGGGGACGGTTTAGGGTCCAGGTGAGGATACGATAACGGTTTAGGGTGAGCGTACGTGTGAGGGCACGGGTTAGTGTTAGCATACGGGTTAGGATTAGGGGACGGGTGAGGGTAAGGCTTCGGGGAAGGGTTAGGGTTAGGGTTCGGGCTAGGGTTAGCGTTCGGGGACGCGGACGGTTTAGGGTCCACGTGAGGGTACGACAACGGTTTAGGGTGAGCGTACGTGTGAGGGCACGGGTTAGTGTTAGCGTACGGGTCAGGATTAGGGGACGGGTGAGGGTAAGGCTTCGGTGAAGGGTTAGGGTTAGGGTTCGGGCTAGGGTTAGTGTTAGGGGACGGGGACGGTTTAGGGTCCAGGTGAGGGTACGACAACGGTTTAGGGTGAGCGTACGTGTGAGGGCACGGGTTAGTGTTAGCGTACGGGTTAGGATTTGGGGACGGGTGAGGGTAAGGCTTCGGGGAAGGGTTAGGGTTAGGGTTCGGGCTAGGGTTACGGTTAGGGGACGGGGACGGTTTAGGGTCAGGTGAGGGTACGACAACGGTTTAGGGTGAGCGTACGTGTCAGGGCACGGGTTAGTGTTAGCGAACGGGTTAGGATTAGGGGACGGGTGAGGATAAGGCTTCGGGGAAGTGTTAGGGTTAGGGTTCGGGCTAGGCTTAGTGTTAGGGGACGGGGATGGTTTAGGGTCCAGGTGAGGATACGACAACGGTTTAGGGTGAGCGTACGTGTGAGGGCACGGGTTAGTGTTAGCGTACGGGTTAGGATTTGGGGACGGGTGAGGGTAAGGCTTCGGGGAAGGGTTAGGGTTAGGGTTCGGGCTAGGGTTACGGTTAGGGGACGGGGACGGTTTAGGGTCAGGTGAGGGTACGACAACGGTTTAGGGTGAGCGTACGTGTCAGGGCACGGGTTAGTGTTAGCGAACGGGTTAGGATTAGGGGACGGGTGAGGGTAAGGCTTCGGGGAAGTGTTAGGGTTAGGGTTCGGGCTAGGCTTAGGGTTAGGGGACGGGGATGGTTTAGGGTCCAGGTGAGGATACGACAACGGTTTAGGGTGAGCGTACGTGTGAGGGCACGGGTTAGTGTTAGCATACGGGTTAGGATTAGGGGACGGGTGAGGGTAAGGCTTCGGGGAAGGGTTAGGTTTAGGGTTCGGGCTAGGGTTAGGGTTAGGGGACGGGGACGGTTTAGGGTCCAGGTGAGGGTACGAGAACGGTTTAGGGTGAGCGTACGTGTGAGGGCACGGGTTAGTGTTAGCGTACGGGTTAGGATTAGGGGACGGGTGAGGGTAAGGCTTCGGGGAAGGGTTAGGGTTAGGGTTTCGGCTAGGGTTAGGGTTAGGGAACGGGGACGGTTTAGGGTCTAGGTGAGGGTACGAGAACGGTTTAGGGTGAGCGTACGTTTGAGGGCACTGGTTAGTGTTAGCGTTCCGGTTAGTATTAGGGGACGGATGAGGGTAAGGCTTCGGGTAAGGTTTAGGTTTAGGGTTCGGGCTAGGTTTAGGGTTAGGGGACGGGGACGGTTTAGGGTCCAGGTGAGGGTACGACAACGGTTTAGGGTGAGCGTTCGTGTGAGGGCACGGGTTAGTGTCAGCGTACGGGTTAGGATTAGGGGACAGGTGAGGGTAAGGCTTCGGGGAAGGGTTAGGGTTAGGGTTCGGGCTAGGGTTAGGGTTAGGGGACAGGGCCGGTTTAGGGTCCAGGTGAGGGTACGACAACGGTTTAGGGTGAGCGTACGTGTGAGGGCACGGTTTAGTGTTAGCGTTCGGGTTAGCATTAGGGGACGGGTGAGGGTAAGGCTTCGGGGAAGTGTTAGGGTTAGGGTTCGGGCTAGGGTTACGGTTACGAGACGAGGACGGTTTAGGGTCCAGGTGAGGGTACAACAACGGTTTAGGGTGAGCGTACGTGTGAGGGCACGGGTTAGTGTTAGCGTACGGGTTAGGATTAGGGGACGGGTGAGGATAAGGCTTCGGGGAAGTGTTAGGGTTAGGGTTTGGGCTAGGGTTAGGGTTAGGGGACGGGGACGGTTTAGGGTCCACGTGAGGGTACGAGAACGGTTTAGGGTGAGCGTACGTGTGAGGGCACGGGTTAGTGTTAGCGTATGGGTTAGGATTAGGGGACGTGTCAGGGTAATGCTTCTGGGAAGGGTTAAGGTTAGGGTTTGGGCTAGGGTTATGGTTAGGGGCGGGGACGGTTTAGGGTCCAGGTGAGGGTACGACAACGGTTTAGGGTGAGCGTACGTGTGAGGGCACGGATTAGTGTTAGCGTACGGGTTAGGATTAGGGGACGGGTGAGGGTGAGGCTTCGGGGAAGGGTTAGGTTTAGGGTTCGGGCTAGGGTTAGGGTTAGGGGACGGGGACGGTTTAGGGTCCAGGTGAGGGTACGACAACGGTTTAGGGTGAGCGTACGTGTGAGTGCACGGTTAGTGTTTGCGTACGGGTTAGGATTAACTGCCGGGTGAGGGTAAGGCTTCGGGGAAGGGTTAGGGTTAGGGTTTGGGCTAGGGTTAGGGTTCGGGGATGGGGACGGATTAGGGATCAGGTGAGGGTACGACAACGGTTTAGGGTGAGCGTACGTGTGAGGGCACGGGTTAGTGTTAGCGTATGGGTTAGGATTAGGGGACAGGTGAGGGTAAGGCTTCGGGGAAGTGTTAGGGTTAGGGTTTTGTCTAGGGTTAGGGTTAGGGGACGGGGATGGTTTAGGGTCCAGGTGAGGATACGACAACGGTTTAGGGTGAGCGTAAGTGTGAGGGCACGGGTTAGTGTTGGCGTACGGGTTAGGATTAGAGGACGGGTTAGGGTAAGGCTTCCGGGAAGGGTTAGGGTTAGGGTTAGGGCTAGGGTTACGGTTAGGGGACGGGGACGGTTTAGGGTCCAGGTGAGTGCACGACAACGGTTTAGGGTGAGCGTACGTGTGAGGGCACGGTTTAGTGTTAGCGTACGGGTTAAGATTAGGGGACGGGTGAGGGTAAGGCTTCGGGGAAGGGTTAGGGTTAGGGTTCGGGCTAGGGTTAGGGTTAGGGGACGGAGACGGTTCAGGGTCCAGGTGAGGGTACGACAACAGTTTAGGGTGAGCGTACGTGTGAGGGCACGGGTTACTGTTAGCGTACCGGTTAGTATTAGGGGACGGGTGAGGGTAAGGCTTCGTGGAAGGGTTAGGGTTAGGGTTTGGGCTATGGTTAGGGTTAGGGGACGGGGACGGTTTAGGGTCCAGGTGAGGGTACGACAACAGTTTAGGGTGAGCGTATGTGTGAGGGGACGGGTTAGTGTTAGCGTACGGGTTACGATTGAGGGACGGGTGAGGGTAAGGCTTCGGGGAGGGGTTAGGGTTAGGGTTTGGGCTAGGGTTAGGGTTAGGGGACGGGGACAGTTTAGGGTCCACGTGAGGGTACGAGAACGGTTTAGGTTGAGCGTACATGTGAGGGCATGGGTTAGTGTTAGCGTATCGGTTAGTATTAGGTGTCGGGTCAGGGTAATGCTTCGGGGAAGGGTTAGGGTTATGGATCGGGCTAAGGTTAGGGTTAAGGGACGGGGACGTTTTAGGGTCCAGGTGAGGGTACAACACCGGTTTAGGGTGAGCGTACGTGTGAGGGCACGAGTTAGTGTTAGCGTACGGGTTAGGATTAGATGACGGGTGAGGGTCAGGCTTCGGGGAAGGGTTAGGTTTACGGTTCGGGCTAGGGTTAGGGTTAGGGGACGGGGACGGTTTAGTGTCCAGGTGAGGGTACGACAACGGTTTAGGTTGAGCGTATGTGTGAGGGCACGGGTCAGTGTTAGCGTACGGGTTAGGATTAGGGGACGTGTGAGGGTAAGGCTTCGGGGAAGGGTTAGGGCTAGGGTTCGGGCTAGGGTTAGGGTTAGGGGACGGGGACGGTTTAGGGTCCAGGTGAGGGTACGACAACGGTTTAGTGAGAGCGTACGTGTGAGGGCATGGATTAGTGTTAGCGTACGGGTTAGTATTAAGGGTTGGGTGAGGTTAAGGCTTCGGCGAAGGGTTCGGGTTAGGGTTCGGGGTAGGGTTAGGGTTAAGGGCCGGGGACGGTTTAGGGTCCAGGTGAGGGTACGACAACGGTGTAGGGTGAGCGTACGTGTGAGGGCACGGGTTAGTGTTAGCGTACGGGTTATGATTAGGGGACGGGTGAGGGTAAGGCTTCGGGGAAGGGTTAGGGTTAGGGTTCGGGCTAGGGTTAGGGTTAGGGGACAGGGGCGATTTAGAGTCCAGGTGAGGGTACGACAACGGTTTAGGGTGAGCGTACGTGTGAGGGCACGGGTTAGTGTTAGCGTATGGGTTAGGATTAGGGGAGGGGTGAGGGTAAGGCTTCGGGGAAGTGTTAGGGTTAGGGTTCGGGCTAGGGTTAGGGTTACGGGACGGGGACGGTTTAGGGTCCAGGTGAGGATACGACAACGGTTTAGGGTGAGCGTACGTGTGAGGGCACGGGTTAGTGTTAGCATACGGGTTAGGATTAGAGGACGGGTGAGGGTAAGGCTTCGGGGAAGGGTTAGGGTTAGGGTTCGGGCTAGGGTTAGCGTTCGGGGACGGGGACGGTTTAGGGTCCAGGTGAGGGTACGACAACGGTTTAGGGTGAGCGTACGTGTGAGGGCACGGGTTAGTGTTAGCGTACGGGTCAGTATTAGGGGACGGGTGAGGGTAAGGCTTCGGTGAAGGGTTAGGGTTAGGGTTCGGGCTAGGGTTAGGGTTAGGGGACGGGGACGGTTCAGGGTCCAGGTGAGGGTACGACAACGGTTTAGGGTGAGCGTACGTGTGAGGGCACGGGTTAGTGTTAGCGTACGGGTTAGGATTAGGGGACGGGTGAGGGTAAGGCTTCGGGGAAGGGTTAGGGTTAGGATTTCGGCTAGGGTTAGGGTTAGGGAACGGGGACGGTTTAGGGTCTAGGTGAGGGTACGAGAACGGTTTAGGGTGAGCGTACGTGTGAGGGCACGGGTCAGTGTTAGCGTACGGGTTACGATTAGGGGACGGGTGAGGGTAAGGCTTCGGGGAAGGGTTAGGTTTAGGGTTCGTGCTAGGGTTAGGGTTAGGGGACGGGGACGGTTTAGGGTCCAGGTGAGGGTACGACAACGGTTTAGGATGAGCGTACGTGTGAGGGCACGGGTTAGTGTTAGCATACGGGTTAGAATTAAGTGGACAGGTGAGGGTAAGGCTTCGGGGAAGGGTTAGGGTTAGGGTTCGGGCTAGGGTTAGGGTTAGGGGACGGGGACGGTTTAGGGTCCAGGTGAGGGTACGACAACGGTTTAGGCTGAGCGTACGTGTGAGGGCACGGGTTAGTGTTAGCGTACGGGTCAGGATTAGGGGACGGGTGAGGGTAAGGCTTCGGTGAAGGGTTAGGGTTAGTGTTCAGGCTAGGGTTAGGGTTAGGGGACGGGGACGGTTTAGGGTCCAGTTGAGGGTACGACAACGGTTTAGGGTGAGCGTACGTTTGAGGGCACGGGTTAGTGTTAGCGTACGGGTTAGGATTAGGGGACGGGTGAGGGTAAGGCTTCGGGGAAGGGTTAGGGTTAGGGTTCGGGCTAGGGTTACGGTTAGGGGACGGGGACGTTTTAGGGTCAGGTGAGGGTACGGCAACGGTTTAGGGTGAGCGTACGTGTGAGGGCACGGGTTAGTGTTAGCATACGGGTTAGGATTAGAGGACGGGTGAGGGTAAGGCTTCGGGGAAGGGTTAGGGTTAGGGTTCGGGCTAGGGTTAGCGTTCGGGGACGGGGACGGTTTAGGGTCCAGGTGAGGGTACGACAACGGTTTAGGGTGAGCGTACGTGTGAGGGCACGGGTTAGTGTTAGCGTACGGGTCAGTATTAGGGGACGGGTGAGGGTAAGGCTTCGGTGAAGGGTTAGGGTTAGGGTTCGGGCTAGGGTTAGGGTTAGGGGACGGGGACGGTTTAGGGTCCAGGTGAGGGTACGACAACGGTTTAGGGTGAGCGTACGTGTGAGGGCACGGTTTAGTGTTAGCGTACGGGTTAGCATTAGGGGACGGGTGAGGGTAAGGCTTCGGGGAAGTGTTAGGGTTAGGGTTCGGGCTAGGGTTAGGGTTAAGGGCCGGGGACGGTTTAGGGTCCAGGTGAGGGTACGACAACGGTTTAGGGTGAGCGTACGTGTGAGGGCACGGGTTAGTGTTAGCGTACGGGTTAGGATTAGGGGACGGGTGAGGGTAAGGCTTCGGGGAAGGGTTAGGGTTAGGGTTCGGGCTAGGGTTAGGGTTAGGTGACGGGGGCGGTTTAGGGTCCAGGTGAGGGTACGACAACGGTTTAGGGTGAGCGTACGTGTGAGGGCACGGGTTAGTGTTAGCGTACGGGTTAGGGTTAGGGGACGGGTGAGGGTAAGGCTTCGGGGAACGGTTAGGGTTAGCGTTTGGGCTAGGGTTAGGGTTAGCGGACGGGGACGGTTTAGGGTCCAGGTGAGGGTACGACAACGGTTTAGGGTGAGCGTACGTGTGAGGGCACGGGTTAGTGTTAGCGTACGGGTTAGGATTAGGGGACGGGTGAGGGTAAGGCTTCGGGGAAGTGTTAGGGTTAGGGTTCGGGCTAGGATTAGGGTTACGGGACGGGGATGGTTTAGGGTCCAGGTGAGGATACGACAACGGTTTAGGGTGAGCGTATGTGTGAGGGCACGGGTTAGTGTTAGCATACGGGTTAGGATTAGGGGACGGGTGAGGGTAAGGCTTCGGGGAAGGGTTAGGGTTAGGGTTCGGGCTAGGGTTAGCGTTCGGGGACGGGGACGGTTTAGGGTCCAGGTGAGGGTACGACAACGGTTCAGGGTGAGCGTACGTGTGAGGGCACGGGTTAGTGTTAGCGTACGGGTCAGGATTAGGGGACGGGTGAGGGTAAGGCTTCGGTGAAGGGTTAGGGTTAGGGTTCGGGCTAGGGTTAGGGTTAGGGGACGGGGACGGTTTAGGGTCCAGGTGAGGGTACGACAACGGTTTAGGGTGAGCGTACGTGTGAGGGCACGGGTTAGTGTTAGTGTACGGGTTAGAATTAGGGGACAGGTGAGGGTAAGGCTTCAGGAAAGGGTTAGGGTTATGGTTCGGTCTAGGGTTAGGGTTAGGGGACAGGGCCGGTTTAGGGTCCAGGTGAGGGTACGACAACGGTTTAGGGTGAGCGTACGTGTGAGGGCACGGTTTAGTGTTAGCGTACGGGTTAGCATTAGGGGACGGGTGAGGGTAAGGCTTCGGGGAAGTGTTAGGGTTAGGGTTCGGGCTAGGGTTAGGGTTACGGGACGGGGATGGTTTAGGGTCCAGGTGAGGATACGACAACGGTTTAGGGTGAGCGTATGTGTGAGGGCACGGGTTAGTGTTAGCATACGGGTTAGGATTAGGGGACGGGTGAGGGTAAGGCTTCGGGGAAGGGTTAGGGTTAGGGTTCGGGCTAGGGTTACGGTTAGGGGACGGGGACGGTTTACGGTCAGGTGAGGGTACGGCAACGGTTTAGGGTGAGCGTATGTGTGAGGGCACGGGTTAGTGTTAGCGTACGGGTTAGGATTAGGGGACGGGTGAGGGTAAGGCTCCGGGGAAGTGTTAGGTTTAGGGTTCGGGCTAGGGTTAGGGTTAGGGGACGGGGACGGTTTAGGGTCCACGTGAGGGTACGACAACGGTTTAGGGTGAGCGTACGTGTGAGGGAACGGGTTAGTGTTAGCGTACGGGTTAGGATTACGGGACGGGTGAGGGTAAGGCTTCAGGGAAGGGTTAGGGTTAGGGTTCGGGCTAGGGTTACGGTTAGGGGACGGGGACGGTTTAGGGTCCAGGTGAGGGTACGACAACGGTTTAGGGTGAGCGTACGTGTGAGGGCATGGGTTAGTGTTAGCGTATGGGTTAGGATTAGGGGACGGGTGAGGGTAAGGCTTCGGGGAAGTGTTAGGGTTGGGGTTCGGGCTAGGGTTAGGGTTACGGGACGGGGATGTTTTAGGGTCCAGGTGAGGATACGACAACGGTTTACGGTGAGCGTACGTGTGAGGGCACGGGTTAGTGTTAGCATACGGGTTAGGATTAGGGGACGGGTGAGGGTAAGGCTTCAGGGAAGGGTTAGGGTTAGGGTTCGGGCTAGGGTTAGCGTTCGGTGACAGGGACGGTTTAGGGTCCAGGTGAGGGTACGACAACGGTTTAGGGTGAGCGTACGTGTGAGGGCACGGGTTAGTGTTAGCGTACGGGTTAGGATTAGGGGACGGGTGAGGGTGAGGCTTCGGGGAAGGGTTAGGTTTAGGGTTCGGGCTAGGGTTAGGGTTAGGGGACGGGGACGGTTTAGGGTCCAGGTGAGGGTACGACAACGGTTTAGGGTGAGCGTACGTGTGAGGGCACGGTTAGTGTTTGCGTACGGGTTAGGATTAACTGCCGGGTGAGGGTAAGGCTTCGGGGAAGGGTTAGGGTTAGGGTTTGGGCTAGGGTTAGGGTTAGGGGACGGGGACGGATTAGGGATCAGGTGAGGGTACGACAACGGTTTAGGGTGAGCGTACGTGTGAGGGCACGGGTTAGTGTTAGCGTACGGGTTAGGATTAGGGGACGGGTGAGGGTAAGGCTTCGGGGAAGTGTTAGGGTTAGGGTTTTGGCTACGGTTAGGGTTAGGGGACGGGGATGGTTTAGGGTCCAGGTGAGGATACGACAACGGTTTAGGGTGAGCGTACGTGTGAGGGCACGGGTTAGCGTTAGCGTACGGGTTAGGATTAGAGGACGGGTGAGTGTAAGGCTTCCGGGAAGGGTTAGGGTTAGGGTTAGGGCTAGGGTTACGGTTAGGGGACGGGGACGGTTTAGGGTCCAGGTGAGTGCACGACAACGGTTTAGGGTGAGCGTACGTGTGAGGGCACGGTTTAGTGTTAGCGTACGGGTTAAGATTAGGGGACGGGTGAGGGTAAGGCTTCGGGGAAGGGTTAGGGTTAGGGTTCGGGCTAGGGTTAGGGTTAGGGGACGGAGACGGTTCAGGGTCCAGGTGAGGGTACGACAACGGTTTAGGGTGAGCGTACGTGTGAGGGCACGGGTTAGTGTTAGCGTACCGGTTAGTATTAGGGGACGGGTGAGGGTAAGGCTTCGTGGAAGGGTTAGGGTTAGGGTTTGGGCTAGGGTTAGGTTTAGGGGACGGGGACGGTTTAGGGTCAAGGTGAGGGTACGACAACAGTTTAGGGTGAGCGTACGTGTGAGGGGACGGGTTAGTGTTAGCGTACAGGTTACGATTAAGGGACGGGTGAGGGTAAGGCTTCGGGGAGGGGTTAGGGTTAGGGTTTGGGCTAGGGTTAGGGTTAGGGGACGGGGACAGTTTAGGGTCCACGTGAGGGTACGAGAACGGTTTAGGTTGAGCGTACGTGTGAGGGCATGGGTTAGTGTTAGCGTATCGGTTAGTATTAGGGGTCGGGTCAGGGTAATGCTTCGGGGAAGGGTTAGGGTTAGGTATCGGGCTAAGGTTAGGGTTAAGGGACGGGGACGTTTTAGGGTCCAGGTGAGGGTACAACACCGGTTTAGGGTGAGCGTACGTGTGAGGGCACGAGTTAGTGTTAGCGTATGTGTTAGGATTAGGGGACGGGTGAGGGTAAGGCTTCGGGGAAGTGTTAGGGTTAGGGTTCGGGCTAGGGTTAGGGTTACGGGACGGGGATGGTTTAGGGTCCAGGTGAGGATACGACAACGGTTTAGGGTAAGCGTACGTGTGAGGGCACGGGTTAGTGTTAGCATACGGGTTAGGATTAGGGGACGGGTGAGGGTAAGGCTTCGGGGAAGGGTTAGGGTTAGGGTTCGGGCTAGGGTTAGCGTTCGGGGACGGGGACGGTTTAGGGTCCAGGTGAGGGTACGACAACGGTTTAGGGTGAGCGTACGTGTGAGGGCACGGGTTAGTGTTAGCGTACGGGTCAGGATTAGGGGACGGGTGAGGGTAAAGCTTCGGTGAAGGGTTAGGGTTAGGGTTCGGGCTAGGGTTAGGGTTAGGGGACAGGGATGGTTTAGGGTCCAGGTGAGGGTACGACAACGGTTTAGGGTGAGCGTACGTGTGAGGGCACGGGTTAGTGTTAGCGTACGGGTTAGGATTAGGGGACGGGTGAGGGTAAGGCTTCGGGGAAGGGTTAGGGTTAGGGTTCGGGCTAGGGTTACGGTTAGGGGACGGGGACGGTTTAGGGTCAGGTGAGGGTACGACAACGGTTTAGGGTGAGCGTACGTGTCAGGGCACGGGTTAGTGTTAGCGAAGAGGTTAGGATTAGGGGACGGGTGAGGGTAAGGCTTCGGGGAAGTGTTAGGGTTAGGGTTCGGGCTAGGCTTAGGGTTAGGGGACGGGGATGGTTTAGGGTCCAGGTGAGGATACGACAACGGTTTAGGGTGAGCGTACGTGTGAGGGCACGGGTTAGTGTTAGCGTACGGTTTAGGATTAGGGGACGGGTGAGGGTAAGGCTTCGGGGAAGGGTTAGGTTTAGGGTTCGGGCTAGGGTTAGGGTTAGGGGACGGGGACGGTTTAGGGTCCAGGTGAGGGTACGACAACGGTTTAGGGTGAGCGTACGTGTGAGGGCACGGGTTAGTGTTAGCGTACGGGTTAGGATTAGGGGACGGGTGAGGGTAAGGCCCGGGGAAGGGTTAGGGTTAGGGTTTCGGCTAGGGTTAGGGTTAGGGAACGGAGACGGTTTAGGGTCTAGGTGAGGGTACGAGAACGGTTTAGGGTGAGCGTACGTTTAGGGCACTGGTTAGTGTTAGCGTACCGGTTAGTATTAGGGGACGGATGAGGGTAAGGCTTCGGGGAAGGGTTAGGGTTAGGGTTCGGGCTAGGGTTAGGGTTAGGGGACAGGGCCGGTTTAGGGTCCAGGTGAGGGTACGACAACGGTTTAGGGTGAGCGTACGTGTGAGGGCACGGTTTAGTGTTAGCGTACGGGTTAGCATTAGGGGACGGGTGAGGGTAAGGCTTCGGGGAAGTGTTAGGGTTAGGGTTCGGGCTAGGGTTACGGTTAGGGGACGGGGACGGTTTAGGGTCCAGGTGAGGGTACAACAACGGTTTAGGGTGAGCGTACGTGTGAGGGCACGGGTTAGTGTTAGCGTACGGGTTAGGATTAGGGGACGGGTGAGGGTAAGGCTTCGGGGAAGTGTTAGGGTTACGGTTTGGGCTAGGGTTAGGGTTAGGGGACGGGGACGGTTTAGGGTCCACGTGAGGGTACGAAAACGGTTTAGGGTGAGCGTACGTGTGAGGGCACGGGTTAGTGTTAGCGTATGGGTTAGGATTAGGGGACGTGTCAGGGTAATGCTTCTGGGAAGGGTTAGGGTTAGGGTTTAGGCTAGGGTTATGGTTAGGGGCGGGGACGGTTTAGGGTCCAGGTGAGGGTACGACAACGGTTTAGGGTGAGCGTACGTGTGAGGGCACGGATTAGTGTTAGCGTACGGGTTAGGATTAGGGGACGGGTGAGGGTGAGGCTTCGGGGAAGGGTTAGGTTTAGCGTTCGGGCTAGGGTTAGGGTTAGGGGACGGGGACGGTTTAGGGTCCAGGTGAGGGTACGACAACGGTTTAGGGTGAGCGTACGTGTGAGGGCACGGTTAGTGTTTGCGTACGGGTTAGGATTAACTGCCGGGTGAGGGTAAGGCTTCGGGGAAGGGTTAGGGTTAGGGTTTGGGCTAGGGTTAGGGTTAGGGGACGGGGACGGATTAGGGATCAGGTGAGGGTACGACAACGGTTTAGGGTGAGCGTACGTGTGAGGGCACGGGTTAGTGTTAGCGTACGGGTTACGATTAGGGGACGGGTGAGGGTAAGGCTTCGGGGAAGTGTTAGGGTTAGGGTTTTGGCTAGGGTTAGGGTTAGGGGACGGGGATGGTTTAGGGTCCAGGTGAGGATACGACAACGGTTTAGGGTGAGCGTACGTGTGAGGGCACGGGTTACTGTTAGCGTACGGGTTAGGATTAGAGGACGGGTGAGGGTAAGGCTTCCGGGAAGGGTTAGGGTTAGGGTTAGGGCTAGGGTTACGGTTAGGGAACGGGGACGGTTTAGGGTCCAGGTGAGTGCACGACAACGGTTTAGGGTGAGCGTACGTGTGAGGGCACGGTTTAGTGTTAGCGTACGTGTTAAGATTAGGGGACGGGTGAGGGTAAGGCTTCCGGGAAGGGTTAGGGTTAGGGTTTGGGCTAGGGTTAGGGTTAGGGGACGGGGACAGTTTAGGGTCCACGTGAGGGTACGAGAACGGTTTAGGTTGAGCGTACGCGTGAGGGCATGGGTTAGTGTTAGCGTATCGGTTAGTATTAGGGGTCGGGTCAGGGTAATGCTTCGGGGAAGGGTTAGGGTTAGGGATCGGGCTAAGGTTAGGGTTAAGGAACGGGGACGTTTTAGGGTCCAGGTGAGGGTACAACACCGGTTTAGGGTGAGCGTACGTGTGAGGGCACGAGTTAGTGTTAGCGTACGGGTTAGGATTAGATGACGGGTTAGGGTACGGCTTCGGGGAAGGGTTAGGTTTACGGTTCGGGCTAGGGTTAGGGTTAGGGGACGGGGACGGTTATTGTCCAGGTGAGGGTACGACAACGGTTTATGGTGAGTGTATGTGTGAGGGCACGGGTCAGTGTTAGCGTACGGGTTAGGATTAGGGGACGGGTGAGGGTAAGGCTTCGGGGAAGGGTTAGGGCTAGGGTTCGGGCTAGGGTTAGG
Source organism: Lagenorhynchus albirostris (assembly GCF_949774975.1). NCBI lineage: Eukaryota > Metazoa > Chordata > Mammalia > Artiodactyla > Delphinidae > Lagenorhynchus > Lagenorhynchus albirostris. Next base: position 63,311,604 of record NC_083109.1, read on the forward strand.
GTTAGGGGACGGGGACGGTTTAGGGTCCAGGTGAGGGTACGACAACGGTTTAGTGAGAGCGTACGTGTGAGGGCATGGATTAGTGTTAGCGTACGGGTTAGAATTAAGGGCCGGGTGAGGGTAAGGCTTCGGGGAAGGGTTCGGGTTAGGGTTCGGGCTAGGGTTAGGGTTAAGAGCCGGGGACGGTTTAGGGTCCAGGTGAGGGTACGACAACGGTTTAGGGTGAGCGTACGTGTGAGGGCACGGGTTAGTGTTAGCGTACGGGTTAGGATTAGGGGACGGGTGAGGGTAAGGCTTCGGGGAAGGGTTAGGGTTAGGGTTCGGGCTAGGGTTAGGGTTAGGGGACGGGGGCGGTTTAGGGTCCAGGTGAGGGTACGACAACGGTTTAGGGTGAGCATACGTGTGAGGGCACGGGTTAGTGTTAGCGTACGGGTTAGGATTAGGGGACGGGTGAGGGTAAGGCTTCGGGGAAGGGTTAGGGCTAGGATTTGGGCTAGGTTTAGGGTTAGGGGACGGGGACGGTTTAGGGTCCAGGTGAGGGTACGACAACGGTTTAGGGTGGGCGTACGTGTGAGGGCACGGGTTAGTGTTAGCGTAGGGGTTAGGAATAGGTGACGGGTGAGGGTAAGGCTTCGGGGAAGGGTTAGGGTTAGGGTTCGGGCTAGGGTTAGGGTTAGGGGACAAGGGGCGGTTTAGGGTCCAGGTGAGGGTACGACAACGGTTTAGGGTTAGCGTACATGTAAGGGCACGGGTTAGTGTTAGCGTACGGGTTACGATTAGGGTACGGGTGAGGGTAAGGCTTCGGGGAAGTGTTAGGGTTAGGGTTTTGGCTAGGGATAGGGTTAGGGTACGGGGGCGGTTTAGGGTCTAGGTGAGGGTACGAGAACGGTTTAGGGTGAGCGTACGTTTGAGGGCACGGGTTAGTGTTAGCGTACGGGTTAGGATTAGGGGACGGGTGAGGGTAAGGCTTCGGGGAAGGGTTCGGGCTAGGATTTGGGCTAGGGTTAGGGTTAGGGGAAGGGGACAGTTTAGGGTCCAGGTGAGGGTACGACAACGGTTTAGGGTGAGCGTACGTGTGAGGGCACGGGTTAGTGTTAGCGTACGGGTTAGGTTTAGGGCACGGTTGAGGGTAAGGCTTCGGGGAAGGGTTAGGTTTACGGTTCGGGCTAGGGTTAGGTATAGGGTACGGGGACGGATTAGGGTCCAGGTGAGGGTACGACAACGGTTTAGGGTGATCGTACGTGTGAGGGCACCGGTTAGTGTTAGCGTACGTATTAGGATTAGGGGACGGGTGAGGGTAACGCTTCGGGGAAGGTTAGGGTTAGCGTTTGGGCTAGGGTAAGGGTTAGGGGACGGGGACGGTTTAGGGTCCAGGTGAGGGTACGACAACAGTTTAGGGTGAGCGTACGTGTGAGGGCACGGGTTAGTGTTAGCATACGGGTTAGGATTAGGGGACGGGTGAGGGTAAGGTTTCGGGGAAGGGTTAGGGTTAGGGTTTGGGCTAGGGTTAGGGTTAGGGGACGGGGACGGTTTAGGGTCCAGGTGAGGGTATGAGAACGTTTTAGGGTCAGCGTATGTGTGAGGGCGTGGGTTAGTGTTAGCGTATGGGTTAGGATTAGGGGACAGGTCAGGGTAATGCTTCGGGGAAGGGTTAGGGTTAGGGTTCGGGCTAGGTTTAGGGTTAGGTGACAGGGACGGTGTAGGGTACAGTTGAGGGTACGACAACGGTTTAGGGTGAGCGTACGTGTGAGGGCACGGGTCAGTGTTAGCGTACGGGTTAGGATTAGGGGACGGGTGAGGGTAAGGCTTCGGGGAAGGGTTAGGTTTAGGGTTCGTGCTAGTGTTAGGGTTAGGGGACGGGGACGGTTTAGGGTCCAGGTGAGGGTACGACAACGGTTTAGGATGAGCGTACGTGTGAGGGCACGGGTTAGTGTTAGCATACGGGTTAGAATTAAGTGGACAGGTGAGGGTAAGGCTTCGGGGAAGGGTTAGGGTTAGGGTTCGGGCTAGGGTTAGGGTTAGGGGACGGGGACGGTTTAGGGTCCACGTGAGGGTACGACAACGGTTTAGGGTGAGCGTACGTGTGAGGGCACGGGTTAGTGTTAGCGTACGGGTTAGGATTAGGGGACGGGTGAGGGTAAGGCTTCGGGGAAGGGTTAGGGTTAGGGTTCGGGCTAGGGTTACGGTTAGGGGACGGGGACGTTTTAGGGTCAGGTGAGGGTACGACAACGGTTTAGGGTGAGCGTACGTGTCAGGGCACGGGTAAGTGTTAGCGAACGGGTTAGGATTAGGGGACGGGTGAGGGTAAGGCTTCGGGGAAGTGTTAGGGTAGGGTTCGGGCTAGGCTTAGGGTTAGGGGACGGGGATGGTTTAGGGTCCAGGTGAGGATACGACAACGGTTTAGGGTGAGCGTACGTGTGAGGGCACGGGTTAGTGTTAGCATACGGGTTAGGATTAGGGGACGGGTGAGGGTAAGGCTTCGGGGAAGGGTTAGGGTTAGGGTTCGGGCTAGGGTTAGGGTTAGGGGACGGGTACGGTTTAGGGTCCAGGTGAGGGTACGACAACGGTTTAGGGTGAGCGTACGTGTGAGGGCACGGGTTAGTGTTAGCGTACGGGTTAGGATTAGGGGACTGGTGAGGGTAAGGCTTCGGGGAAGGGTTAGGGTTAGGGTTTCGTCTAGGGTTAGGGTTAGGGAACGGGGACGGTTTAGGGTCTAGGTGAGGGTACGAGAACGGTTTAGGGTGAGCGTACATTTGAGGGCACGGGTTAGTGTTAGCGTACCGGTTAGTATTAGGGGACGGATGAGGGTAAGGCTTCGGGTAAGGGTTAGGTTTAGGGTTCGGGCTAGGTTTAGGGTTAGGGGACGGGGGCGGTTTAGAGTCCAGGTGAGGGTACGACAACGGTTTAGGGTGAGCGTTCGTGTGAGGGCACGGGTTAGTGTCAGCGTACGGGTTAGGATTAAGGGAGAGGTGAGGGTAAGGCTTCGGGGAAGGGTTAGGGTTAGGGTTCGGGCTAGGGTTAGGGTTAGGGGACAGGGCCGGTTTAGGGTCCAGGTGAGGGTACAACAACGGTTTAGGGTGAGCGTACGTGTGAGGGCACGGTTTAGTGTTAGCGTACGGGTTAGCATTAGGGGACGGGTGAGGGTAAGGCTTCGGGGAAGTGTTCGGGTTAGGGTTCAGGCTAGGGTTACGGTTAGGGGACGGGGACGGTTTAGGGTCCAGGTGAGGGTACAACAACGGTTTAGGGTGAGCGTACGTGTGAGGGCACGGGTTAGTGTTAGCGTACGGGTTAGGATTAGGCGACGGGTGAGGGTAAGGCTTCGGGGAAGTGTTAGGGTTAGGGTTTGGGCTAGGGTTAGGGTTAGGGGACGGGGACGGTTTAGGGTCCACGTGAGGGTACGAGAACGGTTTAGGGTGAGCGTACGTGTGAGGGCACGGGATAGTGTTAGCGTACCGGTTAGTATTAGGGGACGGGTGACGGTAAGGCTTCGTGGAAGGGTTAGGGTTAGGGTTTGGGCTAGGGTTAGGGTCAGGGGACGGGGACGGTTTAGGGTCCAGGTGAGGGTACGACAACAGTTTAGGGTGAGCGTACGTGTGAGGGGACGGGTTAGTGTTAGCGTACGGGTTACGATTAAGGGACGGGTGAGGGTAAGGCTTCGGGGAGGGGTTAGGGTTAGTGTTTGGGCTAGGGTTAGGGTTAGGGGACGGGGACAGTTTAGGGTCCACGTGAGGGTACGAGAACGGTTTAGGTTGAGCGTACGTGTGAGGGCACGGGTTAGTGTTAGCGTATCGGTTAGTATTAGGGGACGGGTCAGGGTAATGCTTCGGGGAAGGGTTAGGGTTAGGGATCGGGCTAGGGTTAGGGTTAAGGGACGGGGACGGTTTAGGGTCCAGGTGAGGGTACGACAACGGTTTAGGGTGAACGTACGTGTGAGGGCACGGGTTAGTGTTAGCGTACGGGTTAGGATTAGAGGACGGGTGAGGTTAACGCTTCGGGGAAGAGTTAGGTTTACGGTTCGGGCTAGGGTTAGGGTTAGGGGACGGGGACGGTTTAGGGTCCAGGTGAGGGTACGAGAACGGTTTAGGGTGAGCGTACGTGTGAGGGCACGGGTTAGTGTTAGCGTACGGGTTAGGATTAGAGAACGGGTGAGGGTAAGGCTTCGGGGAAGGGTTAGGGTTAGGGTTCGGGCTAGGGTTAGGGTTAGGGGACAGGGGCGGTTTAGGTTCCAGGTGAGGGTACGACAACGGTTTAGGGTGAGCGTACGTGTGAGGGCACGGGTTAGTGTTAGCGTACCGGTTAGTATTAGGGGACGTGTGAGGGTAAGGCTTCGGGGAAGGGTTAGGGTTAGGGTTTGGGCTAGGGTTAGGGTTAGGGGACGGGGACGGTTTAGGGTCCAGGTGAGGGTACGACAACGGTTTAGGGTGAGCGTACGTGTGAGAGCACGGGTTAGTGTTAGCGTACGGGTTAGGATTAGGGGACGGGTGAGGGTAAGGCTTCGGGGAACGGTTAGGGTTAGCGTTCGGGCTAGGGTTAGGGTTAGGGGACAGGGACGGTTTAGGGTCCAGTTGAGGGTACGACAACGGTTTAGGGTGAGCGTACGTGTGAGGGCACGGGTTAGTGTTAGCGTACGGGTTAGCATTAGGGGACGGGTGAGGGTAAGGCTTCGGGGAAAGGTTAGGGTTAGGGTTCGGGCTAGGGTTAGGGTTAGGGGACGGGGACGGTTTAGGGTCCAGGTGAGGGTACGACAACGGTTTAGGGTGAGCGTACGTGTGAGGGCACGGGTTAGTGTTAGCGTACGGGTTAGAATTAGGGGACAGGTGAGGGTAAGGCTTCAGGAAAGGGTTAGGGTTATGGTTCGGGCTAGGGTTAGGGTTAGGGGACAGGGCAGGTTTAGGGTCCAGGTGAGGGTACGACAACGGTTTAGGGTGAGAGTACGTGTGAGGGCACGGGTTAGTGTTAGCGTACGGGTTAGAATTAGGGGACGGGTGAGGGTAAGGCTTCGGGGAAGTGTTAGGGTTAGCGTTTGGGCTAGGGTTAGGATTAGGGGACGGGGACCGTTTAGGGTCCAGGTGAGGGTACGACAACGGTTTAGGGAGAGCGTACGTGTGAGGGCACGGGTTAGTGTTAGCGTACGGGTTAGGATTAGGGGACGGGTGAGGGTAAGGCTTCGGGGAAGTGTTAAGGTTAGGGTTTGGGCTAGGGTTACGGTTAGGGGACGGGGACGGTTTAGGGGCCAGGTGAGGGTAAGAGAACGGTTTAGGGTGGGCGTACGTGTGAGGGCACGGGTTAGTGTTAGCGTACGGGTTAGGATTAGGGGACGGGTGAGGGTAAGGCTTCGGGGAAGGGTTAGGTTTAGGGTTCGGGCTAGGTTTAGGGTTAGGGGACGGGGACGGTTTAGGGTCCAGGTGAGGGTACGACAACGGTTTAGGGTGGGCGTACGTGTGAGGGCACGGGTTAGTGTTAGCGTACGGGTTAGGATTAGGGGACGGGTGAGGGTAAGGCTTCGGGAAAGGCTTAGGGTTAGGATTTGGGCTAGGTTTAGGTTTAGGGTTAGGGGACGGGGACGGTTTAGGGTCCAGGTGAGGGTACGAGAACGGTTTAGGGTGAGCGTACGTGTGAGGGCACGGGTTAGTGTTAGCGTACGGGTTAGGAATAGGTGACGGGTGAGGGTAAGGCTTCGGGGAAGGGTCCGGGTTAGGGTTCGGGCTAGGGTTAGGGTTAGGGGACGGGGACGGTTTAGGGTCCAGGTGAGGGTACGACAACGGTTTAGGGTGAGCGTACGTGTGAGGGCACGGGTTAGTGTTAGCGTACGGGTTAGGTTTAGGGCACGGTTGAGGGTAAGGCTTCGGGGAAGGGTTAGGTTTACGGTTCGGGCTAGGGTTAGGTTTAGGGTACGGGGACGGATTAGGGTCCAGGTGAGGGTACGACAACGGTTTAGGGTGAGCGTACGTGTGAGGGCACCGGTTAGTGTTAGCGTACGTATTAGGATTAGGGGACGGGTGAGGGTAAGGCTTCGGGGAAGTTTAGGGTTAGCGTTTGGGCTAGGGTAAGGGTTAGGGGACGGGGACGGTTTAGGGTCCAGGTGAGGGTACGACAACAGTTTAGGGTGAGCGTACGTGTGAGGGCACGGGTTAGTGTTAGCGTACGGGTTAGGATTAGAGGACGGGTGAGGGTAAGGCTTCGGGGAAGAGTTAGGTTTACGGTTCGGGCTAGGGTTAGTGTTAGGGGACGGGGACGGTTTAGGGTCCAGGTGAGGGTACGAGAACGGTTTAGGGTGAGTGTACGTGTGAGGGCACGGGTTAGTGTTAGCGTACGGTTAGGATTAGGGGACAGGTCAGGGTAATGCTTCGGGGAAGGGTTAGGGTTAGGGTTCGGGCTAGGGTTAGGGTTAGGTGACGGGGACGGTTTAGGGTCCAGGTGAGGGTACGACAACGGTTTAGGATGAGCGTACGTGTGAGGGCACGGGTTAGTGTTAGCATACGGGTTAGAATTAAGTGGACAGGTGAGGGTAAGGCTTCGGGGAAGGGTTAGGGTTAGGGTTCGGGCTAGGGTTAGGGTTAGGGGACAGGGCCGGTTTAGGGTCCAGGTGAGGGTACGACAATGGTTTAGGGTGAGTGTACGTGTGAGGGCACGGGTTAGTGTTAGCGTACGGGTCAGGATTAGGGGACGGGTGAGGGTAAGGCTTCGGAGAAGTGTTAGGGTTAGCGTTCGGGCTAGGGTTAGGGTTAGGGGACGGGGTCCGTTTAGGGTCCAGGTGAGGGTACGACAACGGTTTAGGGTGAGCGTACGTGTGAGGGCACGGGTTAGTGTTAGCGTACGAGTTAGGATTACGGGACGGGTGAGGGTAAGGCTTCGGGGAAGGGTTAGGGTTAGGGTTCGGGCTAGGGTTACGGTTAGGGGACGGGGACGGTTTAGGGTCCAGGTGAGGGTACGACAACGGTTTAGGGTGAGCGTACGTGTGAGGGCACGGGTTAGTGTTAGCGTACGGGTTAGGATTAGGGGACGGGTGAGGGTAAGGCTTCGGGGAAGTGTTAGGGTTAGGGTTTGGGCTAGGGTTAGTGTTACGGGACGGGGACGGTTTAGGGTCCAGGTGAGGATACGACAACGGTTTAGGGTGAGCGTACGTGTGAGGGCACGGGTTAGTGTTAGCATACGGGTTAGGATTAGGGGACGGGTGAGGGTAAGGCTTCGGGGAAGGGTTAGGGTTAGGGTTCGGGCTAGGGTTAGCGTTCGGGGACGCGGACGGTTTAGGGTCCACGTGAGGGTACGACAACGGTTTAGGGTGAGCGTACGTGTGAGGGCACGGGTTAGTGTTAGCGTACGGGTCAGGATTAGGGGACGGGTGAGGGTAAGGCTTCGGTGAAGGGTTAGGGTTAGGGTTCGGGCTAGGGTTAGTGTTAGGGGACGGGGACGGTTTAGGGTCCAGGTGAGGGTACGACAACGGTTTAGGGTGAGCGTACGTGTGAGGGCACGGGTTAGTGTTAGCGTACGGGTTAGGATTTGGGGACGGGTGAGGGTAAGGCTTCGGGGAAGGGTTAGGGTTAGGGTTCGGGCTAGGGTTACGGTTAGGGGACGGGGACGGTTTAGGGTCAGGTGAGGGTACGACAACGGTTTAGGGTGAGCGTACGTGTCAGGGCACGGGTTAGTGTTAGCGAACGGGTTAGGATTAGGGGACGGGTGAGGATAAGGCTTCGGGGAAGTGTTAGGGTTAGGGTTCGGGCTAGGCTTAGTGTTAGGGGACGGGGATGGTTTAGGGTCCAGGTGAGGATACGACAACGGTTTAGGGTGAGCGTACGTGTGAGGGCACGGGTTAGTGTTAGCGTACGGGTTAGGATTTGGGGACGGGTGAGGGTAAGGCTTCGGGGAAGGGTTAGGGTTAGGGTTCGGGCTAGGGTTACGGTTAGGGGACGGGGACGGTTTAGGGTCAGGTGAGGGTACGACAACGGTTTAGGGTGAGCGTACGTGTCAGGGCACGGGTTAGTGTTAGCGAACGGGTTAGGATTAGGGGACGGGTGAGGGTAAGGCTTCGGGGAAGTGTTAGGGTTAGGGTTCGGGCTAGGCTTAGGGTTAGGGGACGGGGATGGTTTAGGGTCCAGGTGAGGATACGACAACGGTTTAGGGTGAGCGTACGTGTGAGGGCACGGGTTAGTGTTAGCATACGGGTTAGGATTAGGGGACGGGTGAGGGTAAGGCTTCGGGGAAGGGTTAGGTTTAGGGTTCGGGCTAGGGTTAGGGTTAGGGGACGGGGACGGTTTAGGGTCCAGGTGAGGGTACGAGAACGGTTTAGGGTGAGCGTACGTGTGAGGGCACGGGTTAGTGTTAGCGTACGGGTTAGGATTAGGGGACGGGTGAGGGTAAGGCTTCGGGGAAGGGTTAGGGTTAGGGTTTCGGCTAGGGTTAGGGTTAGGGAACGGGGACGGTTTAGGGTCTAGGTGAGGGTACGAGAACGGTTTAGGGTGAGCGTACGTTTGAGGGCACTGGTTAGTGTTAGCGTTCCGGTTAGTATTAGGGGACGGATGAGGGTAAGGCTTCGGGTAAGGTTTAGGTTTAGGGTTCGGGCTAGGTTTAGGGTTAGGGGACGGGGACGGTTTAGGGTCCAGGTGAGGGTACGACAACGGTTTAGGGTGAGCGTTCGTGTGAGGGCACGGGTTAGTGTCAGCGTACGGGTTAGGATTAGGGGACAGGTGAGGGTAAGGCTTCGGGGAAGGGTTAGGGTTAGGGTTCGGGCTAGGGTTAGGGTTAGGGGACAGGGCCGGTTTAGGGTCCAGGTGAGGGTACGACAACGGTTTAGGGTGAGCGTACGTGTGAGGGCACGGTTTAGTGTTAGCGTTCGGGTTAGCATTAGGGGACGGGTGAGGGTAAGGCTTCGGGGAAGTGTTAGGGTTAGGGTTCGGGCTAGGGTTACGGTTACGAGACGAGGACGGTTTAGGGTCCAGGTGAGGGTACAACAACGGTTTAGGGTGAGCGTACGTGTGAGGGCACGGGTTAGTGTTAGCGTACGGGTTAGGATTAGGGGACGGGTGAGGATAAGGCTTCGGGGAAGTGTTAGGGTTAGGGTTTGGGCTAGGGTTAGGGTTAGGGGACGGGGACGGTTTAGGGTCCACGTGAGGGTACGAGAACGGTTTAGGGTGAGCGTACGTGTGAGGGCACGGGTTAGTGTTAGCGTATGGGTTAGGATTAGGGGACGTGTCAGGGTAATGCTTCTGGGAAGGGTTAAGGTTAGGGTTTGGGCTAGGGTTATGGTTAGGGGCGGGGACGGTTTAGGGTCCAGGTGAGGGTACGACAACGGTTTAGGGTGAGCGTACGTGTGAGGGCACGGATTAGTGTTAGCGTACGGGTTAGGATTAGGGGACGGGTGAGGGTGAGGCTTCGGGGAAGGGTTAGGTTTAGGGTTCGGGCTAGGGTTAGGGTTAGGGGACGGGGACGGTTTAGGGTCCAGGTGAGGGTACGACAACGGTTTAGGGTGAGCGTACGTGTGAGTGCACGGTTAGTGTTTGCGTACGGGTTAGGATTAACTGCCGGGTGAGGGTAAGGCTTCGGGGAAGGGTTAGGGTTAGGGTTTGGGCTAGGGTTAGGGTTCGGGGATGGGGACGGATTAGGGATCAGGTGAGGGTACGACAACGGTTTAGGGTGAGCGTACGTGTGAGGGCACGGGTTAGTGTTAGCGTATGGGTTAGGATTAGGGGACAGGTGAGGGTAAGGCTTCGGGGAAGTGTTAGGGTTAGGGTTTTGTCTAGGGTTAGGGTTAGGGGACGGGGATGGTTTAGGGTCCAGGTGAGGATACGACAACGGTTTAGGGTGAGCGTAAGTGTGAGGGCACGGGTTAGTGTTGGCGTACGGGTTAGGATTAGAGGACGGGTTAGGGTAAGGCTTCCGGGAAGGGTTAGGGTTAGGGTTAGGGCTAGGGTTACGGTTAGGGGACGGGGACGGTTTAGGGTCCAGGTGAGTGCACGACAACGGTTTAGGGTGAGCGTACGTGTGAGGGCACGGTTTAGTGTTAGCGTACGGGTTAAGATTAGGGGACGGGTGAGGGTAAGGCTTCGGGGAAGGGTTAGGGTTAGGGTTCGGGCTAGGGTTAGGGTTAGGGGACGGAGACGGTTCAGGGTCCAGGTGAGGGTACGACAACAGTTTAGGGTGAGCGTACGTGTGAGGGCACGGGTTACTGTTAGCGTACCGGTTAGTATTAGGGGACGGGTGAGGGTAAGGCTTCGTGGAAGGGTTAGGGTTAGGGTTTGGGCTATGGTTAGGGTTAGGGGACGGGGACGGTTTAGGGTCCAGGTGAGGGTACGACAACAGTTTAGGGTGAGCGTATGTGTGAGGGGACGGGTTAGTGTTAGCGTACGGGTTACGATTGAGGGACGGGTGAGGGTAAGGCTTCGGGGAGGGGTTAGGGTTAGGGTTTGGGCTAGGGTTAGGGTTAGGGGACGGGGACAGTTTAGGGTCCACGTGAGGGTACGAGAACGGTTTAGGTTGAGCGTACATGTGAGGGCATGGGTTAGTGTTAGCGTATCGGTTAGTATTAGGTGTCGGGTCAGGGTAATGCTTCGGGGAAGGGTTAGGGTTATGGATCGGGCTAAGGTTAGGGTTAAGGGACGGGGACGTTTTAGGGTCCAGGTGAGGGTACAACACCGGTTTAGGGTGAGCGTACGTGTGAGGGCACGAGTTAGTGTTAGCGTACGGGTTAGGATTAGATGACGGGTGAGGGTCAGGCTTCGGGGAAGGGTTAGGTTTACGGTTCGGGCTAGGGTTAGGGTTAGGGGACGGGGACGGTTTAGTGTCCAGGTGAGGGTACGACAACGGTTTAGGTTGAGCGTATGTGTGAGGGCACGGGTCAGTGTTAGCGTACGGGTTAGGATTAGGGGACGTGTGAGGGTAAGGCTTCGGGGAAGGGTTAGGGCTAGGGTTCGGGCTAGGGTTAGGGTTAGGGGACGGGGACGGTTTAGGGTCCAGGTGAGGGTACGACAACGGTTTAGTGAGAGCGTACGTGTGAGGGCATGGATTAGTGTTAGCGTACGGGTTAGTATTAAGGGTTGGGTGAGGTTAAGGCTTCGGCGAAGGGTTCGGGTTAGGGTTCGGGGTAGGGTTAGGGTTAAGGGCCGGGGACGGTTTAGGGTCCAGGTGAGGGTACGACAACGGTGTAGGGTGAGCGTACGTGTGAGGGCACGGGTTAGTGTTAGCGTACGGGTTAGGATTAGGGGACGGGTGAGGGTAAGGCTTCGGGGAAGGGTTAGGGTTAGGGTTCGGGCTAGGGTTAGGGTTAGGGGACAGGGGCGATTTAGAGTCCAGGTGAGGGTACGACAACGGTTTAGGGTGAGCGTACGTGTGAGGGCACGGGTTAGTGTTAGCGTATGGGTTAGGATTAGGGGAGGGGTGAGGGTAAGGCTTCGGGGAAGTGTTAGGGTTAGGGTTCGGGCTAGGGTTAGGGTTACGGGACGGGGATGGTTTAGGGTCCAGGTGAGGATACGACAACGGTTTAGGGTGAGCGTACGTGTGAGGGCACGGGTTAGTGTTAGCATACGGGTTAGGATTAGAGGACGGGTGAGGGTAAGGCTTCGGGGAAGGGTTAGGGTTAGGGTTCGGGCTAGGGTTAGCGTTCGGGGACGGGGACGGTTTAGGGTCCAGGTGAGGGTACGACAACGGTTTAGGGTGAGCGTACGTGTGAGGGCACGGGTTAGTGTTAGCGTACGGGTCAGTATTAGGGGACGGGTGAGGGTAAGGCTTCGGTGAAGGGTTAGGGTTAGGGTTCGGGCTAGGGTTAGGGTTAGGGGACGGGGACGGTTCAGGGTCCAGGTGAGGGTACGACAACGGTTTAGGGTGAGCGTACGTGTGAGGGCACGGGTTAGTGTTAGCGTACGGGTTAGGATTAGGGGACGGGTGAGGGTAAGGCTTCGGGGAAGGGTTAGGGTTAGGATTTCGGCTAGGGTTAGGGTTAGGGAACGGGGACGGTTTAGGGTCTAGGTGAGGGTACGAGAACGGTTTAGGGTGAGCGTACGTGTGAGGGCACGGGTCAGTGTTAGCGTACGGGTTACGATTAGGGGACGGGTGAGGGTAAGGCTTCGGGGAAGGGTTAGGTTTAGGGTTCGTGCTAGGGTTAGGGTTAGGGGACGGGGACGGTTTAGGGTCCAGGTGAGGGTACGACAACGGTTTAGGATGAGCGTACGTGTGAGGGCACGGGTTAGTGTTAGCATACGGGTTAGAATTAAGTGGACAGGTGAGGGTAAGGCTTCGGGGAAGGGTTAGGGTTAGGGTTCGGGCTAGGGTTAGGGTTAGGGGACGGGGACGGTTTAGGGTCCAGGTGAGGGTACGACAACGGTTTAGGCTGAGCGTACGTGTGAGGGCACGGGTTAGTGTTAGCGTACGGGTCAGGATTAGGGGACGGGTGAGGGTAAGGCTTCGGTGAAGGGTTAGGGTTAGTGTTCAGGCTAGGGTTAGGGTTAGGGGACGGGGACGGTTTAGGGTCCAGTTGAGGGTACGACAACGGTTTAGGGTGAGCGTACGTTTGAGGGCACGGGTTAGTGTTAGCGTACGGGTTAGGATTAGGGGACGGGTGAGGGTAAGGCTTCGGGGAAGGGTTAGGGTTAGGGTTCGGGCTAGGGTTACGGTTAGGGGACGGGGACGTTTTAGGGTCAGGTGAGGGTACGGCAACGGTTTAGGGTGAGCGTACGTGTGAGGGCACGGGTTAGTGTTAGCATACGGGTTAGGATTAGAGGACGGGTGAGGGTAAGGCTTCGGGGAAGGGTTAGGGTTAGGGTTCGGGCTAGGGTTAGCGTTCGGGGACGGGGACGGTTTAGGGTCCAGGTGAGGGTACGACAACGGTTTAGGGTGAGCGTACGTGTGAGGGCACGGGTTAGTGTTAGCGTACGGGTCAGTATTAGGGGACGGGTGAGGGTAAGGCTTCGGTGAAGGGTTAGGGTTAGGGTTCGGGCTAGGGTTAGGGTTAGGGGACGGGGACGGTTTAGGGTCCAGGTGAGGGTACGACAACGGTTTAGGGTGAGCGTACGTGTGAGGGCACGGGTTAGTGTTAGCGTACGGGTTAGGATTAGGGGACGGGTGAGGGTAAGGCTTCGGGGAAGGGTTAGGGTTAGGATTTCGGCTAGGGTTAGGGTTAGGGAACGGGGACGGTTTAGGGTCTAGGTGAGGGTACGAGAACGGTTTAGGGTGAGCGTACGTTTGAGGGCACGGGTTAGTGTCAGCGTACGGGTTACGATTAGGGGACAGGTGAGGGTAAGGCTTCGGGGAAGGGTTAGGGTTAGGGTTCGGGCTAGGGTTAGGGTTAGGGGACAGGGCCGGTTTAGGGTCCAGGTGAGGGTACGACAACGGTTTAGGGTGAGCGTACGTGTGAGGGCACGGTTTAGTGTTAGCGTACGGGTTAGCATTAGGGGACGGGTGAGGGTAAGGCTTCGGGGAAGTGTTAGGGTTAGGGTTCGGGCTAGGGTTACGGTTAGGGGACGGGGACGGTTTAGGGTCCAGGTGAGGGTACAACAACGGTTTAGGGTGAGCGTACGTGTGAGGGCACGGGTTAGTGTTAGCGTACGGGTTAGGATTAGGGGACGGGTGAGGGTAAGGCTTCGGGGAAGTGTTAGGGTTACGGTTTGGGCTATGGTTAGGGTTAGGGGACGGGGACGGTTTAGGGTCCACGTGAGGGTACGAAAACGGTTTAGGGTGAGCGTACGTGTGAGGGCACGGGTTAGTGTTAGCGTATGGGTTAGGACTAGGGGACGTGTCAGGGTAATGCTTCTGGGAAGGGTTAGGGTTCGGGTTTAGGCTAGGGTTATGGTTAGGGGCGGGGACGGTTTAGGGTCCAGGTGAGGGTATGACAACGGTTTAGGGTGAGCGTACGTGTGAGGGCACGGATTAGTGTTAGCGTACGGGTTAGGATTAGGGGACGGGTGAGGGTGAGGCTTCGGGGAAGGGTTAGGTTTAGCGTTCGGGCTAGGGTTAGGGTTAGGGGACGGGGACGGTTTAGGGTCCAGGTGAGGGTACGACAACGGTTTAGGGTGAGCGTACGTGTGAGGGCACGGTTAGTGTTTGCGTACGGGTTAGGATTAACTGCCGGGTGAGGGTAAGGCTTCGGGGAAGGGTTAGGGTTAGGGTTTGGGCTAGGGTTAGGGTTAGGGGACGGGGACGGATTAGGGATCAGGTGAGGGTACGACAACGGTTTAGGGTGAGCGTACGTGTGAGGGCACGGGTTAGTGTTAGCGTACGGGTTACGATTAGGGGACGGGTGAGGGTAAGGCTTCGGGGAAGTGTTAGGGTTAGGGTTTTGGCTAGGGTTAGGGTTAGGGGACGGGGATGGTTTAGGGTCCAGGTGAGGATACGACAACGGTTTAGGGTGAGCGTACGTGTGAGGGCACGGGTTAGTGTTAGCGTACGGGTTAGGATTAGAGGACGGGTGAGGGTAAGGCTTCCGGGAAGGGTTAGGGTTAGGGTTAGGGCTAGGGTTACCGTTAGGGGACGGGGACGGTTTAGGGTCCAGGTGAGTGCACGACAACGGTTTAGGGTGAGCGTACGTGTGAGGGCACGGTTTAGTGTTAGCGTACGTGTTAAGATTAGGGGACGGGTGAGGGTAAGGCTTCCGGGAAGGGTTAGGGTTAGGGTTTGGGCTAGGGTTAGGGTTAGGGGACGGGGACAGTTTAGGGTCCACGTGAGGGTACGAGAACGGTTTAGGTTGAGCGTACGCGTGAGGGCATGGGTTAGTGTTAGCGTATCGGTTAGTATTAGGGGTCGGGTCAGGGTAAAGCTTCGGGGAAGGGTTAGGGTTAGGGATCGGGCTAAGGTTAGGGTTAAGGAACTGGGACGTTTTAGGGTCCAGGTGAGGGTACAACACCGGTTTAGGGTGAGCGTACGTGTGAGGGCACGAGTTAGTGTTAGCGTACGGGTTAGGATTAGATGACGGGTTAGGGTAAGGCTTCGGGGAAGGGTTAGGTTTACGGTTCGGGCTAGGGTTAGGGTTAGGGGACGGGGACGGTTATTGTTCAGGTGAGGGTACGACAACGGTTTATGGTGAGTGTATGTGTGAGGGCACGGGTCAGTGTTAGCGTACGGGTTAGGATTAGGGGACGGGTGAGGGTAAGGCTTCGGGGAAGGGTTAGGGCTAGGGTTCGGGCTAGGGTTAGGGTTAGGGGACGGGGACGGTTTAGGGTCCAGGTGAGGGTACGACAACGGTTTAGTGAGAGCGTACGTGTGAGGGCATGGATTAGTGTTAGCGTACGGGTTAGAATTAAGGGCCGGGTGAGGGTAAGGCTTCGGGGAAGGGTTCGGGTTAGGGTTCGGGCTAGGGTTAGGGTTAAGAGCCGGGGACGGTTTAGGGTCCAGGTGAGGGTACGACAACGGTTTAGGGTGAGCGTACGTGTGAGGGCACGGGTTAGTGTTAGCGTACGGGTTAGGATTAGGGGACGGGTGAGGGTAAGGCTTCGGGGAAGGGTTAGGGTTAGGGTTCGGGCTAGGGTTAGGGTTAGGGGACGGGGGCGGTTTAGGGTCCAGGTGAGGGTACGACAACGGTTTAGGGTGAGCGTACGTGTGAGGGCACGGGTTAGTGTTAGCGTACGGGTTAGGATTAGGGGACGGGTGAGGGTAAGGCTTCGGGGAAGGGTTAGGGCTAGGATTTGGGCTAGGTTTAGGGTTAGGGGACGGGGACGGTTTAGGGTCCAGGTGAGGGTACGACAACGGTTTAGGGTGGGCGTACGTGTGAGGGCACGGGTTACTGTTAGCGTGCGGGTTAGGATTAGGGGACGGGTGAGGGTAAGGCTTCGGGAAAGGCTTAGGGTTAGGATTTGGGCTAGGGTTAGGGTTAGGGTTAGGGGACGGGGACGGTTTAGGGTCCAGGTGAGGGTACGAGAACGGTTTAGGGTGAGCGTACGTGTGAGGGCACGGGTTACTGTTAGCGTACGGGTTAGGATTAGGGGACGGGTGAGGGTAAGGCTTCGGGAAAGGCTTAGGGTTAGGATTTGGGCTAGGGTTAGGGTTAGGGTTGGGGAAGGGGACGGTTTAGGGTCCAGGTGAGGGTACGACAACGGTTTAGGGTGAGCGTACGTGTGAGGGCACGGGTTAGTGTTAGCGTACGGGTTAGGTTTAGGGCATGGTTGAGGGTAAGGCTTCGGGGAAGGGTTAGGTTTACGGTTCGGGCTAGGGTTAGGTTTAGGGTACGGGGACGGATTACGGTCCAGGTGAGGGTACGACAACGGTTTAGGGTGAGCGTACGTGTGAGGGCACCGGTTAGTGTTAGCGTACGTATTAGGATTAGGGGACGGGTGAGGGTAACGCTTCGGGGAAGGTTAGGGTTAGCGTTTGGGCTAGGGTAAGGGTTAGGGGACGGGGACGGTTTAGGGTCCAGGTGAGGTTACGACAACAGTTTAGGGTGAGCGTACGTGTGAGGGCACGGGTTAGTGTTAGCATACGGGTTAGGATTAGGGGACGGGTGAGGGTAAGGTTTCGGGGAAGGGTTAGGGTTAGGGTTTGGGCTAGGGTTAGGGTTAGGGGACGGGGACGGTTTAGGGTCCAGGTGAGGGTATGAGAACGTTTTAGGGTCAGCGTATGTGTGAGGGCATGGGTTAGTGTTAGCGTATGGGTTAGGATTAGGGGACAGGTCAGGGTAATGCTTCGGGGAAGGGTTAGGGTTAGGGTTCGGGCTAGGGTTAGGGTTAGGTGACAGGGAAGGTGTAGGGTACAGGTGAGGGTACGACAACGGTTTAGGGTGAGCGTACGTGTGAGGGCACGGGTCAGTGTTAGCGTACGGGTTACGATTAGGGGACGGGTGAGGGTAAGGCTTCGGGGAAGGGTTAGGTTTAGGGTTCGTGCTAGGGTTAGGGTTAGGGGACGGGGACGGTTTAGGGTCCAGGTGAGGGTACGACAACGGTTTAGGATGAGCGTACGTGTGAGGGCACGGGTTAGTGTTAGCATACGGGTTAGAATTAAGTGGACAGGTGAGGGTAAGGCTTCGGGGAAGGGTTAGGGTTAGGGTTCGGGCTAGGGTTAGGGTTAGGGGACGGGGACGGTTTAGGGTCCAGGTGAGGGTACGACAACGGTTTAGGCTGAGCGTACGTGTGAGGGCACGGGTTAGTGTTAGCGTACGGGTCAGGATTAGGGGACGGGTGAGGGTAAGGCTTCGGTGAAGGGTTAGGGTTAGTGTTCAGGCTAGGGTTAGGGTTAGGGGACGGGGACGGTTTAGGGTCCAGTTGAGGGTACGACAACGGTTTAGGGTGAGCGTACATTTGAGGGCACGGGTTAGTGTTAGCGTACGGGTTAGGATTAGGGGACGGGTGAGGGTAAGGCTTCGGGGAAGGGTTAGGGTTAGGGTTCGGGCTAGGGTTACGGTTAGGGGACGGGGACGTTTTAGGGTCAGGTGAGGGTACGGCAACGGTTTAGGGTGAGTGTACGTGTGAGGGCACGGGTTAGTGTTAGCATACGGGTTAGGATTAGAGGACGGGTGAGGGTAAGGCTTCGGGGAAGGGTTAGGGTTAGGGTTCGGGCTAGGGTTAGCGTTCGGGGACGGGGACGTTTTAGGGTCCAGGTGAGGGTACGACAACGGTTTAGGGTGAGCGTACGTGTGAGGGCACGGGTTAGTGTTAGCGTACGGGTCAGTATTAGGGGACGGGTGAGGGTAAGGCTTCGGTGAAGGGTTAGGGTTAGGGTTCGGGCTAGGGTTAGGGTTAGGGGACGGGGACGGTTTAGGGTCCAGGTGAGGGTACGACAACGGTTTAGGGTGAGCGTACGTGTGAGGGCACGGGTTAGTGTTAGCGTACGGGTTAGGATTAGGGGACGGGTGAGGGTAAGGCTTCGGGGAAGGGTTAGGGTTAGGATTTCGGCTAGGGTTAGGGTTAGGGAACGGGGACGGTTTAGGGTCTAGGTGAGGGTACGAGAACGGTTTAGGGTGAGCGTACGTTTGAGGGCACGGGTTAGTGTCAGCGTACGGGTTACGATTAGGGGACAGGTGAGGGTAAGGCTTCGGGGAAGGGTTAGGGTTAGGGTTCGGGCTAGGGTTAGGGTTAGGGGACAGGGCCGGTTTAGGGTCCAGGTGAGGGTACGACAACGGTTTAGGGTGAGCGTACGTGTGAGGGCACGGTTTAGTGTTAGCGTACGGGTTAGCATTAGGGGACGGGTGAGGGTAAGGCTTCGGGGAAGTGTTAGGGTTAGGGTTCGGGCTAGGGTTACGGTTAGGGGACGGGGACGGTTTAGGGTCCAGGTGAGGGTACAACAGCGGTTTAGGGTGAGTGTACGTGTGAGGGCACGGGTTAGTGTTAGCGTACGGGTTAGGATTAGGGGACGGGTGAGGGTAAGGCTTCGGGGAAGTGTTAGGGTTACGGTTTGGGCTAGGGTTAGGGTTAGGGGACGGGGACGGTTTAGGGTCCACGTGAGGGTACGAAAACGGTTTAGGGTGAGCGTACGTGTGAGGGCACGGGTTAGTGTTAGCGTATGGGTTAGGACTAGGGGACGTGTCAGGGTAATGCTTCTGGGAAGGGTTAGGGTTAGGGTTTAGGCTAGGGCTATGGTTAGGGGCGGGGACGGTTTAGGGTCCAGGTGAGGGTACGACAACGGTTTAGGGTGAGCGTACGTGTGAGGGCACGGATTAGTGTTAGCGTACGGGTTAGGATTAGGGGACGGGTGAGGGTGAGGCTTCGGGGAAGGGTTAGGTTTAGCGTTCGGGCTAGGGTTAGGGTTAGGGGACGGGGACGGTTTAGGGTCCAGGTGAGGGTACGACAACGGTTTAGGGTGAGCGTACGTGTGAGGGCACGGTTAGTGTTTGCGTACGGGTTAGGATTAACTGCCTGGTGAGGGTAAGGCTTCGGGGAAGGGTTAGGGTTAGGGTTTGAGCTAGGGTTAGGGTTAGGGGACGGGGACGGATTAGGGATCAGGTGAGGGTACGACAACGGTTTAGGGTGAGCGTACGTGTGAGGGCACGGGTTAGTGTTAGCGTACGGGTTACGATTAGGGGACGGGTGAGGGTAAGGCTTCGGGGAAGTGTTAGGGTTAGGGTTTTGGCTAGGGTTAGAGTTAGGGGACGGGGATGGTTTAGGGTCCAGGTGAGGATACGACAACGGTTTAGGGTGAGCGTACGTGTGAGGGCACGGGTTAGTGTTAGCGTACGGGTTAGGATTAGAGGACGGGTGAGGGTAAGGCTTCCGGGAAGGGTTAGGGTTAGGGTTAGGGCTAGGGTTACGGTTAGGGGACGGGGACGGTTTAGGGTCCAGGTGAGTGCACGACAACGGTTTAGGGTGAGCGTACGTGTGAGGGCACGGTTTAGTGTTAGCGTACGTGTTAAGATTAGGGGACGGGTGAGGGTAAGGCTTCCGGGAAGGGTTAGGGTTAGGGTTTGGGCTAGGGTTAGGGTTAGGGGACGGGGACAGTTTAGGGTCCACGTGAGGGTACGAGAACGGTTTAGGTTGAGCGTACGCGTGAGGGCATGGGTTAGTGTTAGCGTATCGGTTAGTATTAGGGGTCGGGTCAGGGTAATGCTTCGGGGAAGGGTTAGGGTTAGGGATCGGGCTAAGGTTAGGGTTAAGGAACGGGGACGTTTTAGGGTCCAGGTGAGGGTACAACACCGGTTTAGGGTGAGCGTACGTGTGAGGGCACGAGTTAATGTTAGCGTACGGGTTAGGATTAGATGACGGGTTAGGGTAAGGCTTCGGGGAAGTGTTAGGTTTACGGTTCGGGCTAGGGTTAGGGTTAGGGGACGGGGACGGTTATTGTCCAGGTGAGGGTACGACAACGGTTTATGGTGAGTGTATGTGTGAGGGCACGGGTCAGTGTTAGCGTACGGGTTAGGATTAGGGGACGGGTGAGGGTAAGGCTTCGGGGAAGGGTTAGGGCTAGGGTTCGGGCTACGGTTAGGGTTAGGGGACGGGGACGGTTTAGGGTCCAGGTGAGGGTACGACAACGGTTTAGTGAGAGCGTACGTGTGAGGGCATGGATTAGTGTTAGCGTACGGGTTAGAATTAAGGGCCGGGTGAGGGTAAGGCTTCGGGGAAGGGTTCGGGTTAGGGCTCGGGCTAGGGTTAGGGTTAAGAGCCGGGGACGGTTTAGGGTCCAGGTGAGGGTACGACAACGGTTTAGGGTGAGCGTACGTGTGAGGGCACGGGTTAGTGTTAGCGTACGGGTTAGGATTAGGGGACGGGTGAGGGTAAGGCTTCGGGGTAGGGTTAGGGTTAGGGTTCGGGCTAGGGTTAGGGTTAGGGGACGGGGACGGTTTAGGGTCCAGGTGAGGGTACGACAACGGTTTAGGGTGAGCGTACGTGTGAGGGCACGGGTTAGTGTTAGCGTACGGGTTAGGATTAGGGGACGGGTGAGGGTAAGGCTTCGGGGAAGGGTTAGGGCGAGGATTTGGGCTAGGTTTAGGGTTAGGGGACGGGGACGGTTTAGGGTCCAGGTGAGGGTACGACAACGGTTTAGGGTGGGCGTACGTGTGAGGGCACGGGTTACTGTTAGCGTGCGGGTTAGGATTAGGGGACGGGTGAGGGTAAGGCTTCGGGAAAGGCTTAGGGTTAGGATTTGGGCTAGGGTTAGGGTTAGGGTTAGGGGACGGGGACGGTTTAGGGTCCAGGTGAGAGTACGAGAACGGTTTAGGGTGAGCGTACGTGTGAGGGCACGGGTTACTGTTAGCGTACGGGTTAGGATTAGGGGACGGGTGAGGGTAAGGCTTCGGGAAAGGCTTAGGGTTAGGATTTGGGCTAGGGTTAGGGTTAGGGTTAGGGGAAGGGGACGGTTTAGGGTCCAGGTGAGGGTACGACAACGGTTTAGGGTGAGCGTACGTGTGAGGGCACGGGTTAGTGTTAGCGTACGGGTTAGGTTTAGGGCACGGTTGAGGGTAAGGCTTCGGGGAAGGGTTAGGTTTACGGTTCGGGCTAGGGTTAGGTTTAGGGTATGGGGACGGATTAGGGTCCAGGTGAGGGTACGACAACGGTTTAGGGTGAGCGTACGTGTGAGGGCACCGGTTAGTGTTAGCGTACGTATTAGGATTAGGGGACGGGTGAGGGTAACGCTTCGGGGAAGGTTAGGGTTAGCGTTTGGGCTAGGGTAAGGGTTAGGGGACGGGGACGGTTTAGGGTCCAGGTGAGGGTACGACAACAGTTTAGGGTGAGCGTACGTGTGAGGGCACGGGTTAGTGTTAGCATACGGGTTAGGATTAGGGGACGGGTGAGGGTAAGGTTTCGGGGAAGGGTTAGGGTTAGGGTTTGGGCTAGGGTTAGGGTTAGGGGACGGGGACGGTTTAGGGTCCAGGTGAGGGTATGAGAACGTTTTAGGGTCAGCGTATGTGTGAGGGCATGGGTTAGTGTTAGCGTATGGGTTAGGATTAGGGGACAGGTCAGGGTAATGCTTCGGGGAAGGGTTAGGGTTAGGGTTCGGGCTAGGGTTAGGGTTAGGTGACAGGGAAGGTGTAGGGTACAGGTGAGGGTACGACAACGGTTTAGGGTGAGCGTACGTGTGAGGGCACGGGTCAGTGTTAGCGTACGGGTTACGATTAGGGGACGGGTGAGGGTAAGGCTTCGGGGAAGGGTTAGGTTTAGGGTTCGTGCTAGGGTTAGGGTTAGGGGACGGGGACGGTTTAGGGTCCAGGTGAGGGTACGACAACGGTTTAGGATGAGCGTACGTGTGAGGGCACGGGTTAGTGTTAGCATACGGGTTAGAATTAAGTGGACAGGTGAGGGTAAGGCTTCGGGGAAGGGTTAGGGTTAGGGTTCGGGCTAGGGTTAGGGTTAGGGGACGGGGACGGTTTAGGGTCCAGGTGAGGGTACGACAACGGTTTAGGCTGAGCGTACGTGTGAGGGCACGGGTTAGTGTTAGCGTACGGGTCAGGATTAGGGGACGGGTGAGGGTAAGGCTTCGGTGAAGGGTTAGGGTTAGTGTTCAGGCTAGGGTTAGGGTTAGGGGACGGGGACGGTTTAGGGTCCAGTTGAGGGTACGACAACGGTTTAGGGTGAGCGTACGTTTGAGGGCACGGGTTAGTGTTAGCGTACGGGTTAGGATTAGGGGACGGGTGAGGGTAAGGCTTCGGGGAAGGGTTAGGGTTAGGGTTCGGGCTAGGGTTATGGTTAGGGGACAGGGGCGGTTTAGGTTCCAGGTGAGGGTACGACAACGGTTTAGGGTGAGCGTACGTGTGAGGGCACGGGTTAGTGTTAGCGTACCGGTTAGTATTAGGGGACGTGTGAGGGTAAGGCTTCGGGGAAGGGTTAGGGTTAGGGTTTGGGCTAGGGTTAGGGTTAGGGGACGGGGACGGTTTAGGGTCCAGGTGAGGGTACGACAACGGTTTAGGGTGAGCGTACGTGTGAGAGCATGGGTTAGTGTTAGCGTACGGGTTAGGATTAGGGGACGGGTGAGGGTAAGGCTTCGGGGAACGGTTAGGGTTAGCGTTCGGGCTAGGGTTAGGGTTAGGGGACAGGGACGGTTTAGGGTCCAGGTGAGGGTACGACAACGGTTTAGGGTGAGCGTACGTGTGAGGGCACGGGTTAGTGTTAGCGTACGGGTTAGCATTAGGGGACGGGTGAGGGTAAGGCTTCGGGGAAAGGTTAGGGTTAGGGTTCGGGCTAGGGTTAGGGTTAGGGGACGGGGACGGTTTAGGGTCCAGGTGAGGGTACGACAACGGTTTAGGGTGAGCGTACGTGTGAGGGCACGGGCTAGTGTTAGCGTACGGGTTAGAATTAGGGGACAGGTGAGGGTAAGGCTTCAGGAAAGGGTTAGGGTTATGGTTCGGGCTAGGGTTAGGGTTAGGGGACAGGGCCGGTTTAGGGTCCAGGTGAGGGTACGACAACGGTTTAGGGTGAGAGTACGTGTGAGGGCACGGGTTAGTGTTAGCGTACGGGTTAGGATTAGGGGACGGGTGAGGGTAAGGCTTCGGGGAAGTGTTAGGGTTAGCGTTTGGGCTAGGGTTAGGATTAGGGGACGGGGACCGTTTAGGGTCCAGGTGAGGGTACGACAACGGTTTAGGGAGAGCGTACGTGTGAGGGCACGGGTTAGTGTTAGCGTACGGGTTAGGATTAGGGGACGGGTGAGGGTAAGGCTTCGGGGAAGTGTTAAGGTTAGGGTTTGGGCTAGGGTTACGGTTAGGGGACGGGGACGGTTTAGGGGCCAGGTGAGGGTAAGAGAACGGTTTAGGGTGGGCGTACGTGTGAGGGCACGGGTTAGTGTTAGCGTACGGGTTAGGATTAGGGGACGGGTGAGGGTAAGGCTTCGGGGAAGGGTTAGGGTTAGGGTTCGGGCTAGGCTTAGGGTTAGGGGACGGGGATGGTTTAGGGTCCAGGTGAGGATACGACAACGGTTTAGGGTGAGAGTACGTGTGAGGGCACGGGTTAGTGTTAGCATACGGGTTAGGATTAGGGGACGGGTGAGGGAAAGGCTTCGGGGTAGGGTTAGGTTTAGGGTTCGGGCTAGGGTTAGGGTTAGGGGACGGGGACGGTTTAGGGTCCAGGTGAGGGTACGACAACGGTTTAGGGTGAGCGTACGTGTGAGGGCACGGGTTAGTGTTAGCGTACGGGTTAGGATTAGGGGACGGGTGAGGGTAAGGCTTCGGGGAAGGGTTCGGGTTAGGGTTCGGGCTAGGGTTAGGGTTAGGGGACGGGGACGGTTTAGGGTCCAGGTGAGGGTACGACAACGGTTTAGGGTGAGCGTACGTGTGAGGGCACGTGTTAGTGTTAGCGTACGGGTTAGGTTTAGGGCACGGTTGAGGGTAAGGCTTCGGGGAAGGGTTAGGTTTACGGTTCGGGCTAGGGTTAGGTTTAGGGTACGGGGACGGATTAGGGTCCAGGTGAGGGTACGACAACGGTTTAGGGTGAGCGTACGTGTGAGGGCACCGGTTAGTGTTAGCGTACGTATTAGGATTAGGGGACGGGTGAGGGTAAGGCTTCGGGGAAGTTTAGGGTTAGCGTTTGGGCTAGGGTAAGGGTTAGGGGACGGGGACGGTTTAGGGTCCAGGTGAGGGTACGACAACAGTTTAGGGTGAGCGTACGTGTGAGGGCACGGGTTAGTGTTAGCGTACGGGTTAGGATTAGGGGACGGGTGAGGGTAAGGCTTCGGGGAAGAGTTAGGTTTACGGTTCGGGCTAGGGTTAGTGTTAGGGGACGGGGACGGTTTAGGGTCCAGGTGAGGGTACGAGAACGGTTTAGGGTGAGCGTACGTGTGAGGGCACGGGTTAGTGTTAGCATACGGGTTAGGATTAGGGGACGGGTGAGGGTAAGGCTTCGGGGAAGGGTTAGGGTTAGGGTTTGGGCTAGGGTTAGTGTTACGGGACGGGGACGGTTTAGGGTCCAGGTGAGGATACGACAACGGTTTAGGGTGAGCGTACGTGTGAGGGCACGGGTTAGTGTTAGCATACGGGTTAGGATTAGGGGACGGGTGAGGGTAAGGCTTCGGGGAAGGGTTAGGGTTAGGGTTCGGGCTAGGGTTAGCGTTCGGGGACGCGGACGGTTTAGGGTCCAGGTGAGGGTACGACAACGGTTTAGGGTGAGCGTACGTGTGAGGGCACGGGTTAGTGTTAGCGTACGGGTCAGGATTAGGGGACGGGTGAGGGTAAGGCTTCGGTGAAGGGTTAGGGTTAGGGTTCGGGCTAGGGTTAGTGTTAGGGGACGGGGACGGTTTAGGGTCCAGGTGAGGGTACGACAACGGTTTAGGGTGAGCGTACGTGTGAGGGCACGGGTTAGTGTTAGCGTACGGGTTAGGATTTGGGGACGGGTGAGGGTAAGGCTTCGGGGAAGGGTTAGGGTTAGGGTTCGGGCTAGGGTTACGGTTAGGGGACGGGGACGGTTTAGGGTCAGGTGAGGGTACGACAACGGTTTAGGGTGAGCGTACGTGTCAGGGCACGGGTTAGTGTTAGCGAACGGGTTAGGATTAGGGGACGGGTGAGGATAAGGCTTCGGGGAAGTGTTAGGGTTAGGGTTCGGGCTAGGCTTAGTGTTAGGGGACGGGGATGGTTTAGGGTCCAGGTGAGGATACGACAACGGTTTAGGGTGAGCGTACGTGTGAGGGCACGGGTTAGTGTTAGCGTACGGGTTAGGATTTGGGGACGGGTGAGGGTAAGGCTTCGGGGAAGGGTTAGGGTTAGGGTTCGGGCTAGGGTTACGGTTAGGGGACGGGGACGGTTTAGGGTCAGGTGAGGGTACGACAACGGTTTAGGGTGAGCGTACGTGTCAGGGCACGGGTTAGTGTTAGCGAACGGGTTAGGATTAGGGGACGGGTGAGGGTAAGGCTTCGGGGAAGTGTTAGGGTTAGGGTTCGGGCTAGGCTTAGGGTTAGGGGACGGGGATGGTTTAGGGTCCAGGTGAGGATACGACAACGGTTTAGGGTGAGCGTACGTGTGAGGGCACGGGTTAGTGTTAGCATACGGGTTAGGATTAGGGGACGGGTGAGGGTAAGGCTTCGGGGAAGGGTTAGGTTTAGGGTTCGGGCTAGGGTTAGGGTTAGGGGACGGGGACGGTTTAGGGTCCAGGTGAGGGTACGACAACGGTTTAGGGTGAGCGTACGTGTGAGGGCACGGGTTAGTGTTAGCGTACGGGTTAGGATTAGGGGACGGGTGAGGGTAAGGCTTCGGGGAAGTGTTAGGGTTAGGGTTTCGGCTAGGGTTAGGGTTAGGGAACGGGGACGGTTTAGGGTCTAGGTGAGGGTACGAGAACGGTTTAGGGTGAGCGTACGTTTGAGGGCACTGGTTAGTGTTAGCGTACCGGTTAGTATTAGGGGACGGATGAGGGTAAGGCTTCGGGTAAGGTTTAGGTTTAGGGTTCGGGCTAGGTTTAGGGTTAGGGGACGGGGACGGTTTAGGGTCCAGGTGAGGGTACGACAACGGTTTAGGGTGAGCGTTCGTGTGAGGGCACGGGTTAGTGTCAGCGTACGGGTTAGGATTAGGGGACAGGTGAGGGTAAGGCTTCGGGGAAGGGTTAGGGTTAGGGTTCGGGCTAGGGTTAGGGTTAGGGGACAGGGCCGGTTTAGGGTCCAGGTGAGGGTACGACAACGGTTTAGGGTGAGCGTACGTGTGAGGGCACGGTTTAGTGTTAGCGTTCGGGTTAGCATTAGGGGACGGGTGAGGGTAAGGCTTCGGGGAAGTGTTAGGGTTAGGGTTCGGGCTAGGGTTACGGTTACGAGACGGGGACGGTTTAGGGTCCAGGTGAGGGTACAACAACGGTTTAGGGTGAGCGTACGTGTGAGGGCACGGGTTAGTGTTAGCGTACGGGTTAGGATTAGGGGACGGGTGAGGATAAGGCTTCGGGGAAGTGTTAGGGTTAGGGTTTGGGCTAGGGTTAGGGTTAGGGGACGGGGACGGTTTAGGGTCCACGTGAGGGTACGAGAACGGTTTAGGGTGAGCGTACGTGTGAGGGCACGGGTTAGTGTTAGCGTATGGGTTAGGATTAGGGGACGTGTCAGGGTAATGCTTCTGGGAAGGGTTAGGGTTAGGGTTTGGGCTAGGGTTATGGTTAGGGGCGGGGACGGTTGAGGGTCCAGGTGAGGGTACGACAACGGTTTAGGGTGAGCGTACGTGTGAGGGCACGGATTAGTGTTAGCGTACGGGTTAGGATTAGGGGACGGGTGAGGGTGAGGCTTCGGGGAAGGGTTAGGTTTAGGGTTCGGGCTAGGGTTAGGGTTAGGGGACGGGGACGGTTTAGGGTCCAGGTGAGGGTACGACAACGGTTTAGGGTGAGCGTACGTGTGAGGGCACGGTTAGTGTTTGCGTACGGGTTAGGATTAACTGCCGGGTGAGGGTAAGGCTTCGGGGAAGGGTTAGGGTTAGGGTTTGGGCTAGGGTTAGGGTTCGGGGATGGGGACGGATTAGGGATCAGGTGAGGGTACGACAACGGTTTAGGGTGAGCGTACGTGTGAGGGCACGGGTTAGTGTTAGCGTATGGGTTAGGATTAGGGGACAGGTGAGGGTAAGGCTTCGGGGAAGTGTTAGGGTTAGGGTTTTGTCTAGGGTTAGGGTTAGGGGACGGGGATGGTTTAGGGTCCAGGTGAGGATACGACAACGGTTTAGGGTGAGCGTACGTGTGAGGGCACGGGTTAGTGTTGGCGTACGGGTTAGGATTAGAGGACGGGTTAGGGTAAGGCTTCCGGGAAGGGTTAGGGTTAGGGTTAGGGCTAGGGTTACGGTTAGGGGACGGGGACGGTTTAGGGTCCAGGTGAGTGCACGACAACGGTTTAGGGTGAGCGTACGTGTGAGGGCACGGTTTAGTGTTAGCGTACGGGTTAAGATTAGGGGACGGGTGAGGGTAAGGCTTCGGGGAAGGGTTAGGGTTAGGGTTCGGGCTAGGGTTAGGGTTAGGGGACGGAGACGGTTCAGGGTCCAGGTGAGGGTACGACAACGGTTTAGGGTGAGCGTACGTGTGAGGGCACGGGTTACTGTTAGCGTACCGGTTAGTATTAGGGGACGGGTGAGGGTAAGGCTTCGTGGAAGGGTTAGGGTTAGGGTTTGGGCTAGGGTTAGGGTTAGGGGACGGGGACGGTTTAGGGTCCAGGTGAGGGTACGACAACAGTTTAGGGTGAGCGTATGTGTGAGGGGACGGGTTATTGTTAGCGTACGGGTTACGATTGAGGGACGGGTGAGGGTAAGGCTTCGGGGAGGGGTTAGGGTTAGGGTTTGGGCTAGGGTTAGGGTTAGGGGACGGGGACAGTTTAGGGTCCACGTGAGGGTACGAGAACGGTTTAGGTTGAGCGTACATGTGAGGGCATGGGTTAGTGTTAGCGTATCGGTTAGTATTAGGTGTCGGGTCAGGGTAATGCTTCGGGGAAGGGTTAGGGTTATGGATCGGGCTAAGGTTAGGGTTAAGGGACGGGGACGTTTTAGGGTCCAGGTGAGGGTACAACACCGGTTTAGGGTGAGCGTACGTGTGAGGGCACGAGTTAGTGTTAGCGTACGGGTTAGGATTAGATGACGGGTGAGGGTCAGGCTTCGGGGAAGGGTTAGGTTTACGGTTCGGGCTAGGGTTAGGGTTAGGGGACGGGGACGGTTTAGTGTCCAGGTGAGGGTACGACAACGGTTTAGGTTGAGCGTATGTGTGAGGGCACGGGTCAGTGTTAGCGTACGGGTTAGGATTAGGGGACGTGTGAGGGTAAGGCTTCGGGGAAGGGTTAGGGCTAGGGTTCGGGCTAGGGTTAGGGTTAGGGGACGGGGACGGTTTAGGGTCCAGGTGAGGGTACGACAACGGTTTAGTGAGAGCGTACGTGTGAGGGCATGGATTAGTGTTAGCGTACGGGTTAGTATTAAGGGTTGGGTGAGGTTAAGGCTTCGGCGAAGGGTTCGGGTTAGGGTTCGGGGTAGGGTTAGGGTTAAGGGCCGGGGACGGTTTAGGGTCCAGGTGAGGGTACGACAACGGTGTAGGTTGAGCGTACGTGTGAGGGCACGGGTTAGTGTTAGCGTACGGGTTAGGATTAGGGGACGGGTGAGGGTAAGGCTTCGGGGAAGGGTTAGGGTTAGGGTTCGGGCTAGGGTTAGGGTTAGGGGACAGGGGCGATTTAGAGTCCAGGTGAGGGTACGACAACGGTTTAGGGTGAGCGTACGTGTGAGGGCACGGGTTAGTGTTAGCGTATGGGTTAGGATTAGGGGAGGGGTGAGGGTAAGGCTTCGGGGAAGTGTTAGGGTTAGGGTTCGGGCTAGGGTTAGGGTTACGGGACGGGGATGGTTTAGGGTCCAGGTGAGGATACGACAACGGTTTAGGGTGAGCGTACGTGTGAGGGCACGGGTTAGTGTTAGCATACGGGTTAGGATTAGAGGACGGGTGAGGGTAAGGCTTCGGGGAAGGGTTAGGGTTAGGGTTCGGGCTAGGGTTAGCGTTCGGGGACGGGGACGGTTTAGGGTCCAGGTGAGGGTACGACAACGGTTTAGGGTGAGCGTACGTGTGAGGGCACGGGTTAGTGTTAGCGTACGGGTCAGTATTAGGGGACGGGTGAGGGTAAGGCTTCGGTGAAGGGTTAGGGTTAGGGTTCGGGCTAGGGTTAGGGTTAGGGGACGGGGACGGTTTAGGGTCCAGGTGAGGGTACGACAACGGTTTAGGGTGAGCGTACGTGTGAGGGCACGGGTTAGTGTTAGCGTACGGGTTAGGATTAGGGGACGGGTGAGGGTAAGGCTTCGGGGAAGGGTTAGGGTTAGGATTTCGGCTAGGGTTAGGGTTAGGGAACGGGGACGGTTTAGGGTCTAGGTGAGGGTACGAGAACGGTTTAGGGTGAGCGTACGTGTGAGGGCACGGGTCAGTGTTAGCGTACGGGTTACGATTAGGGGACGGGTGAGGGTAAGGCTTCGGGGAAGGGTTAGGTTTAGGGTTCGTGCTAGGGTTAGGGTTAGGGGACGGGGACGGTTTAGGGTCCAGGTGAGGGTACGACAACGGTTTAGGATGAGCGTACGTGTGAGGGCACGGGTTAGTGTTAGCATACGGGTTAGAATTAAGTGGACAGGTGAGGGTAAGGCTTCGGGGAAGGGTTAGGGTTAGGGTTCGGGCTAGGGTTAGGGTTAGGGGACGGGGACGGTTTAGGGTCCAGGTGAGGGTACGACAACGGTTTAGGCTGAGCGTACGTGTGAGGGCACGGGTTAGTGTTAGCGTACGGGTCAGGATTAGGGGACGGGTGAGGGTAAGGCATCGGTGAAGGGTTAGGGTTAGTGTTCAGGCTAGGGTTAGGGTTAGGGGACGGGGACGGTTTAGGGTCCAGTTGAGGGTACGACAACGGTTTAGGGTGAGCGTACGTTTGAGGGCACGGGTTAGTGTTAGCGTACGGGTTAGGATTAGGGGACGGGTGAGGGTAAGGCTTCGGGGAAGGGTTAGGGTTAGGGTTCGGGCTAGGGTTACGGTTAGGGGACGGGGACGTTTTAGGGTCAGGTGAGGGTACGGCAACGGTTTAGGGTGAGCGTACGTGTGAGGGCACGGGTTAGTGTTAGCATACGGGTTAGGATTAGAGGACGGGTGAGGGTAAGGCTTCGGGGAAGGGTTAGGGTTAGGGTTCGGGCTAGGGTTAGCGTTCGGGGACGGGGACGGTTTAGGGTCCAGGTGAGGGTACGACAACGGTTTAGGGTGAGCGTACGTGTGAGGGCACGGGTTAGTGTTAGCGTACGGGTCAGTATTAGGGGACGGGTGAGGGTAAGGCTTCGGTGAAGGGTTAGGGTTAGGGTTCGGGCTAGGGTTAGGGTTAGGGGACGGGGACGGTTTAGGGTCCAGGTGAGGGTACGACAACGGTTTAGGGTGAGCGTACGTGTGAGGGCACGGGTTAGTGTTAGCGTACGGGTTAGGATTAGGGGACGGGTGAGGGTAAGGCTTCGGGGAAGGGTTAGGGTTAGGATTTCGGCTAGGGTTAGGGTTAGGGAACGGGGACGGTTTAGGGTCTAGGTGAGGGTACGAGAATGGTTTAGGGTGAGCGTACGTTTGAGGGCACGGGTTAGTGTCAGCGTACGGGTTACGATTAGGGGACAGGTGAGGGTAAGGCTTCGGGGAAGGGTTAGGGTTAGGGTTCGGGCTAGGGTTAGGGTTAGGGGACAGGGCCGGTTTAGGGTCCAGGTGAGGGTACGACAACGGTTTAGGGTGAGCGTACGTGTGAGGGCACGGTTTAGTGTTAGCGTACGGGTTAGCATTAGGGGACGGGTGAGGGTAAGGCTTCGGGGAAGTGTTAGGGTTAGGGTTCGGGCTAGGGTTACGGTTAGGGGACGGGGACGGTTTAGGGTCCAGGTGAGGGTACAACAACGGTTTAGGGTGAGCGTACGTGTGAGGGCACGGGTTAGTGTTAGCGTACGGGTTAGGATTAGGGGACGGGTGAGGGTAAGGCTTCGGGGAAGTGTTAGGGTTACGGTTTGGGCTAGGGTTAGGGTTAGGGGACGGGGACGGTTTAGGGTCCACGTGAGGGTACGAAAACGGTTTAGGGTGAGCGTACGTGTGAGGGCACGGGTTAGTGTTAGCGTATGGGTTAGGACTAGGGGACGTGTCAGGGTAATGCTTCTGGGAAGGGTTAGGGTTAGGGTTTAGGCTAGGGTTATGGTTAGGGGCGGGGACGGTTTAGGGTCCAGGTGAGGGTACGACAACGGTTTAGGGTGAGCGTACGTGTGAGGGCACGGATTAGTGTTAGCGTACGGGTTAGGATTAGGGTACGGGTGAGGGTGAGGCTTCGGGGAAGGGTTAGGTTTAGCGTTCGGGCTAGGGTTAGGGTTAGGGGACGGGGACGGTTTAGGGTCCAGGTGAGGGTACGACAACGGTTTAGGGTGAGCGTACGTGTGAGGGCACGGTTAGTGTTTGCGTACGGGTTAGGATTAACTGCCGGGTGAGGGTAAGGCTTCGGGGAAGGGTTAGGGTTAGGGTTTGGGCTAGGGTTAGGGTTAGGGGACGGGGACGGATTAGGGATCAGGTGAGGGTACGACAACGGTTTAGGGTGAGCGTACGTGTGAGGGCACGGGTTAGTGTTAGCGTACGGGTTACGATTAGGGGACGGGTGAGGGTAAGGCTTCGGGGAAGTGTTAGGGTTAGGGTTTTGGCTAGGGTTAGGGTTAGGGGACGGGGATGGTTTAGGGTCCAGGTGAGGATACGACAACGGTTTAGGGTGAGCGTACGTGTGAGGGCACGGGTTAGTGTTAGCGTACGGGTTAGGATTAGAGGACGGGTGAGGGTAAGGCTTCCGGGAAGGGTTAGGGTTAGGGTTAGGGCTAGGGTTACGGTTAGGGGACGGGGACGGTTTAGGGTCCAGGTGAGTGCACGACAACGGTTTAGGGTGAGCGTACGTGTGAGGGCACGGTTTAGTGTTAGCGTACGTGTTAAGATTAGGGGACGGGTGAGGGTAAGGCTTCCGGGAAGGGTTAGGGTTAGGGTTTGGGCTAGGGTTAGGGTTAGGGGACGGGGACAGTTTAGGGTCCACGTGAGGGTACCAGAACGGTTTAGGTTGAGCGTACGCGTGAGGGCATGGGTTAGTGTTAGCGTATCGGTTAGTATTAGGGGTCGGGTCAGGGTAATGCTTCGGGGAAGGGTTAGGGTTAGGGATCGGGCTAAGGTTAGGGTTAAGGAACGGGGACGTTTTAGGGTCCAGGTGAGGGTACAACACCGGTTTAGGGTGAGCGTACGTGTGAGGGCACGAGTTAGTGTTAGCGTACGGGTTAGGATTAGATGACGGGTTAGGGTAAGGCTTCGGGGAAGGGTTAGGTTTACGGTTCGGGCTAGGGTTAGGGTTAGGGGACGGGGACGGTTATTGTCCAGGTGAGGGTACGACAACGGTTTATGGTGAGTGTATGTGTGAGGGCACGGGTCAGTGTTAGCGTACGGGTTAGGATTAGGGGACGGGTGAGGGTAAGGCTTCGGGGAAGGGTTAGGGCTAGGGTTCGGGCTAGGGTTAGGGTTAGGGGACGGGGACGGTTTAGGGTCCAGGTGAGGGTACGACAACGGTTTAGTGAGAGCGTACGTGTGAGGGCATGGATTAGTGTTAGCGTACGGGTTAGAATTAAGGGCCGGGTGAGGGTAAGGCTTCGGGGAAGGGTTCGGGTTAGGGTTCGGGCTAGGGTTAGGGTTAAGAGCCGGGGACGGTTTAGGGTCCAGGTGAGGGTACGACAACGGTTTAGGGTGAGCGTACGTGTGAGGGCACGGGTTAGTGTTAGCGTACGGGTTAGGATTAGGGGACGGGTGAGGGTAAGGCTTCGGGGAAGGGTTAGGGTTAGGGTTCGGGCTAGGGTTAGGGTTAGGGGACGGGGGCGGTTTAGGGTCCAGGTGAGGGTACGACAACGGTTTAGGGTGAGCGTACGTGTGAGGGCACGGGTTAGTGTTAGCGTACGGGTTAGGATTAGGGGACGGGTGAGGGTAAGGCTTCGGGGAAGGGTTAGGGTTAGGATTTGGGCTAGGTTTAGGGTTAGGGGACGGGGACGGTTTAGGGTCCAGGTGAGGGTACGACAACGGTTTAGGGTGGGCGTACGTGTGAGGGCACGGGTTACTGTTAGCGTGCGGGTTAGGATTAGGGGACGGGTGAGGGTAAGGCTTCGGGAAAGGCTTAGGGTTAGGATTTGGGCTAGGGTTAGGGTTAGGGTTAGGGGACGGGGACGGTTTAGGGTCCAGGTGAGGGTACGAGAACGGTTTAGGGTGAGCGTACGTGTGAGGGCACGGGTTACTGTTAGCGTACGGGTTAGGATTAGGGGACGGGTGAGGGTAAGGCTTCGGGAAAGGCTTAGGGTTAGGATTTGGGCTAGGGTTAGGGTTAGGGTTAGGGGAAGGGGACGGTTTAGGGTCCAGGTGAGGGTACGACAACGGTTTAGGGTGAGCGTACGTGTGAGGGCACGGGTTAGTGTTAGCGTACGGGTTAGGTTTAGGGCACGGTTGAGGGTAAGGCTTCGGGGAAGGGTTAGGTTTACGGTTCGGGCTAGGGTTAGGTTTAGGGTACGGGGACGGATTAGGGTCCAGGTGAGGGTACGACAACGGTTTAGGGTGGGCGTACGTGTGAGGGCACCGGTTAGTGTTAGCGTACGTATTAGGATTAGGGGACGGGTGAGGGTAACGCTTCGGGGAAGGTTAGGGTTAGCGTTTGGGCTAGGGTAAGGGTTAGGGGACGGGGACGGTTTAGGGTCCAGGTGAGGGTACGACAACAGTTTAGGGTGAGCGTACGTGTGAGGGCACGGGTTAGTGTTAGCATACGGGTTAGGATTAGGGGACGGGTGAGGGTAAGGTTTCGGGGAAGGGTTAGGGTTAGGGTTTGGGCTAGGGTTAGGGTTAGGGGACGGGGACGGTTTAGGGTCCAGGTGAGGGTATGAGAACGTTTTAGGGTCAGCGTATGTGTGAGGGCATGGGTTAGTGTTAGCGTATGGGTTAGGATTAGGGGACAGGTCAGGGTAATGCTTCGGGGAAGGGTTAGGGTTAGGGTTCGGGCTAGGGTTAGGGTTAGGTGACAGGGAAGGTGTAGGGTACAGGTGAGGGTACGACAACGGTTTAGGGTGAGCGTACGTGTGAGGGCACGGGTCAGTGTTAGCGTACGGGTTACGATTAGGGGACGGGTGAGGGTAAGGCTTCGGGGAAGGGTTAGGTTTAGGGTTCGTGCTAGGGTTAGGGTTAGGGGACGGGGACGGTTTAGGGTCCAGGTGAGGGTACGACAACGGTTTAGGATGAGCGTACGTGTGAGGGCACGGGTTAGTGTTAGCATACGGGTTAGAATTAAGTGGACAGGTGAGGGTAAGGCTTCGGGGAAGGGTTAGGGTTAGGGTTCGGGCTAGGGTTAGGGTTAGGGGACGGGGACGGTTTAGGGTCCAGGTGAGGGTACGACAACGGTTTAGGCTGAGCGTACGTGTGAGGGCACGGGTTAGTGTTAGCGTACGGGTCAGGATTAGGGGACGGGTGAGGGTAAGGCTTCGGTGAAGGGTTAGTGTTAGTGTTCAGGCTAGGGTTAGGGTTAGGGGACGGGGACGGTTTAGGGTCCAGTTGAGGGTACGACAACGGTTTAGGGTGAGCGTACGTTTGAGGGCACGGGTTAGTGTTAGCGTACGGGTTAGGATTAGGGGACGGGTGAGGGTAAGGCTTCGGGGAAGGGTTAGGGTTAGGGTTCGGGCTAGGGTTACGGTTAGGGGACGGGGACGTTTTAGGGTCAGGTGAGGGTACGGCAACGGTTTAGGGTGAGCGTACGTGTGAGGGCACGGGTTAGTGTTAGCATACGGGTTAGGATTAGAGGACGGGTGAGGTTAAGGCTTCGGGGAAGGGTTAGGGTTAGGGTTCGGGCTAGGGTTAGCGTTCGGGGACGGGGACGGTTTAGGGTCCAGGTGAGGGTACGACAACGGTTTAGGGTGAGCGTACGTGTGAGGGCACGGGTTAGTGTTAGCGTACGGGTCAGTATTAGGGGACGGGTGAGGGTAAGGCTTCGGTGAAGGGTTAGGGTTAGGGTTCGGGCTAGGGTTAGGGTTAGGGGACGGGGACGGTTTAGGGTCCAGGTGAGGGTACGACAACGGTTTAGGGTGAGCGTACGTGTGAGGGCACGGGTTAGTGTTAGCGTACGGGTTAGGATTAGGTGACGGGTGAGGGTAAGGCTTCGGGGAAGGGTTAGGGTTAGGATTTCGGCTAGGGTTAGGGTTAGGGAACGGGGACGGTTTAGGGTCTAGGTGAGGGTACGAGAACGGTTTAGGGTGAGCGTACGTTTGAGGGCACGGGTTAGTGTCAGCGTACGGGTTACGATTAGGGGACAGGTGAGGGTAAGGCTTCGGGGAAGGGTTAGGGTTAGGGTTCGGGCTAGGGTTAGGGTTAGGGGACAGGGCCGGTTTAGGGTCCAGGTGAGGGTACGACAACGGTTTAGGGTGAGCGTACGTGTGAGGGCACGGTTTAGTGTTAGCGTACGGGTTAGCATTAGGGGACGGGTGAGGGTAAGGCTTCGGGGAAGTGTTAGGGTTAGGGTTCGGGCTAGGGTTACGGTTAGGGGACGGGGACGGTTTAGGGTCCAGGTGAGGGTACAACAACGGTTTAGGGTGAGCGTACGTGTGAGGGCACGGGTTAGTGTTAGCGTACGGGTTAGGATTAGGGGACGGGTGAGGGTAAGGCTTCGGGGAAGTGTTAGGGTTACGGTTTGGGCTAGGGTTAGGGTTAGGGGACGGGGACGGTTTAGGGTCCACGTGAGGGTACGAAAACGGTTTAGGGTGAGCGTACGTGTGAGGGCACGGGTTAGTGTTAGCGTATGGGTTAGGACTAGGGGACGTGTCAGGGTAATGCTTCTGGGAAGGGTTAGGGTTAGGGTTTAGGCTAGGGTTATGGTTAGGGGCGGGGACGGTTTAGGGTCCAGGTGAGGGTACGACAACGGTTTAGGGTGAGCATACGTGTGAGGGCACGGATTAGTGTTAGCGTACGGGTTAGGATTAGGGGACGGGTGAGGGTGAGGCTTCGGGGAAGGGTTAGGTTTAGCGTTCGGGCTAGGGTTAGGGTTAGGGGACGGGGACGGTTTAGGGTCCAGGTGAGGGTACGACAACGGTTTAGGGTGAGCGTACGTGTGAGGGCACGGTTAGTGTTTGCGTACGGGTTAGGATTAACTGCCGGGTGAGGGTAAGGCTTCGGGGAAGGGTTAGGGTTAGGGTTTGGGCTAGGGTTAGGGTTAGGGGACGGGGACGGATTAGGGATCAGGTGAGGGTACGACAACGGTTTAGGGTGAGCGTACGTGTGAGGGCACGGGTTAGTGTTAGCGTACGGGTTACGATTAGGGGACGGGTGAGGGTAAGGCTTCGGGGAAGTGTTAGGGTTAGGGTTTTGGCTAGGGTTAGGGTTAGGGGACGGGGATGGTTTAGGGTCCAGGTGAGGATACGACAACGGTTTAGGGTGAGCGTACGTGTGAGGGCACGTGTTAGTGTTAGCGTACGGGTTAGGATTAGAGGACGGGTGAGGGTAAGGCTTCCGGGAAGGGTTAGGGTTAGGGTTAGGGCTAGGGTTACGGTTAGAGGACGGGGACGGTTTAGGGTCCAGGTGAGTGCACGACAACGGTTTAGGGTGAGCGTACGTGTGAGGGCACGGTTTAGTGTTAGCGTACGTGTTAAGATTAGGGGACGGGTGAGGGTAAGGCTTCCGGGAAGGGTTAGGGTTAGGGTTTGGGCTAGGGTTAGGGTTAGGGGACGGGGACAGTTTAGGGTCCACGTGAGGGTACGAGAACGGTTTAGGTTGAGCGTACGCGTGAGGGCATGGGTTAGTGTTAGCGTATCGGTTAGTATTAGGGGTCGGGTCAGGGTAATGCTTCGGGGAAGGGTTAGGGTTAGGGATCGGGCTAAGGTTAGGGTTAAGGAACGGGGACGTTTTAGGGTCCAGGTGAGGGTACAACACCGGTTTAGGGTGAGCGTACGTGTGAGGGCACGAGTTAGTGTTAGCGTACGGGTTAGGATTAGATGACGGGTTAGGGTAAGGCTTCGGGGAAGGGTTAGGTTTACGGTTCGGGCTAGGGTTAGGGTTAGGGGACGGGGACGGTTATTGTCCAGGTGAGGGTACGACAACGGTTTATGGTGAGTGTATGTGTGAGGGCACGGGTCAGTGTTAGCGTACGGGTTAGGATTAGGGGACGGGTGAGGGTAAGGCATCGGTGAAGGGTTAGGGTTAGTGTTCAGGCTAGGGTTAGGGTTAGGGGACGGGGACGGTTTAGGGTCCAGTTGAGGGTACGACAACGGTTTAGGGTGAGCGTACGTTTGAGGGCACGGGTTAGTGTTAGCGTACGGGTTAGGATTAGGGGACGGGTGAGGGTAAGGCTTCGGGGAAGGGTTAGGGTTAGGGTTCGGGCTAGGGTTACGGTTAGGGGACGGGGACGTTTTAGGGTCAGGTGAGGGTACGGCAACGGTTTAGGGTGAGCGTACGTGTGAGGGCACGGGTTAGTGTTAGCATACGGGTTAGGATTAGAGGACGGGTGAGGGTAAGGCTTCGGGGAAGGGTTAGGGTTAGGGTTCGGGCTAGGGTTAGCGTTCGGGGACGGGGACGGTTTAGGGTCCAGGTGAGGGTACGACAACGGTTTAGGGTGAGCGTACGTGTGAGGGCACGGGTTAGTGTTAGCGTACGGGTCAGTATTAGGGGACGGGTGAGGGTAAGGCTTCGGTGAAGGGTTAGGGTTAGGGTTCGGGCTAGGGTTAGGGTTAGGGGACGGGGACGGTTTAGGGTCCAGGTGAGGGTACGACAACGGTTTAGGGTGAGCGTACGTGTGAGGGCACGGGTTAGTGTTAGCGTACGGGTTAGGATTAGGGGACGGGTGAGGGTAAGGCTTCGGGGAAGGGTTAGGGTTAGGATTTCGGCTAGGGTTAGGGTTAGGGAACGGGGACGGTTTAGGGTCTAGGTGAGGGTACGAGAATGGTTTAGGGTGAGCGTACGTTTGAGGGCACGGGTTAGTGTCAGCGTACGGGTTACGATTAGGGGACAGGTGAGGGTAAGGCTTCGGGGAAGGGTTAGGGTTAGGGTTCGGGCTAGGGTTAGGGTTAGGGGACAGGGCCGGTTTAGGGTCCAGGTGAGGGTACGACAACGGTTTAGGGTGAGCGTACGTGTGAGGGCACGGTTTAGTGTTAGCGTACGGGTTAGCATTAGGGGACGGGTGAGGGTAAGGCTTCGGGGAAGTGTTAGGGTTAGGGTTCGGGCTAGGGTTACGGTTAGGGGACGGGGACGGTTTAGGGTCCAGGTGAGGGTACAACAACGGTTTAGGGTGAGCGTACGTGTGAGGGCACGGGTTAGTGTTAGCGTACGGGTTAGGATTAGGGGACGGGTGAGGGTAAGGCTTCGGGGAAGTGTTAGGGTTACGGTTTGGGCTAGGGTTAGGGTTAGGGGACGGGGACGGTTTAGGGTCCACGTGAGGGTACGAAAACGGTTTAGGGTGAGCGTACGTGTGAGGGCACGGGTTAGTGTTAGCGTATGGGTTAGGACTAGGGGACGTGTCAGGGTAATGCTTCTGGGAAGGGTTAGGGTTAGGGTTTAGGCTAGGGTTATGGTTAGGGGCGGGGACGGTTTAGGGTCCAGGTGAGGGTACGACAACGGTTTAGGGTGAGCGTACGTGTGAGGGCACGGATTAGTGTTAGCGTACGGGTTAGGATTAGGGTACGGGTGAGGGTGAGGCTTCGGGGAAGGGTTAGGTTTAGCGTTCGGGCTAGGGTTAGGGTTAGGGGACGGGGACGGTTTAGGGTCCAGGTGAGGGTACGACAACGGTTTAGGGTGAGCGTACGTGTGAGGGCACGGTTAGTGTTTGCGTACGGGTTAGGATTAACTGCCGGGTGAGGGTAAGGCTTCGGGGAAGGGTTAGGGTTAGGGTTTGGGCTAGGGTTAGGGTTAGGGGACGGGGATGGTTTAGGGTCCAGGTGAGGATACGACAACGGTTTAGGGTGAGCGTACGTGTGAGGGCACGGGTTAGTGTTAGCGTACGGGTTAGGATTAGAGGACGGGTGAGGGTAAGGCTTCCGGGAAGGGTTAGGGTTAGGGTTAGGGCTAGGGTTACGGTTAGGGGACGGGGACGGTTTAGGGTCCAGGTGAGTGCACGACAACGGTTTAGGGTGAGCGTACGTGTGAGGGCACGGTTTAGTGTTAGCGTACGTGTTAAGATTAGGGGACGGGTGAGGGTAAGGCTTCCGGGAAGGGTTAGGGTTAGGGTTTGGGCTAGGGTTAGGGTTAGGGGACGGGGACAGTTTAGGGTCCACGTGAGGGTACCAGAACGGTTTAGGTTGAGCGTACGCGTGAGGGCATGGGTTAGTGTTAGCGTATCGGTTAGTATTAGGGGTCGGGTCAGGGTAATGCTTCGGGGAAGGGTTAGGGTTAGGGATCGGGCTAAGGTTAGGGTTAAGGAACGGGGACGTTTTAGGGTCCAGGTGAGGGTACAACACCGGTTTAGGGTGAGCGTACGTGTGAGGGCACGAGTTAGTGTTAGCGTACGGGTTAGGATTAGATGACGGGTTAGGGTAAGGCTTCGGGGAAGGGTTAGGTTTACGGTTCGGGCTAGGGTTAGGGTTAGGGGACGGGGACGGTTATTGTCCAGGTGAGGGTACGACAACGGTTTATGGTGAGTGTATGTGTGAGGGCACGGGTCAGTGTTAGCGTACGGGTTAGGATTAGGGGACGGGTGAGGGTAAGGCTTCGGGGAAGGGTTAGGGCTAGGGTTCGGGCTAGGGTTAGGGTTAGGGGACGGGGACGGTTTAGGGTCCAGGTGAGGGTACGACAACGGTTTAGTGAGAGCGTACGTGTGAGGGCATGGATTAGTGTTAGCGTACGGGTTAGAATTAAGGGCCGGGTGAGGGTAAGGCTTCGGGGAAGGGTTCGGGTTAGGGTTCGGGCTAGGGTTAGGGTTAAGAGCCGGGGACGGTTTAGGGTCCAGGTGAGGGTACGACAACGGTTTAGGGTGAGCGTACGTGTGAGGGCACGGGTTAGTGTTAGCGTACGGGTTAGGATTAGGGGACGGGTGAGGGTAAGGCTTCGGGGAAGGGTTAGGGTTAGGGTTCGGGCTAGGGTTAGGGTTAGGGGACGGGGGCGGTTTAGGGTCCAGGTGAGGGTACGACAACGGTTTAGGGTGAGCGTACGTGTGAGGGCACGGGTTAGTGTTAGCGTACGGGTTAGGATTAGGGGACGGGTGAGGGTAAGGCTTCGGGGAAGGGTTAGGGTTAGGATTTGGGCTAGGTTTAGGGTTAGGGGACGGGGACGGTTTAGGGTCCAGGTGAGGGTACGACAACGGTTTAGGGTGGGCGTACGTGTGAGGGCACGGGTTACTGTTAGCGTGCGGGTTAGGATTAGGGGACGGGTGAGGGTAAGGCTTCGGGAAAGGCTTAGGGTTAGGATTTGGGCTAGGGTTAGGGTTAGGGTTAGGGGACGGGGACGGTTTAGGGTCCAGGTGAGGGTACGAGAACGGTTTAGGGTGAGCGTACGTGTGAGGGCACGGGTTACTGTTAGCGTACGGGTTAGGATTAGGGGACGGGTGAGGGTAAGGCTTCGGGAAAGGCTTAGGGTTAGGATTTGGGCTAGGGTTAGGGTTAGGGTTAGGGGAAGGGGACGGTTTAGGGTCCAGGTGAGGGTACGACAACGGTTTAGGGTGAGCGTACGTGTGAGGGCACGGGTTAGTGTTAGCGTACGGGTTAGGTTTAGGGCACGGTTGAGGGTAAGGCTTCGGGGAAGGGTTAGGTTTACGGTTCGGGCTAGGGTTAGGTTTAGGGTACGGGGACGGATTAGGGTCCAGGTGAGGGTACGACAACGGTTTAGGGTGGGCGTACGTGTGAGGGCACCGGTTAGTGTTAGCGTACGTATTAGGATTAGGGGACGGGTGAGGGTAACGCTTCGGGGAAGGTTAGGGTTAGCGTTTGGGCTAGGGTAAGGGTTAGGGGACGGGGACGGTTTAGGGTCCAGGTGAGGGTACGACAACAGTTTAGGGTGAGCGTACGTGTGAGGGCACGGGTTAGTGTTAGCATACGGGTTAGGATTAGGGGACGGGTGAGGGTAAGGTTTCGGGGAAGGGTTAGGGTTAGGGTTTGGGCTAGGGTTAGGGTTAGGGGACGGGGACGGTTTAGGGTCCAGGTGAGGGTATGAGAACGTTTTAGGGTCAGCGTATGTGTGAGGGCATGGGTTAGTGTTAGCGTATGGGTTAGGATTAGGGGACAGGTCAGGGTAATGCTTCGGGGAAGGGTTAGGGTTAGGGTTCGGGCTAGGGTTAGGGTTAGGTGACAGGGAAGGTGTAGGGTACAGGTGAGGGTACGACAACGGTTTAGGGTGAGCGTACGTGTGAGGGCACGGGTCAGTGTTAGCGTACGGGTTACGATTAGGGGACGGGTGAGGGTAAGGCTTCGGGGAAGGGTTAGGTTTAGGGTTCGTGCTAGGGTTAGGGTTAGGGGACGGGGACGGTTTAGGGTCCAGGTGAGGGTACGACAACGGTTTAGGATGAGCGTACGTGTGAGGGCACGGGTTAGTGTTAGCATACGGGTTAGAATTAAGTGGACAGGTGAGGGTAAGGCTTCGGGGAAGGGTTAGGGTTAGGGTTCGGGCTAGGGTTAGGGTTAGGGGACGGGGACGGTTTAGGGTCCAGGTGAGGGTACGACAACGGTTTAGGCTGAGCGTACGTGTGAGGGCACGGGTTAGTGTTAGCGTACGGGTCAGGATTAGGGGACGGGTGAGGGTAAGGCTTCGGTGAAGGGTTAGTGTTAGTGTTCAGGCTAGGGTTAGGGTTAGGGGACGGGGACGGTTTAGGGTCCAGTTGAGGGTACGACAACGGTTTAGGGTGAGCGTACGTTTGAGGGCACGGGTTAGTGTTAGCGTACGGGTTAGGATTAGGGGACGGGTGAGGGTAAGGCTTCGGGGAAGGGTTAGGGTTAGGGTTCGGGCTAGGGTTACGGTTAGGGGACGGGGACGTTTTAGGGTCAGGTGAGGGTACGGCAACGGTTTAGGGTGAGCGTACGTGTGAGGGCACGGGTTAGTGTTAGCATACGGGTTAGGATTAGAGGACGGGTGAGGTTAAGGCTTCGGGGAAGGGTTAGGGTTAGGGTTCGGGCTAGGGTTAGCGTTCGGGGACGGGGACGGTTTAGGGTCCAGGTGAGGGTACGACAACGGTTTAGGGTGAGCGTACGTGTGAGGGCACGGGTTAGTGTTAGCGTACGGGTCAGTATTAGGGGACGGGTGAGGGTAAGGCTTCGGTGAAGGGTTAGGGTTAGGGTTCGGGCTAGGGTTAGGGTTAGGGGACGGGGACGGTTTAGGGTCCAGGTGAGGGTACGACAACGGTTTAGGGTGAGCGTACGTGTGAGGGCACGGGTTAGTGTTAGCGTACGGGTTAGGATTAGGTGACGGGTGAGGGTAAGGCTTCGGGGAAGGGTTAGGGTTAGGATTTCGGCTAGGGTTAGGGTTAGGGAACGGGGACGGTTTAGGGTCTAGGTGAGGGTACGAGAACGGTTTAGGGTGAGCGTACGTTTGAGGGCACGGGTTAGTGTCAGCGTACGGGTTACGATTAGGGGACAGGTGAGGGTAAGGCTTCGGGGAAGGGTTAGGGTTAGGGTTCGGGCTAGGGTTAGGGTTAGGGGACAGGGCCGGTTTAGGGTCCAGGTGAGGGTACGACAACGGTTTAGGGTGAGCGTACGTGTGAGGGCACGGTTTAGTGTTAGCGTACGGGTTAGCATTAGGGGACGGGTGAGGGTAAGGCTTCGGGGAAGTGTTAGGGTTAGGGTTCGGGCTAGGGTTACGGTTAGGGGACGGGGACGGTTTAGGGTCCAGGTGAGGGTACAACAACGGTTTAGGGTGAGCGTACGTGTGAGGGCACGGGTTAGTGTTAGCGTACGGGTTAGGATTAGGGGACGGGTGAGGGTAAGGCTTCGGGGAAGTGTTAGGGTTACGGTTTGGGCTAGGGTTAGGGTTAGGGGACGGGGACGGTTTAGGGTCCACGTGAGGGTACGAAAACGGTTTAGGGTGAGCGTACGTGTGAGGGCACGGGTTAGTGTTAGCGTATGGGTTAGGACTAGGGGACGTGTCAGGGTAATGCTTCTGGGAAGGGTTAGGGTTAGGGTTTAGGCTAGGGTTATGGTTAGGGGCGGGGACGGTTTAGGGTCCAGGTGAGGGTACGACAACGGTTTAGGGTGAGCATACGTGTGAGGGCACGGATTAGTGTTAGCGTACGGGTTAGGATTAGGGGACGGGTGAGGGTGAGGCTTCGGGGAAGGGTTAGGTTTAGCGTTCGGGCTAGGGTTAGGGTTAGGGGACGGGGACGGTTTAGGGTCCAGGTGAGGGTACGACAACGGTTTAGGGTGAGCGTACGTGTGAGGGCACGGTTAGTGTTTGCGTACGGGTTAGGATTAACTGCCGGGTGAGGGTAAGGCTTCGGGGAAGGGTTAGGGTTAGGGTTTGGGCTAGGGTTAGGGTTAGGGGACGGGGACGGATTAGGGATCAGGTGAGGGTACGACAACGGTTTAGGGTGAGCGTACGTGTGAGGGCACGGGTTAGTGTTAGCGTACGGGTTACGATTAGGGGACGGGTGAGGGTAAGGCTTCGGGGAAGTGTTAGGGTTAGGGTTTTGGCTAGGGTTAGGGTTAGGGGACGGGGATGGTTTAGGGTCCAGGTGAGGATACGACAACGGTTTAGGGTGAGCGTACGTGTGAGGGCACGTGTTAGTGTTAGCGTACGGGTTAGGATTAGAGGACGGGTGAGGGTAAGGCTTCCGGGAAGGGTTAGGGTTAGGGTTAGGGCTAGGGTTACGGTTAGGGGACGGGGACGGTTTAGGGTCCAGGTGAGTGCACGACAACGGTTTAGGGTGAGCGTACGTGTGAGGGCACGGTTTAGTGTTAGCGTACGTGTTAAGATTAGGGGACGGGTGAGGGTAAGGCTTCCGGGAAGGGTTAGGGTTAGGGTTTGGGCTAGGGTTAGGGTTAGGGGACGGGGACAGTTTAGGGTCCACGTGAGGGTACGAGAACGGTTTAGGTTGAGCGTACGCGTGAGGGCATGGGTTAGTGTTAGCGTATCGGTTAGTATTAGGGGTCGGGTCAGGGTAATGCTTCGGGGAAGGGTTAGGGTTAGGGATCGGGCTAAGGTTAGGGTTAAGGAACGGGGACGTTTTAGGGTCCAGGTGAGGGTACAACACCGGTTTAGGGTGAGCGTACGTGTGAGGGCACGAGTTAGTGTTAGCGTACGGGTTAGGATTAGATGACGGGTTAGGGTAAGGCTTCGGGGAAGGGTTAGGTTTACGGTTCGGGCTAGGGTTAGGGTTAGGGGACGGGGACGGTTATTGTCCAGGTGAGGGTACGACAACGGTTTATGGTGAGTGTATGTGTGAGGGCACGGGTCAGTGTTAGCGTACGGGTTAGGATTAGGGGACGGGTGAGGGTAAGGCTTCGGGGAAGGGTTAGGGCTAGGGTTCGGGCTAGGGTTAGGGTTAGGGGACGGGGACGGTTTAGGGTCCAGGTGAGGGTACGACAACGGTTTAGTGAGAGCGTACGTGTGAGGGCATGGATTAGTGTTAGCGTACGGGTTAGAATTAAGGGCCGGGTGAGGGTAAGGCTTCGGGGAAGGGTTCGGGTTAGGGTTCGGGCTAGGGTTAGGGTTAAGAGCCGGGGACGGTTTAGGGTCCAGGTGAGGGTACGACAACGGTTTAGGGTGAGCGTACGTGTGAGGGCACGGGTTAGTGTTAGCGTACGGGTTAGGATTAGGGGACGGGTGAGGTTAAGGCTTCGGGGAAGGGTTAGGGTTAGGGTTCGGGCTAGGGTTAGGGTTAGGGGACGGGGGCGGTTTAGGGTCCAGGTGAGGGTACGACAACGGTTTAGGGTGAGCGTACGTGTGAGGGCACGGGTTAGTGTTAGCGTACGGGTTAGGATTAGGGGACGGGTGAGGGTAA
Organism: Lagenorhynchus albirostris; assembly: GCF_949774975.1. Taxonomy (NCBI): domain Eukaryota; kingdom Metazoa; phylum Chordata; class Mammalia; order Artiodactyla; family Delphinidae; genus Lagenorhynchus; species Lagenorhynchus albirostris. The sequence continues at coordinate 63,356,268 of NC_083109.1, forward strand.
GGCTTCGGGGAAGGGTTAGGGCTAGGATTTGGGGTAGGTTTAGGGTTAGGGGACGGGGACGGTTTAGGGTCCAGGTGAGGGTACGACAACGGTTTAGGGTGGGCGTAAGTGTGAGGGCACGGGTTACTGTTAGCGTGCGGGTTAGGATTAGGGGACGGGTGAGGGTAAGGCTTCGGGAAAGGCTTAGGGTTAGGATTTGGGCTAGGGTTAGGGTTAGGGTTAGGGGACGGGGACGGTTTATGGTCCAGGTGAGGGTACAAGAACGGTTTAGGGTGAGCGTACGTGTGAGGGCACGGGTTACTGTTAGCGTACGGGTTAGGATTAGGGGATGGGTGAGGGTAAGGCTTCGGGAAAGGCTTAGGGTTAGGATTTGGGCTAGGGTTAGGGTTAGGGTTAGGGGAAGGGGACGGTTTAGGGTCCAGGTGAGGGTACGACAACGGTTTAGGGTGAGCGTACGTGTGAGGGCACGGGTTAGTGTTAGCGTACGGGTTAGGTTTAGGGCACGGTTGAGGGTAAGGCTTCGGGGAAGGGTTAGGTTTACGGTTCGGGCTAGGGTTAGGTTTAGGGTACGGGGACGGATTAGGGTCCAGGTGAGGGTACGACAACGGTTTAGGGTGAGCCTACGTGTGAGGGCACCGGTTAGTGTTAGCGTACGTATTAGGATTAGGGGACGGGTGAGGGTAACGCTTCGGGGAAGGTTAGGGTTAGCGTTTGGGCTAGGGTAAGGGTTAGGGGACGGGGACGGTTTAGGGTCCAGGTGAGGGTACGACAACAGTTTAGGGTGAGCGTACGTGTGAGGGCACGGGTTAGTGTTAGCATACGGGTTAGGATTAGGGGACGGGTGAGGGTAAGGTTTCGGGGAAGGGTTAGGGTTAGGGTTTGGGCTAGGGTTAGGGTTAGGGGACGGGGACGGTTTAGGGTCCAGGTGAGGGTATGAGAACGTTTTAGGGTCAGCGTATGTGTGAGGGCATGGGTTAGTGTTAGCGTATGGGTTAGGATTAGGGGACAGGTCAGGGTAATGCTTCGGGGAAGGGTTAGGGTTAGGGTTCGGGCTAGGGTTAGGGTTAGGTGACAGGGAAGGTGTAGGGTACAGGTGAGGGTACGACAACGGTTTAGGGTGAGCGTACGTGTGAGGGCACGGGTCAGTGTTAGCGTACGGGTTACGATTAGGGGACGGGTGAGGGTAAGGCTTCGGGGAAGGGTTAGGTTTAGGGTTCGTGCTAGGGTTAGGGTTAGGGGACGGGGACGGTTTAGGGTCCAGGTGAGGGTACGACAACGGTTTAGGATGAGCGTACGTGTGAGGGCACGGGTTAGTGTTAGCATACGGGTTAGAATTAAGTGGACAGGTGAGGGTAAGGCTTCGGGGAAGGGTTAGGGTTAGGGTTCGGGCTAGGGTTAGGGTTAGGGGACGGGGACGGTTTAGGGTCCAGGTGAGGGTACGACAACGGTTTAGGCTGAGCGTACGTGTGAGGGCACGGGTTAGTGTTAACGTACGGGTCAGGATTAGGGGACGGGTGAGGGTAAGGCTTCGGTGAAGGGTTAGGGTTAGTGTTCAGGCTAGGGTTAGGGTTAGGGGACGGGGACGGTTTAGGGTCCAGTTGAGGGTACGACAACGGTTTAGGATTAGCGTACGTTTGAGGGCACGGGTTAGTGTTAGCGTACGGTTTAGGATTAGGGGACGGGTGAGGGTAAGGCTTCGGGGAAGGGTTAGGGTTAGGGTTCGGGCTAGGGTTACGGTTAGGGGACGGGGACGTTTTAGGGTCAGGTGAGGGTACGGCAACGGTTTAGGGTGAGCGTATGTGTGAGGGCACGGGTTAGTGTTAGCGTACGGGTTAGGATTAGGGGACGGGTGAGGGTAAGGCTTCGGGGAAGTGTTAGGTTTAGGGTTCGGGCTAGGGTTAGGGTTAGGGGACGGGGACGGTTTACGGTCCACGTGAGGGTATGACAACGGTTTAGGGTGAGCGTACGTGTGAGGGAACGGGTTAGTGTTAGCGTACTGCTTAGGATTACGGGACGGGTGAGGGTAAGGCTTCAGGGAAGGGTTAGGGTTAGGGTTCGGGCTAGGGTTACGGTTAGGGGACGGGGACGGTTTAGGGTCCAGGTGAGGGTACGACAACGGTTTAGGGTGAGCGTACGTGTGAGGGCATGGGTTAGTGTTAGCGTATGGGTTAGGATTAGGGGACGGGTGAGGGTAAGGCTTCGGGGAAGTGTTAGGGTTAGGGTTCGGGCTAGGGTTAGGGTTACGGGACGGGGATGGTTTAGGGTCCAGGTGAGGATACGACAACGGTTTAGGGTGAGCGTACGTGTGAGGGCACGGGTTAGTGTTAGCGTACGGGTTAGGAATAGGTGACGGGTGAGGGTAAGGCTTCGGGGAAGGGTTAGGGTTAGGGTTCGGGCTAGGGTTAGGGTTAGGGGACAAGGGGCGGTTTAGGGTCCAGGTGAGGGTACGACAACGGTTTAGGGTTAGCGTACATGTAAGGGCACGGGTTAGTGTTAGCGTACGGGTTACGATTAGGGTACGGGTGAGGGTAAGGCTTCGGGGAAGTGTTAGGGTTAGGGTTTTGGCTAGGGATAGGGTTAGGGTACGGGGGCGGTTTAGGGTCTAGGTGAGGGTATGAGAACGGTTTAGGGTGAGCGTACGTTTGAGGGCACGGGTTAGTGTTAGCGTACGGGTTAGGATTAGGGGACGGGTGAGGGTAAGGCTTCGGGGAAGGGTTAGGGCTAGGATTTGGGCTAGGGTTAGGGTTAGGGGAAGGGGACGGTTTAGGGTCCAGGTGAGGGTACGACAACGGTTTAGGGTGAGCGTACGTGTGAGGGCACGGGTTAGTGTTAGCGTACGGGTTAGGTTTAGGGCACGGTTGAGGGTAAGGCTTCGGGGAAGGGTTAGGTTTACGGTTCGGGCTAGGGTTAGGTTTAGGGTACGGGGACGGATTAGGGTCCAGGTGAGGGTACGACAACGGTTTAGGGTGATCGTACGTGTGAGGGCACCGGTTAGTGTTAGCGTACGTATTAGGATTAGGGGACGGGTGAGGGTAACGCTTCGGGGAAGGTTAGGGTTAGCGTTTGGGCTAGGGTAAGGGTTAGGGGACGGGGACGGTTTAGGGTCCAGGTGAGGGTACGACAACAGTTTAGGGTGAGCGTACGTGTGAGGGCATGGGTTAGTGTTAGCATACGGGTTAGGATTAGGGGACGGGTGAGGGTAAGGTTTCGGGGAAGGGTTAGGGTTAGGGTTTGGGCTAGGGTTAGGGTTAGGGGACGGGGACGGTTTAGGGTCCAGGTGAGGGTATGAGAACGTTTTAGGGTCAGCGTATGTGTGAGGGCGTGGGTTAGTGTTAGCGTATGGGTTAGGATTAGGGGACAGGTCAGGGTAATGCTTCGGGGAAGGGTTAGGGTTAGGGTTCGGGCTAGGTTTAGGGTTAGGTGACAGGGACGGTGTAGGGTACAGTTGAGGGTACGACAACGGTTTAGGGTGAGCGTACGTGTGAGGGCACGGGTCAGTGTTAGCGTACGGGTTAGGATTAGGGGACGGGTGAGGGTAAGGCTTCGGGGAAGGGTTAGGTTTAGGGTTCGTGCTAGTGTTAGGGTTAGGGGACGGGGACGGTTTAGGGTCCAGGTGAGGGTACGACAACGGTTTAGGATGAGCGTACGTGTGAGGGCACGGGTTAGTGTTAGCATACGGGTTAGAATTAAGTGGACAGGTGAGGGTAAGGCTTCGGGGAAGGGTTAGGGTTAGGGTTCGGGCTAGGGTTAGGGTTAGGGGACGGGGACGGTTTAGGGTCCAGGTGAGGGTACGACAACGGTTTAGGCTGAGCGTACGTGTGAGGGCACGGGTTAGTGTTAGCGTACGGGTCAGGATTAGGGGACGGGTTAGGGTAAGGCTTCGGTGAAGGGTTAGGGTTAGTGTTCAGGCTAGGGTTAGGGTTAGGGGACGGGGACGGTTTAGGGTCCAGTTGAGGGTACGACAACGGTTTTGGGTGAGCGTACGTTTGAGGGCACGGGTTAGTGTTAGCGTACGGGTTAGGATTAGGGGACGGGTGAGGGTAAGGCTTCGGGGAAGGGTTAGGGTTAGGGTTCGGGCTAGGGTTACGGTTAGGGGACGGGGACGGTTTAGGGTCAGGTGAGGGTACGGCAACGGTTTAGGGTGAGCGTATGTGTGAGGGCACGGGTTAGTGTTAGCGTACGGGTTAGGATTAGGGGACGGGTGAGGGTAAGGCTTCGGGGAAGTGTTAGGTTTAGGGTTCGGGCTAGGGTTAGGGTTAGGGGACGGGGACGGTTTAGGGTCCACGTGAGGGTACGACAACGGTTTAGGGTGAGCGTACGTGTGAGGGCACGGGTTAGTTTTAGCATACGGGTTAGAATTAAGTGGACAGGTGAGGGTAAGGCTTCGGGGAAGGGTTAGGGTTAGGGTTCGGGCTAGGGTTAGGGTTAGGGGACAGGGCCGGTTTAGGGTCCAGGTGAGGGTACGACAATGGTTTAGGGTGAGTGTACGTGTGAGGGCACGGGTTAGTGTTAGCGTACGGGTTAGGATTAGGGGACGGGTGAGGGTAAGGCTTCGGGGAAGGGTTAGGGTTAGGGTTCGGGCTAGGGTTACGGTTAGGGGACGGGGACGTTTTAGGGTCAGGTGAGGGTACGACAACGGTTTAGGGTGAGCGTACGTGTCAGGGCACGGGTAAGTGTTAGCGAACGGGTTAGGATTAGGGGACGGGTGAGGGTAAGGCTTCGGGGAAGTGTTAGGGTTAGGGTTCGGGCTAGGCTTAGGGTTAGGGGACGGGGATGGTTTAGGGTCCAGGTGAGGATACGACAACGGTTTAGGGTGAGCGTACGTGTGAGGGCACGGGTTAGTGTTAGCATACGGGTTAGGATTAGGGGACGGGTGAGGGTAAGGCTTCGGGGAAGGGTTAGGGTTAGGGTTCGGGCTAGGGTTAGGGTTAGGGGACGGGTACGGTTTAGGGTCCAGGTGAGGGTACGACAACGGTTTAGGGTGAGCGTACGTGTGAGGGCACGGGTTAGTGTTAGCGTACGGGTTAGGATTAGGGGACTGGTGAGGGTAAGGCTTCGGGGAAGGGTTAGGGTTAGGGTTTCGTCTAGGGTTAGGGTTAGGGAACGGGGACGGTTTAGGGTCTAGGTGAGGGTACGAGAACGGTTTAGGGTGAGCGTACATTTGAGGGCACGGGTTAGTGTTAGCGTACCGGTTAGTATTAGGGGACGGATAAGGGTAAGGCTTCGGGTAAGGGTTAGGTTTAGGGTTCGGGCTAGGTTTAGGGTTAGGGGACGGGGACGGTTTAGAGTCCAGGTGAGGGTACGACAACGGTTTAGGGTGAGCGTTCGTGTGAGGGCACGGGATAGTGTCAGCGTACGGGTTAGGATTAGGGGAGAGGTGAGGGTAAGGCTTCGGGGAAGGGTTAGGGTTACGGTTCGGGCTAGGGTTAGGGTTAGGGGACAGGGCCGGTTTAGGGTCCAGGTGAGGGTACGACAACGGTTTAGGGTGAGCGTACGTGTGAGGGCACGGTTTAGTGTTAGCGTACGGGTTAGCATTAGGGGACGGGTGAGGGTAAGGCTTCGGGGAAGTGTTCGGGTTAGGGTTCAGGCTAGGGTTACGGTTAGGGGACGGGGACGGATTAGGGATCAGGTGAGGGTACAACAACGGTTTAGGGTGAGCGTACGTGTGAGGGCACGGGTTAGTGTTAGCGTACGGGTTAGGATTAGGGGACGGGTGAGGGTAAGGCTTCGGGGAAGTGTTAGTGTTAGGGTTTGGGCTAGGGTTAGGGTTAGGGGACGGGGACGGTTTAGGGTCCACGTGAGGGTACGAGAATGGTTTAGGGTGAGCGTACGTGTGAGGGCACGGGTTAGTGTTAGCGTATGGGTTAGGATTAGGGGACGTGTCAGGGTAATGCTTCTGGGAAGGGTTAGGGTTAGGGTTTGGGTTAGGGTTATGGTTAGGGGCGGGGACGGTTTAGGGTCCAGGTGAGGGTACGACAACGGTTTAGGGTGAGCGTACGTGTTAGTGCACGGATTAGTGTTAGCGTTCGGGTTAGGATTAGGGGACGGGTGAGGGTGAGGCTTCGGGGAAGGGTTAGTTTTAGGGTTCGGGCTAGGGTTAGGGTTAGGGGACGGGGACGGTTTAGGGTCCAGGTGAGGGTACGACAACGGTTTAGGGTGAGCGTACGTGTGAGGGCACGGTTAGTGTTTGCGTACGGGTTAGGATTAACTGCCGGGTGAGGGTAAGGCTTCTGGGAAGGGTTAGGGTTAGGGTTTGGGCTAGGATTAGGGTTAGGGGACGGGGACGGATTAGGGATCAGGTGAGGGTACGACAACGGTTTAGGGTGAGCGTACGTGTGAGGGCACGGGTTAGTGTTAGCGTACGGGTTAGGATTAGGGGACGGGTGAGGGTAAGGCTTCGGGGAAGTGTTAGGGTTAGGGTTTTGGCTAGGGTTAGGGTTAGGGGACGGGGATGGTTTAGGGTCCAGGTGAGAATACGACAACGGTTTAGGGTGAGCGTACGTGTGAGGGCACGGGTTAGTGTTAGCGTACGGGTTAGGATTAGAGGACGGGTGAGGGTAAGGCTTCCGGGAAGGTTTAGGGTTAGGGTTAGGGCTAGGGTTACTGTTAGGGGACGGGGACGGTTTAGGGTCCAGGTGAGTGCACGACAACGGTTTAGGGTGAGCGTACGTGTGAGGGCACGGTTTAGTGTTAGCGTACGGGTTAAGATTAGGGGACGGGTGAGGGTAAGGCTTCGGGGAAGGGTTAGGGATAGGGTTCGGGCTACGGTTAGGGTTAGGGGACGGAGACGGTTCAGGGTCCAGGTGAGGGTACGACAACGGTTTAGGGTGAGCGTACGTGTGAGGGCACGGGTTAGTGTTAGCGTACCGGTTAGTATTAGGGGACGGGTGACGCTAAGGCTTCGTGGAAGGGTTAGGGTTAGGGTTTGGGCTAGGGTTAGGGTCAGGGGACGGGGACGGTTTAGGGTCCAGGTGAGGGTACGACAACAGTTTAGGGTGAGCGTACGTGTGAGGGGACGGGTTAGTGTTAGCGTACGGGTTACGATTAAGGGACGGGTGAGGGTAAGGCTTCGGGGAGGGGTTAGGGTTAGTGTTTGGGCTAGGGTTAGGGTTAGGGGACGGGGACAGTTTAGGGTCCACGTGAGGGTACGAGAACGGTTTAGGTTGAGCGTACGTGTGAGGGCACGGGTTAGTGTTAGCGTACCGGTTAGTATTAGGGGACGGGTGAGGGTAAGGCTTCGGGGAAGTGTTAGGGTTAGGGTTTGGGCTAGGGTTAGGGTTAGGGGACGGGGACGGTTTAGGGTCCAGGTGAGGGTACGACAACGGTTTAGGGTGAGCGTACGTGTGAGAGCACTGGTTAGTGTTAGCGTACGGGTTAGGATTAGGGGACGGGTGAGGGTAAGGCTTCGGGGAACGGTTAGGGTTAGCGTTCGGGCTAGGGTTAGGGTTAGGGGACGGGGACGGTTTAGGGTCCAGGTGAGGGTACGACAACGGTTTAGGGTGAGCGTACGTGTGAGGGCACGGGTTAGTGTTAGCGTACGGGTTAGCATTAGGGGACGGGTGAGGGTAAGGCTTCGGGGAAAGGTTAGGGTTAGGGTTCGGGCTAGGGTTAGGGTTAGGGGACGGGGACGGTTTAGGGTCCAGGTGAGGGTACGACAACGGTTTAGGGTGGGCGTACGTGTGAGGGCACGGGTTAGTGTTAGCGTACGGGTTAGGATTAGGGGACGGGTGAGGGTAAGGCTTCGGGAAAGGCTTAGGGTTAGGATTTGGGCTAGAGTTAGGTTTAGGGTTAGGGGACGGGGACGGTTTAGGGTCCAGGTGAGGGTACGAGAACGGTTTAGGGTGAGCGTACGTGTGAGGGCACGGGTTAGTGTTAGCGTACGGGTTAGGAATAGGTGACGGGTGAGGGTAAGGCTTCGGGGAAGGGTTCGGGTTAGGGTTCGGGCTAGGGTTAGGGTTAGGGGACGGGGACGGTTTAGGGTCCAGGTGAGGGTACGACAACGGTTTAGGGTGAGCGTACGTGTGAGGGCACGGGTTAGTGTTAGCGTACGGGTTAGGTTTAGGGCACGGTTGAGGGTAAGGCTTCGGGGAAGGGTTAGGTTTACGGTTCGGGCTAGGGTTAGGTTTAGGGTACGGGGACGGATTAGGGTCCAGGTGAGGGTACGACAACGGTTTAGGGTGAGCGTACGTGTGAGGGCACCGGTTAGTGTTAGCGTACGTATTAGGATTAGGGGACGGGTGAGGGTAAGGCTTCGGGGAAGTTTAGGGTTAGCGTTTGGGCTAGGGTAAGGGTTAGGGGACGGGGACGGTTTAGGGTCCAGGTGAGGGTACGACAACAGTTTAGGGTGAGCGTACGTGTGAGGGCACGGGTTAGTGTTAGCGTACGGGTTAGGATTAGAGGACGGGTGAGGGTAAGGCTTCGGGGAAGAGTTAGGTTTACGGTTCGGGCTAGGGTTAGTGTTAGGGGACGGGGACGGTTTAGGGTCCAGGTGAGGGTACGAGAACGGTTTAGGGTGAGCGTACGTGTGAGGGCACGGGTTAGTGTTAGCGTACGGTTAGGATTAGGGGACAGGTCAGGGTAATGCTTCGGGGAAGGGTTAGGGTTAGGGTTCGGGCTAGGGTTAGGGTTAGGTGACGGGGACGGTTTAGGGTCCAGGTGAGGGTACGACAACGGTTTAGGATGAGCGTACGTGTGAGGGCACGGGTTAGTGTTAGCATACGGGTTAGAATTAAGTGGACAGGTGAGGGTAAGGCTTCGGGGAAGGGTTAGGGTTAGGGTTCGGGCTAGGGTTAGGGTTAGGGGACAGGGCCGGTTTAGGGTCCAGGTGAGGGTACGACAATGGTTTAGGGTGAGTGTACGTGTGAGGGCACGGGTTAGTGTTAGCGTACGTGTCAGGATTAGGGGACGGGTGAGGGTAAGGCTTCGGGGAAGTGTTAGGGTTAGCGTTCGGGCTAGGGTTAGGGTTAGGGGACGGGGTCCGTTTAGGGTCCAGGTGAGGGTACGACAACGGTTTAGGGTGAGCGTACGTGTGAGGGCACGGGTTAGTGTTAGCGTACGGGTTAGGATTAGGGGACGGGTGAGGGTAAGGCTTCGGGGAAGTGTTAGGGTTAGGGTTTGGGCTAGGGTTAGTGTTACGGGACGGGGACGGTTTAGGGTCCAGGTGAGGATACGACAACGGTTTAGGGTGAGCGTACGTGTGAGGGCACGGGTTAGTGTTAGCATACGGGTTAGGATTAGGGGACGGGTGAGGGTAAGGCTTCGGGGAAGGGTTAGGGTTAGGGTTCGGGCTAGGGTTAGCGTTCGGGGACGCGGACGGTTTAGGGTCCAGGTGAGGGTACGACAACGGTTTAGGGTGAGCGTACGTGTGAGGGCACGGGTTAGTGTTAGCGTACGGGTCAGGATTAGGGGACGGGTGAGGGTAAGGCTTCGGTGAAGGGTTAGGGTTAGGGTTCGGGCTAGGGTTAGTGTTAGGGGACGGGGACGGTTTAGGGTCCAGGTGAGGGTACGACAACGGTTTAGGGTGAGCGTACGTGTGAGGGCACGGGTTAGTGTTAGCGTACGGGTTAGGATTAGAGGACGGCTGAGGGTAAGGCTTCCGGGAAGGTTTAGGGTTAGGGTTAGGGCTAGGGTTACTGTTAGGGGACGGGGACGGTTTAGGGTCCAGGTGAGTGCACGACAACGGTTTAGGGTGAGCGTACGTGTGAGGGCACGGTTTAGTGTTAGCGTACGGGTTAAGATTAGGGGACGGGTGAGGGTAAGGCTTCGTGGAAGGGTTAGGGTTAGGGTTCGGGCTACGGTTAGGGTTAGGGGACGGAGACGGTTCAGGGTCCAGGTGAGGGTACGACAACGGTTTAGGGTGAGCGTACGTGTGAGGGCACGGGTTAGTGTTAGCGTACCGGTTAGTAGTAGGGGACGGGTGACGGTAAGGCTTCGTGGAAGTGTTAGGGTTAGGGTTTGGGCTAGGGTTAGGGTTAGGGGACGGGGACGGTTTAGGGTCCAGGTGAGGGTACGACAACAGTTTAGGGTGAGCGTACGTGTGAGGGGACGGGTTAGTGTTAGCGTACGGGTTACGATTAAGGGACGGGTGAGGGTAAGGCTTCGGGGAGGGGTTAGGGTTAGGGTTTGGGCTAGGGTTAGGGTTAGGGGACGGGGACAGTTTAGGGTCCACGTGAGGGTACGAGAACGGTTTAGGTTGAGCGTACGTGTGAGGGCACGGGTTAGTGTTAGCGTATCGGTTAGTATTAGGGGACGGGTCAGGGTAATGCTTCGGGGAAGGGTTAGGGTTAGGGATCGGGCTAGGGTTAGGGTTAAGGGACGGGGACGGTTTAGGGTCCAGGTGAGGGTACGACAACGGTTTAGGGTGAACGTACGTGTGAGGGCACGGGTTAGTGTTAGCGTACGGGTTAGGATTAGAGGACGGGTGAGGTTAACGCTTCGGGGAAGAGTTAGGTTTACGGTTCGGGCTAGGGTTAGGGTTAGGGGACGGGGACGGTTTAGGGTCCAGGTGAGGGTACGAGAACGGTTTAGGGTGAGCGTACGTGTGAGGGCACGGGTTAGTGTTAGCGTACGGGTTAGGATTAGAGAACGGGTGAGGGTAAGGCTTCGGGGAAGGGTTAGGGTTAGGGTTCGGGCTAGGGTTAGGGTTAGGGGACAGGGGCGGTTTAGGTTCCAGGTGAGGGTACGACAACGGTTTAGGGTGAGCGTACGTGTGAGGGCACGGGTTACTGTTAGCGTACCGGTTAGTATTAGGGGACGGGTGAGGGTAAGGCTTCGGGGAAGGGTTAGGGTTAGGGTTTGGGCTAGGGTTAGGGTTAGGGGACGGGGACGGTTTAGGGTCCAGGTGAGGGTACGACAACGGTTTAGGGTGAGTGTACGTGTGAGAGCACTGGTTAGTGTTAGCGTACGGGTTAGGATTAGGGGACGGGTGAGGGTAAGGCTTCGGGGAACGGTTAGGGTTAGCTTTCGGGCTAGGGTTAGGGTTAGGGGACAGGGACGGTTTAGGGTCCAGGTGAGGGTACGACAACGGTTTAGGGTGAGCGTACGTGTGAGGGCACGGGTTAGTGTTAGCGTACGGGTTAGCATTAGGGGACGGGTGAGGGTAAGGCTTCGGGGAAAGGTTAGGGTTAGGGTTCGGGCTAGGGTTAGGGTTAGGGGACGGGGACGGTTTAGAGTCCAGGTGAGGGTACGACAACGGTTTAGGGTGAGCGTACGTGTGAGGGCACGGGTTAGTGTTAGCGTACGGGTTAGAATTAGGGGACAGGTGAGGGTAAGGCTTCAGGAAAGGGTTAGGGTTATGGTTCGGGCTAGGGTTAGGGTTAGGGGACAGGGCCGGTTTAGGGTCCAGGTGAGGGTACGACAACGGTTTAGGGTGAGAGTACGTGTGAGGGCACGGGTTAGTGTTAGCGTACGGGTTAGGATTAGGGGACGGGTGAGGGTAAGGCTTCGGGGAAGTGTTAGGGTTAGCGTTTGGGCTAGGGTTAGGATTAGGGGACGGGGACGGTTTAGGGTCCAGGTGAGGGTACGACAACGGTTTAGGGAGAGCGTACGTGTGAGGGCACGGGTTAGTGTTAGCGTACGGGTTAGGATTAGGGGACGGGTGAGGGTAAGGCTTCGGGGAAGTGTTAAGGTTAGGGTTTGGGCTAGGGTTACGGTTAGGGGACGGGGACGGTTTAGGGGCCAGGTGAGGGTAAGACAACGGTTTAGGGTGGGCGTACGTGTGAGGGCACGGGTTAGTGTTAGCGTACGGGTTAGGATTAGGGGACGGGTGAGTGTAAGGCTTCGGGGAAGGGTTAGGTTTAGGGTTCGGGCTAGGTTTAGGGTTAGGGGACGGGGACGGTTTAGGGTCCAGGTGAGGGTACGACAACGGTTTAGGGTGGGCGTACGTGTGAGGGCACGGGTTAGTGTTAGCGTACGGGTTAGGATTAGGGGACGGGTGAGGGTAAGGCTTCGGGAAAGGCTTAGGGTTAGGATTTGGGCTAGGGTTACGTTTAGGGTTAGGGGACGGGGACGGTTTAGGGTCCAGGTGAGGGTACGACAACGGTTTAGGGTGAGCGTACGTGTGAGGGCACGGGTTAGTGTTAGCGTACGGGTCAGTATTAGGGGACGGGTGAGGGTAAGGCTTCGGTGAAGGGTTAGGGTTAGGGTTCGGGCTAGGGTTAGGGTTAGGGGACGGGGACGGTTTAGGGTCCAGGTGAGGGTACGACAACGGTTTAGGGTGAGCGTACGTGTGAGGGCACGGGTTAGTGTTAGCGTACGGGTTAGGATTAGGGGACGGGTGAGGGTAAGGCTTCGGGGAAGGGTTAGGGTTAGGATTTCGGCTAGGGTTAGGGTTAGGGAACGGGGACGGTTTAGGGTCTAGGTGAGGGTACGAGAACGGTTTAGGGTGAGCGTACGTGTGAGGGCACGGGTCAGTGTTAGCGTACGGGTTACGATTAGGGGACGGGTGAGGGTAAGGCTTCGGGGAAGGGTTAGGTTTAGGGTTCGTGCTAGGGTTAGGGTTAGGGGACGGGGACGGTTTAGGGTCCAGGTGAGGGTACGACAACGGTTTAGGATGAGCGTAAGTGTGAGGGCACGGGTTAGTGTTAGCATACGGGTTAGAATTAAGTGGACAGGTGAGGGTAAGGCTTCGGGGAAGGGTTAGGGTTAGGGTTCGGGCTAGGGTTAGGGTTAGGGGACGGGGACGGTTTAGGGTCCAGGTGAGGGTACGACAACGGTTTAGGCTGAGCGTACGTGTGAGGGCACGGGTTAGTGTTAGCGTACGGGTCAGGATTAGGGGACGGGTGAGGGTAAGGCATCGGTGAAGGGTTAGGGTTAGTGTTCAGGCTAGGGTTAGGGTTAGGGGACGGGGACGGTTTAGGGTCCAGTTGAGGGTACGACAACGGTTTAGGGTGAGCGTACGTTTGAGGGCACGGGTTAGTGTTAGCGTACGGGTTAGGATTAGGGGACGGGTGAGGGTAAGGCTTCGGGGAAGGGTTAGGGTTAGGGTTCGGGCTAGGGTTACGGTTAGGGGACGGGGACGTTTTAGGGTCAGGTGAGGGTACGGCAACGGTTTAGGGTGAGCGTACGTGTGAGGGCACGGGTTAGTGTTAGCATACGGGTTAGGATTAGAGGACGGGTGAGGGTAAGGCTTCGAGGAAGGGTTAGGGTTAGGGTTCGGGCTAGGGTTAGCGTTCGGGGACGGGGACGGTTTAGGGTCCAGGTGAGGGTACGACAACGGTTTAGGGTGAGCGTACGTGTGAGGGCACGGGTTAGTGTTAGCGTACGGGTCAGTATTAGGGGACGGGTGAGGGTAAGGCTTCGGTGAAGGGTTAGGGTTAGGGTTCGGGCTAGGGTTAGGGTTAGGGGACGGGGACGGTTTAGGGTCCAGGTGAGGGTACGACAACGGTTTAGGGTGAGCGTACGTGTGAGGGCACGGGTTAGTGTTAGCGTACGGGTTAGGATTAGGGGACGGGTGAGGGTAAGGCTTCGGGGAAGGGTTAGGGTTAGGATTTCGGCTAGGGTTAGGGTTAGGGAACGGGGACGGTTTAGGGTCTAGGTGAGGGTACGAGAATGGTTTAGGGTGAGCGTACGTTTGAGGGCACGGGTTAGTGTCAGCGTACGGGTTACGATTAGGGGACAGGTGAGGGTAAGGCTTCGGGGAAGGGTTAGGGTTAGGGTTCGGGCTAGGGTTAGGGTTAGGGGACAGGGCCGGTTTAGGGTCCAGGTGAGGGTACGACAACGGTTTAGGGTGAGCGTACGTGTGAGGGCACGGTTTAGTGTTAGCGTACGGGTTAGCATTAGGGGACGGGTGAGGGTAAGGCTTCGGGGAAGTGTTAGGGTTAGGGTTCGGGCTAGGGTTACGGTTAGGGGACGGGGACGGTTTAGGGTCCAGGTGAGGGTACAACAACGGTTTAGGGTGAGCGTACGTGTGAGGGCACGGGTTAGTGTTAGCGTACGGGTTAGGATTAGGGGACGGGTGAGGGTAAGGCTTCGGGGAAGTGTTAGGGTTACGGTTTGGGCTAGGGTTAGGGTTAGGGGACGGGGACGGTTTAGGGTCCACGTGAGGGTACGAAAACGGTTTAGGGTGAGCGTACGTGTGAGGGCACGGGTTAGTGTTAGCGTATGGGTTAGGACTAGGGGACGTGTCAGGGTAATGCTTCTGGGAAGGGTTAGGGTTAGGGTTTAGGCTAGGGTTATGGTTAGGGGCGGGGACGGTTTAGGGTCCAGGTGAGGGTACGACAACGGTTTAGGGTGAGCGTACGTGTGAGGGCACGGATTAGTGTTAGCGTACGGGTTAGGATTAGGGTACGGGTGAGGGTGAGGCTTCGGGGAAGGGTTAGGTTTAGCGTTCGGGCTAGGGTTAGGGTTAGGGGACGGGGACGGTTTAGGGTCCAGGTGAGGGTACGACAACGGTTTAGGGTGAGCGTACGTGTGAGGGCACGGTTAGTGTTTGCGTACGGGTTAGGATTAACTGCCGGGTGAGGGTAAGGCTTCGGGGAAGGGTTAGGGTTAGGGTTTGGGCTAGGGTTAGGGTTAGGGGACGGGGACGGATTAGGGATCAGGTGAGGGTACGACAACGGTTTAGGGTGAGCGTACGTGTGAGGGCACGGGTTAGTGTTAGCGTACGGGTTACGATTAGGGGACGGGTGAGGGTAAGGCTTCGGGGAAGTGTTAGGGTTAGGGTTTTGGCTAGGGTTAGGGTTAGGGGACGGGGATGGTTTAGGGTCCAGGTGAGGATACGACAACGGTTTAGGGTGAGCGTACGTGTGAGGGCACGGGTTAGTGTTAGCGTACGGGTTAGGATTAGAGGACGGGTGAGGGTAAGGCTTCCGGGAAGGGTTAGGGTTAGGGTTAGGGCTAGGGTTACGGTTAGGGGACGGGGACGGTTTAGGGTCCAGGTGAGTGCACGACAACGGTTTAGGGTGAGCGTACGTGTGAGGGCACGGTTTAGTGTTAGCGTACGTGTTAAGATTAGGGGACGGGTGAGGGTAAGGCTTCCGGGAAGGGTTAGGGTTAGGGTTTGGGCTAGGGTTAGGGTTAGGGGACGGGGACAGTTTAGGGTCCACGTGAGGGTACGAGAACGGTTTAGGTTGAGCGTACGCGTGAGGGCATGGGTTAGTGTTAGCGTATCGGTTAGTATTAGGGGTCGGGTCAGGGTAATGCTTCGGGGAAGGGTTAGGGTTAGGGATCGGGCTAAGGTTAGGGTTAAGGAACGGGGACGTTTTAGGGTCCAGGTGAGGGTACAACACCGGTTTAGGGTGAGCGTACGTGTGAGGGCACGAGTTAGTGTTAGCGTACGGGTTAGGATTAGATGACGGGTTAGGGTAAGGCTTCGGGGAAGGGTTAGGTTTACGGTTCGGGCTAGGGTTAGGGTTAGGGGACGGGGACGGTTATTGTCCAGGTGAGGGTACGACAACGGTTTATGGTGAGTGTATGTGTGAGGGCACGGGTCAGTGTTAGCGTACGGGTTAGGATTAGGGGACGGGTGAGGGTAAGGCTTCGGGGAAGGGTTAGGGCTAGGGTTCGGGCTAGGGTTAGGGTTAGGGGACGGGGACGGTTTAGGGTCCAGGTGAGGGTACGACAACGGTTTAGTGAGAGCGTACGTGTGAGGGCATGGATTAGTGTTAGCGTACGGGTTAGAATTAAGGGCCGGGTGAGGGTAAGGCTTCGGGGAAGGGTTCGGGTTAGGGTTCGGGCTAGGGTTAGGGTTAAGAGCCGGGGACGGTTTAGGGTCCAGGTGAGGGTACGACAACGGTTTAGGGTGAGCGTACGTGTGAGGGCACGGGTTAGTGTTAGCGTACGGGTTAGGATTAGGGGACGGGTGAGGGTAAGGCTTCGGGGAAGGGTTAGGGTTAGGGTTCGGGCTAGGGTTAGGGTTAGGGGACGGGGGCGGTTTAGGGTCCAGGTGAGGGTACGACAACGGTTTAGGGTGAGCGTACGTGTGAGGGCACGGGTTAGTGTTAGCGTACGGGTTAGGATTAGGGGACGGGTGAGGGTAAGGCTTCGGGGAAGGGTTAGGGTTAGGATTTCGGCTAGGTTTAGGGTTAGGGGACGGGGACGGTTTAGGGTCCAGGTAAGGGTACGACAACGGTTTAGGGTGGGCGTACGTGTGAGGGCACGGGTTACTGTTAGCGTGCGGGTTAGGATTAGGGGACGGGTGAGGGTAAGGCTTCGGGAAAGGCTTAGGGTTAGGATTTGGGCTAGGGTTAGGGTTAGGGTTAGGGGACGGGGACGGTTTAGGGTCCAGGTGAGGGTACGAGAACGGTTTAGGGTGAGCGTACGTGTGAGGGCACGGGTTACTGTTAGCGTACGGGTTAGGATTAGGGGACGGGTGAGGGTAAGGCTTCGGGAAAGGCTTAGGGTTAGGATTTGGGCTAGGGTTAGGGTTAGGGTTAGGGGAAGGGGACGGTTTAGGGTCCAGGTGAGGGTACGACAACGGTTTAGGGTGAGCGTACGTGTGAGGGCACGGGTTAGTGTTAGCGTACGGGTTAGGTTTAGGGCACGGTTGAGGGTAAGGCTTCGGGGAAGGGTTAGGTTTACGGTTCGGGCTAGGGTTAGGTTTAGGGTACGGGGACGGATTAGGGTCCAGGTGAGGGTACGACAACGGTTTAGGGTGGGCGTACGTGTGAGGGCACCGGTTAGTGTTAGCGTACGTATTAGGATTAGGGGACGGGTGAGGGTAACGCTTCGGGGAAGGTTAGGGTTAGCGTTTGGGCTAGGGTAAGGGTTAGGGGACGGGGACGGTTTAGGGTCCAGGTGAGGGTACGACAACAGTTTAGGGTGAGCGTACGTGTGAGGGCACGGGTTAGTGTTAGCATACGGGTTAGGATTAGGGGACGGGTGAGGGTAAGGTTTCGGGGAAGGGTTAGGGTTAGGGTTTGGGCTAGGGTTAGGGTTAGGGGACGGGGACGGTTTAGGGTCCAGGTGAGGGTATGAGAACGTTTTAGGGTCAGCGTATGTGTGAGGGCATGGGTTAGTGTTAGCGTATGGGTTAGGATTAGGGGACAGGTCAGGGTAATGCTTCGGGGAAGGGTTAGGGTTAGGGTTCGGGCTAGGGTTAGGGTTAGGTGACAGGGAAGGTGTAGGGTACAGGTGAGGGTACGACAACGGTTTAGGGTGAGCGTACGTGTGAGGGCACGGGTCAGTGTTAGCGTACGGGTTACGATTAGGGGACGGGTGAGGGTAAGGCTTCGGGGAAGGGTTAGGTTTAGGGTTCGTGCTAGGGTTAGGGTTAGGGGACGGGGATGGTTTAGGGTCCAGGTGAGGGTACGACAACGGTTTAGGATGAGCGTACGTGTGAGGGCACGGGTTAGTGTTAGCATACGGGTTAGAATTAAGTGGACAGGTGAGGGTAAGGCTTCGGGGAAGGGTTAGGGTTAGGGTTCGGGCTAGGGTTAGGGTTAGGGGACGGGGACGGTTTAGGGTCCAGGTGAGGGTACGACAACGGTTTAGGCTGAGCGTACGTGTGAGGGCACGGGTTAGTGTTAGCGTACGGGTCAGGATTAGGGGACGGGTGAGGGTAAGGCTTCGGTGAAGGGTTAGGGTTAGTGTTCAGGCTAGGGTTAGGGTTAGGGGACGGGGACGGTTTAGGGTCCAGTTGAGGGTACGACAACGGTTTAGGGTGAGCGTACGTATGAGGGCACGGGTTAGTGTTAGCGTACGGGTTAGGATTAGGGGACGGGTGAGGGTAAGGCTTCGGGGAAGGGTTAGGGTTAGGGTTCGGGCTAGGGTTACGGTTAGGGGACGGGGACGTTTTAGGGTCAGGTGAGGGTACGGCAACGGTTTAGGGTGAGCGTACGTGTGAGGGCACGGGTTAGTGTTAGCATACGGGTTACGATTAGGGGACGGGTGAGGTTAAGGCTTCGGGGAAGGGTTAGGGTTAGGGTTCGGGCTAGGGTTAGCGTTCGGGGACGGGGACGGTTTAGGGTCCAGGTGAGGGTACGACAACGGTTTAGGGTGAGCGTACGTGTGAGGGCACGGGTTAGTGTTAGCGTACGGGTCAGTATTAGGGGACGGGTGAGGGTAAGGCTTCGGTGAAGGGTTAGGGTTAGGGTTCGGGCTAGGGTTAGGGTTAGGGGACGGGGACGGTTTAGGGTCCAGGTGAGGGTACGACAACGGTTTAGGGTGAGCGTACGTGTGAGGGCACGGGTTAGTGTTAGCGTACGGGTTAGGATTAGGTGACGGGTGAGGGTAAGGCTTCGGGGAAGGGTTAGGGTTAGGATTTCGGCTAGGGTTAGGGTTAGGGAACGGGGACGGTTTAGGGTCTAGGTGAGGGTACGAGAACGGTTTAGGGTGAGCGTACGTTTGAGGGCACGGGTTAGTGTCAGCGTACGGGTTACGATTAGGGGACAGGTGAGGGTAAGGCTTCGGGGAAGGGTTAGGGTTAGGGTTCGGGCTAGGGTTAGGGTTAGGGGACAGGGCCGGTTTAGGGTCCAGGTGAGGGTACAACAACGGTTTAGGGTGAGCGTACGTGTGAGGGCACGGTTTAGTGTTAGCGTACGGGTTAGCATTAGGGGACGGGTGAGGGTAAGGCTTCGGGGAAGTGTTAGGGTTAGGGTTCGGGCTAGGGTTACGGTTAGGGGACGGGGACGGTTTAGGGTCCAGGTGAGGGTACAACAACGGTTTAGGGTGAGCGTACGTGTGAGGGCACGGGTTAGTGTTAGCGTACGGGTTAGGATTAGGGGACGGGTGAGGGTAAGGCTTCGGGGAAGTGTTAGGGTTACGGTTTGGGCTAGGGTTAGGGTTAGGGGACGGGGACGGTTTAGGGTCCACGTGAGGGTACGAAAACGGTTTAGGGTGAGCGTACGTGTGAGGGCACGGGTTAGTGTTAGCGTATGGGTTAGGACTAGGGGACGTGTCAGGGTAATGCTTCTGGGAAGGGTTAGGGTTAGGGTTTAGGCTAGGGTTATGGTTAGGGGCGGGGACGGTTTAGGGTCCAGGTGAGGGTACGACAACGGTTTAGGGTGAGCGTACGTGTGAGGGCACGGATTAGTGTTAGCGTACGGGTTAGGATTAGGGGACGGGTGAGGGTGAGGCTTCGGGGAAGGGTTAGGTTTAGCGTTCGGGCTAGGGTTAGGGTTAGGGGACGGGGACGGTTTAGGGTCCAGGTGAGGGTACGACAACGGTTTAGGGTGAGCGTACGTGTGAGGGCACGGTTAGTGTTTGCGTACGGGTTAGGATTAACTGCCGGGTGAGGGTAAGGCTTCGGGGAAGGGTTAGGGTTAGGGTTTGGGCTAGGGTTAGGGTTAGGGGACGGGGACGGATTAGGGATCAGGTGAGGGTACGACAACGGTTTAGGGTGAGCGTACGTGTGAGGGCACGGGTTAGTGTTAGCGTACGGGTTACGATTAGGGGACGGGTGAGGGTAAGGCTTCGGGGAAGTGTTAGGGTTAGGGTTTTGGCTAGGGTTAGGGTTAGGGGACGGGGATGGTTTAGGGTCCAGGTGAGGATACGACAACGGTTTAGGGTGAGCGTACGTGTGAGGGCACGTGTTAGTGTTAGCGTACGGGTTAGGATTAGAGGACGGGTGAGGGTAAGGCTTCCGGGAAGGGTTAGGGTTAGGGTTAGGGCTAGGGTTACGGTTAGGGGACGGGGACGGTTTAGGGTCCAGGTGAGTGCACGACAACGGTTTAGGGTGAGCGTACGTGTGAGGGCACGGTTTAGTGTTAGCGTACGTGTTAAGATTAGGGGACGGGTGAGGGTAAGGCTTCCGGGAAGGGTTAGGGTTAGGGTTTGGGCTAGGGTTAGGGTTAGGGGACGGGGACAGTTTAGGGTCCACGTGAGGGTACGAGAACGGTTTAGGTTGAGCGTACGCGTGAGGGCATGGGTTAGTGTTAGCGTATCGGTTAGTATTAGGGGTCGGGTCAGGGTAATGCTTCGGGGAAGGGTTAGGGTTAGGGATCGGGCTAAGGTTAGGGTTAAGGAACGGGGACGTTTTAGGGTCCAGGTGAGGGTACAACACCGGTTTAGGGTGAGCGTACGTGTGAGGGCACGAGTTAGTGTTAGCGTACGGGTTAGGATTAGATGACGGGTTAGGGTAAGGCTTCGGGGAAGGGTTAGGTTTACGGTTCGGGCTAGGGTTAGGGTTAGGGGACGGGGACGGTTATTGTCCAGGTGAGGGTACGACAACGGTTTATGGTGAGTGTATGTGTGAGGGCACGGGTCAGTGTTAGCGTACGGGTTAGGATTAGGGGACGGGTGAGGGTAAGGCTTCGGGGAAGGGTTAGGGCTAGGGTTCGGGCTAGGGTTAGGGTTAGGGGACGGGGACGGTTTAGGGTCCAGGTGAGGGTACGACAACGGTTTAGTGAGAGCGTACGTGTGAGGGCATGGATTAGTGTTAGCGTACGGGTTAGAATTAAGGGCCGGGTGAGGGTAAGGCTTCGGGGAAGGGTTCGGGTTAGGGTTCGGGCTAGGGTTAGGGTTAAGAGCCGGGGACGGTTTAGGGTCCAGGTGAGGGTACGACAACGGTTTAGGGTGAGCGTACGTGTGAGGGCACGGGTTAGTGTTAGCGTACGGGTTAGGATTAGGGGACGGGTGAGGTTAAGGCTTCGGGGAAGGGTTAGGGTTAGGGTTCGGGCTAGGGTTAGGGTTAGGGGACGGGGGCGGTTTAGGGTCCAGGTGAGGGTACGACAACGGTTTAGGGTGAGCGTACGTGTGAGGGCACGGGTTAGTGTTAGCGTACGGGTTAGGATTAGGGGACGGGTGAGGGTAAGGCTTCGGGGAAGGGTTAGGGCTAGGATTTGGGCTAGGTTTAGGGTTAGGGGACGGGGACGGTTTAGGGTCCAGGTGAGGGTACGACAACGGTTTAGGGTGGGCGTACGTGTGAGGGCACGGGTTACTGTTAGCGTGCGGGTTAGGATTAGGGGACGGGTGAGGGTAAGGCTTCGGGAAAGGCTTAGGGTTAGGATTTGGGCTAGGGTTAGGGTTAGGGTTAGGGGACGGGGACGGTTTATGGTCCAGGTGAGGGTACGACAACGGTTTAGGGTGAGCGTACGTGTGAGGGAACGGGTTAGTGTTAGCGTACTGCTTAGGATTACGGGACGGGTGAGGGTAAGGCTTCAGGGAAGGGTTAGGGTTAGGGTTCGGGCTAGGGTTACGGTTAGGGGACGGGGACGGTTTAGGGTCCAGGTGAGGGTACGACAACGGTTTAGGGTGAGCGTACGTGTGAGGGCATGGGTTAGTGTTAGCGTATGGGTTAGGATTAGGGGACGGGTGAGGGTAAGGCTTCGGGGAAGTGTTAGGGTTAGGGTTCGGGCTAGGGTTAGGGTTACGGGACGGGGATGGTTTAGGGTCCAGGTGAGGATACGACAACGGTTTAGGGTGAGCGTACGTGTGAGGGCACGGGTTAGTGTTAGCGTACGGGTTAGGAATAGGTGACGGGTGAGGGTAAGGCTTCGGGGAAGGGTTAGGGTTAGGGTTCGGGCTAGGGTTAGGGTTAGGGGACAAGGGGCGGTTTAGGGTCCAGGTGAGGGTACGACAACGGTTTAGGGTTAGCGTACATGTAAGGGCACGGGTTAGTGTTAGCGTACGGGTTACGATTAGGGTACGGGTGAGGGTAAGGCTTCGGGGAAGTGTTAGGGTTAGGGTTTTGGCTAGGGATAGGGTTAGGGTACGGGGGCGGTTTAGGGTCTAGGTGAGGGTATGAGAACGGTTTAGGGTGAGCGTACGTTTGAGGGCACGGGTTAGTGTTAGCGTACGGGTTAGGATTAGGGGACGGGTGAGGGTAAGGCTTCGGGGAAGGGTTAGGGCTAGGATTTGGGCTAGGGTTAGGGTTAGGGGAAGGGGACGGTTTAGGGTCCAGGTGAGGGTACGACAACGGTTTAGGGTGAGCGTACGTGTGAGGGCACGGGTTAGTGTTAGCGTACGGGTTAGGTTTAGGGCACGGTTGAGGGTAAGGCTTCGGGGAAGGGTTAGGTTTACGGTTCGGGCTAGGGTTAGGTTTAGGGTACGGGGACGGATTAGGGTCCAGGTGAGGGTACGACAACGGTTTAGGGTGATCGTACGTGTGAGGGCACCGGTTAGTGTTAGCGTACGTATTAGGATTAGGGGACGGGTGAGGGTAACGCTTCGGGGAAGGTTAGGGTTAGCGTTTGGGCTAGGGTAAGGGTTAGGGGACGGGGACGGTTTAGGGTCCAGGTGAGGGTACGACAACAGTTTAGGGTGAGCGTACGTGTGAGGGCATGGGTTAGTGTTAGCATACGGGTTAGGATTAGGGGACGGGTGAGGGTAAGGTTTCGGGGAAGGGTTAGGGTTAGGGTTTGGGCTAGGGTTAGGGTTAGGGGACGGGGACGGTTTAGGGTCCAGGTGAGGGTATGAGAACGTTTTAGGGTCAGCGTATGTGTGAGGGCGTGGGTTAGTGTTAGCGTATGGGTTAGGATTAGGGGACAGGTCAGGGTAATGCTTCGGGGAAGGGTTAGGGTTAGGGTTCGGGCTAGGTTTAGGGTTAGGTGACAGGGACGGTGTAGGGTACAGTTGAGGGTACGACAACGGTTTAGGGTGAGCGTACGTGTGAGGGCACGGGTCAGTGTTAGCGTACGGGTTAGGATTAGGGGACGGGTGAGGGTAAGGCTTCGGGGAAGGGTTAGGTTTAGGGTTCGTGCTAGTGTTAGGGTTAGGGGACGGGGACGGTTTAGGGTCCAGGTGAGGGTACGACAACGGTTTAGGATGAGCGTACGTGTGAGGGCACGGGTTAGTGTTAGCATACGGGTTAGAATTAAGTGGACAGGTGAGGGTAAGGCTTCGGGGAAGGGTTAGGGTTAGGGTTCGGGCTAGGGTTAGGGTTAGGGGACGGGGACGGTTTAGGGTCCAGGTGAGGGTACGACAACGGTTTAGGCTGAGCGTACGTGTGAGGGCACGGGTTAGTGTTAGCGTACGGGTCAGGATTAGGGGACGGGTGAGGGTAAGGCTTCGGTGAAGGGTTAGGGTTAGTGTTCAGGCTAGGGTTAGGGTTAGGGGACGGGGACGGTTTAGGGTCCAGTTGAGGGTACGACAACGGTTTAGGGTGAGCGTACGTTTGAGGGCACGGGTTAGTGTTAGCGTACGGGTTAGGATTAGGGGACGGGTGAGGGTAAGGCTTCGGGGAAGGGTTAGGGTTAGGGTTCGGGCTAGGGTTACGGTTAGGGGACGGGGACGTTTTAGGGTCAGGTGAGGGTACGGCAACAGTTTAGGGTGAGCGTATGTGTGAGGGCACGGGTTAGTGTTAGCGTACGGGTTAGGATTAGGGGACGGGTGAGGGTAAGGCTTCGGGGAAGTGTTAGGTTTAGGGTTCGGGCTAGGGTTAGGGTTAGGGGACGGGGACGGTTTACGGTCCACGTGAGGGTACCACAACGGTTTAGGGTGAGCGTACGTGTGAGGGAACGGGTTAGTGTTAGCGTACTGCTTAGGATTACGGGACGGGTGAGGGTAAGGCTTCAGGGAAGGGTTAGGGTTAGGGTTCGGGCTAGGGTTACGGTTAGGGGACGGGGACGGTTTAGGGTCCAGGTGAGGGTACGACAACGGTTTAGGGTGAGCGTACGTGTGAGGGCATGGGTTAGTGTTAGCGTATGGGTTAGGATTAGGGGACGGGTGAGGGTAAGGCTTCGGGGAAGTGTTAGGGTTAGGGTTCGGGCTAGGGTTAGGGTTACGGGACGGGGATGGTTTAGGGTCCAGGTGAGGATACGACAACGGTTTAGGGTGAGCGTACGTGTGAGGGCACGGGTTAGTGTTAGCGTACGGGTTAGGAATAGGTGACGGGTGAGGGTAAGGCTTCGGGGAAGGGTTAGGGTTAGGGTTCGGGCTAGGGTTAGGGTTAGGGGACAAGGGGCGGTTTAGGGTCCAGGTGAGGGTACGACAGCGGTTTAGGGTTAGCGTACATGTAAGGGCACGGGTTAGTGTTAGCGTACGGGTTACGATTAGGGTACGGGTGAGGGTAAGGCTTCGGGGAAGTGTTAGGGTTAGGGTTTTGGCTAGGGATAGGGTTAGGGTACGGGGGCGGTTTAGGGTCTAGGTGAGGGTATGAGAACGGTTTAGGGTGAGCGTACGTTTGAGGGCACGGGTTAGTGTTAGCGTACGGGTTAGGATTAGGGGACGGGTGAGGGTAAGGCTTCGGGGAAGGGTTAGGGCTAGGATTTGGGCTAGGGTTAGGGTTAGGGGAAGGGGACGGTTTAGGGTCCAGGTGAGGGTACGACAACGGTTTAGGGTGAGCGTACGTGTGAGGGCACGGGTTAGTGTTAGCGTACGGGTTAGGTTTAGGGCACGGTTGAGGGTAAGGCTTCGGGGAAGGGTTAGGTTTACGGTTCGGGCTAGGGTTAGGTTTAGGGTACGGGGACGGATTAGGGTCCAGGTGAGGGTACGACAACGGTTTAGGGTGATCGTACGTGTGAGGGCACCGGTTAGTGTTAGCGTACGTATTAGGATTAGGGGACGGGTGAGGGTAACGCTTCGGGGAAGGTTAGGGTTAGCGTTTGGGCTAGGGTAAGGGTTAGGGGACGGGGACGGTTTAGGGTCCAGGTGAGGGTATGACAACAGTTTAGGGTGAGCGTACGTGTGAGGGCATGGGTTAGTGTTAGCATACGGGTTAGGATTAGGGGACGGGTGAGGGTAAGGTTTCGGGGAAGGGTTAGGGTTAGGGTTTGGGCTAGGGTTAGGGTTAGGGGACGGGGACGGTTTAGGGTCCAGGTGAGGGTACGAGAACGGTTTAGGGTGAGCGTACGTGTGAGGGCACGGTTAGTGTTTGCGTACGGGTTAGGATTAACTGCCGGGTGAGGGTAAGGCTTCTGGGAAGGGTTAGGGTTAGGGTTTGGGCTAGGATTAGGGTTAGGGGACGGGGACGGATTAGGGATCAGGTGAGGGTACGACAACGGTTTAGGGTGAGCGTACGTGTGAGGGCACGGGTTAGTGTTAGCGTACGGGTTAGGATTAGGGGACGGGTGAGGGTAAGGCTTCGGGGAAGTGTTAGGGTTAGGGTTTTGGCTAGGGTTAGGGTTAGGGGACGGGGATGGTTTAGGGTCCAGGTGAGAATACGACAACGGTTTAGGGTGAGCGTACGTGTGAGGGCACGGGTTAGTGTTAGCGTACGGGTTAGGATTAGAGGACGGGTGAGGGTAAGGCTTCGGGGAAGGGTTCGGGTTAGGGTTCGGGCTAGGGTTAGGGTTAGGGGACGGGGACGGTTTAGGGTCCAGGTGAGGGTACGACAACGGTTTAGGGTGAGCGTACGTGTGAGGGCACGGGTTAGTGTTAGCGTACGGGTTAAGTTTAGGGCACGGTTGAGGGTAAGGCTTCGGGGAAGGGTTAGGTTTACGGTTCGGGCTAGGGTTAGGTTTAGGGTACGGGGACGGATTAGGGTCCAGGTGAGGGTACGACAACGGTTTAGGGTGAGCGTACGTGTGAGGGCACCGGTTAGTGTTAGCGTACGTATTAGGATTAGGGGACGGGTGAGGGTAAGGCTTCGGGGAAGTTTAGGGTTAGCGTTTGGGCTAGGGTAAGGGTTAGGGGACGGGGACGGTTTAGGGTCCAGGTGAGGGTACGACAACAGTTTAGGGTGAGCGTACGTGTGAGGGCACGGGTTAGTGTTAGCGTACGGGTTAGGATTAGAGGACGGGTGAGGGTAAGGCTTCGGGGAAGAGTTAGGTTTACGGTTCGGGCTAGGGTTAGTGTTAGGGGACGGGGACGGTTTAGGGTCCATGTGAGGGTACGAGAACGGTTTAGGGTGAGCGTACGTGTGAGGGCACGGGTTAGTGTTAGCGTACGGTTAGGATTAGGGGACAGGTCAGGGTAATGCTTCGGGGAAGGGTTAGGGTTAGGGTTCGGGCTAGGGTTAGGGTTAGGTGACGGGGACGGTTTAGGGTCCAGGTGAGGGTACGACAACGGTTTAGGATGAGCGTACGTGTGAGGGCACGGGTTAGTGTTAGCATACGGGTTAGAATTAAGTGGACAGGTGAGGGTAAGGCTTCGGGGAAGGGTTAGGGTTAGGGTTCGGGCTAGGGTTAGGGTTAGGGGACAGGGCCGGTTTAGGGTCCAGGTGAGGGTACGACAATGGTTTAGGGTGAGTGTACGTGTGAGGGCACGGGTTAGTGTTAGCGTACGTGTCAGGATTAGGGGACGGGTGAGGGTAAGGCTTCGGGGAAGTGTTAGGGTTAGCGTTCGGGCTAGGGTTAGGGTTAGGGGACGGGGTCCGTTTAGGGTCCAGGTGAGGGTACGACAACGGTTTAGGGTGAGCGTACGTGTGAGGGCACGGGTTAGTGTTAGCGTACGGGTTAGGATTAGGGGACGGGTGAGGGTAAGGCTTCGGGGAAGTGTTAGGGTTAGGGTTTGGGCTAGGGTTAGTGTTACGGGACGGGGACGGTTTAGGGTCCAGGTGAGGATACGACAACGGTTTAGGGTGAGCGTACGTGTGAGGGCACGGGTTAGTGTTAGCATACGGGTTAGGATTAGGGGACGGGTGAGGGTAAGGCTTCGGGGAAGGGTTAGGGTTAGGGTTCGGGCTAGGGTTAGCGTTCGGGGACGCGGACGGTTTAGGGTCCAGGTGAGGGTACGACAACGGTTTAGGGTGAGCGTACGTGTGAGGGCACGGGTTAGTGTTAGCGTACGGGTCAGGATTAGGGGACGGGTGAGGGTAAGGCTTCGGTGAAGGGTTAGGGTTAGGGTTCGGGCTAGGGTTAGTGTTAGGGGACGGGGACGGTTTAGGGTCCAGGTGAGGGTACGACAACGGTTTAGGGTGAGCGTACGTGTGAGGGCACGGGTTAGTGTTAGCGTACGGGTTAGGATTAGAGGACGGGTGAGGGTAAGGCTTCCGGGAAGGTTTAGGGTTAGGGTTAGGGCTAGGGTTACTGTTAGGGGACGGGGACGGTTTAGGGTCCAGGTGAGTGCACGACAACGGTTTAGGGTGAGCGTACGTGTGAGGGCACGGTTTAGTGTTAGCGTACGGGTTAAGATTAGGGGACGGGTGAGGGTAAGGCTTCGTGGAAGGGTTAGGGTTAGGGTTCGGGCTACGGTTAGGGTTAGGGGACGGAGACGGTTCAGGGTCCAGGTGAGGGTACGACAACGGTTTAGGGTGAGCGTACGTGTGAGGGCACGGGTTAGTGTTAGCGTACCGGTTAGTAGTAGGGGACGGGTGACGGTAAGGCTTCGTGGAAGTGTTAGGGTTAGGGTTTGGGCTAGGGTTAGGGTTAGGGGACGGGGACGGTTTAGGGTCCAGGTGAGGGTACGACAACAGTTTAGGGTGAGCGTACGTGTGAGGGGACGGGTTAGTGTTAGCGTACGGGTTACGATTAAGGGACGGGTGAGGGTAAGGCTTCGGGGAGGGGTTAGGGTTAGGGTTTGGGCTAGGGTTAGGGTTAGGGGACGGGGACAGTTTAGGGTCCACGTGAGGGTACGAGAACGGTTTAGGTTGAGCGTACGTTTGAGGGCACGGGTTAGTGTTAGCGTATCGGTTAGTATTAGGGGACGGGTCAGGGTAATGCTTCGGGGAAGGGTTAGGGTTAGGGATCGGGCTAGGGTTAGGGTTAAGGGACGGGGACGGTTTAGGGTCCAGGTGAGGGTACGACAACGGTTTAGGGTGAACGTACGTGTGAGGGCACGGGTTAGTGTTAGCGTACGGGTTAGGATTAGAGGACGGGTGAGGTTAACGCTTCGGGGAAGAGTTAGGTTTACGGTTCGGGCTAGGGTTAGGGTTAGGGGACGGGGACGGTTTAGGGTCCAGGTGAGGGTACGAGAACGGTTTAGGGTGAGCGTACGTGTGAGGGCACGGGTTAGTGTTAGCGTACGGGTTAGGATTAGAGAACGGGTGAGGGTAAGGCTTCGGGGAAGGGTTAGGGTTAGGGTTCGGGCTAGGGTTAGGGTTAGGGGACAGGGGCGGTTTAGGTTCCAGGTGAGGGTACGACAACGGTTTAGGGTGAGCGTACGTGTGAGGGCACGGGTTACTGTTAGCGTACCGGTTAGTATTAGGGGACGGGTGAGGGTAAGGCTTCGGGGAAGGGTTAGGGTTAGGGTTTGGGCTAGGGTTAGGGTTAGGGGACGGGGACGGTTTAGGGTCCAGGTGAGGGTACGACAACGGTTTAGGGTGAGTGTACGTGTGAGAGCACTGGTTAGTGTTAGCGTACGGGTTAGGATTAGGGGACGGGTGAGGGTAAGGCTTCGGGGAACGGTTAGGGTTAGCTTTCGGGCTAGGGTTAGGGTTAGGGGACAGGGACGGTTTAGGGTCCAGGTGAGGGTACGACAACGGTTTAGGGTGAGCGTACGTGTGAGGGCACGGGTTAGTGTTAGCGTACGGGTTAGCATTAGGGGACGGGTGAGGGTAAGGCTTCGGGGAAAGGTTAGGGTTAGGGTTCGGGCTAGGGTTAGGGTTAGGGGACGGGGACGGTTTAGAGTCCAGGTGAGGGTACGACAACGGTTTAGGGTGAGCGTACGTGTGAGGGCACGGGTTAGTGTTAGCGTACGGGTTAGAATTAGGGGACAGGTGAGGGTAAGGCTTCAGGAAAGGGTTAGGGTTATGGTTCGGGCTAGGGTTAGGGTTAGGGGACAGGGCCGGTTTAGGGTCCAGGTGAGGGTACGACAACGGTTTAGGGTGAGAGTACGTGTGAGGGCACGGGTTAGTGTTAGCGTACGGGTTAGGATTAGGGGACGGGTGAGGGTAAGGCTTCGGGGAAGTGTTAGGGTTAGCGTTTGGGCTAGGGTTAGGATTAGGGGACGGGGACCGTTTAGGGTCCAGGTGAGGGTACGACAACGGTTTAGGGAGAGCGTACGTGTGAGGGCACGGGTTAGTGTTAGCGTACGGGTTAGGATTAGGGGACGGGTGAGGGTAAGGCTTCGGGGAAGTGTTAAGGTTAGGGTTTGGGCTAGGGTTACGGTTAGGGGACGGGGACGGTTTAGGGGCCAGGTGAGGGTAAGACAACGGTTTAGGGTGGGCGTACGTGTGAGGGCACGGGTTAGTGTTAGCGTACGGGTTAGGATTAGGGGACGGGTGAGTGTAAGGCTTCGGGGAAGGGTTAGGTTTAGGGTTCGGGCTAGGTTTAGGGTTAGGGGACGGGGACGGTTTAGGGTCCAGGTGAGGGTACGACAACGGTTTAGGGTGGGCGTACGTGTGAGGGCACGGGTTAGTGTTAGCGTACGGGTTAGGATTAGGGGACGGGTGAGGGTAAGGCTTCGGGAAAGGCTTAGGGTTAGGATTTGGGCTAGGGTTACGTTTAGGGTTAGGGGACGGGGACGGTTTAGGGTCCAGGTGAGGGTACGAGAACGGTTTAGGGTGAGCGTACGTGTGAGGGCACGGGTTAGTGTTAGCGTACGGGTTAGGAATAGGTGACGGGTGAGGGTAAGGCTTCGGGGAAGGGTTCGGGTTAGGGTTCGGGCTAGGGTTAGGGTTAGGGGACGGTGACGGTTTAGGCTCCAGGTGAGGGTACGACAACGGTTTAGGGTGAGCGTACGTGTGAGGGCACGGGTTAGTGTTAGCGTACGGGTTAGGTTTAGGGCACGGTTGAGGGTAAGGCTTCGGGGAAGGGTTAGGTTTACGGTTCGGGCTAGGGTTAGGTTTAGGGTACGGGGACGGATTAGGGTCCAGGTGAGGGTACGACAACGGTTTAGGGTGAGCGTACGTGTGAGGGCACCGGTTAGTGTTAGCGTACGTATTAGGATTAGGGGACGGGTGAGGGTAAGGCTTCGGGGAAGTTTAGGGTTAGCGTTTGGGCTAGGGTAAGGGTTAGGGGACGGGGACGGTTTAGGGTCCAGGTGAGGGTACGACAACAGTTTAGGGTGAGCGTACGTGTGAGGGCACGGGTTAGTGTTAGCGTACGGGTTAGGATTAGAGGACGGGTGAGGGTAAGGCTTCGGGGAAGAGTTAGGTTTACGGTTCGGGCTAGGGTTAGTGTTAGGGGACGGGGACGGTTTAGGGTCCAGGTGAGGGTACGAGAACGGTTTAGGGTGAGCGTACGTGTGAGGGCACGGGTTAGTGTTAGCGTACGGTTAGGATTAGGGGACAGGTCAGGGTAATGCTTCGGGGAAGGGTTATGGTTAGGGTTCGGGCTAGGGTTAGGGTTAGGTGACGGGGACGGTTTAGGGTCCATGTGAGGGTACGACAACGGTTTAGGATGAGCGTACGTGTGAGGGCACGGGTTAGTGTTAGCGTACCGGTTAGTATTAGGGGACGGGTGAGGGTGAGGCTTCGGGGAAGGGTTAGGTTTAGGGTTCGGGCTAGGGTTAGGGTTAGGGGACGGGGACGGTTTAGGGTCCAGGTGAGGGTACGACAACGGTTTAGGGTGAGCGTACGTGTGAGGGTACGGTTAGTGTTTGCGTACGGGTTAGGATTAACTGCCGGGTGAGGGTAAGGCTTCTGGGAAGGGTTAGGGTTAGGGTTTGGGCTAGGATTAGGGTTAGGGGACGGGGACGGATTAGGGATCAGGTGAGGGTACGACAACGGTTTAGGGTGAGCGTACGTGAGGGCACGGGTTAGTGTTAGCGTACGGGTTAGGATTAGGGGACGGGTGAGGGTAAGGCTTCGGGGAAGTGTTAGGGTTAGGGTTTTGGCTAGGGTTAGGGTTAGGGGACGGGGATGGTTTAGGGTCCAGGTGAGGATACGACAACGGTTTAGGGTGAGCGTACGTGTGAGGGCACGGGTTAGTGTTAGCGTACGGGTTAGGATTAGAGGACGGGTGAGGGTAAGGCTTCCGGGAAGGTTTAGGGTTAGGGTTAGGGCTAGGGTTACTGTTAGGGGACGGGGACGGTTTAGGGTCCAGGTGAGTGCACGACAACGGTTTAGGGTGAGCGTACGTGTGAGGGCACGGTTTAGTGTTAGCGTACGGGTTAAGATTAGGGGACGGGTGAGGGTAAGGCTTCGGGGAAGCGTTAGGGTTAGGGTTCGGGCTACGGTTAGGGTTAGGGGACGGAGACGGTTCAGGGTCCAGGTGAGGGTACGACAACGGTTTAGGGTGAGCGTACGTGTGAGGGCACGGGTTAGTGTTAGCGTACCGGTTAGTATTAGGGGACAGGTGACGGTAAGGCTTCGTGGAAGGGTTAGGGTTAGGGTTTGGGCTAGGGTTAGGGTTAGGGGACGGGGACGGTTTAGGGTCCAGGTGAGGGTACGACAACAGTTTAGGGTGAGCGTACGTGTGAGGGGACGGGTTAGTGTTAGCGTACGGGTTACGATTAAGGGACGGGTGAGGGTAAGGCTTCGGGGAGGGGTTAGGGTTAGTGTTTGGGCTAGGGTTAGGGTTAGGGGACGGGGACAGTTTAGGGTCCACGTGAGGGTACGAGAACGGTTTAGGTTGAGCGTACGTGTGAGGGCACGGGTTAGTGTTAGCGTATCGGTTAGTATTAGGGGACGGGTCAGGGTAATGCTTCGGGGAAGGGTTAGGGTTAGGGATCGGGCTAGGGTTAGGGTTAAGGGACGGGGACGGTTTAGGGTCCAGGTGAGGGTACGACAACGGTTTAGGGTGAACGTACGTGTGAGGGCACAGGTTAGTGTTAGCGTACGGGTTAGGATTAGAGGACGGGTGAGGTTAACGCTTCGGGGAAGAGTTAGGTTTACGGTTCGGGCTAGGGTTAGGGTTAGGGGACGGGGACGGTTTAGGGTCCAGGTGAGGGTACGAGAACGGTTTAGGGTGAGCGTACGTGTGAGGGCACGGGTTAGTGTTAGCGTACGGGTTAGGATTAGAGAACGGGTGAGGGTAAGGCTTCGGGGAAGGGTTAGGGTTAGGGTTCGGGCTAGGGTTAGGGTTAGGGGACAGGGGCGGTTTAGGTTCCAGGTGAGGGTACGACAACGGTTTAGGGTGAGCGTACGTGTGAGGGCACGGGTTAGTGTTAGCGTACCGGTTAGTATTAGGGGACGGGTGAGGGTAAGGCTTCGGGAAAGGCTTAGGGTTAGGATTTGGGCTAGGGTTAGGTTTAGGGTTAGGGGACGGGGACGGTTTAGGGTCCAGGTGAGGGTACGAGAACGGTTTAGGGTGAGCGTACGTGTGAGGGCACGGGTTAGTGTTAGCGTACGGGTTAGGAATAGGTGACGGGTGAGGGTAAGGCTTCGGGGAAGGGTTCGGGTTAGGGTTCGGGCTAGGGTTAGGGTTAGGGGACGGGGACGGTTTAGGGTCCAGGTGAGGGTACGACAACGGTTTAGGGTGAGCGTACGTGTGAGGGCACGGGTTAGTGTTAGCGTACGGGTTAGGTTTAGGGCACGGTTGAGGGTAAGGCTTCGGGGAAGGGTTAGGTTTACGGTTCGGGCTAGGGTTAGGTTTAGGGTACGGGGACGGATTAGGGTCCAGGTGAGGGTACGACAACGGTTTAGGGTGAGCGTACGTGTGAGGGCACCGGTTAGTGTTAGCGTACGTATTAGGATTAGGGGACGGGTGAGGGTAAGGCTTCGGGGAAGTTTAGGGTTAGCGTTTGGGCTAGGGTAAGGGTTAGGGGACGGGGACGGTTTAGGGTCCAGGTGAGGGTACGACAACAGTTTAGGGTGAGCGTACGTGTGAGGGCACGGGTTAGTGTTAGCGTACGGGTTAGGATTAGAGGACGGGTGAGGGTAAGGCTTCGGGGAAGAGTTAGGTTTACGGTTCGGGCTAGGGTTAGTGTTAGGGGACGGGGACGGTTTAGGGTCCAGGTGAGGGTACGAGAACGGTTTAGGGTGAGCGTACGTGTGAGGGCACGGGTTAGTGTTAGCGTACGGTTAGGATTAGGGGACAGGTCAGGGTAATGCTTCGGGGAAGGGTTAAGGTTAGGGTTCGGGCTAGGGTTAGGGTTAGGTGACGGGGACGGTTTAGGGTCCAGGTGAGGGTACGACAACGGTTTAGGATGAGCGTACGTGTGAGGGCACGGGTTAGTGTTAGCATACGGGTTAGAATTAAGTGGACAGGTGAGGGTAAGGCTTCGGGGAAGGGTTAGGGTTAGGGTTCGGGCTAGGGTTAGTGTTAGGGGACAGGGCCGGTTTAGGGTCCAGGTGAGGGTACGACAATGGTTTAGGGTGAGTGTATGTGTGAGGGCACGGGTTAGTGTTAGCGTACGGGTCAGGATTAGGGGACGGGTGAGGGTAAGGCTTCGGGGAAGTGTTAGGGTTAGCGTTCGGGCTAGGGTTAGGGTTAGGGGACGGGGTCCGTTTAGGGTCCAGGTGAGGGTACGACAACGGTTTAGGGTGAGCGTACGTGTGAGGGCACGGGTTAGTGTTAGCGTACGGGTTAGGATTACGGGACGGGTGAGGGTAAGGCTTCGGGGAAGGGTTAGGGTTAGGGTTCGGGCTAGGGTTACGGTTAGGGGACGGGGACGGTTTAGGGTCCAGGTGAGGGTACGACAACGGTTTAGGGTGAGCGTACGTGAGAGGGCACGGGTTAGTGTTAGCGTACGGGTTAGGATTAGGGGACGGGTGAGGGTAAGGCTTCGGGGAAGTGTTAGGGTTAGGGTTTGGGCTAGGGTTAGTGTTACGGGACGGGGACGGTTTAGGGTCCAGGTGAGGATACGACAACGGTTTAGGGTGAGCGTACGTGTGAGGGCACGGGTTAGTGTTAGCATACGGGTTAGGATTAGGGGACGGGTGAGGGTAAGGCTTCGGGGAAGGGTTAGGGTTAGGGTTCGGGCTAGGGTTAGCGTTCGGGGACGCGGACGGTTTAGGGTCCAGGTGAGGGTACGACAACGGTTTAGGGTGAGCGTACGTGTGAGGGCACGGGTTAGTGTTAGCGTACGGGTCAGGATTAGGGGACGGGTGAGGGTAAGGCTTCGGTGAAGGGTTAGGGTTAGGGTTCGGGCTAGGGTTAGTGTTAGGGGACGGGGACGGTTTAGGGTCCAGGTGAGGGTACGACAACGGTTTAGGGTGAGCGTACGTGTGAGGGCACGGGTTAGTGTTAGCGTACGGGTTAGGATTTGGGGACGGGTGAGGGTAAGGCTTCGGGGAAGGGTTAGGGTTAGGGTTCGGGCTAGGGTTACGGTTAGGGGACGGGGACGGTTTAGGGTCAGGTGAGGGTACGACAACGGTTTAGGGTGAGCGTACGTGTCAGGGCACGGGTTAGTGTTAGCGAACGGGTTAGGATTAGGGGACGGGTGAGGATAAGGCTTCGGGGAAGTGTTAGGGTTAGGGTTCGGGCTAGGCTTAGTGTTAGGGGACGGGGATGGTTTAGGGTCCAGGTGAGGATACGACAACGGTTTAGGGTGAGCGTACGTGTGAGGGCACGGGTTAGTGTTAGCATACGGGTTAGGATTAGGGGACGGGTGAGGGTAAGGCTTCGGGGAAGGGTTAGGGTTAGGGTTCGGGCTAGGGTTAGGGTTAGGGGACGGGGATGGTTTAGGGTCCAGGTGAGGGTACGACAACGGTTTAGGGTGAGCGTACGTGTGAGGGCACGGGTTAGTGTTAGCGTACGGGTTAGGATTACGGGACGGTGAGGGTAAGGCTTCGGGGAAGGGTTAGGGTTAGGGTTTCGGCTAGGGTTAGGGTTAGGGAACGGGGACGGTTTAGGGTCCACGTTAGGGTATGAGAACGGTTTAGGGTTAGCGTACGTGTGAGGGCACGGGTTAGTGTTAGCGTATGGATTAGGATTAGGGCACGTGTCAGGGTAATGCTTCGGGGAAGGGTTAGGGTTAGGGTTCGGGCTAGGTTTAGGGTTAGAGGACGGGGACGGTTTAGGGTTCAGGTGAGGGTACGACAATGGTTTAGGGTGGGCATACGTGTGAGGGCACGGGTTAGTGTTAGCGTACGGGTTAGGATTAGGGGACGGGTGAGGGTAAAGCTTCGGGGAAGGGTTAGGTTTAGGGTTCGGGCTAGTGTTAGGGTTAGGGGACAGGGGCGGTTTAGGGTCCAGGTGAGGGTACGACAACGGTTTAGAGTGAGCGTACGTGTGAGGGCACGGGTTAGTGTTAGCGTAGGGGTTAGGATTAGGGTACGGGTGAGGGTAAGGCTTCAGGGAAGTGTTAGGGTTAGGGTTTTGGCTAGGGATAGGGTTAGGGAACGGGGACGGTTTAGGGTCTAGGTGAGGGTACGAGAACGGTTTAGGGTGAGCGTACGTTTGAGGGCACGGGTTAGTGTTAGCGTACCGGTTAGTATTAGGGGACGGATGAGGGTAAGGCTTCGGGTAAGGGTTAGGTTTAGGGTTCGGGCTAGGTTTAGGGTTAGGGGACGGGGACGGTTTAGGGTCCAGGTGAGGGTACGACAACGGTTTAGGGTGAGCGTTCGTGTGAGGGCACGGGTTAGTGTCAGCGTACGGGTTAGGATTAGGGGACAGGTGAGGGTAAGGCTTCGGGGAAGGGTTAGGGTTAGGGTTCGGGCTAGGGTTAGGGTTAGGGGACAGGGCCGGTTTAGGGTCCAGGTGAGGGTACGAAAACGGTTTAGGGTGAGCGTACATGTGAGGGCACGGTTTAGTGTTAGCGTACGGGTTAGCATTAGGGGACGGGTGAGGGTAAGGCTTCCGGGAAGGTTTAGGGTTAGGGTTAGGGCTAGGGTTACTGTTAGGGGACGGGGACGGTTTAGGGTCCAGGTGAGTGCACGACAACGGTTTAGGGTGAGAGTACGTGTGAGGGCACGGTTTAGTGATAGCGTACGGGTTAAGATTAGGGGACGGGTGAGGGTAAGGCTTCGGGGAAGGGTTAGGGTTAGGGTTCGGGCTACGGTTAGGGTTAGGGGACGGAGACGGTTCAGGGTCCAGGTGAGGGTACGACAACGGTTTAGGGTGAGCGTACGTGTGAGGGCACGGGTTAGTGTTAGCGTACCGGTTAGTAGTAGGGGACGGGTGACGGTAAGGCTTCGTGGAAGTGTTAGGGTTAGGGTTTGGGCTAGGGTTAGGGTTAGGGGACGGGGACGGTTTAGGGTCCAGGTGAGGGTACGACAACAGTTTAGGGTGAGCGTACGTGTGAGGGGACGGGTTAGTGTTAGCGTACGGGTTACGATTAAGGGACGGGTGAGGGTAAGGCTTCGGGGAGGGGTTAGGGTTAGGGTTTGGGCTAGGGTTAGGGTTAGGGGACGGGGACAGTTTAGGGTCCACGTGAGGGTACGAGAACGGTTTAGGTTGAGCGTACGTGTGAGGGCACGGGTTAGTGTTAGCGTATCGGTTAGTATTAGGGGACGGGTCAGGGTAATGCTTCGGGGAAGGGTTAGGGTTAGGGATCGGGCTAGGGTTAGGGTTAAGGGACGGGGACGGTTTAGGGTCCAGGTGAGGGTACGACAACGGTTTAGGGTGAACGTACGTGTGAGGGCACGGGTTAGTGTTAGCGTACGGGTTAGGATTAGAGGACGGGTGAGGTTAACGCTTCGGGGAAGAGTTAGGTTTACGGTTCGGGCTAGGGTTAGGGTTAGGGGACGGGGACGGTTTAGGGTCCAGGTGAGGGTACGAGAACGGTTTAGGGTGAGCGTACGTGTGAGGGCACGGGTTAGTGTTAGCGTACGGGTTAGGATTAGAGAACGGGTGAGGGTAAGGCTTCGGGGAAGGGTTAGGGTTAGGGTTCGGGCTAGGGTTAGGGTTAGGGGACAGGGGCGGTTTAGGTTCCAGGTGAGGGTACGACAACGGTTTAGGGTGAGCGTACGTGTGAGGGCACGGGTTAGTGTTAGCGTACCGGTTAGTATTAGGGGACGGGTGAGGGTAAGGCTTCGGGGAAGGGTTAGGGTTAGGGTTTGGGCTAGGGTTAGGGTTAGGGGACGGGGACGGTTTAGGGTCCAGGTGAGGGTACGACAACGGTTTAGGGTGAGTGTACGTGTGAGAGCACTGGTTAGTGTTAGCGTACGGGTTAGGATTAGGGGACGGGTGAGGGTAAGGCTTCGGGGAACGGTTAGGGTTAGCGTTCGGGCTAGGGTTAGGGTTAGGGGACAGGGACGGTTTAGGGTCCAGGTGAGGGTACGACAACGGTTTAGGGTGAGAGTACGTGTGAGGGCACGGGTTAGTGTTAGCGTACGGGTTAGGATTTGGGGACGGGTGAGGGTAAGGCTTCGGGGAAGGGTTAGGGTTAGGGTTCGGGCTAGGGTTACGGTTAGGGGACGGGGACGGTTTAGGGTCAGGTGAGGGTACGACAACGGTTTAGGGTGAGCGTACGTGTCAGGGCACGGGTTAGTGTTAGCGAACGGGTTAGGATTAGGGGACGGGTGAGGATAAGGCTTCGGGGAAGTGTTAGGGTTAGGGTTCGGGCTAGGCTTAGTGTTAGGGGACGGGGATGGTTTAGGGTCCAGGTGAGGATACGACAACGGTTTAGGGTGAGCGTACGTGTGAGGGCACGGGTTAGTGTTAGCATACGGGTTAGGATTAGGGGACGGGTGAGGGTAAGGCTTCGGGGAAGGGTTAGGGTTAGGGTTCGGGCTAGGGTTAGGGTT
Organism: Lagenorhynchus albirostris; assembly: GCF_949774975.1. NCBI lineage: Eukaryota > Metazoa > Chordata > Mammalia > Artiodactyla > Delphinidae > Lagenorhynchus > Lagenorhynchus albirostris. The sequence continues at coordinate 63,393,475 of NC_083109.1, forward strand.
AGGGGACGGGGACGGTTTAGGGTCCAGGTGAGGGTACCTCAACGGCTTAGGGTGAGCGTACGTGTGAGGGCACGGGTTAGTGTTAGCATATGGGTTAGGATTAGGGGACGGGTGAGGGTAAGGCTTCGGGGAATTGTTAGGGTTAGGGTTTGGGCTAGGGTTAGGTTTAGGGGACGGGGACGGTTTAGGGTCCACGTGAGGGTACGAGAATGGTTTAGGGTGAGCGTACGTGTGAGGGCACGGGTTAGTGTTAGCGTATGGGTTAGGATTAGGGGACGTGTCAGGGTAATGCTTCTGGGAAGGGTTAGGGTTAGGGTTTGGGTTAGGGTTATGGTTAGGGGCGGGGACGGTTTAGGGTCCAGGTGAGGGTACGACAACGGTTTAGGGTGAGCGTACGTGTGAGGGCACGGATTAGTGTTAGCGTTCGGGTTAGGATTAGGGGACGGGTGAGGGTGAGGCTTCGGGGAAGGGTTAGGTTTAGGGTTCGGGCTAGGGTTAGGGTTAGGGGACGGGGACGGTTTAGGGTCCAGGTGAGGGTACGACAACGGTTTAGGGTGAGCGTACGTGTGAGGGCACGGTTAGTGTTTGCGTACGGGTTAGGATTAACTGCCGGGTGAGGGTAAGGCTTCTGGGAAGGGTTAGGGTTAGGGTTTGGGCTAGGATTAGGGTTAGGGGACGGGGACGGATTAGGGATCAGGTGAGGGTACGACAACGGTTTAGGGTGAGCGTACGTGTGAGGGCACGGGTTAGTGTTAGCGTACGGGTTAGGATTAGGGGACGGGTGAGGGTAAGGCTTCGGGGAAGTGTTAGGGTTAGGGTTTTGGCTAGGGTTAGGGTTAGGGGACGGGGATGGTTTAGGGTCCAGGTGAGGATACGACAACGGTTTAGGGTGAGCGTACGTGTGAGGGCACGGGTTAGTGTTAGCGTACGGGTTAGGATTAGGGGACGGGTGAGGGTAAGGCTTCCGGGAAGGTTTAGGGTTAGGGTTAGGGCTAGGGTTACTGTTAGGGGACGGGGACGGTTTAGGGTCCAGGTGAGTGCACGACAACGGTTTAGGGTGAGAGTACGTGTGAGGGCACGGTTTAGTGATAGCGTACGGGTTAAGATTAGGGGACGGGTGAGGGTAAGGCTTCGGGGAAGGGTTAGGGTTAGGGTTCGGGCTACGGTTAGGGTTAGGGGACGGAGACGGTTCAGGGTCCAGGTGAGGGTACGACAACGGTTTAGGGTGAGCGTACGTGTGAGGGCACGGGTTAGTGTTAGCGTACCGGTTAGTAGTAGGGGACGGGTGACGGTAAGGCTTCGTGGAAGTGTTAGGGTTAGGGTTTGGGCTAGGGTTAGGGTTAGGGGACGGGGACGGTTTAGGGTCCAGGTGAGGGTACGACAACAGTTTAGGGTGAGCGTACGTGTGAGGGGACGGGTTAGTGTTAGCGTACGGGTTACGATTAAGGGACGGGTGAGGGTAAGGCTTCGGGGAGGGGTTAGGGTTAGGGTTTGGGCTAGGGTTAGGGTTAGGGGACGGGGACAGTTTAGGGTCCACGTGAGGGTACGAGAACGGTTTAGGTTGAGCGTACGTGTGAGGGCACGGGTTAGTGTTAGCGTATCGGTTAGTATTAGGGGACGGGTCAGGGTAATGCTTCGGGGAAGGGTTAGGGTTAGGGATCGGGCTAGGGTTAGGGTTAAGGGACGGGGACGGTTTAGGGTCCAGGTGAGGGTACGACAACGGTTTAGGGTGAACGTACGTGTGAGGGCACGGGTTAGTGTTAGCGTACGGGTTAGGATTAGAGGACGGGTGAGGTTAACGCTTCGGGGAAGAGTTAGGTTTACGGTTCGGGCTAGGGTTAGGGTTAGGGGACGGGGACGGTTTAGGGTCCAGGTGAGGGTACGAGAACGGTTTAGGGTGAGCGTACGTGTGAGGGCACGGGTTAGTGTTAGCGTACGGGTTAGGATTAGAGAACGGGTGAGGGTAAGGCTTCGGGGAAGGGTTAGGGTTAGGGTTCGGGCTAGGGTTAGGGTTAGGGGACAGGGGCGGTTTAGGTTCCAGGTGAGGGTACGACAACGGTTTAGGGTGAGCGTACGTGTGAGGGCACGGGTTAGTGTTAGCGTACCGGTTAGTATTAGGGGACGGGTGAGGGTAAGGCTTCGGGGAAGGGTTAGGGTTAGGGTTTGGGCTAGGGTTAGGGTTAGGGGACGGGGACGGTTTAGGGTCCAGGTGAGGGTACGACAACGGTTTAGGGTGAGTGTACGTGTGAGAGCACTGGTTAGTGTTAGCGTACGGGTTAGGATTAGGGGACGGGTGAGGGTAAGGCTTCGGGGAACGGTTAGGGTTAGCGTTCGGGCTAGGGTTAGGGTTAGGGGACAGGGACGGTTTAGGGTCCAGGTGAGGGTACGACAACGGTTTAGGGTGAGAGTACGTGTGAGGGCACGGGTTAGTGTTAGCGTACGGGTTAGGATTAGGGGACGGGTGAGGGTAAGGCTTCGGGGAAGTGTTAGGGTTAGCGTTTGGTCTAGGGTTAGGATTAGGGGACGGGGACCGTTTAGGGTCCAGGTGAGGGTACGACAACGGTTTAGGGAGAGCGTACGTGTGAGGGCACGGGTTAGTGTTAGCGTACGGGTTAGGATTAGGGGACGGGTGAGGGTAAGGCTTCGGGGAAGTGTTAAGGTTAGGGTTTGGGCTAGGGTTACGGTTAGGGGACGGGGACGGTTTAGGGGCCAGGTGAGGGTAAGACAACGGTTTAGGGTGGGCGTACGTGTGAGGGCACGGGTTAGTGTTAGCGTACGGGTTAGGATTAGGGGACGGGTGAGTGTAAGGCTTCGGGGAAGGGTTAGGTTTAGGGTTCGGGCTAGGTTTAGGGTTAGGGGACGGGGACGGTTTAGGGTCCAGGTGAGGGTACGACAACGGTTTAGGGTGGGCGTACGTGTGAGGGCACGGGTTAGTGTTAGCGTACGGGTTAGGATTAGGGGACGGGTGAGGGTAAGGCTTCGGGAAAGGCTTAGGGTTAGGATTTGGGCTAGGGTTACGTTTAGGGTTAGGGGACGGGGACGGTTTAGGGTCCAGGTGAGGGTACGAGAACGGTTTAGGGTGAGCGTACGTGTGAGGGCACGGGTTAGTGTTAGCGTACGGGTTAGGAATAGGTGACGGGTGAGGGTAAGGCTTCGGGGAAGGGTTCGGGTTAGGGTTCGGGCTAGGGTTAGGGTTAGGGGACGGTGACGGTTTAGGGTCCAGGTGAGGGTACGACAACGGTTTAGGGTGAGCGTACGTGTGAGGGCACGGGTTAGTGTTAGCGTACGGGTTAGGTTTAGGGCACGGTTGAGGGTAAGGCTTCGGGGAAGGGTTAGGTTTACGGTTCGGGCTAGGGTTAGGTTTAGGGTACGGGGACGGATTAGGGTCCAGGTGAGGGTACGACAACGGTTTAGGGTGAGCGTACGTGTGAGGGCACCGGTTAGTGTTAGCGTACGTATTAGGATTAGGGGACGGGTGAGGGTAAGGCTTCGGGGAAGTTTAGGGTTAGCGTTTGGGCTAGGGTAAGGGTTAGGGGACGGGGACGGTTTAGGGTCCAGGTGAGGGTACGACAACAGTTTAGGGTGAGCGTACGTGTGAGGGCACGGGTTAGTGTTAGCGTACGGGTTAGGATTAGAGGACGGGTGAGGGTAAGGCTTCGGGGAAGAGTTAGGTTTACGGTTCGGGCTAGGGTTAGTGTTAGGGGACGGGGACGGTTTAGAGTCCAGGTGAGGGTACGAGAACGGTTTAGGGTGAGCGTACGTGTGAGGGCACGGGTTAGTGTTAGCGTACGGTTAGGATTAGGGGACAGGTCAGGGTAATGCTTCGGGGAAGGGTTAGGGTTAGGGTTCGGGCTAGGGTTAGGGTTAGGTGACAGGGACGGTTTAGGGTCCAGGTGAGGGTACGACAACGGTTTAGGATGAGCGTACGTGTGAGGGCACGGGTTAGTGTTAGCATATGGGTTAGAATTAAGTGGACAGGTGAGGGTAAGGCTTCGGGGAAGGGTTAGGGTTAGGGTTCGGGCTAGGGTTAGGGTTAGGGGACAGGGCCGGTTTAGGGTCCAGGTGAGGGTACGACAATGGTTTAGGGTGAGTGTACGTGTGAGGGCACGGGTTAGTGTTAGCGTACGGGTCAGGATTAGGGGACGGGTGAGGGTAAGGCTTCGGGGAAGTGTTAGGGTTAGGGTTTGGGCTAGGGTTAGGGTTAGGGGACGGGGACGGTTTAGGGTCCAGGTGAGGGTACGACAATGGTTTAGGGTGAGCGTACGTGTGAGGGCACGGGTTAGTGTTAGCGTACGGGTTAGGATTAGGGGACGGGTGAGGGTAAGGCTTCGGGGAAGGGTTAGGGTTAGGGTTCGGGCTAGTGTTAGGGTTAGGGGACGGGGACGGATTAGGGTCCAGGTGAGGTACGACAACGGTTTAGGGTGAGCGTACGTGTGAGGGCACAGGTTAGTGTTAGCATACGGGTTGGGATTAAGGGACGGGTGAGGGTAAGGCTTCGGGGAAGGGTTAGGGTTAGGGTTTTGGCTAGGGTTAGAGTTAGGGGACGGGGACGGTTTAGGGTCCAGGTGAGGGTACGACAACGGTTTAGGGTGAGCGTACGTGTGAGGGCACGGGTTAGTGTTACCGTATGGGTTAGGATTAGGGGACGGGTGAGGGCAATGCTTCGGGGAAGGGTTAGGGTTAGGGTTCGGGCTAGGGTTAGGGTTAGGGGACAGGGGCGGTTTAGGGTCCAGGTGAGGGTACGACAACGGTTTATGGTGAGCGTACGTGTGAGGGCTCGGGTTAGTGTTAGCGTACCGGTTAGTATTAGGGGACGGGTGAGGGTAAGGCTTCAGGGAAGGGTTAGGGTTAGGGTTTGGGCTAGGGTTAGGGTTAGGGGACGGGGACGGTTTAGGGTCCAGGTGAGGGTACGACAACGGTTTAGGGTGAGCGCACGTGTGTGGGCATGGGTTAGTGTTAGCGTACGGGTTAGGATTAGGGGACGGGTGAGGGTAAGGCTTTGGGAAGGGTTAGGGTTCGGGTTCGGGCTAGGGTTAGGGTTAGGGGACGGGGACGGTTTAGGGTCCAGGTGAGGGTACGACAATGGTTTAGGGTGAGCGTACGTGTGAGGGCACGGGTTAGTGTTAGCGTACGGGTTAGGATTAGGGGACGGGTGAGGGTAAGGCTTTGGGGAAGTGTTAGGGTTAGGGTTCGGGCTAGGGTTAGGGGACGGGGATGGGGACGGTTTAGGGTCCAGGTGAGGGTACGACAACGGTTTAGGGTGAGCATACGTGTGAGGGCACGGGTTAGTGTTAGCGTACGGGTTAGGATTAGGGGACGGGTGAGGGTAAGGCTTTGGGGAAGGGTTAGGGTTAGGGTTCGGGCTAGGGTTAGGGTTAGGGGATGGGGACGGTTTAGGGTCCAGGTGAGGGTACGACAACGGTTTAGGGTGAGCGTACGTGTGAGGGCACGGGTTAGTGTTAGCGTACGGGTTAGGATTAGGGGACGGGTGAGGGTAAGGCTTCGGGGAAGGGTTAGGGTTAGGGTTCGGGCAAGGGTTAGGGTTAGGGGACGGGGACGGTTTAGGGTCCAGGTGAGGGTACGACAACGTTTTAGGGTGAGCGTACGTGTGAGGGCACGGGTTAGTGTTAGCGTACGGGTTAGGATTAGGGGACGGGTTAGGGTAAGGCTTCGGTAAGGGTTAGGGTTAGGGTTAGGGTTAGGGGAAGGGGACGGTTTAGGTTACAGGTTAGGGTACGACAACAGTTTCAGGTGAGCGTACGTGTGAGGGCATGGGTTAGTGTTAGCCTACGGGTTAGGTTTAGGGGACGGGTTAGGGTAAGTCTTTGGTTAAGGGTTAGGGTTAGGTTTAGGTTTAGGTTTAGGGGACGGGGATGGTTTAGGTTACAGGTTAGGGTATTAGTACAGGGTAGTATTTTGTTTTCATCTGTGTGTCTTTGACTACAAGTATGCTTGAATGGTTTTAAGGAACATTCATTTATTTATTAATAACCTTTCCTACATATCTTCTTCTTTTGTGAATTTCCAAAAAGGCTGGTGAGAGGGGCCCGAAGCAGTGGAGGACAGGAAATGGGGGGACTGCTTTGTCAAGTGACCCCAGTTTGTCCCCCACCTGCCCTGATTCTGCCTGAGCAGAGCACCAAGGTCTGTGAGTCTTAGAGGCACCTTTTTAGAGACCACACTTTAATTAAAATCTGTCTTACATCACACATTATCTATAAATGCAATTCAGTTAGGTTATTGATTTTGCTGTGTGGTTACGGAGTTCCCATGGGGAGTCTTATTCCACTCTCTGCAGCTTTCTAGCCATGGTATCTGCAAGCTTCTTTGTGAGAATTGCATACTCACCCATGCTCATATGCCTGGACACACATGCACACACATGCACACACACGTTCAGATGCACACATTCATACTCATACCCCTGTACACATATAGACTCACAAATACAGACTCATACACATACACAAACATGGACACACATGCACACACACATACACATTCATTCAGACACACCCACACTCATATGCCTGGACACACATAGACACACTCATACAGACATAAACATACAAGGACACACATGCACACTCACACATACAGCCTTTTCTCCCCTTCACACGCAATGCTACCGCCATATTCAATTTCTTCCACCTCTTTGCACATGCCACAATCACTCTCTCCTTGAGTACTCTGTGCACATTATTTTTTTCTGCCTGGGACCCTCTTTCTTCATGTCCTGGACTCATGCCTTCCCTAGTTCCCTGGGTCACCTTGGGGCTTCTTGCCATCACTCCTGTTGTATGTGTACCTGCCTCTTTGGTGACACTCACTGTGCTGTATTACAATTATTCCACAAGGGCAGGGATTTCTGTCTGCTCTGCTCCATGCTTTGTCCCCAGAGCCTAGGAAGTACACCTGGTAGGTGTGCAAATATATTATTCAAAGAATGAATAGTCTGGGGAAACTGATGCTCTGGTTGACTATGGACACGAAGCTAGTAAGCAACAGAGGCAGGACTCAAATGCCCAGTTTCTGACTCCAGAGCCCATGTTCCTTATCTTCTATCCTGGGACCCTTCCCCTCTCTGACACTGGTTTTTCAAAGGATTCTTTTGACTATTAATAAACATGTGCACATATACACACACACACACACACACACACACACACACATCAACCAAAGGAAAAGGTAGTTAAATGATCTTCCAGTTGGGATCTTCTTCACCCATCAGTCCACTCATCTCCTCTATGACAGTAGCTCCCCAGAGAAAGGGACTCTCCACCCTGTTTACCTGTGTGGTGATAACCTTTGCACATAACACAGTGCCTGGCTCACAGCAGACACTCAAAAGTATGTGTTAAATGAACAGATGAAAGTGTTCAATAAGCAGTCACTGAACATCAACGAAGGACTGGACTAAGTGCCAGTGGGATTGCAGAGATGAATGGACACAGCCCTTGACCTCAGTATCTTGCTGAATGGTTTTTAGATATATCTTTGCCTTTATGGATATGCAGACAGTCTGGTCCTTTCCTGATCCTCTCTCATACCTGTGCACAGACAAAACAAAAGCACACACACAATGGCATGTGTGATTGCAGCTCCAAACGCCCTGCACACATACACCTGCACACCCAGGCCTCTTGTCCACGTGAGGAATAAACAGGCTGCAGTATTTGCAGCCCAACATGGTTTGTTTCCTCTGAGTTCAAAGGAGTTTATTAATCTCAGGCCCTTCATGTGGAACTAGCAAAGCCTCCTGTAGGAGATACCATAGCAACTGCAGGAAGCAGCTGAAAAGGAAGATGTTAACCTCTTGGAGCCTGCTGCCCACTTTGTATGCCCTCCTTAGCGTATTTGCAGTGTTGCTCGGAATGTCTGAGATAATGAGGCTCTCCGACCCAGAGAAGCAGCTGCCCTGGGGGTGGTGAAGTCTGGGGCAAAGGGGTGCCTCCTTCCTGAGCCGAGGACCTGTGCCCCAAGCAGGCTGGTGTTGATGAGGTAAGCCTGGTGCCAGCTGGTGTCTCGAGCTGGAGGTGGAGTGAGAGGCTAGGGCGACGTGGGCGTTAGCCTCGGCTTTGCCCCCAAGCTGCAGGCTGAACTTTCTGAAATTGCCAAAAGGTCTCACTCTGGGTCCTGCTGTCTCCAATCTGACCTTTTCAGTAAGAGTGAAAAATGTTCAGTGCCTCATCTTTAGGTCCAGAATGGATTGTTTCTTCAAGCGGGTCAGCCACTTCTACTCACTTCCTGACCTTTGGCACACCACCCCAATTTTGTGATCTCATCTGTGGGCAAGGGACTCCTCTGAGAGTAGAAAGAATGCCTTTCTTTCCAGCTTGAGGGTTAGGGGGAGGTACTAGGGTACAGCACAGCTTGGGAAGAAGGCACCTAGTTTCCTGCTCTTGAGAGAAGCTTGGTGAAGAAGGGGAGAAATTTCGGGGCCATTCAGACCAGATTCAAACCCCAAGTACATTCACATACTTGCTGTGTATCTTTAAATGAGTTCCTTGTTTCTATGCCTCAGTTTCTTCATCAGCAAAATGGACACAATGAAACATACTGTACAAACCTATTAGAAGGGGGAAGGAAATCATACATGCAAGCAGTTTAGATTTGTGCTTGGTATATAGTAGGTGCTCAGTAAGTAGTAGTTTACTTTCTTCCCTATCCTGCTCTGCTACCCTCCACTCTGTGCCAACTACAGATACAGATACAAATGAAGTCAGCCCTTAAGGGGCTCCCAGCCTAGCAGACCAGACAGATGAGCAAACAGTTATGAGACAATGAAGGCAGTGGCTAATTCGACGGGAAGAAAGCTGGGCATCTCCCCAGAAGAGGTGCTGTTAACTCAGGGCGGAGTGACCAAGCACACTGGGGTGAGGGGATCTATTTCCTGTAGAACAGTAGTGCTCAACTGGGGGCAACTTTTTCCCCAGGGGACACTTGGCAATGCCTGGAGACAGTTTTGGTTGTTAAAACTGTGACGGGTGCTACTAGCATCTAATGAGCCAGAGATGCCACTAACATTTTACAAAGCACAGGGCAGGCCTCCGCAACAAAAAATTATCCAGCCCCAAATGTCAATTATGCCAAGGCTGAGAAACCCTGCTGTAGAATAGCATAATATTCTTCATCATAAAAATTATAATCACTGATGATTATTGAGTACCTACTGTGTGCCAGATACGGCACTAAGGGATTTCTGCAGGCACCATTGCATTTCATTCTCAAAACCAGTCTATGGGATAATTCTCATGACTCTCTTTTAAAGCTAAGGAATCTGAGGGTCACAGAGATTAAGAACCTTGCCTGAGACCTCCTGGAATCAGAAGTCAAGTTTGGAATTCAGGTCTGCCTGACTTCAAACCCTACTTTTTTCAAACTTCACCATGCTCTGCTCAAATGTCTATTGTGGAAAGATCTGGGGCTTGCTTTGACCACCCACTGGACGAGTGGTATGTAGGATGGGTCTGAGTAGCTCAGGGATTTAAAGAAGAGGGACCACTGCTGCCTTCAGAGGTACCACCTGGGGTCTTCTTTCAGACAAGGAGGGCAACTCTGGCCCGACCCAATAATATGTCAATTCCATGGGTAGAGAATAAGTAGAAAGGGAGTAGCTGGTCCTTACTTCCCCATCTCTCAGGCCTTTTTTTTTTTTAAGTTGCTAGTCTCTTTCCCGCCTAGAGGAGTTCCTTTAGCATTTGTTGCAAAGCTGATCTGGTGGTGCTGAATTCTCTTAGCTTTCGCTTGTCTATAAAGCTTTTGATTTCTCCATCAAATCTGAAAGAGAACCTTGCTGGGTAGAGTAGTCTTGGTTGTAGGTTCTTCCCTTTCATCACTTTAAATATATCGTGCCACTCTTCTGGCCTGCAGAGTTTCTGCTGAGAAATCAGCTGATAACCTTATGGGAGTTCCTTTGTATGTTATTTGTCATTTTTCCCTTGTTGCTTTTAATATTTTTTCTTTGTCTTTAATTTTTGTCAATTTGATTATTATGTGTCTTGGCATGTTCCTCCTTGGGTTTATCCTGCCTGGACTCTCTGCACTTCCTGGACTTGGTTGACTGTTTCCTTTCCCATGTTAGGGAAGTTTTCAGCTATTATCTCTTCAAATATTTTCTCAGGCCCTTTCTCTCTCCTCCTTCTGGGACCCCTATAATGTGAATGTTGGTGTGTTTAATGTTGTCCCAGAGGTCTCTTAGGCTGTCTTCATTTCTTTTCATCCTTTCTTCTTTATTCTATTCCACAGCAGTGATTTCTACCGTTCTGTCTTCCAGGTCACTTATCCATTCTTCTGCCTCATTTATTCTGCTATTGATTCCTTCTAGTGTATTTTTCCTTTCAGTTATTGTATTGTCCATTTCTGTCTGTTTGCTCTTTAGTTCTTCTAGGTCTTTGTTAAACATTTCTTGCATCTTCTTAATCTTTTTTTTTTTTTTTTTTTTTTTTTTTGCGGTACGCGGGCCTCTCACTGTTGTGGCCTCTCCCATTGCGGAGCACAGGCTCCGGACACACAGGCTCAGTGGCCATGGCTCACGGGCCTAGCTGCTCCACGGCATGTGGGATCCTCCCAGACCGGGGCACAAACCCGTGTCCCCTGCATCGGCAGGCGGACTCTCAACCACTGCGCCACCAGGGAAGCCCGCATCTTCTTAATCTTTGCCTCCATTCTTTTTCTGAGATCCTGGATCATCTTCACTATCATTATTCTGAATTGTTTTTCTGAAAGGTTGCCTATCTCCACTTCATTTAGTTGTTTTTCTGGGGTTTTATCTTGTTCCTTCATCTGGGACATAATCCTCTGCCTTTTCATTTTGTCTATCTTTCTGTGATTGTGGTTTTCGTTCTGCAGGCTGCAGAATTGTAGTTCTTCTTGCTTCTGCTGTCTGCCCTCTGGTGGATGAGGCTATCTAAGAGGCTTGTGCAAGCTTCCTGATCCCTCAGGTCTTGATGCAAGTTCTGCTAATGCTGTTGCTGCTACTACTATGATTACTACCACTACTTCAGCTAATAATTTAATGAACACTCATCCAGCTATGCCTTCTATTCACTTGATATTGTGTAGTCTCCTAGCAACCCAGTGAAATAAGTATGACTGCTTCTATTTCACATATGCAAAACTGCGGCCCAGAGAAAGGTCAAACATAAGAGGGAGGGCTGGTAATTGAACCCATATTGTTCTATCAGTGGTTCCCAACTGGAGGAAAATCCCCCCCGGGGGGGATATTATCTGAATATCCAAATATTATCTGGAGACAGTTTTGATGGTTACAACTGGTGTGTGTGTGTGTGTAGGGGGTGCACTGAGTCTGCTGCTAAACATCCTACAATGACAGGACAGTTGCCTACGACACAGAATTCTCTGACTCCAAATTTCAGTTGTGCCATGGTTGGGAACTTTGGACTCTACCTCAGAAGCCCCTACTGTGCTCTACGTCTTCAGCAGGCAGTGAGATTGATGGCTTCTGGTTTGTGTTGAGTAAAATGTTCATTTAACGTTTCCTAAGGACAGAAAACTCCTTGCATTGTGCCTGGAAGCACAGAAGAGCAGCAAGAAAGTTACAAATTCTTTTTTGATTTATTTTTGACTATGGGATGAGTTCTGCGGCAAAAGTATGAGAAAGGCCAGGAACATGAACATTGCAAATCCACCTGTTTATGGCTATGTGAGGGTTTGTTTTTTATTTAAAAAAGATGGAAATTGGGAAGGCTAGCAGTGAGCCTTAGTTAAATATTCATGACCCCCATCTAATTTCTAATTCAATTAAAAGGTGCTAATGTAGTTAACTGTGACAACAATTATTTTTGTTAATGAATATATTTAAATGCTTATCAGCTAAGGTGATAAGGATTGCCCACAAGACCCAGCCACAAACTTGAATTTCAAATTGGTTTCAAAGTTTAAAGGTTGTTTTCAGAAAGCTGTGAACCAAATTCTGAATTTAAAAAATGGCTTATTTCAGAATTAGCTATTCAGTTCTAAAGGCAGCCTTCCGCGTTCTTGAGGATTCAAGACAGAATTCTTTTAAAGTGCAAGTTCCTCAATTGCATGTGAAATGGGATTTGATTTATAAACATTCAAATTACAATGACTTTGCAAGAACCCAAGGACAAGAAACTGGGCAAATCCCAGAGTTTGTTGCTGAGAAGAAAACAGAGTTTCTCTGCCTGGGATGTCAAAAGATTGTCCCAGGAATGGGAGGTTATGGGCTGGGAGCCCCTTTCAAGTGAAATTGAACAACATCTCCTTCTAAAAATTCAGCTCGTCTTGTGGTGGGGAGGGGTGAACCACAGGTGGATGTACTGGGGCTGGTATACCAGATGTCTAGACATAGTCTCTCATCCTTACACTGGTATTTAAACCATGTACTTGAAATTGCCTAGTTTTAAACACAGTCATCAAAATGTGAAATTGCCTATTTTAAATTTTACAGTGTTTGCGTGACTTTTAAAAGATGGGTTTCTAGCTTCTGGATGAAAAATGTCTCTTTTCATGTCCTTGATTCTTACTTTCACTGTTCTGTTAACCACAGTAGCCACAATGATGGGTATAATGCCATCTTTGTGACCAACAAATCTGGTTTTGACACTCAATTCCACTTCTCACTAACTGTGTGATTTGGGGCAAATCAGTAAACTTGTCTGAGCCAGTTTTTTTTATCTATGAAATAAAGATTATAATATCTTGCATACCTTGCCAGGTTGTTGAAGGGGTTAGAAAAGTAACCCCTAAGTAAAGTTTGCAACAATTTAAGTGCCTAACAGTGTCTTGACGTATAAGTGCTCAATAAATGGTAGTGAGAGTGGTCATAGTACTAGCAGTAGTCGTTGTGGTCATTGTTTAATCTTTACATACTTTAATCTCAAAACATCTTATGGAGTAGATAACATTATTTCTATTTTATTGATAAGGAGACTGAGGCTTAGAGAATCTTACTTGCTTGTCCAATGTCACACAGTTGGTAAGTGGTGAGATTAAGATTTGAACCAGATTGGTTTGATTCTAAAGAATATGTTCTGTTCACATATAATGTTCCTTGCACTTACAATACATATTCCATCTCCCCTCAACCTGACTGAAATTTCTACACACCTTACAATGCCTAGTGCTTCCAATTCATTGTAGGTCCTTAATAGACATCGTTTGAGAATAACCAGTCTCACCATTGCTTTGAACAAAAAATCGCTCAGTTCCTGTATTTTATCTCTTCAAGATAATGCAGAAAATAAGACAAAACACTGTGAAGGTACATCAAGCAGTAATGTCTTTGATATTGTTTGGAGAAAGATCCAGGACACTAGTTTCTACATGTAGACCTCACTCTAACCATAGAGACCTCTTGGGTAATATCTGAGGTAACTGTTTATAAATCTAACCCTTTCCCCAAATCTATCCAGAACTGGAAATGCTAAGTTCTTGCAAAGGTAGGAGTGAGAGAAAGGGGCAAAGACTTTAGTATTTGACTTGTGCTGTTGGTTCTGTATAATGACTCAGCAGAGGACTTTTGGCTCATGCTCCTGGAAATTCCAGGAGTAGTCCAGTCCAGAGCTTTTCCTGGAGATCCCAGGGAAGGGAAAGCATATAACATTCAACTGTTTCTGGTAAGGACTCCAGACAGGAACGCTCCCGGTGTGGTTCACAATGCCAGAGGAAGGCTCAAAGACTTGATCGGAAGAAGAAATCTGCCAAAGTAACCCACTGAGGGAGAGAACATCATTTTAAAAGCCATTCAAATCTCAACAACAATGAAAACATTATGCTAAATGAAAGAAGCAGCTCACAAGAGACCACATGTTATATGATTCTATTCATATGAAAGTTCAGAACAGAGAAATTCGTATAGACAGTAGATTAGTGGTTGCTTGGGGCTGGGGGAGGACGGGGGAGTAGGAGGGTGATAACTGGAGAGTACAGGGCTGCTTTTTGAGGTGATGAAAATGTTCTAAAATTGACTGTGCTGATGGTCGCACATGCCTGTGAAAATACTAAAAACCACTGAATTATACACTTTAAATGTGAATTGTATGGTACGTGAATTATATCTCAGTAAAGCTGTTTTTAAAAATCTCGACAACCGGGCTTCCCTGGTGGCGCAGTGGTTGAGAGTCCGCCTGCCGATGCAGGGGACATGGGTTCGTGCCCCAGTCCGGGAAGATCCCACATGCCACGGAGCGGCTAGGCCCGTGAGCCGTGGCCGCTGAGCCTGTGAGTCCCAAGCCTGTGCTCCGCAACGGGAGAGGCCACAGCAGTGAGAGGCCCGCGTACCGCAAAAAAAAAAAAAAAATTCTCAACAACCAACACAGGCAGTCTGTTGCCTCTGGCCATGCCCTTGCTCTCAGTGCCCACCCATTGCTTTCTCAAAGCCTTTGTGGTTCTGCCTTCCTTATCCTACCAAGCTTAACAAATTGATATTACCCATATGGTCTCAGAGTACCCATAATAATATGTATCTTGGAAGCTACAGAGTCATTTCTTTGCTTTTTAGAGCATGCTGATTTTTCTGATCACCCGAATTTGTTTTTGTGTATTTCAGATATACATTTGTAGGCTTTAAGGAAATTGATATACCACCACCCAATAACCATCTGTTCTCATACTTTTAAACCTGCTCTGGGAATCATTGGAAATTGAGAGGGGAAATCTCTTCAACATTATGTTGGACTTCCTATTTGGTATCCTCAAGGGAGGCAAAGAATAACACACAGACCTTGGGAGCTCATTTTCTAACAAATTTGAGTGTTACCACCTGTGAGATCCAGGGAACATGACAACCTCTCTGAGTCTGCTTTCTCATCTATAGAAAGGGAATCATTGTAGTACCTGTTGGGTTTTCTGTGTAAATGAAATAAGATGGTGTCTGTAAATCACTTACCCTGACATGCAGTAGGCAATCTGTGGATCAGAGCTATTTATTATAATTGCTGTGGTTACATTACAATTGACAGGAGTGTGTATACTTCTGAAGTTCAATCTTTTTGACTCCCTTAGGACCTGTACCCTAGGGAATACCCTAGGAATACTCACCTTCTCGTAGACGCCCCCTTTCTTGAAGTGACTACCATTCTAGCCTGATCCAGAATTCAAATAAACAGCAGTGTGCACGTTACAAAGAAAACCCTGGTAACCATGATGGGGTGTAATGGGAGGGCTGGATCTTCAGACTGGCTGCATGTGTTTAGATTTTGCAGACCCACGGACCGTTTGGTAGCTAGAGGTGGTCATTCCTTTAATCCTTTCATCTTTACATTTTGATAGCGATTTCTGGGAGAACCAAACCAGAGAGCACATCACCCACAGGTGTGTGTGGTTTGCACCAAGAAGTGTCCCTGTCTTTTATTTAGTTATCAGCACCAAGTAAAAGTCAGACTTCATTTATCGTGTGGATTTTTGATTCCCCTGCAATGCCTGTGCACACATTTCTGCGTGGCAGCTCCCAGTTGGAACTGAAAAGCAGCTGCCCTCCTTCAAAGGGATGTGCCTCCGCCCGTTCCCCCAGTCTCTACCCTTCTTCCTGACTTATTTATGTTACCTGTCTGGTGTCTGGATGCGCCCGAGTTTATGATCCCCAAACTAAGCCTGTGTGAGCCACAGGAATGAATTACTCATAGCAGAAGAGATATTGATAAGCTTTCTTGGTGTCCCTAGAAAAATCACAGTCTATGAGGCCAAGTACAGGGATTAAGGTATTTTGTCTGGAAGTACACAGGAACAGGAGCCCAGCTAGGACTGGAAACTCTGGCTCAGAACCCCATTCTAAGATGTATGAGGGTAGGAGATGAAGCTTTCAGGACAGACAAGTGGACTATTTCTCTCCAAGTATAACACAACATCATCAATAAATCAAACCCTCTAAAGGACAATGTCGGGGAATGTGCACTGCTCTCTCTCTTCCTTAAATGTGTTAGAAGAGGAATAAGTCCGCAGCTGCAACCATTGCTACGGGTCTCATGCAGGTCTGTGAGGCCCTCTCCTCATCTCCAGTCCTGAAACAGATCAGCTCACATTTTAAATTCTCTAACAGAAGCACAAATGAGGTTTATGAACCATTAACCTTAGGTCAGTTTTCCAAAATCTCAAAAAGCATTTTCAAACAATTAATTACTTTGCTTCACTGGAAGCAGATTGTAGATCAGTGCAATCAGGCAGATGCTCGAGGTGAAACATTTCACTAAGATGGACCGTCAGCTGCCACCCCAGCTGACGGTCCCCCAACTTTTTTGGGGGAGGGAGAAGCTTATTTCTCATATATTCCCCCCTCCCACCTTGGCAATATTATGATCATTTCTAAGCAAGACCTGTTTGCATTTTCCAAGCCCCTCCTTATGGGTTTGAAGTATAACCTTGACTTTTTTTTCACTGTGCTTGGGGAAAGGACAGTTCTGAGTAAATGAATTTATAGGTTAAGAGGAAGATCCTCTTAAATTCATTCAGTTCTGTTGAAAATTTCTTCTAGAAAGTCCTCCATTATTTTGTATTAAGAGGATCCTAGAAAAGAGGTGATTAATAAGGTGAATACTGTGGTGAGCCTAAGATACAGGTGGGTGGAGACACTGACTTTCTCCTATAATTTCTCAGGGTTCTTGGAGCAGAAGACAATGGCCAGTGTAGAGGGTGAGTGACTTCCTTCTTTGTCCCAGCTCTGCCACCACTGTGCTGTGGAGGCTCAGGTGAGTGAGTTCCCTTATGTTAGTCTCACTCTGTTCCTCAGTAAAATGATGGATTGGACTGGCTCTCGGATTTCCTCTCTAGCCCTGACATCCTATGATTACTTATAAAACTTATTCTGTAGACACAAAAGACATAAGAAATCAGTCTACTACTTTCAGTTCAAGATGGCTGATTGAGCACATCTTGACAGAAGAAATATAAGAGCAAGAATAAATCAATGGCGGTGCTGGAAAATGGGGAACATTGCCATCAGCAGGCCAAGAATGCTGAGAAATGTGTGGAAGAGATAAAATATATGGCATCAGATTAATGACCATTCCTTAACAGCCTTCAGGAAACTGTAACCCCAAGTAGATAAAAGAGGAGACAATTGTAAAACTGTGTTTTCCCAACAGAACTCTGGAGAAGAAATCAAGATCAGAGAGAGAGCAATGTGGGAGAAACAATGGTCTATGGGTAATAAATTAGAGAACAGCAGAACAGTTCCGCAATTCTTCATTCAGAAGAGAGGCTGGCTATCACACTGTGGAGTCAGTTTTCTATGTAAAGTGACAACCGGAGCTTAGGTGGCTAGAGAGAGACATGGGTCACTGCCCTGAGTAACCGTTGCTGAGCACGAGTGAGACAGAGCACCCGCAACTAGAAGCATGCTTCCCTACCTCCCATCATGAAGAGAAGCCCACAGGATGTAACTCTTCTCCACTTAATGCAGGGGAAAGTGACAGTCACATGTTCGGAGGAAAGCCATTTTAGCTGCCAACACTGGTCAGGTTAAAGCAGCACTGCACAGCAGAAGTCTGTGCTGATAGAAATACTTTATGTGCGAGAGATGAATTGGGAGCTTGGGATGGACATATACACACTACTATATAAAATAGCTCACTAATAAAGACCTACTGTTGAGCACAGGAAACTCTACTCAGTACTCTGTAATGGCCTATAGGGGAAAAGAATCTAAAAAAGAATGGGTATAAATATATGTATAACCGATTCACTTTGCGGTACACCTGAAACTAACACAACGTTGTAAATCAACTCTATTCCAATACAAATTTTAAAAATAAATAAAATAAAATAAGCTACAAGGATATATTGTACAACATGGGGAATATACCCAATATTTTATATTAACTATAAATGGAGTAGAGCCTTTACAAATTGTGAACCACTATGTCGTATACCTGTAACTTATATAATACTGTACAACAACTATACTTCAATAAACAATTTTTTTAGTATTCTAAAAAAAAAAAGAAATACTTTATGAATCTCAGAAACAGAAAGAAGAATGGTGGTTGCCAGGAACTGGGTGGGAGATGGGGGATGAGAAGCTGTTTAATGGGTATAGAGTTTCAGTTTGGCAACATGAAAAAGTTCTGGAGATCCATGGCACAACAGCATGAATATACTTAACACCACTGAATTGCACATTTAAAAGTGGTTAAGATGGTCAATTTTGTGTTATGTGTTTTTTTACCACAATTAACACTAAAAACTAAAATAACTGAAAAAAGAAAAAAAAGGAATACTTTATAAATCTGTGCTGCCCACTCCCACAGCCACTAGCCACATGAAGCTACTGAGCACCTGAAATGTGGTTAATGACACCAAGGAACTGCATTTGCATTTCATTTCATTTTAATTCATTTAAATTTAAATTGAAATAGCCACATGTTGTTAGTGGCTACCACATTGACTATTGAAATCGTTGCCATATGGGACGGCACATTCTCCTCCATAACTATAAACAGCTGCATCACCCGACATTTGAGGGAACTAAATGACATCAAGGAGAGACATGAAACCGAGCATACTAAGATCCTAAATCTTGACCAAAGTTAGTATAGGAAACAAAAGATGACTTCAAAGAATGCTGATTAGTACCCTCAGATCTGAGAGGATGTACCATCCATACAACCACCTGGGGTTATTCATAAGAGTACTTTAACAATGCAAACTAAATCTTGGAAAATAGAATGTGATTGGCAACATTAAAAGCTAAATAGAAGGTCTGAATGGCAGAATTAAAAATTAAATAAAAGGATTGACTTAGGGATTTGGAATATATAACCAAAGTAGACTCCCGACACATGGAGTAATGACAAAATTACAACAGAAAAGTTGACACATGAAGGATGGATCCAAGAGCCCTAATATTCATCAAAGGATGTTTCTAGAAACACAGTAAAGGTATAATGGAACTAAGAAATGAGCTGAGGAAATAATGAGGGCAAAATCCAAATAATTGCTGAAAATACAGGTGTAAAATTTCAAAGCAACTGTGAGATAGCAGTTAGTAAAATAAGAGACATGCCACAAAGGTAAGTATGTAAAATCCATGCATATCTACATCAAACTATTCATCTTAGACCAAAATTCTACGTAATAAGACCTAAGAGTTGGCAAATGGAGGGTGGAAGAAATGAAGGGATACTTCAAGGATTGTCTTTTCAGAGAGGAGGCTCTAGACTACTGGTTACTTTTTGACATTGCTAAGAAAATAGGATTTGAAATGTATTTGTTTTTGTAAAAATATATGTAAAATACAAGTATTTTAAAAAAGAAGGCAGACCTCTATTTCACTGGAAAAATAAAAATAAGAAAGAGTATTTGCTCAATTAAGTAGAATGTGGAAAGGGAAAACTCAAGACAAGAGGAAAAGTAGATGACATAAATTAAGATGACAGAAATAAAACCAAACATACAGTGATTGCAGTAAAGATTAATAACAATTCCTCCTATTGAAAGGCAGACACTATTAGGATTTTTCAAAGGGAAATCTAACTATATGTTGCTTAAGAAAACTTAAATAAACCATAAAAAATATTAGCAATAAAGTGTTGGAGAAAGCTATAAATACTGAATTAGTTTCAACTATCTTTTCTAAGAAAAGATTTTCCTTGTTTAAAGATTATGTCCCACTATTTTTTATTCTTGCTATACTAAAATACTCTTATTTTATGATACGTCAACCTTCAGTTAGCTGCTAAATCATTTTGAAAATTTCACTCTTGTAAAAAAAAAATCTCAAAGTCTGGCCTCATCTGAGTTACAGTGATAAGAAATCAAGATCCTGTCAGTCATTAAAAAAATAATAAAACCTACTAGTTTCAGATTATGTTCCAGGGCCACAATTACTTTTAACCTTCTTCTCATATTATTATTATTATTATTATTTTGTATTACAAAAGTCAAACTTGGTAGTTGGAAGAAGAAATTCAAATGGTTGAAAGGTATGTAAAACACATTAACTCCTAATACACACATACATACACTGCTACCAATTAGCTCTTTTTTTTTAAATAGAATGTGCACGTTATTTTATTTTTTTAGTTTAATTTTTTTCAATTAATTTATTTTTTGGCTGCGTTTGGTCTTCATTGCTACGCTTTCTCTAGTTGCGGTGAGCAGGGACTACTCTTTGTTGTGGTGCGTGGGCTTCTCATTGCGGCGGCTTCTGTTGTTGCAGAGCATGGGCTCTAGGTGCACGGGCTTCAGTAGTTGTGGCACGCAGGCTCAGTAGCTGTGGCACACGGGCTTAGTTGCTCAGTAGCATGTGAGATCTTCCTGGACCAGGGATCGAACACCTGGCCCCCTGCATTGGCAGGCGGATTCTTAACCACTGCCCCACCAGGGAAGTCCCCCAATTAGCTCTTTAATTATTGAAATAGTGTGGAGAACCAGTTCCTCCTGAACACTTCAGATACTCATTTTCCTTTCTAGAAAGCATTCCCGACGCATCTGCTCTAATCCATCTAATTGTCCTACGGGTCTGAATTGAGAAGGTTCTGCCAGTCTCCTACAAAAATCCATGTTTAAAACAATAATTCAGGGACTTCCCTGGCAGTACAGTGGTTAAGACTTCAAGCTTCAACTACAGGGGGCGTGGGTTCGACCCCAGTTGGGGAACTAAGATCCCACATGCCCCGTGGCACCACCAAAATGTAAAAACAAACAAACAGACAAACAAAAACAATAATTCAGTAAAATGCCCTAGAATGCCACAGCAAAAATATCTCCTTTAACTAATAACCACATTTTATAGCTGAGGAAATCTAGATTCAGAGGGATGAAGAGGCTTGCCCAAGGTCACACTACTAGTTTGTGGCAGAGTTAAGATTAGACTCTAAGTATAGAGCTCTTCTTTTTGTTTGTTTAAGGTGATAGGAAACCCAACTGAAACTAGCTTTGATTCCTATAAATGACAAGTTGAGGATCAGAATTAGGTTCGGGTGAGGCCCGAGCCCGGTGTTCAGATCACGTCATCATAATGAAGTCTCTGTCCGAATGCTTCCTTCCATATTGGCCTCATGTCAGATGCCATGGGGTAGCAAAATGGCTACCAGCACCCCCAACTCCAAATTCAAGTCTGGCTATAAAGAGCCTGGGCCTGTGATCTTTACCATCAAAAGTATCTTTATGTCTCATTGGCTCAACTTGAATCATGTGACCATCTCTGAACTAATCACTATAACCACAGTAATGTGTGCTCTGATGGGTCTGGTCTGAGCCACATGCCCATCCCTAGAACAGGAAGTAGATTCAACTCCACCCAAAGCACATGGGCTAAGAATCAGAGGGGAATGTTCCCAGAGGAAGATCTGGTTATTCTAAATAGAAAAAGGATGAATGTGTGCTGAGCGGCCAAGTCAAGTCTCCTTCCTTCTGGTCCAGTAAGTCCACACTGTACACTCATTGAAACACGTTCATTCCTCCACTAAAGGAAACAACTGTTGCTAAACCTAGTCATACTATCAGTACTTCAGGGGCAGGAACAACCAGGAAGGAGAACTTGAACTCTTTTTTTTTTTTTTCTGGAGTGATGTTCAAAGGGCAATAGTGAAGGATGACAATAGCAAAGCCGTTGTTCATTGTTCTGTCATCATCTATTGCAAATTCCAAATCAGCAAAAGCAGCAGCTGTCTGGAGTGATAAGTCCTTTGATAAATTGAAGCCTTCCTGGTTGCCAAGCACTGGCCCTGTTCCAATCATTGATTGTGAAAAATCAATGGAGACTCTGGAACCTGAGATAATAGTATTTTTGAGTCTATATGCTTTCAAAATTAGCCAGAGTGTCTAGCCACAGTATCAAATTGAGGCACCAGTCCTACAGATGCTGCTTACAGAATACATCCAGTCTTGGTGGTGCATTTTATGAAGATATATAGGAAGGGTGGTGCTGAGTAGCCCAGCCTCTCTTGGACTTGGGATTGTACTGGAGGACTTCTGTAATTCGTGACTGCTCAAAACCAATGATCTCCTTGTGGAAAAAACACCCTCCCTAATCACAGTCTTTAGAGAATTTCTTCCTCCCTCACTACAACCCTATATTTTGTATAATACAAGTATTTAAAGAAAGAAGCATAGCATCTTGCCGATAGGACATAGGAGAATCTAAGTTTGGACAATAAATATTTCTATTCCTCCTGGTCATAGTGATTGGATCCTAGTTGGACCAATCAGAAACCTAACCTAAAATTTGTGTATGAAAAAGTGGGAGGAAAAGTCATCTTTTTTCTTTAGAGTTGAGGCTGTGTATGTCTGGTCCCATAGATGCTGGTGATTATGGGGATCAAGATTTAGAAAGGATGTGTGCAGGGAGGGACAGGAGTTATAGGAAGAAAGGATGTCCTACAATATCTAGTGAGACATTTGCAAACACATTTTCGGTTTTTATCCAAAAGCCTTATTAGTGGAAGCTTCTCTCTGATTCTGACAATAGGTCTATGCTATGTCCTTGTGGAGTGGAATAGCCAGACTAGATTTTTTCCTTGTTTAGCTAAAGAAGGTGCCAGCGGCTCTTCACTCTGGTGGGGATAGAAGGTCAATATAGAGCAGATGTTTATGGACTCTCTTTAATATGCAGACGTATTCCAAAGAGACTCAGATTTGAGAACTATTATGATGAGGCCTTTGGTTTGACTTAGAGAAGCTACCTATACATTCCTTTTTGCAAAGAGAAGAAGGCTACTTTGCATATGGAAACCAGGGGTTTTCTGGGAGGAGGATGTTAACATACTTGCCCCTGATTATTTTACTTATGAAGCTCTACTGGAAAGGATGGAGTGGACCTGGACAAGATTCAGTGAAAGAGAAGAGTAATGGGGCCATTAATTAAAGTCATCATAAACATAGAGAGATGCAAGACCAATGATCTCTTTCTGGAACTAACTCAAGAAAGAATAGCAAAAGGTGGTTCTGGGGATCCAAGATGAATAAATCTTCAAAAGGATTCTGATCTAGCATTTCTGGTGTTAGCTCACATCAGGAAGCGCCTGTGCGTTAGCTGGTGCTAAGGGCCAAAGCAACTATTGATGCTTTTCCCATTGATGAGAATGTTTTAGAGATGCAGATAGGGCCATCTCCCTGCATTCTGTTCTTCACCAGTGTTACAGCTAGTAAGCAGCTGTGTACTCTGAACGAAGCAGCTCTTGGGTACCCACTGATGTTCTCTACATTTCTAATTTCTGGTGCTGATAACCAAGAGGCTACCCAAGTGGAACTAGTCTCAATCCAAGGCAGAATATTCCTGCATGAAGTGGGACTTTTCATGATAATGATCACTCCTTTCTATCCCACTTTCTAAGACAAGCGAGGTAAGGAAAGTTGTGTTTGTGTGCTCGGGACTTAAGAGTGCTTGGACAACTTCTGTAATCCATAGACCATGGCTCCATAGGGGTTATTGGCTTTCTATTAGAAAACATGCAGTAGTGCTAGGCACTAAGGATGCTCATTGTTACTGGGTTGGCTATTGTTTTTAGGAGCTTTCAGAGAATATAATATAATATAATATAATTAATATAATACCTCATGCATTCATAGTGATATTTCCAGCTTTAAGTGAAGACTTCTTTCATTTAACTTCTTCAAATTACATCAATATGTCTTCTCTTCCATCCCAAGAATACTGGTTTTCAAGAGCACAAGGGGTGATAGAATTAGAATATACCATAATTTCTCACCTGTTTTATACAATTTTAAACACACAACACTCTTGGAATAATACTACTCATACCATTAAGAATTATGATTGTTGAAAACATTAAGAAATTTTGGTATATGTTCTTCTCATCCCCCTCCTTTTTGTCAAGTTTATTGAGATAAAACCTACATACAGCAAAGGTTACCTGTTTTAGGTGCACAGCTCTATAAATTTTGACAAACTTATAAAGACCCCCCCTCATTCTTAATAATTGTACTATATATACATGGCTAGAGCATGTAGGCATTTCATAATACACTCCTCCTATGGGTCCTCATTTATCTTGGTTTTCTCTGTCTCAACTGCTGTTCGTTTAATGCTCATTAGCAGTCATTATGTCACCGGCTCCTTAGTTATTTTTGGTTGTCTAAAACTCATTCCATGCTAGATTACTCAGAAAAGGCTTGTGGGAACAATATTTCTTGAGTTCTTGTGCTTTGATAAGTTTGTCTATGCCCTTTGTACTTAAAAAACCAATTTTGGTGCGTATAAAATCCTTGGTGTTCTGTTTCTTGAGTATATTAAATATATTACTCAATTTTCTTATGACATAAAGCATGGCTTTCAATGCCTAATAATAATCTAATTCTCTTTCCCTTAAAAGTCACATGCTCTTTTTGCTAGAGGCCAAAAGGATTTTTTAAATCCCAGATCAGAATATGTCTTGATAGTGATCATTTTGGATCAACGTTCTTATGTATGTGGTGCTCTTTCACAATGTAATTTAAAATTATTATTTTTTAATTTCAGGAATGTTTTATTCCTGAAAACATTTAGTTTTTAGTATTTCTTCTGTTCCCTTGTTTTGGTTTTCATCTTCAGAAATTCCTGTTATCCATGTGTTCAATCTTCTTTGCCTATTTTCAGTACTTCAGTTCTTTCTTCATTTCTTCTTTTGAAATTTATTTTTATTTATTTTTAATTGTGATTAAAAAATATATAACATAAATGTTAACATTTTAACCATTTTTAAGTGTATAGTTCAGTGTCATTAAGTACATTCACATTGTTATGCCACCATCACCTCCTTCCATCTCTAGAACATTTTTCGTCTTGCAAAACTGAAACTCTGTATTTATTAAAGAATAACTTCTATTTCCTACTTCCCCCATCCCCTGGCAACCGCCATTCTACTTTCTGTCCCTATGAATTTAACTACTCTAAGCACCTAGTGTGAGTAGAATCATACAGTATTTGTCCTTTTTTCCCTGGCTTATTTCACTGTCTTCAGGTTTCATTCACCTTATAGCATGTGTCACAATGCTTCCCTTTTAAGGTTGGATAGTATTCCATTGTATGGATAGACCACATTTTATTTATCCACTCATCTGTAGATGGAATTTTGAATGGTTTCTACCTTTTGACCATTGTGAATTATGCTGCTATGAGCATGGTTGTACAGATATTGGTTTGTGCTCTTCATTTCTTATTGACTTTTGAATTTTTCTTCCTTTTCACCTTCTGTTTCTTTAAAGCATCATTTCTTTTGTTCTTTCCAGTTGACTACTATGGGATTCTCTTTTTCTCAAGCTCTTCAGATTCTGCGTCTATTGCTTCTCTCCTCATCCTCCTCTATAGACTTCAGTACCAGGCAAGTCTGATATCTGTTAATGATCTGTCCCCACCCTCCTGTCTTTTGGAGCTTGTGGGCGGTATCTTTTCCCCTAGAATTGTTTTGAAATTTTATAGCTTTGCTATCTAGTTGCTCTGTTTTTGTGTGGGGATTGAAAGAGATTGAAAAACTAAGCTGCCACTGCTACTGTCTTCTGAGAATCCCACAGTTGTTTCTTTCTCTTACTTTCTACTCACTATGTCTTACTTCCTACATGCTTAGACATTTATTACTATGTTCTGCTCATTTTTCTTGGAGATTTATTTCTGGCAATCCCTTGAGGACTGGGAAAAAGTTGCATTCCTCCAGAGAGCATTTTCATTTTCCTCTGCTGGACACCTGGGGCCACAGTATGCGATCGTGTTAAAACATTTCATGGCTTGGAGGCTTTTAGACCTGTGGGTGGTTCAGTTTGGGCTGTAACTGTGATTATAGCTTCTTTAGAAGGTTTTTTTTTTCCCCCTGCTGTACTAAATCCTGAAGAATTTTTCTTGCAGACTGCAGGGATTGGGGCCATATATGTACAGTGGTTTTACTTCTGGTTCATCTTTACACGGATATTATAGCTCTTTGGGTTCCATATTTTTGTGGAGTCTTGCATTTAACTTCTCACTTTGGGAAGGTCCTAGGCTTGGTATTTAGTCCCTTGTGCCCCATGAGGATGTAAAAACTGAAGCCTAAGTTGATCAGTTTAGGGAAATGCTTTCAGCACAAAGATGGTTCAATACTGTGCTTACCATTCTGAATTTCTGCCTTCCTTAGATTTTGATTTGACAATTCTTCACTATCAGCATTTTTAGTTTTTTTCAGTGAGAATATTGGCCTTCTATTTGATCAGAAATGGAAGTTCAACATGATCTTCTTCTGTGTAGGCTTTTGTAGAAATATTGTCACTTTTTGCAGTCATAATAATTGCTCTTCATTCTTTCAGTTGGATATCAGGAACCATGCCTGGTGAGGTTAGGTTGTCCAGACCAAGTACTGGCACCCAAGAGTATCTAACAAGTTCAAGAAGGCCAGATCCAATCCTAGAATCTAGGTCAGATCTTCACATAGGCAAGTCATGTTGGAACAGCCCTGTCTTGCCTTTTTCTCTTACAATATACTCTCTGACTTCAGAAGGCTCACCTCAATTTCTGAGCTGGCATAAATGCGTTTTTCTTAGTTGATCTATCACGGACTGGAGATGGGTTCTGGAATAAGACTGCCTGAGTTTGAATCCTGGCTCCACTACTGTCGGTACTATGACCTTGAGCATGTCATCTAATCTCTCAAATCTACTTCCCTCACTTTCAAAGAGAATAGAAAGAGAACATGCTTTATTGGGATGTTCTGAGAATTGCATGTGATAAAGTATTTAACACAATGTTTGGCACATTTATGAGCCCTGAGTAAAAATTAATTGTAATCTTAATATCCCCAGAGTGAAAAGTTTTATGGCATTTTTCCCCTTCATTTTTTTTCTCCTTGTTGAGACATACTTTATCCATCCCTTCATAATTTCATCCTGACCTCTGTTTTTTACCACCCTTACTCTTTGTCATAATAGAAATGCTAAACTAAAGTTTTAGGGGATGAGATGGGAAAACAGTTTGGAAATACAAGGGCAAAGAATTTTCTGAGTGAATGGGGAAGGTGACTGATGGGGGAAAAGATGCCATGCTACAGAGACCAGGTCCTGCTGCATCTGTGAGAATGATGGTGTTCAAGAGAGAGGAGAAAGGTATGGCTGAAGTGCGGGGTGGAGGAGCAAGGCGGGTATGGGAAAGTCCTGTGCATTCGAGAGACTGGGTCACTAACTGATTAACAGTGGCACATTTGGGTAATGAAGTCTCATATTTACTGCGCTATCGACTGCAAGAATTCGGCAAACAGTAGGATTGAGTGGACTATGGGGAACTGACCCCTGAGTTTGATCTGGGTTTTCAGAGTTCCTGAAGGTTGATTTTGGCTGCTCTGTTCTTTTTTACTTCACACCTTACCATCAAGAGACCCAGAGCTCTTTTGGTAATTGTGCTGTGACAGTCCTGGACAACCACACAAGCTTTCCTCCTTGCCCTGTATCCCCATCAAAACTCACCTCTCCTGTGATCTATTCTTTGCAAATTTTCTCTGCCTTGCTAACTTGACAAACACATCCATTCTAAAATGTGGACTAACATATTCTCCATTCTAGGAACATTCTATTGAGGGGTTTCTGGAAAACTGGTTGCTTCAGCCCAAGGATGGCATATTGATTCTGTCATGCATGCCAACTCCAATCTAGGGCTGGTGAGAATATAAAATGGTACAGTCACTCTGGAAAACAGTGGCAGTTTCCAAAAAAACTAAACATGTAACTACATTATGACCCAGCAATTACACTCCTGGCCATTGTTCCCAGAGGAATGAAAACATATTTACACATAAGTGTTTATAGCACTTTTATTCCTAATTGCCTAAACTGGAAACAACCCAGATGTCCTTCAGGGACAAATGGCTAAACAGTGATACATCCATATCATGGAATATTACTCAGCAATGAAAAGGAACGAAAAATTGATTCATGCAACAACCAGAGCAAATCTCCAGAGAAATATGCTGACAGAAAAAAATTCAGTCTCAAAAGGTTACATCCTGTATGATTCCCTTTATATAACATTCTTGAAATGGCAAAATTATAGAAATGGGAAACAGGTTAGTGATGCCCAGGAGCTAAAGAGGGGATAGGGCAGGAGGGAAGTGGGCATGACTATAAAAGGGCGATATGAAGAATCCTTTTGGTGATGGAAATGTTCTGTATATTGACTGTATGAATATCAATTTCCTGGTTGTGGTATGTTGCGATAGTTTTGCAACGCGTTGCCACTGGGGGAAGCTGGGTAAAGGGCACATGGGATTTCTCTATTATTTCTTACAACTGCATGTGAATCTACAATTATCTAAAAATAAAAAGTTTAATTTTGTAAAAATGCTAATATAAATTAAGTATTCAGAACAGCGATTGGCACAAAGCCAGAGCTATTTAAGCATTTGCATTTGCTGTTATTAGTAGTGATAGTATGTTAAATTTTCAGCTCTGTTGGGTTCCAATCCCATGGATGATAGGAAGTAAAATAATCTCTACCCATGTAGGATGAAGATGAGGAAGTGGTTAAGTGGGCCAGCCCCTGTAGAGGTACCTAGAGAAAACCTCTCTAATATCCTTGAACTTCCCTACCTTGGGGTCAAGAGAGGTCATCCCTTCTGTTCATCTCCTTCTTGGCTTCCAGAGGGCTTTGCATATCACTACAGGCCAACGTTGGCCCCCCAGAAAGTCACAGATCTCTAAGACTCTCAGTCCTGTAGCTACAGGGCTCACCCAGCCTTTGGAGAAGAAATCTCTTCCCCAGTTCTCTCTAGAAGGATTGAAGCAAATCCCAAGGCTTCATTTGCTTCTACCTGCACCTAGATGACGTTGATAGCTTAGACCTGTGGGTAGACCAGAAAGAAGTCTCATTCAGGTTGCCCTGCTCCCAGAATCCAACACGACCCTCTCTTAGGAATGTCACATTCTCAGAACCTCCCTCAACTTCCTCTCTCTCTGGAATGTCATTATGACCCATGGGCCCAGCATCTCCTTGGTCTGCTCTCTGGAATGTCATTAGGATATTCCCAGATTCCCTTTGGCCCTCTCCCTGAAGGCCCTCATGCCTCAATAATGCTTGTATTTGGGAAAGTGGTCCTCAGGGAGGGGGGACACCATCTTCTGGAGAGTGGGGATTTGAAAATGGTGCCATATTTTTGGTTGTCCAAATGAAGAGCCAGCTCCTCTGCCACAGGATGCTGGGCACATAGAAAACAGTACTTTCCTTCTCCCATTAGTTGGCGTTACCACACAGCCTGTTTCCCTCTAGCTTTTACCTTAATTGTAACCGCACAGCAACATGATTAAAAAACCATGAACTCTGAGCACACGTGCATGGAACTTTGTGTTGACATCAACTTCTAACCAAGATGATCCCACACCTATCTAAGTATAAGCATCACTGTTGCCATGCTGCAGGGCAATTAGGCACATATCACATGCTCTTCTCATAAATGAAAGTGATTCCGATTCCTCTCTTCAAAACACCAGACTACGTGCTCCTAGACTTAAGGGAACGTGGGCAGTAGGAAGGGATCCTGACTCAGCAAGACCTCCATTCTCACTGGAGGAAAGCATTTCCCTTCCCTTCCCGATCCTCACCTGGATCTGATTATCAAGCTCCTCAAACTCTAAAATGCAGACCTAACTACTAGATACTTGGCTAAGTTTGTTTTGAAGTTTGAGATCATGTATATTCAGCTCCTGGTAACTGTTAGACACTCAGTAGCCATGAACTGTAATTATTCATCATAATTCAGAGAGAAAGAGAGGGATGACAGAGAACCAAAACTCTATGATCATTGCTGACACGTGAGCTTGATGTCCACTGGCGTTACTTTGTCTTTTGAAATTCCAATGACACTGGCTTCGTCTTCACCCCACATATGGTGGGAAGGCCACTGCCCCTTCCTGTCTCTCTAGGATTCTCAGAGGCCTGATTTGGATAAGCTCTATCTTCTCTGCTCACTGTCCTGTGTTTCTCCTTTCATTGAATTAGATCTGTTGAGGGAGTACCTCACTGTCTTCCAAGCTCCGTCCACCAAGAGTAAAACCTGTTTTTTCACTTCCACCAATCCCTGAGACAAGGTTATATTCATCAGATTGTTGGTGAAGCTTTAGGGCAACAGAGGAGGTTCATGTGGCAATTCCCCCAAATCCAAGCTGGAGTATTAGACATCTCTGCTCCTAAATAATGTTCTCTGACCTCACCACTGGGAACTTATCACTGATACATTTCTCAACAGGCTCCATCTTCCCACCCTGTTACTCAGTCCCTTTTGCCTCTCCCATCTCTCCTCTCTCTTATCTGTCTCCTTTCACGTGGAGGATCTTTCCACACAAAAGCAGCCCATCAAGTATTTTCCTAGTCAAACATGGTTCTCACCCAAGGATCTCTGGTTCCAGCTGTTGAAATAACATTTTTATTCCACAACATGGAGAAACTCAGAAGTACAAATGTCTTTCGGACTCTGGGTCAAGGCCACCATATAAGATTTTGCCAGTTGTGCACTGCACAAAGGTGTGTGGCCAAGAAGGTAGATAGGGGCCAAAATGTAGCCAGTTCTCTACTCTCCAAGCTGTGTGCCCCTTGATGTTGGGTACCCTCAGAGAGGTAATTTTTCCTAGGTCAACCAATGAGGTAGAAATAACTTTTCTAATTTTCTCCCGGGGGGGGGGAGGGTGGAGGTTGTTGGTGGTGTGTTCTTTTAACTCATCTGTCCAGAGGGAGCCCCATTTTCTCATTCTCACAAAGGTATGTGTTAGCAGTAGCCTTGCTTGAAGTCAGGGTGTTTGCTATCAAGTTGGGTAAATCAGAGCCCCAGATTGAAGTAACAGTGTCGGTAACTGATTGGGAACAGCAGCGGGGCTGTGTCATTTTGAAGGCAAGACATCTGCAGTTCTCCCCAGGCTGTCACTGGGAGGTATCATTTGCATATTAAACAAATATTTAAAATTAGCCGTGCAGCAAGCAATCAGAAGCTGGCATCACAGACGTCACTCCTTCGAAGCAACATCAGGTGTGCTCTAGGTGTGCTATGTACCTCTAGGTGTGCTCATCTGGATGGGGGTGGTGTGATTTGAGCCTGGATCAGTTTCTATGACAGGTGACATTTTCAGGTAAGAAAGGAAAAATAAAATGAAATAAAGTAATAAAATAAAATGACATAAAATAGAATAAAACACCAAATCCTTTATACTCCAATCTCAGAGGGCTATTTTGAGGGTTAAATGTGGTAATGCATTTAGAATAGTGCCTAGCTATAGTAAATATTCAATAATGTGAGTTACATTTGTCCGGAGGTGATGGCCAAAATATTTGTAAATGGACCAATCAGAATGGATGACACCTATGAACAATCATATATAGTCATCATCTGACCTGATTTTCCTCACTTGATCAAAATGTATTATTCAAACAATAGCCCAGTGTTTTTTGAGTAGGCTAAGAATGTTACATGTTTTATTTTATTTAATTCTTGTGAGAGCCTCATGTAGCAGGAAATAACATTATCCCCATGTTACAGATGAGGAAACTGAGGCAGGGAAAAGTTAAGCAAGTTGGCCAAAGTCACACTGCAGGCGTTGGAACTCACGCCAGAACTCATGCCCTTGACCCCTCTGCTAGATTGTTTCTGTCCTTCCATTCTGCTCAAGGCACTGTATAGGGACACACCCATATTCTTTGATTTAGCAGGTAAACCCTTTTAGCAATGTAGCCATTGTGCCCCATAAGTAAATTTTTTTAACCACTTTATGCTTTTCTCTATTTTCCAATTTCCCACATTTGTCCTAGTATTTTTATAATTGGGCAAAGAGTGAGAAATAAAAGCAAATGCTAGTTAAATTTAAAGGAGAAGATAAATTGTTGCTTTCCACTCGACCAAAGGGACTACGGATTTGTGTCATTAATTAAAATGCTTTCTTAGGCACAGATACTTGCATCCCCATTAGCTCATTTTGTCTTTACGATATGTGGTGGGGGGGAGCTTAAACATCCCAGAGGGAAGTGGATACAGGGAGTGTAGTGACAGGCAGCCCAGATGCTGGAGCTCCAGTCCTCCAGGGCCTAAATCATTCATTCCTACTGGCCGTGTTCAGATCCCCCTCATATGCAGGCAGAGCAGGTAGCCACCCGCTCTTGTGATCTGAAACTACTGTTTATTCTTTCTCCAACTAGAGCGATATTTGTTTTTAATGTAGTGAACATAAGAATGATGTGGAGGTATGTGTTAAAAATGTAGATTCTCATACTAAAAAATACTGCCTTATTCGAGTGAGGGCAGTTCCAGGAGCCTCCATCCCCACAGACACCTTAGAAGGTGCAGTTGAGAGCTTTCCTTCCACTTTGCTTTGGGAATTGGGTGGGGTCATGGGGTGCTTTCTCTGGGCCAGGTCTGGACTAAGCATTTCAGAAACACTTTCTCATTTAATCCTCATAACCACCATCATTAGCATCATTTTACAGCTGAGTAAACTGGGACTCAGAGAGTTTAACCCAGACCCACCAGACCCCAGGGCCTGCCCTCTTGTCCAGCATGTTAACAGCCATTTCCAGATCCAGGTCTATCAGCTGGTCCCATCATGGTCACTAAGACTTTTGTTAAAAATATGTATTCCCACCCTAGAATCACCCACCCTAGAATCACTGAATCAGAACCAGAATTAGGGACCCAGATTCTGAATTTTTAATAAATGCCCCAGAAGGTTTCTGATGTGCAGACACACGTATACCCTCTATTTCTGTCCAAGCAGGGCTGGTGTTCTGCTGGTGTGCCCTGGCACACTTGCCTAAGTCGGTTAAACATCAGCTTACCTCCATTCTGATTGGCAGAAACAGATACATGCTGACCCCAATTTCTGGTGCTCCAGCCTCCTCCTGCACCATCCCAGCCACTCAACCAGAACGTCTCACAATCCAGCTAATAGAGGGCTGTTGCCCAGCTCACTCGGGGTTTTCAGGGGTCTGCTCCAGTGCTGAAGCCATTGTCCTTCTGATTTGTGGACGCTCCTACATACCTGTTATCAAGGACTTTGAATATCACCCTGCATATGAGTACATCTCCCTCTTGCGATCATCCACCTGGGAAGTCAGGAAAGATGACTGACAGGTCTTCCCATTGCAAACAGGGCCCTAGGCAGAGTCAAATATTCATTAAATTGAGTTTTTAAAAAATCCCGACTGTATGATTTTTGTTCTCATACGTGTTGTAAGAAGGAGCCTGCACAGATGGAGAGACAGTGCGGGGAGGACCCAGAGCCGATTCCTGGAGGCTGTACAGCAGGGTGGACCTGGGCAGCCCGGGACAAACTTCCAGGTACTCGGGAAGACGAGAAAGCAGCTCTATGGCTGAAAGAGAAAATGGGGTGCTCAGCAGACATTTGTTCAATGTTAGGTGAGTGAACATAACAAGAGAATTGCAATTGGGCTCATTTTTCACATCATCTAAAGAGAAGAAAGGACCCGTGGGTAAGAAGTATGTCCGTTTCAATTCCACTGTAGCCACGGCATGTGGAAAAGACATTAAATTCTCAGGAAGGAACCCATTAAGCCAAATAAATGTCACAGTAGCCAAACATTATTGGCTCCCTGACTTCCACAGATAACTTTAGAGATGGTTATTTCCTTAGTTGAGAAATCATGGCCAGGTATTTTCAATGGAAATGAGTTTCGCAACCTCTCACATGTTTGAGGAAAAGGAATATTTTTGACACTCCATTCCAATAATAGATAATGCAGAATAATCTCCCAGGTAAATCGGCAATGTGGAATGATTTGCTTCATCGCAGAAAGGCTGGTTCTCCTCCCACCCTCACCTTTCCTTTCTGGAATGTCTGTATCATCTCCCATGCTGCTCTCGTGCTTCAGAAAAGTAATAAGAAATTTAGGGTTATACGCTAAATGTGTTTGTAGCAGAAAGCCGCGTTTCTGCACCACCAGCACGCCCACCAGCTTCTCTGGCTCCTGGTCAAGTTCACTGACTAGAGTGTTGCAGTGGAATCTAAGAACGTCTAACTAACCCCGCTTATGGCAAAATGAGGTTTTTAATAGAGGAGAGCGTGCCAAGGTTGCATTTGGGAAATGTAGAGGAAAAATAAAAACTCAAACTGTGACCAAGCCAGCTCAGAGCATGAGAAAGAAATCAGCACAGAATGCAGACACAGACGACCAGACTCTTCCCTGTGTCTCAGCTGCAAGATTTCCAAGTTGAGGTCAGCTTTGAAAATAAATTCTCCAACCTGGCCATTCAGGGCAAATTCCAAACCATTCATGAGCTTCCTGGTTGGAAAAAGGTTGCAATCTCTATTCTTTACCATAGAGGTGGTTCCCAAGGCAGCCTCTAGACCCTAAGGAATAGCAGCCCTGGTGGAGAAGAGTCACTGATGCCCCAGGTCTCTGCTTCCTGTGTTTCCATTTCCACTCCCTGGTGGAGAAACTAAAAGACAGAAGCATTTGGGCAAGGAAATCTTTCCATTCCTTGTTGCAAAAGTGAACCCAGTAGTTTCATGTTCTTTCCACAGCAGTGGGTTATTGGTGGAAAATGAAGTCATAGGACTTGCTGATGTCTTAGAAATTACTTGAAGAGAGTTCTCAACAAGAAGTCACCATAAGTGTCCAGAGCAACTGACATCAGGGAACTATTAACTAAAGATAATATATATATAGTTCTGTGTCTAGTTCCCCCAAATACTGTGGTTTTCTCTCTTAGAGAATTCTTTGCTGATGCAAAGAATTTGGGGTGTAGAAGATCTGAGTTCAGATCTCTGCTCATCTCTCTTGAGTGATGCTGAGCAAATTTCTTACTTTTTCTGTGCCTCCATTGTCTCAACGGTAAAATGGGAATGACCATTTCTGACTGAGGATGCTCTAGACGGCTCAGTTCAGAGGAAGGGAAAATGATCTTCCTCCAGCTTTACCTTACACTTTGTCATCTGCTCCTAAAAGAACTCTGAAAATACTCAGAGTCCACAACGTCTAAGGACAAGGCAGTTTCAAGCACATATAAGAAAAGAGCAGTCCCAGAAGCCAGGGGAAGGGAGATAACATGAGGCCCCTCCACGGTTGTCTTCTTTCTCCCTTTTTGACCCAACAAAATACCAGCTCTCAGTTCTTCCCTGATTGTAAAACAAAAGCCTCCATGTATATCAACAGATGCACATAAATTCCTGAGGAGAAAAGAAAGAAAAACTTACAACATTCTATGTCTGAGCACGGTTGGCCAAGACGTCCTGACACTTTATAAAACACTCTCACCAACACCATAATTCCTGATTATTATTCCTGTTATGGTTAAAAAGACATGCCTCCACCTTGCTTTTGGCTGAAGATTGGGGCAGAATTTTCAGAACAAAGAAAAATGATGTTCTGAACTTCAGAAAAAGTTAGGTTTTTCAAAACTGAACACCGAATGAATATGAGCATATTTTATATTTTCACAGGGAATTTTGTAACAGAAATTGCCAGACCAATACAGCCCTGTGCTGATTAAACTGGAGACTCTAAGATAGTGATTTTTCACACCTGACTACACATTAGAAACATCTGGAGAGCTTAAAAATGAACAAACCCCAAAACAGTGTCCAGGCACTCTCCCTACCCTGCGATCCTGACTTAATTGGTCTGGGAAGGGACCCAGGCATCTATGATATCACAGCTCCCATGGTGACGTGACTTTAACATGCAGTTAGCGTTGAAAACCACGGATCTAAAATTGTTTCTTTTGTGGCTTTTTGAGGCTGCCAGTGCAAAATAAAGAGCAGATGTTGATGTTTATGTAGGCGTAGACTCCTTACCCTTTCTGACTCTAATATCCAATAAATCTAGCTAGGTTGCCCTGACCCCCAAGGAATACTGGATGTGGTCTCAGATTCAAAGAGCCAAATAAAAGTCGTAAAGCTCATTTAGCTCAGGAAGTCACGAATGTAGATTGACTGGGCGGTGGTTTCTAATGGGGAGCCTGCCTTTGGCCATGGCTGCATTCTCTGATGGGAAGAAAAGAGGACTGAAAGAGGCTTGATCAAGAAGGAAGAGGTGAAATTGGCAAGGAAACACAATCACTCTGTATCACTGCATGCCTCCTCTAAGAAACAGACCTAATGTAGCCAGCAGGACAGGGAGAAACCTTCTGAGCACAAACTTAGCCATCTGTCGTGCTGGCTATGCTTGGTGCATGGTAAGGTGACCCGAGAATCCTCAGAAACAAAAGACACCTACCTATCTATCGCCACTAACATTGTACCTTAAACTAGTAAGTTTATAACTGGCCTGAGCACAGTTTTGATCGATAAGTCTTGAGTGGGTCTTTCCACTGGGCTGCCTTACAAATAGCCATGGCTCATCTGTCTATGTTCATCAAAGCCTGGGAAAAGCGACCCCTCCCCCCATTTATGTCCTTTAGTCTCTCATATACATGGTCACTCTATGGGACCTTCCCCATTTTCCTTTTTCAATGCCAAGGGCACTACCTTACACCTTGGGGGCAAATCTTTATATCACTATAAGGCAAAGTTTATCTTTGGGGCTTGTAGTAGATTTAATTATTTGTCTTAATTATGCCCTCCTTTGGAATAGTATTAGACACGTACCTCCTTGCCATGGTTTCATGGTGGGCAGTGTTCCCCTACCCTCTGCCTTTGGACTTGATCACGTGAGTTGCCTTGGCCAGTGGGGTGATATCAGACAAGATGCCAGCAGAGATTGAAATGTGTTTGTATGATTAGACTTGCTGTCTTGTGTTTTTGTCATTGCCATGACATACACCTGCCCTGGCTCACCTGCTGGTCCAAAGAGAATGAGAGACACGTGGAATTGACCTGAACCCAGCTTCCAGTTTGGAGTAGAGTGTAGCCTAGATCATCTATCTATCACCGCTATATTGTATCTTTACTCTTTATAACTGGTATCGCCAGCTGGCCCACAAATCTGTGAACCAGAAATAAATACTTGTTATTGTATGCAACTGAGTCTTGGCATGGCTCGTGACATATTATTATTGTGATATTATCTACTCCAGGACCCCTCTGGCCAAGTGCCTGGCCTTCAACCTTTGAACCTTTCCTACTTTGATACAGAAAAATCATCCTTTGGTGCCCTTTTATTGTTTATGGTCTCCATTCTGAACCAATGTCTTCATCCTACTCCCTCGCCTTGCTGACATGTTCTACATCTTTCTGACCTCTGTTCCTTGACTGTTGATGGCCTTATCTGCTCCATGGAAATTGTGCTCTTGGCTACCTGCTGCTCCCTTCAAGCATAAATTGCATCTGGTCTCTGTGCTGGCATTGGTTAAGCATCTTTTGTGGGTGCTGGGACTCCACAACCACGCTCAAAGCCTCAAAGGCAGATCCCCACCAGGGCTCACCTATTCCTGTGAGTTGGATCTAGATACATTTCCATTTTCTCCCAAGCACACAGTGGAGAAGCAGTACAACCTAGTGGACAGAGTTCAGACTCAGGAGGCAAGGTGTATGACCTTGGGCAACCATTTTCACGTCTTTACCTATAAATTAGGGAGGGCAATGCCTACCTTCTAGGATGGCAGTGAGGATTAATTCATGGAAAGAACTTAGCAGAGAACTTGGCACATAGCAAGCACAATGTAAGTTTTTGCTCTAATTATCATTATCGTCACCATCATCATCATCCTTCATCTCCCTCAAATTACTCCATTTTACATCCAGCTCTCTCCGTATCCTACTCTGTGACTGGCATAAAACACATGAATAATCAGCCAAGGGTTGACTATCTGAGACACAAGTGGTGTCCTAATGCTTTAGTGCCAGGCTTCTCAAATTGAAGTGAGCACATCTCTTAGTATACAATTCTGCTAGCAAGTACTCAGAAGCCATGGAATAAATATGGTGCAACTTTCTAGAATGTTCGTTTTGCTTGACAATAAGTTATTATAAATACTACTTTTATGTATTTAAATTATTTTTTAAAAATCTTATTAGCTTGAATAGAATTTCTCTTAGGGAAGAAATTCCTATGTTTCCTCAAAGGCTTTATTAGCCTTGGGGTAGAAAGTGAGGCACCTGAAGTAAGGAGCCAAAACAAATATAAAAGTGAAGGATATTTTTGGTTTCAAGTAACAGAAAACTCAACTCAAATTTGCATTAAAATCAGAGGGCGTGTATTACTTCTTGTACCTAAAAATCAGGAAGATCTGGCTTCAGATAAGGCTTCGTCTTCAAATGATTTTACCAAGGACCCAGATTTTGTCTTTCCTGTTTGCTTTCCTTTGTCTTTGGCTTCATCCTCAAGTTCTGGTGGATATCTCTTTATCTCCTCCTTAAGTCCTGGGTTTCCTTCTCCCTCAATGGCCTACATTGGGTCATGTGTTCAACTCTGAACCAATCACTGTAGCCAGGAAGCTGGCACATGCTGATTGGCTTCAGCCTCGCAGAGCTAATTCCTATAGGTAGGGAAGGGTTCATTCCACTCAAACAGTAAAACTGAGAGGGGAGGAGGGGTGCATTCCACATTGAAAGTGTAATAGGCTGTTGATGGGGAAAGGGACATGGATGTTTGGATGGTAACCTGCAAACATCCAATACCCCGATGAAAGAGATGATTAAATAGCTTTGCAGAAGATAAAGAACCTGAGAGGGAGGAAGCAGAAAAATTACCCGTTTTTGAGGTGAGAAAGTATATGTATATATACACACACATATATGTTTACTATTCAGTGTGTTTATATTATCATGATATAAATCCTTCTGAGGGCTGGGCTGGTAAACGTTTAACAGCTGGTTCTCCAGGGAGACATACATAAGTTTATCCAAACCTTTACTGACATGAAGGATGTGTAGCACACAATTTACAAATGAGAACAAAATATAGGCTATTCTTTACCATCTAGCCACTCGATTCTCACAGAATGCTTTCATGAATTTTGCAGAATTCTTGTATCTATAGTTGATCTGTGGTCACAATTCAACCATGATTTGACATAACTGGGCTAAAAATAAATACTTGATTACAAGTGTAATTCTGACATGAACGTTGGTTGATATTTTCATTTATGTTGGTGAATAAGATGGAAGTGAAACAAGGGAGACAGACCTGTCAGAACTTCACTCATTTGTCAATGACATGAATGACTCCTTTGCTAAAATGGGTAATAGTTTTCAAATATTGACAAAAATTTCTTCAGCCTTTTATGCGAGTAACAGGTATGAAACACTTAAATTTAACTGATACTATTAACGTAGTCTCCATGAACTTTTAAGTCTAGGCAATCAACAAAACAGTTAATCAAGCTTTGATTTATAGCATTTGCCAATTTATGTGGTATAAAAACTCTCACCATGGCCAATTTCATTCGACCAATATGAAATCATTGAACATAGAATTGGGAAGAGATGCAATAGCAGCTCATTTTATAATATTTCTGCCACATGAATGTAGTAGACAACCTCTATATCTATATCTATGGTATAGATAATAATAGAATGTAGTGAAATGATTAGTAAGTAATGAGTTTTGGATATTTATTACCTTTATCAATAACATAGTTTATTTAATTATAAGTTTATATAATTTAATTTTTAATAATGGCTGTGTTCAACAACCAGATTGCAAAAATCTTGAAAATTTAATAGCTGGCTCTTGTGAGCCTGTATGAGCCTGGTCCTGCACATCATTGCCCCTCATCCATGCATCTCTCCCCTGTTCTTCCCCAAAAACCCATTATTAGAGTGTACTGTACAGACCAATATTTTGTGAGAATTGATTTTACTGGAAATCAAGTATGGGTCACTTTACATGCATCAAAAAGTAGAGGTGATGTCCATGGAATGGTGAGAAGATCCAGAAACAGATTTAGTGGAAACAGGAATTTAGAGCCCAGAGATGAACCTGAGGTTATAAGCACCCACCCCTACCCCACCATGGATTTTCAGACATTTTGGGAAAGGCTGTGTATATCCATTGGGTAGAGCATGGGCTGTTCTAGGAAATGTAACAGGTATTCTGGACCCGGCTAACATCTGGGGTATGAACACACACACACACACACACACACACACACACACACACACACATATATGCATATGTTTATATAATGCTTATTATTAAAATGGAATCCAAAATTATATCATTTTTAGGATAAATGAGAAAATTTCAAAGAAATTCCCTGGTGGGAACCATCTAGGCTAGAAGCTCCAGCCTCTTGGGAGTATGTTTCATTCTTCTCTGCCATTTGGGATACCTAGTGTGTTTCTCTTCCCTGAAAACTTGTGTTTTTCATCTATTCTTGACATTTTAATCAGATGACTCTCATGCCTGACTAGTCATCAGGATCTGCCTGGAGACGTTTGAAAAAATAGAGATTCCAAGATCCCATTCCTAGATGTTGTGATTCAGTAGATGGAGGCTTGGGATTGAGAATTTGAATTCTGAAGACCCTACCCAGGTGGCCCAGCCACGTGTGGTAGAGAAACCATGTGTGGGTCTAGGTCTAGGATTGAGACACAGCTCTGCCCTTCGTTGTGTGACTTGGCAGATCACAGCTCCTTCTGGGACAGTTTATCTTTCAAGCTGTGACATTCAGGACAGTGTTGTGCAGCACAGCAGGCCAAGGAGGCCTCTCCTATCCCTCCTTGTGGGAAGGTCCTTTCCACCTTCACATCAGCCCAGCCCTGTCTGCATGGCTGGCTTCTGTTTGATGGGGAAAAAGAACTGAGTTTCCCCTTTGCAGTGAGATGCC
The DNA here is from genome assembly GCF_949774975.1 of Lagenorhynchus albirostris. Lineage (NCBI taxonomy): Eukaryota > Metazoa > Chordata > Mammalia > Artiodactyla > Delphinidae > Lagenorhynchus > Lagenorhynchus albirostris. Next base: position 63,434,052 of record NC_083109.1, read on the forward strand.
CTGATTGCAATACACTTTTAAACTTTCTCTCTAACATGGAAAACTTTCACTCCCATCTAATTTGCCTGGACCAGAGGGGCTCTGCAAGTCAGACTCCTTCCAGATGGAAAACACTTGATATGAACTTTTAAATCAGTTTTAAAAAATTATTATTAATTTGCCTCATGGGATACAGCATGCTGTGACCGAAAGCAGGAGGAGTCGGGTAGCCCCCAAGTATCTAATTTAACGCCTGAAAACTCCTGAGGATGATTATACCATGTAAGGAAGACATATTAAGGATTGTAAGAAAAGGTTTAATAAAACAATGTAAATGGAGAGGTCATAAAATTCAAATGAGGCTCATTCCCTGGGTTATGACAAGCTCTGTGCTCAGACCTTGTTAATAGCTTTTTTAAAAAAATAACTTTATTGTAGCTTCTATTTTTCCTGTCAGTGTAATTAGAGCTTAATTAATTCCCCTCCAAAGGGGAAAAAGAGGACAAAATGGTATTTGATCTGAGACATGTACACCCTGCAAAGCAATTAGGATCAGCAAGTTGCTTTCTGTTACCTTTTTTCCTAGTTACGTCTTCAGGGAGGCAGAAGGCTTTGGACAGAGACTCCAGAGTCTCTTCCTGGACCAGACAATCAACAGTGCCAGGACATGCAATAGGGCCAAAGGGTTTTATTTAGACAGAGATCATGCAATTAAAAATATACATATACAACTGTAGACGCCTGCTGCATCAGTTCTCAGGTAATAAGAATGGTTAGTTAAGTTCTCGATGTAAAATATAGTTCAAAGTATTAACAGCATAGCTCATGGAGGGTACTAGAAAGAACATGACCTAAGTTATTACTTAGACATGGGATGGAATCCCAGCTCCAGCACTGAAGCTGTGTGACTTTAAAGACCTCTCTGTGCCTTAGTTTCTTAGAATCTGTAAAACAAGAAGAGCAATAAGTACTATTGTACCTAATGGATGAGCTGGTCATGAGGAAAAGGAAGTCATGTAACAAAAAGCATCAGATGTAGGAAGTTGCTAAATGACAGCATGATTTTTTTTTTTTTTTGCCCTGATTTCACAGTAATGGAATTAGTCTTGAGCAGTTCCCAGTGTTAGAATTAATTACCCTGAGCCTTCATGGCAATGACTTATTATACCAAGCCTGTTAATGTGACCTCATAGGCTCAGGAGAAGCCACTGGCAGCGCAGGTGTGCTAGCTAATTAGAGAGGAAATAACACGCAGGAACCTCAGTCAGTTCACACTGCATGTTAGAAGCCAGGTGCTTGTGGGACCTGCTGAGTGGCAGAAAGTGATCTGGTGGGGGTGGGGGGGTCACAAGAAGATAGAGAGAGAGACATTTATCCTCCAAAAGCAAGCAAGCCAGCCCCTAGCTGGACTCCAGCATTGCTGGGACCTCCAAGGTGATGAGGGGAAACGAGGCCAGGGAATAGCTCTTGCTCCAACATGCTCTGAGATGAAAGCTTGGAGGCAAAGCGGAAGTCTGCTTTTTGCTTCCTGGCCTTTGCATGTTAGTTTCTTCTGCCTGGAGTGTTTGCCTCGCCCGCTTCATCAAATTAGCCCCTCCTCTTTCTTTCATGCCTCTTCTGGGCAACTAATTCTGATGTCAGCTGCCTCCTCCCAACATATTAAATCCAAGACAGTTGTTATAAGCTCTTATCTCCCCCTGTAAGCACTTTTTAAATAGATAAGTTTATTTGATTAAGCTCCACTAGAATACAGATTGTTTTGTTTGTTTACTTTTGCTCACCTCCATATCCTCCATTTCCAGCCCAATTTAAGATTTTTTAGGCAGCTGCTAGTGGCTGCCCACAGACCTTGGCTTGTGGCCCCATTACTCCAGCAACAGCCTCTCTTGTCACATCTCATTCTCTGACTCTGACCCTCCTTCCTGCCTCTTATAAAAGACACTGGGTCCACCAGGATAATCCAGACTCACCTTCTCATCTTAAGATCCTTAACTTAATCACATCTACAATATCCTTTTTGCCATGTAAGGTAACATATTCACAGCTTAAGGAGATTAGAACATGGCTATCTTCTTGGGGGTCATTACTATTATCTACCACACTCTCTAAAATGATCTACAGATTCAATTCAGTCTTTATCACTATTACAACTGGACTTTTTTCAGGAACTCACAAGCTGATCTGAAAATTCCTATGTCCTAGAATAGCCAAAACAATCTTGAAAAGAAGAATAAGGTTGGACTTACAGTCCTTGATTTCAAAACTTACTTCAAAGCTACAGAATCAACACAGTGTAGTACTGGCATAAGGTTAGACATACAGATCAAGGAAATAGAACTGAGAGTCCAGAAATAAACCCTCACATTTATGGTCCATTGATTCTTGACAAAGGTACCAAGACAATTCAGTGAGGGAAAGAATAGTCTTTTCAACAATGATTTTGAATAACTGGATATTCACAAGTAAAAGAATGAAACTAGATCCCTACCTCACACCAAAAATTAACTCAAAACATTTTGTCAAACTAAGTGTAAGAGTTGTAACTATAAAACTCCCATAAAAAATAGGAGTATATCTTTGTAACCTTGTGTTAGGCAAAACCTTCTTAGATATGACATTCAACATAAATGACAAAAAATAATTAGATAAATTGAACTTCATCGAAATTAAAAACTTGTGCTTTGAAAGACAACATGAAAAAAAGTTAAAAGGCAACCCACAGATTAAGAAATAATATTTGCAAATCTTATATCAGATGAGGACCTTGTATCCAGAATATATAAAGAAGCCTTATAACTCAACAATTTAAAAAAAGCCCTCAATTTAAAAATGAGGAAACGGGACTTCCATTAAGACTTTGCCTTCCAATGCAGGGGGTGTGGGCTCAATCCCTGGTCGAGGAGTTAAGATCCCACATGCCTCGTGGCCAAAAAACCAAAGCATAAAACAGAAGCAATATTGTAACAAATTCAATAAAGACTTTAAAACTGGTCCACATAAAAAACAAAAATCCTTTAAAAAAATAAATAAAAATGAGGAAAGGATTTCAACAGACATTTCTCCAAGAAAATAAACGAATGGCCACTAGGCAGATGGGTAGATGCTAAATATAATTAGTCATTAGGGAAATGCAAATCAAAACCATAATGAGATACCACTGAATACCTACTGCAATGGCTATAAACAAAAAGACAATAACAAGTGTAGACAGGATTTAGAGAGATTAGAACCTTAACATATTGCTGGTGGGATTGTAAAATGATGCAGCCACTTTGGAAAACAGTTTGTTAATTTCACAAAAATGTTAAACATATCTACCATTTGACAGCAATTCTACTCTTAGGTATATCTCCAAGAGATTTGAAAATATACAGCCATACAAAAATGTGTACATAAATGTTGATAGCAGCACTATTCATATTAGCCAAAAAATTGAAATAACCCAAGTATCCATCAACTTACGAATGGAAAAGTAAAATGTTGTATATCTATACAATGTAATATTATTCAATTATAGAAAGGACTGAAGTACTGATACATGCTATCCCATGGATGAACCTTGAAAACATTATGCAAAGTGAAAGAACACATCACAAAAGGACACATATTTTGTGATTTCATTTATGTGAAATATCCAGAACAAACAATCCACAAAGACAGAAAGTAGAATAGTGGTTGCCACAGGCTGGGGAGAGTAAAGAGTGTGGAGTGACTACATAATGGATATGGCTTTCTTTGGGGCATAATGACAATCATCTGGAATTAGACAGCAGTGACGGTTGAACAACTCTGAATTTACTAAAACCTACTGAGTTGTACACTTTAAAAAGCTAAGCATGTGAATTACATCTCAATAAAGCTGTAACTTAAAAAAATGAAACCATAAAGAATACTCAATTCAACAAACGGAAGAAACAGAACAGAAACAAAGAAACAAATGGATCTAATAAAAATGGCAAGATGATAGACATGAACTTAACTATATTAATAATCATATTAAATTTAAATGGTCTAAGCATCCTTATTAAAAGGCAAGAAAGCCAATTTGGATTAAAAAAAAAAAACAGACAAACAAGACCTAACTGTATGCTGGAAATACAAGAAATGCTCTTTAAATATAAATACACAAATAGGTTAAACATGGAAAGATAGAAAAAATATACCATGCTAACACTAGTTTTATAAAAAGCCAGAGAAGTTATGTTACTATCAGAGAAAATAGATTTCCGAGCAAAGAATAAAGAAGTTTATTTCATAACAATAAAGGGGTCGATTACTCCAGAGGACATACGTGTTTATGCACCCAGTAACAGACCTTGAAAAGACACAAAGAAGAAACAGGGAAATGCAAAGAGGAATAAAGAATTCCACAATTATAGTTAGAAAAATCAAACTCTTCTCTCAATAACTGATGGAGCAAGTAAATGGAAAATCAGCAAGGAAATAGAAGACTTGAACAGCACTGAACCAGCATCACTGAATTAACATTTCCAGAACGTTCAACAGGAGCAGAATACACATTCATTTCACTGTGTTGAATGTCCACACAGGACATTTAGCTATATCCTGAACCAAATACAAGTCCCAATATAGCTAAGAGGATTCAAGTCATTGAAAGTGTATTTTCTGACTATAATGGAATTAAATTAGATGTTAATAACAGAAAGATCTCTGGAAATTCAAAATATTTGGAAATTTAATAGCATACTTCTAAATAACCCATGGGTCAAAGAAGATATCAAAAAGGGGAATTGGAAAGTATTTGGAACTAAATGAAAATGAAAACATAGCACATGGTAAGGTGTGGGGTATTGTTAGGGAGAAATTTGTAGGATTTAAATGCCTTCCTTATAAAGCTGTGAAGGTCTCAAATCAATGACCTCAGTTTCCACCTTAAAATAGAAAATGAAGAGCAAGTTAGACTCAAAGTAAGCAGAAGAAAGGATGTAATAATATGAGAGCAGAGACAAATGAAATAGAAAACAGAAAAAAAAGAAGAGAAAATCAATACAACTAAAGCTGATTCTTTGAGAACATCAGTGTATTTGATAAACATTTAGCCAGACTGATCAAAAAAAAAAAAAAAGAAAGAAGACACAAATACCAATACCAGGAATAAGAAAGGTGATCTCATTACAGATTCTGTAGATATTTAAAGGATAGTAAGGTGAATATTATGAACAGCCTTATGTCCATATATTCAACAAGTTGGTTGAAATGGACAAATTTCCTGAAAGACACAAACTGGGAACGCTCACTCAAGATGAAATAGATAACCTAAATAGTGCTATCTATAAAATGAAATTGTAGCTTAAGCATTTCTCACAAAGAAAGCTCTAGGCTCAGATGTCTTCACTGGTAAATTCTATACATTTTAGAAAGAAATAATATCAATTCTACACAAAGTCTTCCTGAAAAATGGAAGAGGAACACTTGCTAATTCATTGTATGAGTCCAGCATTGCCCTGACACCAAAACTGTATCAAAGACATTACAAGAAAAGAAAATCACAGAGCGAGTTTCTGGTCACTCCCAAGATAGAGTCTGGATGTGAAAATATGGAGGACCAGCCTGGATAAAAATTCTACGGGACTGTGGTTAAGAGGGATTGTTTAGTCAGCCAAATTTAGGTTCAGAATTCCTTCTCTAACACTTTACCAGCTGTATGACCTTGGACAAGTTGCTTCACCTCTCTGATCGTCAGTTCCCTTATCTGTAAAATCAAGGTAATAACAGCACCTATGGCTGAGGATTGGAGTGAAAATTCAACTAGACTGTATTTTCCCAGCACCCTCAAACAGTGCCTGGGACATAACAAGAAGCTCAATAGCTATTAACTTTAACAAGATAATATTCTTGTTAAGATAAAGGAGGCTTATGCCTTTTGTAGTGTGAATAACTGTTTGCAGCCGGTAGTTATTTTTTGATCAATGAAGCCATTTCAAAATTGTTGTTTTTCTCTGCATTTAAAGGAAGAATTAAAATCCTCTATAACTACATAGCTTGTATAACAATACAACTTATCTCTTAAACAGGAAGCAGTGGCCTATCTTTTTATTTTTTTCCTTTTTTTTTTTTCTTTCTGTCATCGGAAGAAGGAAGGTTTTTCTGCTCCAACGTAATGTAGAAGTTCCTCTTGGCCATCTATATTCCTGCTAGCCGAGGACCTGACTTCCCCGTAGAGCAGTCACAGTTCAGTCCGAGACAGAGTCCAAAGAAGGCTTCCTCGCTGGAATGTGCTGGTTTCCCCAAGCCCATGTGGTTTACAGCCTTACTTGAGAAAAAGCCTGTCTGGAGGCTTTACCTGGCTCTGCTCAGAGCCTTGCCTTCCCCATGACCTGGGGAATAAAGACAAAGAAATAGACCTGAGTACTTATCCTTGTTTATGCCTCATCCCAAAGTCGCCAAGATACCCAAATGCAAAGGATTCAAGTCTAAGATGAATTCCTTTCCCCCTTCCTGGTTAATGGAAATTTACATGAAGAGCTGGAACCCTGAGCTTTATAGGTAGTATAGTTTCCATGAGCTTCATTGATGGTTTGCACTCTCCCACCCCCATCACCACCAAATCCTCATCATTTGGTAAAACTGTATTATAGAAAATGGCTTAGATGGGGGCTCACAGGCCCCCCTCCCCAAATCTAACCCTGAAAAGGACACACCTTTAATGTATGAAAGCATAACAAAGCATCCAGCACAGGCTTGGAGTCCACACTAGCAGACATCAGTGAAAGGCAGGCTCCTCCCTCATCTGCTGTCCTCAGCAGGGATGCCCTGCTTATTGTTTTTACTGCAGGGGTCAGCAACAGGACAGGAGAAAGAAGATTTACTGTGTCTGGGGGCAGATGAGACCAGGGGAAGCAGACAGCCTGGCTCTTGTTTTTGAAGCTTTGGGAGCCCAAAGACCCTGACTGCTTATTAATATGCCTCAACAATTGTCCCATATTCTGACAAACAGGATTACTCACTCTCCCTCCCACTGAGAGGACAAGTAAATCCATAGAGAGAGAGACTGAAATCACCAGGATATTTTTTTTTCCTCCTCATGGTTTCTGAACTGTAGCATTGCTGGCATTTTGGACCAGACAATTCTTTGTTGTGGGGTCTGTTCTGCACACTGTTGGATTGGCAGCTACCCACTAGATGCCAGTAGCAGCCCCCTTCCCAAGTTGTTACAACCAAAATGCCTCCAAACAGCGCTGAATGTCCTCTGGGCAGGGAGGGGGCACAAAACCCCCTGAGGGCTGAAAACCTCTGACCTCTGCAGAACCATGGAAGTAAGAACATTTCTCATGAGCTCTACTACAGCTTTCTCTTAGAAAAATGGGAGAAGGAAACAAATTCCTGAAGTTCACACAGCAAATCAATGGATGATGAGAGAGGAAAAAATGGGTTTGCAAAGGCTGCTTGGGCAGTTAACCATCTCTTATGAATGGTCAAACTTTGTCCAAGTAGAAAATGAATCACCGATTGATTTAGTCAGAAAAATACAAAGACTGCTTTGCAGGACTCTCCAGTGAGGGCTGAATTGGAGGCTGCAGGATGACTGGACAGTATTTCTTAACATCCTGTCCCACCTGCAATGTGGAATGTCCAGAAATGCAACACAAACCAGCAACACAGAGCAGGGAGGAGTGAAAGCAAGAGCACATCAACCTCGAACGAAGTTCTCTCCCCTCCAGTAAATATGACCCTGAGAGGTCCTCACCCCTTAGCAAAACTAGGAAGGGGTTAGCCAGAGAAACAAGCTTGGAGAAAAGAGACATTGTCCCTCCTCTGCAACAGTAGTCACCATTCATCTGTAATGCAGCAAAAACGGGCTGAGGCTAATAAATGCATGCCCCTGATGGTGAAAGGATAGAACTGTGCATGGTCAGTTGAATAGTGGCCCCCCAGGGATGTCCGCATCCTCATCTCTGGAACCTGTGAATATCTTACTTTACAAGGGAAACAGGACTTTGCAGATGTGATCAAGTTAAGGATCTTGAGATGGGAGATCATCCTGGATTATCCTAATGAGCCTGATATAATCACAGGGCCTTTAGAAGAGGGACGCAAGGAGGGTCAGAGTTAGATGGAAGGGCATGTCATGATGGAAGCAGAGGGAGAGAGATGGTTTGAAGATGCTACACTGCAGGCTTTGAAGACGGAGGAAGGAGGTCATGAACTAAAAGATGCAAAGGGCCTTAGAAGCCAGAAAGGACAAGGCAACAGATTCTCCCTGGAGCCTCCGGAAGGAACACAGCCCTGAGGACCCATTTTAGAATTCCAGCCTCCAGATCTGTAAGATAATAAATGTGTGTTGTTTAAAGCCATTAAGTTTTTGATATTTGGCTACAGCAGCCGTAGGAAACAAACAGAGAACCCTACAGAGAATCTCAGAGAATTCAGGGTTAGACACCAAGGTTTCAGACCAGCTTAGCCACTGAGGTCCTCAGCATCTCTGAGTCGCTTTCACTCCTCTGTAAAATAACACATGGCTACACTCTGAAAACACCCAGCCAGTTCTCAAGAGGGAAGCTGGGATGACAGAGAAAGAAGGAGTGGTGGTGTCAACCTCTGCCCTGGAGGTATGATTATAAAAAAGAAAAATCTTGTCTTTGTTCCTGGTTCCTGGCACAGAGCTTCAAAAATCTTTGGAATTTCCTGAATGGTAGGAGAATCTTATTATTCATAAGGAACTCCTCTTGAGCACACCTGAGTTTACATAAAGAGGTAACTCATGGTGGACCCTTAGATAGTTTCTAGGGAGGGTCTGGCCACACCAGAAACACTAAGCATGCAATTAGAGGGTTGGAACTTCTAGCCTCACTCTGCTTTCTTATTAAAGTTTAGATAATTTAGAATGTTGTGTTAGTTTCAAATGTACAGCAAAGTGATTCAGTTATACATATGTATGTGTGTATGTGTGTGTGTGTGTGTATATATATATATTCCTTTTCAGATTCTTTTCCATTATAGGTTATTACAAGATATTGAGTATAGTTCTCTGTGCTATACAGTAGGTCCTTGTTGTTTACTATTTTATATATAGTAGTTTGTATCTGTTAATCCCAAATTCTCAATTTATCCTTCCCTCCCACCATTCCCCTTTGGTAACCATAAATTTGCTTCCTAGGTCTGTAAGTCTGTTTCTGTTTTGTAAATAAGTTAATTTGTATCATTCTTTTAGATTCCACATATAAGTGATATCATATGGTATTTGTCTTTCTCTGTCTGACCTCTCTTAAGATGATAATCTCTAGGTCCATCCATGTTGCTGCAAATGGCACTATTTCATTCTTTTTTGTGGCTGAGTAATATTGCATTGTATATATATAAAACACATCTTCTATATCCATTCATCTGTCAATGGACATTTAGGTTGTTTTCATGTCTTGGCTATTGTGAATAATGCTGCTATGAACATTGGAGTGCATGTATCTTTCCAAATTAGAGTTTTCTCCAGATATATGCTCAGGAGTTTCATCTCCACTCTTGCCCAGACCTCCTTGGGAGGGGAGAGCAGCTGGAGGCTGAGTTCAGCACATGGCCAATGACTTAATCAATTGCACCTATCTAATGAAACCTCAACGAAAACTCTGGACAAGGAGGCTCATAGATCTTCCTGGTTGGTGACCTATGGCTGTACAGGTAGGATGGTACACCCCAGACTCCACAGATACAGGAGCTCCTATACTTGGGGTCTTTCCAAACCTTGTCAACTCATGAATCTCTTCATCTGACCGTTCATTTGTTTCTTTTATATTAAAATGATAATCACAAATACAGCACTTCCTGAGCTCTGTGAGTCCTTCTAGTTAATTATTGAACCTGAAGGAGGATCATAGTACCACCAAATGTATAGCCACGTTGGTCAGGGAGGAGTGTGGGTGGCCCTTGGGACTTGTGGCTAGCATCTGAAGTGATTCGGTCTTGTGGGACTGAGCCCCTCAATATGTGCAGTTTGATGCTAATTCCAGGTAGTTAGTATCAGACTTGAATTGAATTATTGGACACCCATTTGCTGTCGGAGAATTGGTGTTGGAGTGTAGCCCTTGAGTGGTTTATGGCCTTGGGCCTAGCTTTTCTCATCTAAGTGAGTAGACTAGTGGGGTTCATGACTTTTAGCAGCAAAATACTTTTTTCTCTAGATAATATCTTACCCCTAAACCCAATATATCTATATCTATATCTATGTGTATACAGTTGACCCTTGAACAAAGTAGCCATTAGGGGCACCGACTCCCACCCAGTTGAAAATCTGCATACAACTTTCTAGTCCAAATATACCCACGGTTCCACAACCACGGATTCGACCAAACACAGATCACATAGTATTTTAATATGTATTTACTGGAAAAAAAAATCCATGTATGAGCGCACCTGCATGGCTTAAACCTATGTTGTTCATGGGTCAGCTGTATATATAATAAATTAAAGCAAATTTCAGGGCCCAAATCTCTTCCAAAGCTTCCTTCTCCTTACCCGCAAGTTGCCTTTGTGAAAACCTGGGGCCCTAGTGAATAATTGGAGAGCCACTGGCCTAGGTGATCTGAGATCCCCTTTTCTCTCAGGAAATCCTATTACACACTCTCCAAGTCTAGTAAACAGAGATGTGATTTCCCCGAGGCCCTGGATGCCGCTTCAGAGAGCCCCTTCCTCTTGCAAGCAGCTCCCAGGGGAACTGGTGACAGAGGATGCCTGCCTCTTGACTGAGTTGGAAATGAGCCCTCACTCCTCTTCAAGTTCTCCACCGGGGACCAAGGTCAAACCTGTGTGGTCGCAGAGCCCAGCTCTTTATTATCAGAAATAAAATAAATTCTTCCCTTCTCTCCTCCCCTACGCAAGGCAGCAGCATGCTCTGGCCCTGTCTCTGGGCCAGATATCTGGTAATATCAGGTTTATAAGAACAGTTTCTCACTTTTATTCATTTGAAAATTGAATTAGCTTTCACATTTGCCTCCACAACTTCAAAGAACATCTCCCAGCCATCCTTTACCACACTATTAAATCGAGAAGCATCTTGTCGGCACATCTGGTAATTTGATTCTGAGTGACGTTTGTGTCGTTGCTAAGGATTTTAGCCAGCGACAATAACGTTACGGGTGTGTGGCTGGGCCTTTTAACTACCAACTCAAAAGAGATTTTGACAACTGGCTATAGCACTGGTAATGAAGAGACTAGATTACTTCAAAAGTTAATATGTTTCAATAGGAGGAACTGGATTCAGTTTAAAGATACTCCCAGGTCTGGCCAAAGTAACATCTTTAGTTTCTCACATGAAACTAGGTAAAAATCTGCTGTTGGAACAGTGGGCAATCTTCAAGTCCCAGCATATTAAGTAGGTTCAGGATTGTCACTGTAAAGTTCCCTACTTAGTTCATCCTTATAGGCTGTCAAGAGTTATAGGCTGGACTGTAAGAGCACAGGGTTTAGAACCAAAAGACTGAGGTTCAAATCCCAGCCCTACTTCTTGGGCAAATTACACATTCCTCGATTTTCTCTCTAGTCAAATCAGGAAAATAATAATAATAGGGTTGTAGACGGGATTCACTTAGATCAGAATTTCTCAACCTTGGCACTATTGACATTGGGGATGGACTACTCTTTGTTGTGGGGGCTTGTCCTGTGTATTATGGGATGTTTAGCAGAATCCCTGGCCTCTACCCACTAGCTGCTAGCAGCAAACCACTTCCAGAGTGACAATCAAAATTGTGTCCAGACATTGCCCTATGTGCCTGGGAGGCAAATCACCCCGATTGAGACCCACTGGTTTAGATAATGTTGTCAAAGCTCTTAGATGGTGCCAGACACACAGTAAGGGCTCAGTAACTGTTAATAAGATTTCTTTTTAAAAAGTATCTGAGCAGCCTCGACTCCTCTCATTAATACTGGGTTGAGTGTCCTGCCCTTGGGTCTCTGCTATACCCGTGAGACCAGGATTGTCTGTGAATCCAGGTCAGGAGAACATCTAACGAGAAGTGAATTCTGTTGGCTTTTGTGTGCCCTGACAGCCTAAATTTTCTAATCAGCAGACTCACAATGCAAAAGTCAGTGTAATCACTCATCTTGCTCAGAGCAGGATAAGATACCTCTGTGGACAAGTGAGGTTAGCCAAAGTGATCTGTCTTGTGTCCATCCATCCATTTGTTTAATAAACATTTACTGAGTGTCGATTACATGCCATGGTCTGCCCTGGGCATTTGGGATATAATGAATAAGTGCTGGTCTCTGTCTCCTAGAAGTTACAGTGTGGCGGGGAACACAGAGAAGTAAAAGATGAATACAACAGAGAACAATGAAAGAGAAAGAAGGAGAGAGAGAGAGAAAGAGAGAGAGAAAGAGAGGGTGGTGGAGGGAGAGAGGGAGGAAGGAAGGAAGGAAAGAAGGAAGAAAGGAAGAAAGACAGGAGGGAGGAAGGGAGGAATGAAAGTCCAGAACAGAATTTGGCCACATAACACAACCTGGAATCTCAGGGAGAGATCCCTTCATGAGACCTGAGTTGTAAGGATTTATTTCATATTCAAGCGCTTCACCTTTCAGATGAGAAAACTCAAAAACAGAGGGGATAACTCTGGTTCAAAGAAACCCAGTGAGCTTGTACCCATCAGAGTCTACTTCTCTGCACTGGAAACAACTGATTGGCCCAGGAATGGGTACCTAAGCCAAAGAGTCCATTCATTAGGACATTTGGACTAACATTGAGGGAATGAGTTCAGTATCTCTAGGAAGCCTGACATCATAAGTAGAAAACTCAGGAGTTACCAGGGGCCATGTTCTTTGCTGTGTAGCCAAAACCCATTTGCAATGAGAGAGAAGAGTAAGGAAATGAGCAGACAAATGCTACAGGAAATGGAAGAAGAATCGTAGTCTGTCTGAATCTTGGTTTTACAGTTCCTGAGGCCCACCTGCGTTCCTGCCTTTTCCTTGGTTTAATTGATCCATTCTTCACAACATTCCTCTGTGTCTTTATAATTCCATTTTTCCTTAAGCTATTTTGAGTTGTGTGTCTGTCACTTGGAATCTGCAGAGTCCTGGCTGAACACACAGGCCCAGCATCAAGATAAGTTCATTCCCTTTGCCTGATTTGTCACTTCTGTGGATGGTATCAGGCAGTACACACCTCCATGCTGTAAATCATAAACACAAGGCCCTTGGTCTGTAATAAAGCACCATTCTCCTTCAAATGCATTCAATACGCCTTCACAAGAGTAATAGATCAGAATTTGCTTCATAACGAAGATGCCGATACTACAGAAACTCAAGATGGAGAATTTACTGGAGAGAGAAGAGCCGTCTATTGACCTACCACAAATGTTCTGGTTCTGCTGTTATTAAAATACTTCTATTGCCTGGACTCCTGAATTTTTTCCTCCACTCTCTGCTCCTAAGCAAATGGGAGAGTCTTTCTACTAAGCCTTCCCTACCTGTATTATTTTGAATTAATGCTCCGTTGTGGAAATAGCTGTTCATGGTGTCATAGTTTGTGGCAGCAAATAGTTTAAGCTGATGATAAATCCACATAATCTGAGTGCCTCCATTCAGAGAGGAAGGAAAATCCACCTTTATCCACTTTTCTAGGCACCATCCAAATGTTATCTATCATCTGATGCTCTCAGCCACACAAGGAATGTTGTTTTCCCTATTTTGTAGATGAGGAAACTGAGGCTCAGATTAGTTAAGGAAATTGTCCAGCTGGTAAGCTGTGGGGCAGAGGTTGGAAGCTGGATCTGTCCGGTTTGGCTGGCTCCACAGCCCATGTTCCCTCCTTGTTGAGATCCTTCAGGGACACAGAGGGACCACCTGGGAGAAATTCCTGACCGCCCGGAGCGGAAGAAAGTCCCAGTTCATTCAAACCAGACTCTCCTTACTGAAACTTGAGCGCCTGCAGGCAAGGAGGAATCCAGGTACAATCTGCAGGACCTACAGCATTCCAAGGCTCTTCTCTCTAACCAACACACGGACTCCATGTTGGGAACCTCAAGTTTTTATAAAATAACGGAAGAAAATGTTCAAATACCTTTTCTCCCATAATTCTGGTCACTGGCTTCTTCTCCCCACTGCTGCTAATATGGCCATTTTCCTTCCCACTCAGGTGGGTCCAAAGCCTTGGAAATAGTTTGCCAGCTTCTTTCTTTACCTAATTTCTATTTTGCACCCCAGAGCGAAAATGAGATCTGAATCTGCTACTTTGCTTAAAACCCTTGTCTCTACAGCTTATCCTGACTCTTAGAATAAAGTCAAAAATCCTGAGCAGGGGTTTACAGGGCCTTCCAGCATCATCCAAGTCTTCTCTTGCCTCACCCGTCACTGTTCAGCTTCACTCTTGCCCATCCCTAATCTAATTATATTTTCCTAATTCCCTTTCTTCTTACTCTCACTCAGTCACCCCAACCCCTGTCGCCCTGGAGGTCTGAGTATAAAGGGCTTTCCCTCTGAGAAGTGTATTCTGACCCTTGAGGCCAGGTTGGGCACCTGCTCTATGCTCCTGTGGCACCCTGTGCTTCCCTTTGTAACACGAAGTTAGTACCTGGTTTTCCACGTCCATCTTCCTTACTAAACTGCAGAATGATGGGCACATGGCTGTCGTATTCTCAAAGACAGTGCCAACGCTTTTCACCTATAATCACCTAATTCTTCTTCCTGTAGAGAATCCTTGGTATTCATTGTTTACTTTCCACTTATCATCATCCCAAATGTCTTCATACAATGCAGTTGGTTCCTGGGTCTCCCCACTCAAGTTCCTTTTGGTTCCCTAGTGGTTATGTGACCAAAACCATCCAATGAGCATCAGCTCCCCAGTTTTTCTAAACCTACTGGGAATGTGGGCACTTTCTCCATTGCCGTTGCTAAGCCAGAACTTCTGGGAGCTTTTGGTGAGCCCACCTGAGAATGAAGCCAACCCAGGGGAAAGCAGACATAGAGCTGGGGAGGAGAACCCTGATGACATTGTCTGGGTACCTGCAGCCCTGGTGCCTGGACTTTGCAGCTCTGTAAGCCAATACACTCCATGGATCCTTGAGCAAGTTTGATTTGTGTTTCTGGAACTTGCAAGCAAAGGAACCCTGACTAAAATGACAGGACATCATTCAGGACCAAGAGCAGGGATTCCAGCCATGTCTCCCAGGAGCCTGGAATTGGGACCAGGTGTCTGTGTCCATCTCAACGGTGTGGCTGGATGGGGACACAAGTGTCTCCCCTCTGTGTCTTTCTGCAGGCTTGTCTGCATTATTCTTCTCTTTCTCTCTCTGCAGAGCAGCTGTCTCTTTCAGAGCCAGGCTTCAGAATTGTGTGGCTCTTCATTCAAGTACCTGACAGCAACTGTGCAGAGCTCCTGAACCACATTCTTTTTTTTTTAATTGGAATATAGTTGATTTACACTATTATATTAGTTTCAGGTGTACAGCATAGTGATTCAATATTTTTATAGATTATGCTCCATTTAAAGTTATTACAAAATAATGGCTAAATTTCCCTGTGCTGTACAAGAGATCCTTGTTGCTTATCGATTTTATACATAGTAGTTTGTATCTCTATCTTCCCCGCTCACCCCCCGACACTGGTACCACTAGTTTGTTTTCTGTGTCTGTGAGTCTGTTTCTGCTTTGTTATATACGTCTGTTTGTTTTATTTTTGAGATTGAACCACATTCTCAATCCCCAAGTGATGCTGGCATTATCCCAATTTAGGCTTAGATTTGTGTCTATCTTTGGCCCAGCCTACAGTCAAGGGGCAGAACACAAGGCTCATTTTCCACTCATCAGCCTCTGTGGAAGAGCCTGAGATGGGCAGAGCGGGGAAGGGGTGGGGTATAGCACACTGAGTAATTAACACGCCAGCAACATGAATGACTCCAATTCACCGTTAATGAGTACAGGTGGAAAGGAAATCATACATAGTTGGACCACCTTCAACTCCAAAGCCTGCTGGTTGGAATATGAGGTGACCTTTCCTGCAAGATGGAGGCCAAAATGATGAGTCCGTGGCAAAATCCAATGACATCTTCCTTTCGCCTCATCTAAGACCCAAACTTCCTTCCCCATCTGTCCATGGAGATGTACATAACAAGCAAAGCAACCAAGCAGCATTCCCAACATCAGTGCTTTGACCAGGATCTACACCCTGGTGTATCACTCATCTGACCCCGGTGGAGACGTGCAGGCTCTCACTAGTCAGCAAACCTTGTCATATCTCTGCTTAAGAACATTTCCCACAGTCTCCTGGTCTCATCTGTTCCCTTGAAAAGGAAAAAATAATTATGGGGCCGTGACAGATCCCCTTATAGCAGATTTTCCCAGGAGCCCCCCATAATAATCCTCTAGAGCAGCAGTCCCCAACCTTTTTGGTACCAGGGACTGGTTTCGTGGAAGACAGTTTTTCCATGGATGGGGTTGGGGAGGGGTGATGGTTCAGGTGCTAATGCGAGCAATGGGGAGCGGCAGATGAGGCTTCGTTGGCTCGCCCGCCGCTCACCTCCTGCTGTGCAGCCCAGTTCCTAACAGGCCGCAGACTGGTACCAGTCTGCGGCCCGGGGGTTGGGGATCCCTGCTCTAGAGCTCAGAGTGGGCCTCTGGGGACCCCACTGGAGTCTGGGAAGGTTGAAGGCACAAAGCTCCAAGATGCTGCCTGCAATTCCAATTAGCAGCTCTACTTCCATTTTGTAGATTGGGGTTCCACTGCTTTTTAAAAAATCTACAGAGACACAGAGCAGACGAGTGGATCCAGGGGCTGGGGGTGGGGGATGGGTGTGGGGTTTCATTCGGGAGTGATGAAAATGTTTTAAACCAAATAGAAGCGATTGTTGCACAGCTCTGTGAACGCACTACATGCTGCTAAATGGACCCTTTAAGTGGTTAACCTTATGTTATGCCAATTTTACATCAATAAAAAAAGCTCAAAAACTGCTAGTTTAAATAATGTTGTTTCGAAGTCACTTGTTAGGCTGTGGGAATCACTTTACCTCCCTCGGCCTCAGTTTCCTCATCTGAAAAACGGGTTAATAAATTGTACCTATATCATGGGTATGATGTAATGTTGAAATGAGACAATGATTTTGAAGACCCTCACTAAATGTAGGTATCTTTCCCCTGTATCCCTTTTTGTTCTAATATTTCATGATTCCACCTTGATCTGTAGATCACTGAGAATGTTGTTGGAATTTTAGCAAGGACAAGATATGACGCCAGTGTTTTATTATCCCTTTGCATTGAGCTGGAGAATTTTGCTTGCCCTCTTTTTTCCCTGCCCCCAGAGTCTCTCTGGAGGTCCTGCATGTATAGGCCACATTTTTCTCTCCCAACTTGCTTCAGAGACTGTCACAGAATCTTGATGGAGGGATGCAGAACCGGGGATGAATTGCCAGGCTCTAAAGTCAATACCTGTTCAGAGGCTACACTGAAAGTGAATGATTACCGGCGGGGAGAGCTTGCCAAAATGGGCTGATGAATTGGGATCTATACAGTCACAATAAAGGTTGCAATGCTGTTAGGAGGCCAGATTAGATTTTTCTGGGCTACAATAGGCTGCAATCATCTTGTTATGTCAGCTTGTTTACTGTTTTGGATCCTGACTTATTTTCAGAGTGCAAGGTGCCTACAAAATAACTGCTGTAAACACTCAAATAATCTGTGTAGCAGGCATTTAATCCCACTAGTGTCCCCCATTAATCAGTAGAATGGGTCACCCTAGGGGAACGGTGACCCCGTATTGTTCAGGAATGCTTTATCATGGTAGAAATTTCACACCCAGTAAATTGCTAATGAACATGTCATTTTGCTGCCGAATACACCTGACATACTATTTCTCTTGCCATTGCCATTAGAGATAGAATTACTGTCAGATCGACTACAAAAAACAGAATTGATTTTTAATTAGGGTTTCTAGAACTAAAGGTTAAAGATGGTTTAAAGAAATGGAGCTGTGGTTTTCTCCTTAAGTATCCCCAAGATTGCTTCCTTAGTTCGGTGAGAGCCCAGCGCCGTCACCAGCAGAGAAAATGCTTCATAATTAACCCTTCATACTTTTTCTGGCAACAGGAACATGAACAAATTCCTTTCTACCCCCGCCTCCGACCCTTTTGCAAGCCAGGGGTGTCAGAGTGTCAAAGTAGAACAGATTGCTTTGGTTTGTGTAACAAGGGTTGCTAAAATTGCAATCTTACCTTCACAGACGATTCAGGGAAGGCTCCGATAACCTCATGCAGGCGTTTCACATACAAGCAATTATAGGGAGATAGATTAGAGTGTCCAGAAGAATCATAACTTCCCTTTGCCTGATTTATAAGCCATATCCTGATGTTTTATAATACCATTTATAATATCAACACCATCTAGACATCTGTCTATAGGAGTTGGTTTCTCCCAAGCTTATGCTGGTGCCCGGCTGACACGGGAAACGAGATCCTAGAAGCAAACTCCTTGGGAGAGCTGATCTCGTGGAGAGGTTCTGAGTTCAAGTTCTGGGCTTGGGCCTGGATGTGAGTCTGAGCTTCGCCGCTCATGAGCTGTGATGGTGGGCAAGTGGCTTAACCTCTCTGAGCTTTGGTTTCCTCTTCTGTAAATATGGGGTAACGATAGCTCGTACACTGTAGGGTTGTTGTCTGCAGTAAATGAGCTGAAACTTATAAATGGATTAGCATCGTATCTCACACACTGTTAGCATTCAGTAAATATTAGCTATGAGAAGGGCAGAATATGGTGATGGAATTAGGACCTAAAACCATGTGGAGCTGTGCTCATAATTCATTCTCCCAAATATCTGATAGTTTGTATGATGTCACTGGACACCCACGCCTCATGCTACCTCCATAGTTTCAAATTATCTTTGCTGTTGTAGGAAAATCTCTTTCCAGGGCCCGGTCTCTCTTACTTTTCATGTTTTCCAGTTCTTTTCCTGTGGCCAGGCTTAGTGCCCACTTAGCCCACTATCATCAGCCTGTCCTTTTTCACCTTGATGCTACATCCACAGGAAGCCTGGGTCCCTGGTGACCGCTCCCCTTAGCCCTCAGTCTGTGAATATGAGAATGAGAAATTGAAGAAGACAAAGGATCTCCACTGCCCTCAGCATTTGAGTTGGAAAGCCTGGGGCAGCAGAAATCCTGTAAGTCTCCACTCTGCCCTTTGGCTTACTTCCCATAAGAAGCCACGACTTGCCCCGCCTGATAAGTTCTTTATGCTTTAAACAAAAGACATTATTGGAAGGAAGGACATGAGTGTCTCAAAGTGGTATTTTGGTACTAAAGGATGTCTTAAAATAACATGCTTACACTTTCCATTGGGGCAGGAAGGACCAGAGGAGAGAGGACATTAAGTCTGGAAAAGCCAAAATGATTGCCAGGCATTATCGTCCCCTGATGGGTAAGACGGCTCTCTGTGAGAAGTGGCTGTGCACTCGGCTGGTGGGCTGCTGGGAGAGGATAGGACCCTGTGATTAAGTGGCGGCAGGACACGTCCTCTCAATGGACAGTGCCAGTAAGACCCAGCAAGCTGGAGCCCACTTAGGCAGTAGGAAGAGGAGAAAGGTGATGAGTTTGTGTCATTCCTTCCAAGCCTGACCTGAGACCCTACAGATACTAAACAGAGAGGCCATAAGTGACCAGATGATGGCTGCCGTCTGGTACCCGAGCCTCTGCTTCCACATACCCTGTCTCTGTTTTAGATGCATACGTTCAGTGCCCCCCATCCCTCACACAAAGAACCCATAATTCACAAGTTTCAATGTCCAATACAGACATAACACAGATTCCCTAGGGGATAGAGAGGAGGAGTGTTATATAGTACACCTATTGTAGACCACTTAAACATCCATGGTAGACATGTCTATTCTGCAAATTCTGTCTCTGAGGGAGTCTCTCTCTCCTTCTACATCAGGAATCAGTAAACTTTTTCTTCAATGGCCATATATAGTGAATATCTTGGGCTTCACAAGCCAAGAGGCAAAATCGAAGCCATTACATGTGTACTTATATAACCATTTAAATGTAGCCATTAAAATATATAAAAACCATTCATAGCTCAAGGGCCATTAAAAAGTAGAGCTGGATTTGGCCTGTAGACTATAGTTTGCTGACCTCTGTCCTATGTAATTCTCAAATTTCAGGCTCACCATTTTGCCTTAATAGCTCTGAAGCACTTCACATCCTCAGGTCTGCCCCTGCTCATATCCCTGAGCCAAACCCAGTTTACAGAAACAAACAGACCCTACAACAAACAGTTAATGGTCTCCAAACAGTTAACAGGAACAAACTTGTTTGAAAATGACCAGGGTTATGGGTAGATTTTTTTTTCCTGTCATATGAGGAAACATTGGGGACATTGGTGGAAAAGGACCAACATCTCAGGATTTCTGCCCATCAGTCAGTGAAATTAGGTCATGTTTCAAAGTGAGGGTAATGCCTCTCGGTCTGCTCTGAGGGGAACTGGCCCAGTGATTTGTGGAGGAGAACAAGACCCGCTATTGCTGTATCCGTGTCTATGTCCAGTGCAAACACAAGGTACATACATCCATTGGGCAAGATAAGACTCCTTAATACCGGACTTATTTTTCTTCAGAAGCCATCAGAGACAAATCACCCAGCTACCAAAGGACACAGAAGTCTGGATTTCTCCAGACGCAGCAGTCAGCAAAACTCAGCTATCATGTTTTCATTCATTTGTTCAACAAACATTTATTAGACACCTATCCTCTTCAGAGATTTTTTAAAATGCAGCCAATGAACTTATAGAGCTCAAGTCCAGGTAGAGGAAAGAGTTACAGGAATAGACAAATCATAGGCCATTTAGTCCAGAAAATTTGCATAAGTGCTGGGAGGAAGATTTGCCCAGACTAAAATGGGAGGGTATGGAAGTATGTGGGGGGAAACCTCCCCAGACTGGGAAGGACAGAAAAGGGTTTCCAAAAAGGAACAGTTAGTCCAGGGAGTCCAAAGGCAGAGAAAGGGAGAGGTATCCAGGGCAAGCATATAAGCGCACAAGAGAACACAGTACATAAGAGAAGTGAAAGTGTAGAAGGGATAGATAGGAGTGTCTGGGGTGTGTGTGTGCGTGTGTGTGTGTGTGTGTTTGTGTGTGTGTGTATTGAGATAGGAATGATACCAGAACAGAGGGCAGAAGATTAGGAGGACCAGTTAGGCAGGAGAAAGAAAATGAAAGGCCCTTTCAGCTTTACTTAGTGTTTGTCCTTTATGCTTAAAGCAAGGAGATGCCATTGGGAAACTTAAACAGAAGAGTGTCCAGAATTGTGTTCCTAGAGATGAAAAAGCTACAAGCCTTTTTGCCTAATTATGGCCCCAGTTGCCATCAGAATGAAGGTCAATTCCTGAGCATGCATTTCAAAGTCCTTTGCAACGTGACCTTTCTCTGCCTTTCCAGTTTCTCTTCTTTGCATCCTTTCCCTCCTGCCCTAGACCATTTACTCCTTCCCTCAACATGTCATTGATTTTGTATTAGTTATCTATTGCTGTGTAACAAAGAGTCCAAAGTTTAGCAAAGCTTAAAATACAAACATTTATTACCTCAGTGAGTTTCCAAGGGTCAGGAATCCAGGGCTGACTTAGTTGGCTGGCTGTTCCTCAGGGTCTTTCATGAGATTGTCATTAAGATGTCAGCTGAGGCTTCAGTTATCTGAAGGCTTGACTGGAGCTAAAGGATCTACTTCCAAAATGGTTCACTCCATAGCAATTGACTAGATCCTCAGCTCCTCACTGGCCCCCATCCTCACCGTGGAGACTTCTTCATAGGGCTGCTTATGTGTTCTCATGACATAGCGGGTAACTTCCCCTAGAACAAGCAATTTCAGAGAGAGAACAAAGAGGAGGCCAGAGTGCCTTCTATGACCTAATCTCATGTGTCCCTATTATGTCCACCGTATTTCCATTTCCAAGAAGTAAGTCACCAAGTTCTCCCCATTTTCAGGAGGGTAGGAATTAGGCTCCAACTCTTTAAGGAAGAGTATGAAAGATTTGGGGGACATATTTTAAGACCACACCTACTTTAATATTAATGTGCCTTTCTTAAAGTTCTCAATTAGGAGACATTTGCCAGGGGACATCCGTCAGTGTCTGGAGAAATTTTTGGTTGTCACAAGTGGAGGGGAATGTGCTACTGGCATCCAATGACTAGAGGCCATGGATTTTGTTAAACGTACTGCAAGACCCAGGGCAGCACCCCCGCAACAAAACATTCTCTAGCCCCAAGTACCAGTAGTGCTGAGGCTGAGAACCCCTGGTCTCAGCTGTTAGTAGCTGTGTGACTGGGCAAATGAATTACTCACTCTAAGCCTTGGTTTCCTCAGCTGTAAAATGGGGACACAACATAATCCATCTGGTGGAAAAATGAGATAAAACATGTAAAGCAATTACACAGTCAGTCAAATGAGATAAAACATGTAAAGCAATTACACAGTGAGTCAAAGGAGTACTTTCTCTGTGCCAGGCCCCATGCTAGATCCAGGGAACTTGGCGATAAACTAGCCAGGTGTTGTCTCTGATCCTAGCATTTTGTGTTTGGAGCCATAATCGTAATATGAGTCTGAGTTTAGTATAATTTATCATGCCGAGGTCATTTTTCCGTTTTTATGAGAAAATCTTGGAGACAGGAGCAGTCCTCTTTCCAGGTCCAGCCCACTTTGATGCCTAGCCACATGCTTTTCACAGAAAAGATACCCAATCAATACTTGTTGAATTGAATTCCACCCACTTGCTTCTTGAAACGACTACTCTTCCTATGATTTTAAGGTGCTGAAGATTTTTAAATGTACAATCTATTTAATAACAGCTTTCAATTTTGTTAGAAAGGTTTGGGGAAAAAACATTCTGTTAACTATTCTTCAGTTGTAAGACACATCCTGATTTGAGAAATGTTAAAATTTGAAAAACAAAACAAAAAAGCATCACAAAATTGAGGAAATACGGTAACGTTTGTATCTTGCTCTACTAGTTCTGAGTAAAAGAAGGCTGTGTTAGTTCCTCTATGATTCTTTCTACGGGCATGGTTTTAGTGTCGGCAGATTAGTTTTCTATTGCTGCTGTAACAAATTACCTCCAGCTACGTGACTTAACACAAATGTATTACCTTACAGTTCTGTAGGTCAGAAGTCCCTGAAAATCTTCACCAGGCTAAAATCAAGGGGTCTACAGGGCTGCATTCCATCTGGAGGCTTTCAGGGAGAGTCTATTTCCTGGCCTTTTCTGGCTTCTAGAGGCTGCCAGCATTCCATGGCTCATGGCCCTCTTCCTCCATCTTCAAAGCCAGCAATGGAAGATCAAGTTCTTCTCACATCACATCCCTCTGTCTTTCTTCCATTATCACATCTTCCTCTGGCTCTCCTCCCCTGCCTCCCTTCTACTTTTAAGGACCTTGTGATTATATTGGGCCCACCTGGAGAATCCAGGCTAATCTCTTTGTCAGAAGGTCATAAGGTCAACTGATAAACAACCTAATTCCGCGGCAACCCTGATTCCCTTTTGCCATGTCTCCTAACATAAT
Organism: Lagenorhynchus albirostris; assembly: GCF_949774975.1. Classification (NCBI taxonomy): domain Eukaryota; kingdom Metazoa; phylum Chordata; class Mammalia; order Artiodactyla; family Delphinidae; genus Lagenorhynchus; species Lagenorhynchus albirostris. Next base: position 63,457,496 of record NC_083109.1, read on the forward strand.
TACAGGTCCAAGGGATTATTAAAACAAGGACGTCTTTGGGAGAAGTGTTACTCTGCCAACCACAGTCATTGATACTGAAGGAACCACAGAATCCCTCTAGACTTGTAAAGGTAATCCAAACCAAAGGTAATCCAAATCCACATCTCATAGCATAGGGAAGGTTGAACATGAGTTACATTATCCATTTGGATGGATGAATTCCAGCCTCTGCTTTCAAATGGCAGGATCCAGAGAAATATTGCATTTCCGTGCTCCTTGCCACTGGGTGAAGTGAGACTCAATCCTTTTCTACGTAAGCAAATGGAACCTATAAACCTCACTTTGGCTACTCCACGGTTCCAACATCACATTGCTCAGTGTCATGAAACGTGACTCTTCAAAAATCTATTATGTGACAAGCCGGGTGGTTTATGACACAAATATTGTATTTTGCACACTTCATTTGCAGTTAAATTATTGAACATCTGACAACACAGGCCATGTTCTGTTTCTTAGTGCAAATCCATTAAAAGGTACTTTTTTGGTTGTTGCTGTTAAACTAGGGCTTTAATATTTCCAGACATGAAGAGTGAATTTATTCTACAATGATTAAAAATCATTTTGTAATTAGATTTGAATGAATAGGGAGTTATTGGAAAAGCTAAGCCTAACATTCAGCTTCTAAGGGAACAATTCCAATGCTCACGTTTTGATGATATTTACTGTTGTATCACTTGGCTATTTTATAAAAGAGGAAATTAAGGCCAAAGGGGCAATGACCAATGAGAGTTGAGACCAGGGAAGTAAATCTCCAGGAAGATTTTAATTTTGATTCACATTCTGAGATAGGTCAATCTGTGAGTTTTAAAACCTTGCACTGCTCCATCCTCTCCATGATTAGGTAATTTATTGCCTACAACTGGGTCATAACATCAAAGTCTGTTACTGCTAGGCAGTTAAAGAGAATGAGAGAAATGATACTGGCACATTAGGGAGTAGTGGGGACTGTGGAAAAGTGGAAAGTATATGTCTTGATAAATGAGTAGCTGCTACTCAGCTCTTATTGATTTTTCCAGAAAGGTATGGGACACCAACCAGTCTTGCCAAATTTTCCAACTTTTCACAAGAAAATAAAATTCTGGGTTTTTATGTAAAATCTGATTTTAAAATATAGACTATTAATACAGAAACATTAAAAAAAACTATTCAGGTCAAACAAAACATGTGTACAATTCCAATATAGCCCAGAGGCCATTTTTTCTAGAATTTTGGGTTCTAATGACAGACTATATGCAGTAGCTCATCCAAGGCTACAAACCCTGAAGTAAGCCATGTAAGGGCAGTACAATGAGGTATTATACAGCCTATAAACAGAATTGCTTGTTTCAACCTAACCTAGCTACTAACTGTTAATGACCTGGGGCAAGTTACTTAATATCTCTGTCTCCGTTTTAGTTTCTTGTTCATATAAAATGGAAATAATATCTATCTCATAAGGTTATTATGAAGATTTAGAATCAATGTCTGTTTAATTCCAGTAGTGACTGGTTGTAGAAAGTGCTTGTGTTTTGTTGCTGTTGTTACTGGTAAGGACACTAAGCAACTCATGCTCAAGGTCACATAATAAGTGTGATTCTGTGTATTGCCTTTTATGTGTTGCTACTGGTGAAAGTGTCAACAACTGTCTCATAATTGGTTTAAAAGTGGGAAAAAGTAAGTCCATAATTTGGATACTAAGATTCCCAAAGCCTATTTCATTAACACTTGATAAATATACCACATGAATACAAATAAATGCCCTGAGCCTCTGACTCAATCTGACTGCCTTGTTTTCTCGTTGCTAGAGTTTGCACAAGACTGAAAACAAAATCACATCACTTGTAATCCTTCAATGACTCCCTATGACCTTGGGATAAATCTTGATTATTTAGCATGGCTTTGGGGACCCTCCATGATCTGGTCTCTCCTTACAGTGTTTGTTCCAGCCCTACCGAACTCTCTCTGTGTCCAGAATGCATCACATCCTTTTTTGCCTCTGGAAATTATACTTGTTATTCTCTCTGCCTGAAACACTTTTTGCATCCTTTTTTTAATTTTATTTTATTGACTGATTGTTTGTTTATTGGATCTCAGGAGCACAGAGCTGAATTAATCATATTCCCTAGCCCATGCTTGGTCATTGGATGGCCCTTGTCTTATTGTATTATTCATTTATTCATTTATTTTTTCCCCTATACACCTAGTCCCCAGTATCATTTGCCTCTCTCATCTGTTTGATAGAAGTTCGTAAATACTGTAAAATATGCAGTTATTTTGATTGTGAATGTGTTTTTAATTAGCATAAAGAGCATTGTGTTATAACCCACATCCTGAGGTTTTCTTCACTCAACACTGTTTTAAGATTTATCTGTATTGCTTTCTATATATTTAGCTTGTGAATTCCTCATGCTCTATGATTTTCTGTAATGTGCATTTATCACATTTTATTTACACAATCCCCTAATGATGGACACCTGGGTTCCCTTCAATTTCTTTTTTTATTATTATTTATTTATTTTTATTTATTTTTTTATTCTTGGCTGCATTGGGTCTTCATTGCTGCGCTCGTGCTTTCTCTAGTTGTGGCGAGCAGGGGCTACTCTTCGTTGCGGTGTGCGGGCTTCTCATTGCGGTGGCTTCTCTTGTTGCGGAGCATGGGCTGTAGGCACACGGGCTCAGTAGTTGTGGCTCATGGGCTCTAGAGCACAGGCTCAGTCGTTGTGGCGCACGGGCTTAGTTGTTCCACGGCATGTGGGATCTTCCCGGACCAGGGCTTGAACCCTTGTTCCCTGCATTGGCAGGCGGATCCTTAACCACTGCGCCACCAGGGAAGCCCCCTTCAATTTCTTGATATTATAAACAAACTTGATGCTACAAACCCATCCCTTTATGAATCTATGTGAGAACTCTCCCAGGACGTACGCATAGGAGAGAGATTAATAGGTGATAGGGCACACACAAGCCTAAGTTCACCAAGTCCCACCAGATAGCTTTTCTGAATGGTTTTGCCAGTTTACCCTCCCTCCAGGAAGGAAGGAGAGTTCCTGGCTCCATGCTTCTTGGCATTTGCCACCTGTCTTAATGTTCTGCCATTCTGATGGATAGGCAGCATCTCATTGTTTTACTTTGTATTTCTCTAGTTATGAAAGAGTCTGAGCACTGCTTCCTATATCAGAGCTATTCAGTTTTCTCATTGTCTGAATCATATGTTCTTGGGCTTTTTAAAAAAATCTTTCCATCGGGTTTCCTTTTTGATTCTGGACGTTGGCAGTATCTCTCAGGGTCCATCATGCTCACCTCCCTCTTCTTGGGCTACCTGACTCCAGCTCTCCAGGATTCTTTAGGATCAGACTAGACATCCCTTCCTCCACAAGGCATTGCCAAGCTCCCTGGATTCTGTGTTATCCATCTCATGTGCACGCCTCCAGCCCCCTCTACTTCTCCTGCCTTCACGCTTATCAATCTATTATAATCACCTGTTGGAGTCCCAATTTCCCCACCATGATGTTGAGCTCCCTAAGGCTATACATCACATCTTGTTCATTGTGGCATCTTCAGCTCCTGTTTCAAGGGCTTAGAATGAAGGACCAAGACAAATATGTATTGAATCAGTGAGAAGGAAACTCATTTGTGAAATACCTCCTATGCATTAAACCCTGATCTATGAGCATCGTAGGCATTGATCCATAAAACCATCCCAACAACCCTGAAGAGGAGGATTTGTTATCCCCATTTTACAGATCTGGAAACAGGGGTGAGACATGGTATGTATAGCAGGGAAGATGGATAGCCACAAGCATTTGTTATTTTCCACACTCATTATGTATATACAACTCCATAGCTCGAGCTGTCAAATTAGGGTTTCAAAAGTTCTTGCCCAAAGCATAATCATTTATTTTCCCTCAAATATTTCTTTTTTGCTCAATATGGCTGCAAGAATCTGATGGGGTCTGCCCCTGCCCCTCTCTCCAGCCTCATATCACCACCAATTCTTTCTCTCCAGGTTCAAAGAAGACCTGATCCTCTTGCAGTCCCTCAAATGCTCTTCTTTCCCTTCAGAGCAGCACTTCTCAGCCTTCAATGCAAATATAAATCACCTGAGGATCTTGTTAAAAAGTTTGGATTCTTATTTACTACATGGAGGAAGGGGCTTGAGATTTTGCATTTCTAACAAATTCCCAGGTGATGCCGCTGGTCTGAAGACCACATTTGGAGTAGCCAGAATTTAGAGCACTGTTTACTCAGCTCTCCCCTCATCTCCCAGATATTCATGCTTCAGAGCTCAGGGTAACTATTATTGCCTCAAGTAATCCATCACTAACCAGACTAGACCAGGAAACATCCTCATTGCTCTCTGTCCTTATTTTTTGAAGCTCTTCACACCATCGTACTAATGAGCCATGAGACAAGTCATTTACTGCCTATCTCCCCATCTCACATAAAAGCTCCGTAAAAGAGGGAGCATCAGTCTGGTTCCCCATCGTAGTCCTTGCACCTGACCATGACTTGCCCATAGTAGGATCTCAATAAATATGTGTTAAATGAAAGAAGGGCTGAATGGAGATGAGTGTCCTAACATTTGATTCAGAGACCCCACGACAGTGGGTTTTTACCCTCTTTGGGGTTGCAGATCACTTTGAGAATTTGAGGAAATATACCTCCAGGAAAAATCTCTCCCAGAAAACTGGGGCATTTAAATAAAGTTTTGCCTAACATCGTACTGCACTTCAGGAGGTGAAGAATCGCTGCCCTATGTAAATGTAATCATGGTGCATCTCTTCCGAGGAGCACCAGGCTCCCTCCAGATCTTCCCTCCTTTCCTCTCATTTCAGTCTCATGCTGGAGGGCATGGTGGAAACTCCTGGTGTCCTTACAGTGTCTTCATTCCAAACTCACTCCCCTGCACAGGCAGTGGCAAAGCGCAGGTAAACATGGCCAGAACAAGGCAGGGATGTGTATGCACTGCTGGGGGGAGGACTACGCTTTGCCAAATCAACAAACGAATCAGTCAGCCCTGAATTAACTGAGACATGTCATGAGCTAGAAATCGCTTCACCCGGAAGTGGGCTAATTTTTAATCTGGGGGTTCCAGCAAATGAACCTGATCTTAAAACATCTCAGAGGCCTACCTCTCTCACCATCATTTCTGTGCCTCTCTGTCTGCTGGAACAGAAATGCCTTGTTTAGAGGACTAGTGTGGACTTCAGGGACAGATGCATCTGCTTTCACATCCTGCCCGCCAAAGTGTATTGCTTTTGAGACCTGTGGGCAAGAGAATTAACTTCCCTCTACCTCAGCTTCCACATCTGTGAAATGGGTCCCTTCAGGGTATCCTCTGAAGTCCTGACGCATATTTTCCAGGGCTGAAAATGTCTGCAGATGATATGGCTCTTGCTTTTAGGCGCTCTGTCCCACTGCCCCCACCTCCCCAGTAAAAGAGCCAGCTTAGAGGGGCTTGCTTTGCCCTCTCAGGCCGATTATCTAATCTTCCTGCTCATTTCTCTCCTCCCAGGCCTCTGGGAGTACAACCCATTAAAATCTGTTATTGACACTGCTATTTATTTGGAGCCAGGGATAGTTTATCCTTTTCCAACTTGTACAAACCTGGGCTTGGCTTCCATCCACAGCCAGAGCTAGAAATGATAATGTAGGTAATATTTAAGGTGGTTTTTTTTTTTTAAGTTCTTTAATATTCTCTCAGAGGCTCAATTATTTACCATGCTAGCTTCAGGTAGAGAGTAATTTGAATATCACAGTCAGGAGAAACTGGTGGAGGAAAAGGTAGCAGTTTGCAAATCACACAAGTCAGCCTTGGCTTTGGTGTATACCACCAAGTTGCAGAAATGAGGCTTGCATTATATCATGTTATAGTTTATTGATTTATTTTTAAATTACATTAAAATATACATTTCTGTCTTTAGGGGTGATATTCAGAATACACAACTGTGATAGACAAAGGATCAAAGCCTGAGGCTGGAGCAGGGATCTGGGCAGTCAAAGCATTAACCCTTTCCCTGTTGGATCATGGGGAAGACTACGGGGGAGAGAGACCCTACGAAAGGGCCCTGGAGGGTCAGGAGAGTGGGGACATTCTTACCTGACTGGTACAAAAATATTTCAGTATTTTCACAACTGCTATAACCCAAAGGTTGCCTAACTGCTGAATATCAGCTGTCTTAGTTGTAACATTTCAGTAGTAAGAATATAATGATGAAGTGATTAATCTCCCCCTTTAAAGCCCATTTGTCCTTAGTCTGGTACATTGCCCCTCATTCAAACACTAGGAACATCTACATCTACGGGTAGGGTTTTTTCCTTTTTATTTAACTTCATCACAAAAAATGGAATCTATGTTATGAATAATAATAGCTAGCGATTGTTAAAGCTTACTGAGTACCAGGCACAGTTCTAGCAATTTACATAATTAACTCTTCCAACCTCCCTAATAGTTTTCTCAGCTGACAGAGGAAAGGAGGCATAATGTGGTTAGTTACCTTACAAGCTAATAAGTGCTGAAGGAGAGAACAAAATCCAGGTAGCCTGGCTCCAGACCTCCACCCTCAGTATCATGAACTAAGCTAAAACATCTATTACTCTGCACTTTTTGTTCTAGATCTGACTCATTCTTTAATGACTACTATCATATTATCTTGTAGGGTTTACCATAATTTATTAACTCTTCTTCCTTTTGATAGACATTCAGAATGGTTCTCAGCCTCTCTCTCTCACTCTCTTGTCTGCCTCTCTTTTGCATTTTTCTTTTCTTTTCCTTGAAGGAGAACACTACAAACAACGCTACAGTGTGCCCATGTGCCCTTCTACAAACGAGCCTTCGTACAGCTTTTATTTCTGGAATATGTGCTTCCAAAAAAGAATTGTTGGCCCTAATGGTAAAAGTATTTTGAATTTTAATAAATGTTGCTAGAATTACATTGCTAAAAGGCCTATGCAGCTTCAACCAGTTGTACATGTGATTGTGTGATTGCCATTCCTCCACATCCTTACCAGCACTGGAGGTTATCAGTCCATCAATTATGCCACAAATGGGAGAAGGATGGTGCCAAATGGTTGCCTTAATTTACCTTTTTCTGATTATCCGTGGGATTGAGCCAACATTTATAGGTTTAATGGCCTCCTCCTCACAACTTGCTTGTTGCTGTTCATGTGTTTTGCCCAACTTTAAATTGGGTTGTTTATCTTCTTTCTTATTGGAGCCCTTTAGCTATTAGGAACATTAACCTTTTGTCAGTCACATGTATTGCAAACGTTCAATCCGCATCTGTCGCTGCCTTTTGTCCTTATATGGTCTTTGAAGAGGTTTAAGAAATTTTTTTGTAATCGGTTTTTCAATCATCTATTTCACAGCTTCTGGACTTTCCCTCTCACATAAGAAGGTCTCTCCCATCCCAAGTTTACTCATATGGTCTCTTATTTCCTTTCCTATTTCTTTTATACATTTACATATTCAATCTATTCAAAATTGATTTCTATATCTAATTTGATGTGTGAAGCTGTGTTTTCCTCCAGACGGAGAGCCAAATATACAGTTCCGTTGATTAAATTAACCATACATTCCCCATCAGTTGAGATGCCACAGCCAGCACTGAGGACAGAATCACAGGCCTGGGTGGAATCTCAGAAAGACAGAGTCAAACCATGACTCCTAATTCCTCACTCCTCTGATTGTCCACATGTGTGCCAAGTCGTGGCTGCAGGTCTCCTTGGGAAAATGCCTGTACAACCATCTGTTTCTCTTTAAAAAGCAGGCAGTGTCTAGAGTGAGAACGAAGGAAAAGGAGGGCGTTGAGTCTAGACAAAAGGACTCTCTACCCGCCCACCCCCACCTCCCAAGTACACAGGATTTGGTCCAGGTCAGGAAGCCTGGGCCATCAAACCCATCACTATTAAGAGCATCTGTTGGGCAGCACCCAGCAGGCCTGGAAGACTTGTAGTTGCCGAAGAAAGAGCCCGGAGACAGCAACAGAGACATCAGTGGTTTACTGGCAAGGGATCTTGCACGTCCAAAACAAAGGTCCTAGAGGGACACCCCACCATGTACGACAAACAGCAGGCAGTACACAGCAGCAATCTCCCCCTTCGGAGGAGAAGGAGGCTACTGTTTACAGGGGGAATTGACATCTGATTGGTTCAACAGTTATCAGGAGAACCAGAGGCTGGGGCAGGGGGCAAGCACGTAGGCAGTTACTTATGAAGCCCTGTAATTAAGAGGATTAGATAGTCCTGTGAGTGAAGCGGGGCCTGGTTGAGCAGGGGATGTACAGAGAGCAAGAGAACAGCCATCTTGAGTGGCCTGACCACACAGCATTGGTGAAACCAAATCATGTCTTGGATGATTTGGTGGGAAGGGCACCGGCATCCTGAAAGCTTGAATTATGCAGTCAGTTCCTGCCTGCTGTTTGAAATATGCACTGACTTCTAAAAACTTGTGCACACATGAGCTGGCAGTGTCTTCCTGCTTTACCTGGGACCAATATAAGCAAAGTCATGGGTGACTTACTTCCAGTCAGGTCTCAGCATGCAGCAACCTGGATGAAAGTTTAACCAAAGGCTAGAAGTGCTCGGCATTTGCCAACCAAACTGGAAAGCTGGTTTGGCCACTTTTTCTTTCCTTTTCCTTTTTGTTCTTTTCTCTCCTTACCCCGCCCCGCCCTTTCCTTTTCCTTTTCCCCTCCTTGTCCACTTCCTTCTTTCTCTCCTTCCTTCTTCCCTCTATCCTTCCCTCTACATCTCTCCCCTTTTCTGGGAAGATGAGATCCCGATGACCCCACTGAGGGCTCATCTCCAAGACAGAACAGAGCAGCCTGCCCTGCATTTGATCAACAATTGAAGTGGCTGCAAATACTCTGACTTCTCATTTCAATGTGTATCGATCTCCCAAATGGAAAACAGGCATCTACAATAAATTATATAGAGTTAATCAGGAAGGAGCCAGTGCACGAGAGGAATCTGGGGCTGGTGCCACAGATTTTGCTGATATAGAAAAGTTGCAGGGATGAAATATGGCTGCTTTGGAGAGAAGAAAATAAACAAAGTCCAGTCCCCAAGAAGTCAGAATTATTGGGAAGTGAACCAGGGTCTCCCTGAACAGACTTATTCCGTGGCTGGCAATTCTGGAGGTGAGAGTACATGGATCATTAAGGACAACCTCCTTCTTGAGAAGAAGCTGCAGAAATCCTATTTGGGGAAGGAAAGATCCACTTATAATAGGTATATGGGTTTTTTTCAAATTAAGCCATTTCGAGCCAAACAACGCATGACTCTAGGAAGAAGAAACCCAGCAGGGAGCCTAGTAATATTAGTCTTTTCAGTTTGTGCCTTAAATCAAGTATCTGTAGCTTCTGTCTAATTTTTCCTGATTTTGACTTTAGGAATCATCTCAAGAGAAATAGACCTGCAGTGCAGGTTTAGCCAATCAGCTTTCATCCCAGTCCCCCAGGGATTGGTTCAGAGATTATCAACATCAATGTATTATCAACATCAATGTTTTGTTTTGCCACAATTGTTTTGGTTTGTTGGCTTAAGTGATTTAGTTGCCTACATTTAAACAATGGGTCTATTTTATGTAATATCATGGATTGACGGCTTCTACACCCAGCCCACATCATTCACTAGCCCAATTCCTACTTGCCTTTGAGTTTCTAAGATAGTACTTAATATCATTTCATTTCATATCAAATGTCAAGACTGATAGAGACCTCAGACATCACTTGTCCTCAATTCTCTCCTTACAGATGGAGAAACTGGGTCCTGAGAAGGGAAGTAAGTTGTTTAAGGTCACACCACAAGTTGAGAGCATAAATGGGAAAAAGACCTAGGACATTTTTATATTAGCTCTCAGCAGCAGACAATAGTTCTTACATTTCCTGCCAGGGAAGGGCTACTTCCCCAAGGATGCCTCCAAAGGTAATATTCTATGATGTAATCTTTTAGGTGTTAATGGTGGAATTTCAGATCCAATAGGTGGTGAATACTTTTAGGCAACGGGACTAAGTGCTGTCTCTCAAATTGCCTTTCACAGGTGGGTGCCAACTCCTCTTATAACCAGGGTTGAAGGCTGGCTGTATAAGACTGTTCTTTTCCTGATCATTAAAAAAAATATGACAATATCCCTCAGTCTTTCTGAAGTGGGTGTGATTTACAAGCTTACAGATGGAAAAAATATCCATCTTTTTTCATTTGTTCATTCAACTGTTTGTCTAGCCATCCTACATTTACTGAGCATTAACTATAGGCCATGTACTATGCTAACTTCCAGAGATACAAAGATTGGCCCATGAAGCTCTCAGTTGAGCTATAAGCTGTAATGCAGACACAAAGAAAAGATGGCTTCACTGAGGAGGTGCCCTGTTACTAACCTTTCCAAGACAAGGAAGAGTTTTGGATAGGAGTCAAGGATTAACATCTGTGATCTGTGCTTACAGCCCAGACCCACTCTGGTTGCCCCACCTCGACCCAATCTTAAAAATTAAATTAAACAGAAGTAGTTTCCCATATCTAAAAATTGGAAGATTTCAAATAAAATTCAGATTCCCAACTTCTCTTGAAAAATCATGGATCTGAAAACACTGGGCCCACATCCCCACATGCCACAATTACGTGTTGCTGAGTGGTGGCTGCGCCTTTTAGAAAGGGTGAGCATTCTCCAGTATGTCACATTCCCCCCCAGTCCCTATCAGATTATTCATGGTTCCCATCATAAACTTATGTAACTTGCCTATCCTCTCTAGGGATTTGAATCGGTAGTCCCTGACCTAGCATCTCAAGGAATGCATGAAGATCACAGAGCAGAGGTGGAGAGTAATGTGTAGGCAGAGGCTTAGAGGTGGGAAACATAGAATATATTCAAGGGATGGCACGTCATTTTGCGTGGCAGGCAGATGATACAGTGGGACAGAGGGTAGGCAGAAATGAAGCTGGAGAAGTAGGTGAGGGCCGAATTGCCCACGGAAGGTCCTGTGGGTCATGCAAAGGGCTTTGTCCTGAATCCTGTACTCTATAGGGAGCCTTTGGATTCTCGGCAGGGGAGTGTTATGATGATATTTGTGTTTTTGAAAGACCATCGTGCAACCACAGAGAGAATAAAACTGGCAGAGGTCGCGAAAGAGGCTGGAACATCATTTGAGCAGCAATTGTACAGACCAGGATAGAGATGAGGGATCCAGTAATCTTTAATCCCTGCCTGGTGTAGGCAGTAGGCAAATGATATCGAGAGATGAATGGTGAAGTCTCAGGGGTCACTTGCCCCTTATATCAACCAAGGGTCACCATGACCACCCTCTAGGCTTCCTGTGGTCAAAGTTAGGCACATGGTCACAGGGCACAACTGAGTACTTTCTTGTCTGGAAAATACTTTTCGGCAAAGTACATAGGAATTTAGACTTTCTTAGCAGTAATTACATTATTATGCCCCAGGTGCCCGCAGGGTGTGCTCAGAGAATTAATGGGCCTACCCGTCTCATTTACTTCTTAGGGTCCCAGGGTCTCCTTCCATAAATGAGCATTACCAGTGCACTGAATGGGACCCTGGAGGGCTAGAAGAGTGATTGCTTCTCTCAAAGGTGAGCTGGAGGTAAACATCAGCCCCTTGAGGACGCCCATGGCCCACTGATGGGGAAATACTGCAGTGACCGAGGCAGAAGGCACTCCAAATGCGAAGAGCGTTATTCCAGGCAGATGAGGGAACCCAGCAATTATTTCCACTCAGAAGCCGGTAATGAATAGGAATGTAATTTATTCATTCATTAAACATAGGCAAACAAGGAACCAAAGAGGAAGCCGTCTGGGCATTCTTTTAATGAATCTGCCCCGTTTCTGAGTGAAGTGTGGGCTGTGTGGATGAAACGCTGAACTCCGGAAATATATTACCCACTCAAGAAGCCATCCTTCCAGCCTTAATTAAAGAAAATCAACAGCTCCCACTTACAGTGGATGATGATGGAAATCAAACTGAGGAACTGAAATACAGACTTGCCAGGCAGGCTGGGCTGGGCTTGGCTGGGCTCCCAGAAGCCTGGGAACCTCATGAGTTGGTCTGAGACATTGTGCCTTGGGCATCCAGGAAGCCTGGAGCACCAAAGGTGGCCAAGACATTGCCGGGACTTGACGTCATTACAGGACACCAGATCCTTGTGGCTGAAGCTTTGGTGACTCATTCATTCATTCCCTCCGTTTTTCATTCATCCACTCAGGAAGCATTTTTGGAGCACCTACTATGTGCCAGGTTCTGCACCATAGATATAAAATGCTAAGCAAAAATACACACCGTCTCAGTTCTACTACTCATATTTTAGTAGAAAAGATGTTTATTATGTAGAAATTAGGTAGATATAGAATCACAAATTGACCAGAACTCAGAGGGAAAAACACAGTATTCTCTGCAAACATGTAACGAGGAGCTCTGAGCAAGCATGGGGAATCAAGGTAGATATCTGGCGGGGTGGGGGGGGGGGACTTGGGGCAGGAATTCTGAGGGGTCAGGAGGAAACTGGGTGGGGACCAGAGGGAGAGGGAGAAGGCAGAGCAATCCAGGTGGTGCCGGCATGTGCCAGTGTTCAGGAGCGGAAGAGGGCACTGTACACAGAGAAAACAGCCCTTGCGTATGATTTGGCCTCACTTTTATATACAAGTAATGGGATGCTCTTTAGATGATTAAATTAGGAAATACTTGTGGGCTGAAAACCGTCATGAGAACAGAAGGCTTGGTTTAAGCGTGTGGGTTTAGATGCGTCATAAACTAGAGAGAACCGTATTTTCACCCGAATAGCCTCTTAAAAGGAGGACTGAGCTTGCTTTGATGTAGTAGGAACACGACCTCTGGGTCTCCTGTCATGTCAGCACCTCCTGCCAGGTGAGTTGTCCCACCTGGGCTGAACCCAGAGTCCTAGAGACCTCTTAGGTCTTAGGAAGAGCTCCCATGCCCTCCTCTCCATGAGGCTGCCAACAGCATGGACTCCAGAGACTGATCATACTGCCCTGCTTTTCATGAGTTCTGTAACCTTGACCAAGCCACTTAACCTCACTGTGCCTCAATTTTCTTGTCTAAAAATTGGGTGTGAAAATAGTGCCTACCTTAGAGTAGATGACTCTTGTGAGGAGGGGCTATATGGAAGGCATGGTACAGTGCCTGTTCTATAGGAGGAGCAGCAAAAATACCTATATGATTATTACTTAGGGAACTCTCTCCCCTCCCATTTCAGGCCAAGGGGCAAGAAAGAAGCTTATTGTTTAACACCAAAGCAGGTGGATGGATGTGTGTATGTGTGTTTCATGTTGTTATACACACCGAGAGGTAAACACTCCTGAGACAGAGGTGTGTAGCTCAAGCAGTTGTCTTTGGCCACGTCTAAGGCAGGGTTCTTTGAGGGACTGCAAAGTCATTGGGGCTGGAGTCCACATGACTTGAAGTCTCTTAGCAGGATTCTGCTGATGGCTTCTGTGCAGCAGCTTGGGACTGTCTGCCATAAGAACATGTACTACTGAAAGATGGTGATGTTCCCGAGCTCTCCATATCTTCAACAGCCCCACCCACTTTTCAGGCTTAGCTAGTCACGGTGTGCTGAGTTCTGCATTGAATATAGACTACTTATTACCTCCATTTTATACCCAAGCTGTTCTTTCTGCTCTGACAGCCCTTTTTCTCCTGCTCCTCCTTTATCCACAGCCATCAGGAAAACCATTTATCTTCCAAGACTTGGCTTATGTGTCACACCCCGTAAAGTACTCCTGGACTCATCTTCCATCCCCACCTCCATAAAGTCAGCTATTTCCTTCTTTATTCCTAAATGAAATGTAGATGTAACTGTCTTGGCATCTGTAATACTGTATTGTTTCACTAAATGTATGTCTATCTCCCCACATAGACTCTAGAAAAATCCCTACAAGGCAGAGCCCTCTTAGGTCTCTCATGTGCCCAGGGTCTAGCACAATGTTTGACATGCAGTTGGTACTTCAAAAATATTGGTTGAATTAATAAACAAATGAAAGAACATGTGAAAACCTAGCTTATCGTCCCTTGAGTATAAAAGAAATTAAGTCACTATAATTGTTTGGGAATGAGTGCTTGTTTTCTTTTCAAAAGGTCTTTCATGGAATGCTACTCAGCAATTAAAAGGAATGATTCTGATATGTGCAACACCTTGGATGGCCCTCAAAAGAATTACACGTATAAAAAAACCTCAAAATGTTACATACTATATGATTCTATATATATAACATTCTTGAAATGGCAAATTATAGAGATGGAGACCAAATTAGTGGTTTCAGGGGAGAGAGTGTGAGAAAGGGAGGGAGGTAGCAGTAGATATAAAAGGTAGCAGGAGAGATCCTTGTGGTAGACTGTTCTGTGGCTTGACTGTGGTGGTGGTCATTGAGTCTACGTACATAGTAAAATTACATAAAACTAGACAATACACACACATGTAAAACTAATGAAATGCCAGTTTCCTGGTTGTGATATTGTACTATAGTCACCCAAGATGATACCACTGGGGGAAAATGAGAGAAGAATATATGGGATGGGATCTCTTTGCATTCTTTCTTGCAACTGCATGTGAATCTTCAGTTATCTCAAAATAAAAGAAACACACACATATGTGCACACACACATATACACAATGAGATCCCACTACACACCTGCCAAAATGACTAAAATTAAAAAGACTGACAACATCAAGTGTTGGCAAGGTTATGGAGCAATTGGAACTCACATACACTATTGCTGGAAGTACTGATTGATATAAACACTTTGAAAAAAATGTTTGGCAGTTTCTACTAAGGCTGAAATATCTACACCCAGCATTTCCATTTCCGGGGATATAATCCGACAGAAAAACATACATACTAGATGATTTGAAGTAGCACATTTCATAATAGCTCTAAACTGAAAATTGTCCAATGCCCATTGACAGTAGAATGGATAAATCAGTTGTGGTATATTCCCATGTCTCAGTCAGTTTGGGCTGCTTTAACAAAATACCATAAACTGGGTGGCTTAGATAGCAAGCATTTATTTCTCACAATTCTAGAGGCTGAAAAGTCCAAGATCAAGGTTCAGGTAGGTTTGGTGTCTGGTGAGGGCCTTCTTCCTGGTTTGCAGATGGCCATATCTTCTCCTTATATCTTCACATGGCCTTTCCTTGTTCAGGCTTGAGGTCTTTTTATAAGATATTAATCTCATCATGAAGGCCCCACCCTCATTACCTAATCCAACGCTAATTTCCAAAATCTCCACCTCCAAATACGATCACTCTGGGGATTAGGGCTTCAACATATAAAGTGGGGGTGAAAACCACATATTCATTTCATAGCACCCATATACCACACCCTATCACAATTAGAATGAGCAAGTCGTAACAGCATGCATCCATAGGAATGAATTTCAGAACCATAATGTTGAATGAAAGAAGATAGTCACAAAAGAAGACACACTATATGATCCCATTTATATAAGGTTCAAAATAAGCAAAATTAGTCTGTGCTGTGAGACATCAAGATGGTGATTATATTTGGAGGAAAACAATTGGAGAGGGACACGAAGGAGACTTCTGGGGTCACAGGACTGGTCTGTTTCTTGATCTGGGTTCCGGTTATGTGGATGAATTCAAGTTTGTAGAAATTCATCTAATTGTACACTTAGGATGCATACTAAGTGTATAATACTTCAATAAAAATTTTTATGATACTTCAATAAAAATTTTTATTATACTTCAATAGAAATTTTTAAAAGAAAAAAGTTTATTCATTTTGTTCTGTAGTCAACATTTATAAAGGGCTGACTCTGTTCTAGATACCCTACTAAGCTCTTTGGAGACCATATAGTTGAAAGGAACCCTGGTCTTGGGGCTCCCAGTCTATGGAGAAGTTACTCATTTTCTTCTTTCTTTCTCCCTGTCTTGCAAAGTAAGTAACCAATAAGATCAGGAGAAACTTTTCTGTTGGTGGTATTTGTGATTTTAATTAATTATCGAACTAAAAGAACTTGCATAACAGAGAGTTTTTCTTGTCTTTACAGCAGAGCAGAGAGATCTTTTTTATAAAGTACTTACTGAACTCTAAATCTTGAGCCCCAGCATCCCGGAGATAATTCCTTTTAAGACCTCCTCAAACTAATTTTCAATAAAAAGAAGGAAAAAAATCGCCAAATGTAATTGCTAAAAGAAAAGAAACCTCCTTATTAGGAAATCTATAACTACCTTCAGGAATTCAAAAATAAAAATGTTCAAGTGAAGGAATCGTTGCTTTGATTTGCCTGGAAATATCTCAGCTAAAAAGAAACTCTACATCTGTGTTTGCAATCCTCCAGCTTGGGTGAACACACCTGCTAGCCCCACCCCAGGACAGATTATCCCCACCCATTCAAATGAAGGGCAGTTCATGGCTTTCACTGTGATTTGGTGAAAACAGTGTTTCTTGTCATTCCATCTATCATAATCCTGTAATTTGCAGAACACAGGAGGCATTAAAGCATGGATAGTGTCACCTCCCGATGCCAAAGAAGGAAAAGAGAATTAATGAGATCAATAAAGCTACTCTCGCAGGAAAAATAGAAACACAGATGGGAAATGGTACCAGAGTTGGCAAGTCTGAGAGAGAGCTGGGGATCTGCTTATGGCCCTGTCTTAAAGCCAGGACTGTTACAGGGAACACGTGAGCTGGCGACCTCACCACCACACCTCCAGCAGAGCCCCACCCTTGGCAACATGCAGGGTTCTGGCCAGGATGAGAAATCAATCAGTATGGTCAGCAGGTATTGATGGAATACTGCCATATGCTTGGCACCAGGCAAGCATCATGGTGATGCAAAGAATTATGAAATATTGCCCATGTATCAAGGAGCTTATGTTCTACTGTGAAAGTCAAATGCCCTCACCTCTTCCATACCATCACTTAAGTAAACATGTTGTATGGAGGTAGACATCTTATCAATATTTACAATAAAAATTGTGTCAAAGTTTATCCACGCTTCTCGAAGAATTGAACACAGAGGGTAAGGAGATGGAAGCTCCAATCAAGGAAATAAACATATAATCTAATACATCCATTAGGTCCTCAAAGTAACCCTTAGAAAGATAGATGTAATTATACCCTGTGTGCAGATGGAAAAAATGAGGCTCCAGGGATAATGTGAACTTTGCCCAAGGTCCCAGAGCAAGTGGTGAAGCCAAATCAGTTCAAAATCCATGCTTTCTCACCCCAACCTTGTTTCCTGTAGAGAGAGGCAAGTGGCACCTGGATGGACATTTTAAGTTGTGTCATCATGCATTCACATTAATATTTATAAGAAAAAATACACATAATTAGTATAGCAAAGCCCTGATTTCGGTCACTTTGCTTCAGATGAGCCTAAAGTATTTAAATACTTTAAATAGTGCTTCAGATGAGGCTACAGTATTTAAATACTTTAAAACAAATAATGCAATTTCTTAGAGCCATATTAATAAATCATCGTGCAGGTAATAAACGTTTGTAGCAAAAAGCATGGACGATTAAAGTTTGGACAGTTTTCACTACAGAAAGCAACTATCCCTGTGATAGGAAGACTTAAGAATGTTTTAGGGGTCCCAGACAAGGACTGAGGAATCTGGAGGTTACTAGGACTCATAATTCCTGCCTGAGGCAAAGGGGGTTAGTCTACGTGTGGTGGAATCAGAGAAAAACCTAGAGTAGAGGGGACACCATGTCCAGAGGGTCTGGGTCAACATCAAAAATCTGAATATCAATCAGTATCAATTAGCATCAATATAGGAAAAACAGAAGCTCAAGCTTTTCACTACCAAGTCGAGGAGACAGGAAATACACATAATTTTTGAGAACTCTAAGCAAGGGACATCAGGAACCCTATTACCTGGGACAGCCTGGTGCCTACTGCTCACCTTGGTGGGCCTGGCAGCTGATTTAAAGGGCAAAGGTGGGGGATACGGGACCAGACAGCAGCAGGCTTAGGAGGGCAAATTCTAATTTTCTCCTAGTTTGTCAATGCCCCTCAGGAATGAGCACACCTGAGACACACGTCCTCATCACCACCTCTGAGATTAGCTTCTTGTTGGCACTTCCGTCTTCTCTTCCTACTAATCTTCTTTTTGATATTTTAATTTATTGCAGTTCATTGGGCCCTCTTTCCCTTTAAGGCACTGAAATTAATGGACCAGTCGAATTTCCTTTGAGACAACGTTTTTAATTGCCATGATTCTCACTTATATCTTTTAGGCATCCCTGGTGGCCGTGATTCATTCGCATTCGCCTTCTCCAACTCTTCAATTATAAATACTCTGTCGACACGGGGAGACAGTTTTCCTTCCATCCAAGCATTCTTCGTGGTGTGTGCGAGCTTCAGGGCCTCTGTCTACCTTTTAACGTCTATTTTATAATTGAAAATCCTCTCAGTCTTGAAGTACATTGGAATTTTTATGAACTTCTGCGAAGAGGTTATTGGGATTTTTTTTTTCTTTTTGTTTGTTTTGGAAAGTCAGTACTGTGTTGTTGTTTTGTTTTTCTTTTTAACATCTATACTGGAGTATAATTACTTTACAATGGTGTGTTAGTTTCTGCTGTATAACAAAGTGAATCAGTGATACATATACATATATCCCATATCTCTTCCCTCTTGTGTCTCCCTCCCTATCCCGCCCCTGTAGGTGGTCACAAAGCACCAAGCTGATCTCCCTGTGCTATGCGGCTGCTTCCCACTAGCTATCTATTTTACATTTGGTAGTGTATATATGTCCATGCCACTCTCTCACTTTGTCCCAGCTTACCCTTCCCCCTCCCCGTATCCTCAAGTCCATTCTCTAGTACGTCTGCATATTTATTCCCGTCTTGCCCCTAGGTTCTTCAGAACTTTTTTTTTTTAATTCCATATATGTGTGTTAGCATACGGTATTTGTTTTTCTCTTTCTGATTTACTTCGCTCTGTATGACAGACTCTAGGTCCATCCACCTCACTACAAATAACTCAATTTTGTTTCTTTTTATGGCTGAGTAATATTCCGTTGTATATATGTGCCACATCTTTATCCATTCATATGTCGGTGGACACTTAGGTTGCTTCCATGTCCTGGCTATTGTAAATAGAGCTGCAATGAACATTGTGGTACATGACTCTTATTGAATTATGGTTTTCTCAGGGTATATGCCCAGTAGTGGGATTGCTGGGTCGTATGGTAGTTCTATTTTTAGTTTTTTAAGGAACCTCCATACTGTTCTCCATAGTGGCTGTATCAATTTACATTCCCACCAACAGTGCAAGAGGGTTCCCTTTTCTCCACACCCGCTCCAGCATTTATTGTTTGTAGATTTTTTGATGATGGCCATTCTGACCGGTTTGAGATGATAAAACCTACTTTTACTTTATAATGTTACATTATATTAATATATAATACATTATAATTATTGGGTTGGCCAAAAAGTAAGATGTTATGGAAAACCCCAAACGAACTTTTGGGCCAACCAGTATATTAAATTAACATATTATATTTTCCTTTATTTTACTCTCCACCGCATACTATGACACCCTCCTCCCTTTTAAGGAATGTACAAAAGAGTTGGGGGAAGCAAGACCCCAAAAAAGGCTAAAATGCAAAGAGATGACCATTAAGGTTTCTCAATGGGGTTTCTAATCCTTGTGGTCCCCCTGTCCTGCCTTCTTAGCGCTCATAAGCAACGAGGAAGGAAAAGGTCTGATCATGCTGAGAGTAAACTCAACAGCGTCGACTCTAAACTGTGTGACCTTGGGCAATGTATTTTGCTTCTCTGAGCCTCAGTTACTTTACTTTTAAAATGGGGATAATAGTACCTACCTCCCAGGGTGGTCGTGAGGGTTAAATGAGTAAGAATATGTAATATGCTTAGGACCATGCCAGGTGCACCTGCAGCATTTCTGTGTCTGGTGCTCTCATCAGCCTCATCCCCCTCATCATTTCCACAATCAAGCACAGCCAAGAAGGAGTGAGAGGGTTCACCCCTTTTGTGATCCCAGTGCAAAAGCAGTCCCTCAAAAGTACTGTGCATAGCACAAGGAGTCGGCAAGCTCTGAGGGTGCCCAGAGGCTGGGATGGGGCTTGGGGAGAGACTCCTGTAGTTCCCAGCTCTCCCTAGCACTTGCACTTTGGCTTAGGTGCTTATGCAAAGTCTGAAACCCTCCCCTCTCTGCTTCCTGTTCCAGTTCTTCCCAAATTTGCCTCAAGCATCTCCAGCAGGGACCACGTGCTCTGGCCAAGGAGGGTCCCACAGAACCACTCAGCCCTCGCTTCTTGGACTCTTGCCCAGTCGTGGTAACACGGGGGTGGCGTTTGGTGACTGTGACCACTTTGGTGCCTGCCAAGTCTGTCGCTCAATAACTAAGGTAATTGGTTTCCTTTCCTTCGTGACTCACCCCATTCTGAGTCTGTGATCAGCTCTATTGGAAAAATTGAGAATTTACTTTCTATTATATCTTGTAATCACCTGTTACTGTTAAATGGATAGTTTTAATTTTTCTACTGCTATTGTAATTTTTTAAATTTTATTCTGAAACAATTTTTCATTCCTACAAACGTAGTTAAAAGAGTTGCTGTGTGCCCTTCTCCAAGCTTCCCTCAACGGTAACATCTCACATAACCAGACTACACCATCAAAATTTGGAAAGTGACTCTGGTACAATACTATTAACTAAATCACAGACATTATTTGGATTTTGTCCACCTTTACAGATTCTCATTCGCACACACGCGCACACGTGTGTGTGTGTGTGTAGATCTACGAAATTTCATCAAATGAACAAGTCCATGCAACCACCACATTCAGGGCACAGAACTGTTCCATCAGCACAAAGAAATTCCTTCACGCTACCCATTTCTAGCCACACCCACACCCCTAATGGCCTGCAACCATCGATTTGTTTTCCATCAAAACAATTTTGACATTTTGCGAATGCTATATAAATAGTGCCCTTGTAATTTTTTATTCTAGCTTTTGGTTATGCCTCCTTTTGCAGTTGTATCTACTGTTTCCAAAGTACCCAGAAACATACTTTTATATTTTATTTTATTCCCCATCACTCCCCATGCATGACATCCTTCACTCATTTGGGAAATGTATAAGATAGGTGAGGGAAACAAAACAAAAGAGGAGACTAAAAAGCAAAGTGACAACCGCTAAGTTTCTAAACAAGGAAATAATCGTGAGAATAGTAACACTAGCAGTAATAACAGCTTACATTTACTGGGCCCTGACCATGTGCCAGGCACCGCTATAGGTACTTTATGAACATCATCTCATTTAATTTTTACAACCCCCATATGAGGTAGATGTTATTATTATCTTAACGGTGCTACTCTTATATTATGGGTGAGGGAACTGAGGCACATGTAAATTTCTCGAAGTTAATGCCACAAAGTAATGGAGCCGGGCTGGGAACCCAGGAAGAATTCACCCCGTCCCCCGAGTCCCACCACAACGAAGAATTCACTTGGTTTCTTTTATTCTGTAGCCAGGACCCACCCACACGGCTTCTGGAAACTCTGTGAAAATTCATAAGCTCCTGAAGAGTCATAGATTCTCAGAGCTGAAGGGGCATCAGAGACCATGTGACTCAATTCCTTAATTTTACACTGAAGAGATGGAGGTCTGATTGCATTTGGGGCTTGAACAAATGATTTAGAGACACAAGATTAGGACCTTGAGCTACTGGTGTCTTTTGTTTTTAAAACAAATATTCCTTTTTCCCAGCTTTTTGGAGGTATAGGTGACAAATTCAAATTGTATATATTTAAGGTGTACAATGTGATGATTTGATAAATGTATACAATGTGACATGGTTACTACAATCCAGCTAATTTACATTCCCATCACCTCACATGTTTACCCTTTTTTTTGGTGAGAACAATTAAGATATCAAGTATACAATACGATATTGTTAAACTGTAGTTACCATGCTGTACATTAGATCCCCAGAACTTATTCATCCTGCATAACTCAAACTTCATAGATTTGAAAACCTTCTTAGGGGTTTTCAGGGTTTGGACAAAAGTCAAGGTGTGGGACCAGTTACCTTCTGCTTCGGTTTTTATATGAAAGTTTCTATCACTTGCTCTTGTCCTCCTCTCGCAAATAGAGCCTTTTTTTATGATCAGTATAACTTTGTCATTTTATGGTTAGTCACTAACCAAAGTCAATTCACTTGTTCGATTCATATTAGTCGGGGTTCTCCAGAGAAACAGAACCAACAGGATGGTGGTATATATCAATATATAAAGAAATTTGTTATAAGGAATTAGCTCGTGCAGTTTTGGAGGCTGAGAAGTCCCAAGATCAGCAGTCAGTAAGCTGGAGATGCCATGCACACACACACAGACACACACAAACACACACAACCACACACACTTCTACTGTATTACAGCCATTGTGATTTGCAGGCTTATTTGTTATAGCAGCTAATATTACCTTAATTAATACATGGCATCAGGTCTGATTCATTTTAATCCAACTCACCCAGCAACCAGTCACTGAGCATCTATATGCCAGGCACTGGCCTGAGTGGTGGGGTCCCAGCCCCTATAGGGCAGGTATGATTCCTGTCCTCATAGTGCTTTCAGGGTAGGGGGCTGGTGCCCTGCTTCTGGCCTCTGCCAGTGTTCTGTGCTTTTGTCTATCATAACACGTCTCATGTTTCATAATCATCGTGTATTTACCTGTATCTACTGTGAACATATGAGTTGCTTGCGGGTAGGTAACATGCCTTAGTTTGGTTTCTAACACTATGGTGCTGGAGACACAGTGCAGGTTGGTAAATGTTTAATGAATAAATGCCCCACCTGCTGTTGTCACATTTTGCCCCCTTAACCCTGGTCAATGGAGAAGGACCCACTCCACGTCCTTTTTGCACTTTGTGACTTACTGGCTTTTTTCAGAACCACATAGAAGTCTCTCCACAAACAAGGCAAATTCATTGAATCAGAAGAGAAATTTTATGTCTCACTCCATGGCTTCCCCACCATGAGAAAATAAAATATTTGACCATTTTCTCCATTGTCCTCCTACTATGTTTTGAATTGGGCTGCATTTTGCAGTGTTTCTCCTGCTCAGAAATGATGAATACCCTTTAAACCAACACAGTGTTATTTGCAAATGAACTTAAAGAGGAACAAAACTGTACAGGGCCGAGGTGGGCTCCAGCAGTGGCTTGGAAAAACACATTTTTCAAAGTGCCAACCAAAAGGAATTTATCCAATTTAATTTTCAGGTAGGTCTATAAAATTAATAAATATTCTGACTGAAAAACATAATTAAACCAACGGTGAATGTAAATGAGGAAGGGAAGTATCGTGCTATGACTAGAATATCGTTTTGCAACCGAATGACCCATACCAAGAAAACAAATTATTAATGCAGTCTTATTTCTCTAGAATATTCAGGGAAACAAGAAAGCTCTTGCAGTTCTGTATAATCATCTTCTTTGGGATGTATGAGCAAAGAACAGCAGGCTCAGCTGGAACAAGAGGTCGTTTCCACAGCACTGAAGCCAAGGGGGAGCTGCCATTTTTCATATCCAGGTGGAGACAGTTGTTATAAAACCGGATCCCACCTCCCACCCTATGGAAGACACTGCTCAAAGCTAGGCCTCCTACTAACAGAATCTTGATTTTGTTTAAGGGAGGGCATTCTGCAAGCTACAGGGCATGGATCATGACTCGTGTAAGCCATTCAGGCACCTCTGTTTACCTTTGCTGGATACCATATTTCTCAGCTCACCTTGCAGCTAGGAGTGACCATAGGACACTGTCCTGGCCAAGGAGACATCAGCAGATATCTGCTATGAAACTGGAAAATAGTTTCTCCCTAATAAAAGGAGAAAGAAGTAAAATGATCCTCTCTCAGCACCCTGGCTCCCCCATTTTAACCTCTCGTTCCTGTCTTTGAAGGTAGCCATGATGCCTGGAATTGTGGCAGCCATTTTGCAACCATGAATCAACAAACAGTATATTTTTATGAATATAAAAAGCCAATAAGCTAGAGATTGTAGTCCATACTGGAAGAGATGTGGATATTTAATGACATAATTGAGTTGCTAAACCAAACTAGGAGTGTCTGTCTCCAGCCTTCTTGTTAGTGAGATAAGAGATGTCTACATTGTTTAGGCTACTGTTGATTAGAATTCTATTACTTACAGCCTAACAGAATCCTAACTATGTCTAATTCAATCCCCCCTGTAATGTCCCCAGAAGCCATCTCTTCCTCACCAACTGCTCTGCTGCTTTCCAGTTCAGGCCTGCTCATCTTTCATCTGAGCTATTGCTCCAGCCTTTTAACCAAACTTCCTACCTTCAGTCTCATCCAGACTATCTCCTGCACAGCAGCCTCTGTGATATAATGTTCCTTCCCAATTTGTGCATCTGACAAATGCCTGTTCATCCCTTAGGCGCCTTTAGGGTCAAAGTCAATCACCACCTCCTTTGAGAATCCATCTCCGTTTTTCCAGGCAAATTCATTGATCCCTTCTCCTTTTCTACAGGTAGTACTGTTTCCATATGTATTTCAGAGTATTCCTTCCTTCCTTACTTCCTCAAACATTTGATGTACCAGAAAGCACATCTGGTCTTATCTCTTCCACTTACAGTTACATGTATCTCAGTAGAGATTTAGCTTGTGGTCAGAGACTACATCTTATTCCTTTTGTGTCCCTAGCACCTAGCACAGCCTTTGACACCTCCTAAGAACTCCATAAATATTCATGGAAGAAATTCAACCTTCAAGGCACAGGAGATGAAGTAGTGAACAAGACAGAACAGTCCCTTCTACCCTTCTGGTTTACCAACTCCAGCAGGAGACTCAGTAAACAAATAATTGCAGACATTTAAGCTTGGAGAGTGTGTGGGATGCTAAAAAAGGGGAATTAGAAGATGCTGTGAGGAGTGTAACACAGGAATCTATATTGCCAGAGGAGGGGTCAGACCAGGGCTCCCTGAGGAAGTCACTCGTATATATTAAAACCCTCAAGGCCACGAAAAGGGAAGAAATTGAGTTTTTCCAAAGAGCTAGAAGAGAGTCATTGTGGCCGTAGCACAGTGAGGAAGGGGAGGAGAGGATTCAGGGAGGTAAGCAGGGGCCAGACCACGGGGGGCTTGGAAAACCGTGGGAAGGTTTTTTTTAACATAAAAAAGTGTATTTTTTCATGCTAAAAATGTCCAATTTTGTCACACATTATGTATGTTTTAAATAAATTTAGTCCAATAATCCTGATATACAGAAAACATTGATCATCAAATTATCGAATCAATAATACCTTTCCAGCATTTGTCAATAATGCGCATGTAGCTTATCTTGTTACTGGAATAAGTTAGTCAGCGTCTATTTCCCAGATGAACTGAAACACACAAAACGTTGGTCATTCATCTCAAGTTTCAGTTTTAAAATAATGAGTAGTGGTGATATGTGGTTTAATTCTTTAAAAAAATTATTTTATGATGGTAAGACCACTTAACGTGAGATCTGCCCTCTTAACACAATTTTAAGTGTACAATAGAGCATGGTTGACGACAGGTGCCATGTTGCACTGCAGATCTCCAGAGCTGAGTCACCTGACTTCACTGAAATTTTGAGCCTGTTGATTAGCAGCTCCCCATTTCCTTCCCAGCAGGCCCTGGGAGCCCTCATTCCTTCCTTGATTCTACAAATTTGCCTGTTTTCGATATCTCATATAAGTGGAATCATGCATCTTTCTGTGACGGGCTTATTTCACTTAACACCATATCCTCAAGGTTCATTCATGGTTTTGCAGAATTGCAGAATTTCCTTCTTTCTTAAGGCCAGATAGTATTGCACTGTATGTCTCTACCACATTTTCTTTGTTCATCTGTTGATGGACATTTAGGTTGTTTCCACATGCAAAGGATTTTTGATGTTTCTCCCAAGTGCAATGGGAAGCGACTGAAGGGTTTCAGGAAGGTGGGATGACAGTGATCTAATTTACATTTAAGATAGTCACTTTGTTGGCTCTGATAAGAAGTTATTGGAAGGAAACAAGAGTGGAGGTTGAGGGTGGAGTTAGGAGTCTACTTCAGGAAAAGACGGCAACTTGGGTTAGGGAGAGAGCAGTGGGCTGAGAGGAATGGGCAGATGGGAGGGAGATTTGGGAGTTAAATTGACAGGACTTGGTGACAGGTTGGATGGGGGGCTTGGGAAGCAGGTGAGACACAGTTTCAGACACGCAGGGTTGTCTCTACCTTCGCCCTCCTGCCTGGCTGCCTCCTGACTTCCCTTGGGGCATGGGGCCAGGGTCTTCCATCTCCGAGAGGCTGCCGGGCTCCTTGTCCCAAGCAAACCCACTTAGTGGGAGCAAGGTCAAAGAGAAGGCTTTCCTGCTAGAAAAATCAATGTAACATAAACCAGAAGAAAAAATATTAAATCTGCCTGCCTTTCCTTCCACACATCTGTCCCTGTAGAAAGATGCATGTGGCATTTCCCAGTAATTAAATCATACGGTTGAGAGGAAATGCAAGGGATCATTTAATTCTCCAAAGTCTGTTTCCCTGGAGGATGCTTCTTCTCTGGCCCCCATGGGAGCAAGGTTTGTGCAGAGTGCCATCAGCCTCCTGCTGCAAGCCCTGCCCCTCGTGGCTATGGCCTCCTCTGACCCGACTCGGTCAGGATTTCCTGTTGTGAACTCTCAGAGCCCCCTACACCTTCTAGCACTTATCACTCTGCATTTAAATAATTAATCGTGTAGGCAGTTGTGTAATGTCCTCTTAGGGTGGGGGACATGCCTGGTGTGTTCAGTCTGCTTTCAGAGTTCAGATTTATTTAATAGCACTAAATTAACTCACCCCAAGGGCTCACCCAGACATCTGACCATCCCCTGGATCAGATGTGCCCTCCTTGTGAAGGGCACCCCAAATCCCAGCCAGCCCCCAATCCCACTGACTCGGAGGAAATTCCCTCGTCTCAAATATCTGCTCTGATGCTTACAAGATATGTGACTTTGTCCAGTTAGCTGACTTCTCCACTTCTCTGTTTCTTTTTTCCTACAGTGAAAACTGTACCACCCACCACAACATAGTGGTTACGACCCTGGAGTCAGTGTGGCTCAGGTTCAAATCCCAGCTCTACCACTTCTCTGCTGTGTGACCTTGGACAGGTCACTTTACCTCTCTGAATCTGTTCCCACTTCTCTAAATTGAGACTCAAGAGTATCTATGATGTAGGATTGCTGTGAAAATTAGATAAGATAATGGGGTTTTTAGATAGCCCCAAATTTGGCGCTTATTAGATACCTAATAACTGTGAACTGTTATCATGATGATGGCTGGTTTATCATCTCATATAACTGTTGCAATGAAAGCACTTTAGTACACGGAATAGATGCTTAAATGACACCATTACCAACACCAGGGACAACAATGGCTAACTCTTGTTGAGTGCTCACTAGGTGCCAGACATTGTCTAAGTGGTTTACTTACGTTAACTCAGCAACCTTGAGAGGTGCTGATAATATCCCCATTTTAATATAAGGAAATTAGAACAACTCAACAAATATTAGATAATAGTACCATCAACAAACATTCAATCAGCACTGCTATCTGCCAAGTACTACACTCAGCCCTGAGAATACAGACATTCTTTCCTTCTAGAAACTCACAGACCAGCAGAAGACGTAAATAAACACATCACTAACTTAAAGTGCTCTGCTCACAGTATGAATAAAATTGTATGCAAATACTGAGTTAATAAGCAGTTTTTTCTGAGGCAGTAGGCGAGAGGATTAAACTGAAAGTATAGGAAAGAACTATGTAAATATAAAAGCACACACACACAAAAGGAAAATAGTATCATTAGCAGTTAGAAATAGCCCCCTACCTACCTGCCCAGGCGAGAAACAACATACCTCAGGTGTGAGGGGAAGACAGTCAGCTTAGGTTCACTTGATTGACATTGTCCCCTCCTTGGCTGGTAGAGGGGAGGGTCTTGAGATGGCCCATATCCGTTCATGCCTGAATGCGGGCTGATCCGTCTAATTCCATAGTGGTGGCCTGATGTTAATAATAACAGTGGCTAAAGTAGGAAAGCAGCTTTATTAGAAGCAAACCATTAATTAATTTATTCATTCAACAAATGTTTACTGAGTGTAGGACTCTAGTCCGAGTGCTCGTCAGTCTACAGTCTAGGCAAAGTCTGTGCCATCGTAATGCATATATCCCAGTAAGGAAGATGGACCATGAGCAAATAAAGTAATTTGCTTATGTTTTAAAACGTTTAGTGGACTTGATGGTGATGTGTGCTAACAGAGGAAAATAAAGCAGGAAAAGGAGGGGAAAATGAGTCTTGGGAGGGAGAGTGGAGTTATCATGTGTACAGGGTGTTGTATTCATCTGCTAGGGCTGCCGTAACAAAACACCTCAGACTAGGGGTCCTAAAAAACACACATTTATTTCCCACCGTTCTGCAGGTCAGAAGTCCAAGGTCAAGGTGCTGGCAGGGTTGGTTTCTCCTGAGGCTTCTCTAATTGGCTTGCTGATGGCGTCCTTCTGTGCATGTGCACTCCTGGTGTCTCTTTTTGTGTCCTAATCTTTTCTTATAAGGATACCAGTCGGATTGGATTAGGCCTCACCCTAACAGCTTCATTTTAACTGCATTACCTCTTTAAAGACCCTATCTCCAAATATAGTCACATACTGACGTACTGGGGGTTAGAACATCAGTACATGAATTTGGGGGGAAGTGGGGGGACAGAATGCAGTCCATAACAGGTTTTGGGAAGCCTTCACCCATTTATAGTGTGTGTATATATATATATATATATATATATATATATATTTTTTTTTTTTTTTTTTTGCGGCACGCGGGCCTCTCACTGCTGTGGCCTCTCCCGTTGCGGAGCACAGGCTCCGGATGCACAGGCTCAGCGGCCATGGCTCACTGGCCCAGCTGCTCCGCGGCATGTGGGATCTTCCCGGACCGGGGCACGAACCCATGTCCCCTGCATCGGCAGGCGGACTCTCAACAACTGCACCACCAGGGAAGCCCTTTATATTATATTTGATTGTATTTGACCAGAACTTGAAGGAAGAGATGAGTCACGTGGACGTTTGGAAGAGCATTCTGGCCGAGTAACAGCAAGGGCAGAGGCCCTGGAGTAGGAATTGAGTGGGTGAATTTGAAGAACAGGAGACAAAAGCAACTCAGGCTGATTGAGTGATGCTGTCAGAGAGACCATGAGGGAGGATGAGCCTTGTAGTCCATGCTTGAAACGCGAATTTTATTCTTGGTGAAATGGAAGGGATTTTGGAGAGTTTTGAAAAAAGGAATGGTACAGATTGCATCACTCTTGTTTTTAAAAGATTCCTCTGGCTGCCGTGCTGAGAGCAGACTTTAGGAAGGCAAAGGAAGAGAAAGAGCACCGGTTACAAAGCTATTGCAGTAATCTGAGCGGGGGATGAGGGTGATCTGAGCCCAGGTGTTAGTCCTGCAGGTGTCAGGAAGCCAGGTGGAATATGAATGTTTTGAAAGTAGAGCTGAGAGGACTTACTGATTGGTTGGATGTGGGTTAAAGAAAAGAAGGAGACAGGGAGAGCCCACCTTCTTTGGCCTGGACCACCAGAAGAATGGAGCCTTGTTTACTGAGACAGGAGAGACTATAGTTGGACAGGTGGGAAGTGGGTAGATTGGAGCCCTTTGGACCATTTGGTGTGAGCTGCCAACAAGACACCTGCAGAACTACTGAAGGAGTTTCGGCAGAGACATCCAGGTTTGGAAGCAGAAATTTGAGAATCATCAACTTACTTTGAAACCCATGGGAGTAGAAGATACGGCGGAGGGGATGAACACAGACAAAGCAGAGAAAAGCTCTGAGGAATTGCCCCAGGACCACAGCAGTGTTGAAAGCAGAGGCTTCTAGCCAGGAAGGCCATGAACTCAGAGGGGAAAAATAAAAAGCGTCTTCATTTTCACTGACTCCTAACTGAAATTTGATATGTCCCTCAATAATGAATGAGGGAATAAACCACAGCAGCATTAAGTATTAGAGTAGCTGTGACCATGTCACCAATAGGAATCATAGCTAATTATCATGTTATAAGTGTTGCCAATATTTCAAAATATCATTTACACTTATCACTATTTAAAAATTATGAAGTCTTTAGACCCGCCACTGGACCTTTTTCTTTAATGTGTTAATAAAGAAACCCATATATTACCATTTCACACATTAATGTTATTAAATATTTTGATAACTATTTTCAGTGAAATTAGTTTCTTTGAAAAGGCAATACATTTTATGGATTTTTTTAAAAAAATCATTATTCTGAGAAGATATCCACAAGCTTCATCTGCCTGTTGAAGTGGTCCAAGCCACAGAAAAAAAAAAAAAAAAGCTCAGTCCTCTGGTTTAAAGGTTGAAGGATCAACAAAGGAAGTGGCGAGGAGCCAGGCTCCCAGGCTGATTCTACAAACCTGGTCCCTGTCCCTGGTCCTTCCACCCTCCCTCCCTGATGACCATGTCCTATTTGTCTGGCCCTGTGCTCAGTGCAACTTGGATTCGGAAATGAGCGAGCCAGAGCCTCTTCCCCCAGTGACCCTGTTTTCCAGAAGGGGCACAAGTACCCAAACAGACATTATACTCGTCAGACATTCTTGCAACCTACAAAGGATACTCAGCTACTCTGTGCAAGTTCCCAAGACTATACTATATAGCTTTCAAATGCAGGTTTTTACAGCCGGGGAGCAAAGAATTGACACTGCCATTGTATTCTTCTGTGGCTTTCTTTCTCCCAGAAGTATTCAGCTCAGAGAGAAGATCTCTTTGGAGAGAGTAGTCTATCTACATTGATTTCATCACAGAAGGAGTAAGTCCCTTAAAGAACACATCCTGCCTCACGGGGCCACTCAGGATGAGAAGTTACTTTCCACTGGTGGCCCGCTCTGTTTTCTCCTCGCTCACTTAAGTCCCTCCCTGGCCCAGGCTGGAGTCAGGGATGGGGGAGGGGACCAACAGCAAGAGCTATTTTCATTGTTCTTTTGCAGATTTTCTTTCCAGAACCTTGTGGGTGCCGTTTATCCCGCTGCACTTCTGAAAATAGAAGCACCAGAATGTTCAGATCCACATTTTGGGCCCTGTAGCTTGAGGCCTTCTATCTCACTGATGCTGTTTTTGGAGCTAGCAAATGGCTGAATAGATTTTCTTGGCTCAAACCCACTGTCTCAAAGCAGCAGTCAGGGGGGTAGAGCGTTTCAGAGCATTATCTTCACCCCAAGAGGAAACCAAGAGCATCAGAAAGCATCATCCTGCCTGCATTGCTAGGTGAAGACTTCATACCCACTCCCATGGCTTGCAAAAGAAATACAGAAAAGAGTTTGCTGCAAAAAAGTGTGTCTATTACAAAGCTTTAATTAAGAGACATACTGGACCAGCTTCATTTTTCCCCATTGGTAAAATGGAGGAGATGGTCTCAACTAAATGAAAGAATGTATATATGAGGGGTGGGTATTTTACTATGAATTTGCCTTAGTTGAGAGGAGACTGTCTCATCTTGGGGAAAATATCTTGGTAAGTGGTTTAGATTAAAGGGAAAGTGTGGAAGGCATGAGACGGCAGAAGCTCGGCTGACAGAAGACTTGGTTAAACTGCTTGTTTTAGAAACAGACAAGAAATAGATAAGAAGTAGACAACCTGGGCTTCCCTGGTGGAGCAGTGGTTGAGAGTCCGCCTGCCGATGCAGGGGACACGGGTTCGTGCCCCAGTCCGGGAAGGTCCCACATGCCGTGGAGCGGCTGGGCCCGTGAGCCATGGCTGCTGAGCCTGCGCGTCCGGAGTCTGTGCTCCGCAAAGGGAGAGGCCACAGCAGTGAGAGGCCCGCGTACCGCAAAAAAAAAAAAAAAAAAAGTAGACACCCTTTCATAAACAGTGGGAACTTTATTTTAATAACATATTCAATACAATGAAGTAAGTAAAGCCTTTCTAACCATTCATCTATTCAACAAACATTTTTAAGTGCCAGGCACTGTTCCATGCACAGGGATCCACATTTGTGTCTTCTAGAAGACTCCGTGAATATAAATGTGTGTTGGAGCATGGAGAAATGTTTGTAAAAATAAGGCGGCAAGAGCGCTAATGTATTCTTATAACTGGGTGACAGAGAGCAAGGGCTTTGCCATCAGCCAGACCTGCCGGGGTTCAAATCCCAGGCCTTCCTGCCAGTGATGTCACCTTGGTCAAGTTACTAAGTCCTCTGGGCCTCTGTCAACCACGGGGTTATAAGAACCAGGTAAGATAATGGTATGAAACATTTAGCACAGCACCTGTGTATAATATGTACTTCCCAATGATAGCTGCTATCATTAAATAAACCCTTCCTTGCTATGTTCGTTCCCAAAGAACTTAACCTGCAAAAGTGTAATCTCATAATAAGCTGGGGTTATTAGTAAAATTCAACCATTAAGAAAGTGTTCTTTCCTCTGCTTAGTGTGGAATCTGCGAAGCCCTGCTCTGGAAGGAGTTGGAGTTATGCACTTCTGTGTCCATTCTTGTTCATGCATCCTTTAAGCCAATATTTGTTGAAGCCACACTATGCGTCAAACACTCTGCTGAGTATTGGAAAGGCAGTGGTGACAGAGAGGTGATCGTTGTTCGCATGGAGATTGCAGTTTAGCTGAGGAGATAAAGTATTAACTGCACAGATAATTACTTAGCAATCATGTACTAAACAGTAGATGGACCAGTGAGAATGAGACAGAGGAAATGATCCTGGTATGGGAAAGACTGCTCTGTGGATGTGGCATTTGGGCTGACGCTTGAAGGATCTGGCAGGATTTAACGTATGACCTTGGTGTTCCAATCACTGTGTGCTGAGCCACTGGGCTCAGCAGTCCCCTGGCATTACTATTTGTGAAATCAGAGAGAGACTGAGCAGCATGGCGGGTAAGGACATGGGTTCTGGAGCCAAACTGCCTTGGTTTGTAACCACCTTGGATGACGTCTCTGCCTCAGTTCCTCATCTGTAAAATGGGGATGAAAATAATGCCTGCCTTGTTGGTTCATGGTGAAGATCAATGAGTAAAATAATATCATCAAATAATGGGAAACACTCATACAGTAAACCCTAAGTAAGTATTGGTGATTATTGGAGTTAATATTGTTACTTGAAATGAAGGAGTAGGTCTTCTCCAATAAAATCTGTCCCACAGATCTGGGAAGTGGTGAGAAAACGGGCACCAAAAATGGGCTAATCACTCCGATCCCACCTGCTCATATTTTCTACGCAATCCCATCATTTTGAAGTGAATTTGGCCATCTTTCTTTGCAAGTGACATCGTCTGAGGCTGGGAGTGGAACCTACATTCTTCTTAGAGAAGTGAACAATCAGTATAAGAACTGCCGTGGGCAGAATGTCAAACAGAGACAAAGATGCAAAATCCGATTTTTCTTCCACGGTAGTGTTTCCGACTTACTTTCATGGTCTTGATTCTTTAAATCCCTGGTAAACTCATCCAGTCCTCCCTTCTATGAAGCTTCCACTCCATAAAAAGGGAGTTAAAAATGTTATTTTTATAGCTGGCATGAAAATACTCTTTAGGGGATCCCATCTTTTTTAGAAAGACATCTTGATAATAAGATTTAAGTGTAGAAAGATAGTAAAAAAAAAAAGAGAGAGATAGATGACCAGCTTTGTACTCCAGGCATTTTAGGTTGGGAAAAGTGAGAGACAGAGGAAAAGGGAAAAGTCACAATAAATCCAGCAAAGAAGCCAGAAATGGTCAATTAAAAAAAAAAAAAAGAAACAGGAATAGCTGAAGGATTTTTTAGATCTCGTGTGCCTAAAAATCAGTTTTCAAGTTGTGTGCTGGGTAGAAGTCATCCATCACCTTAAACTTTCTTTTAAGACACACACCAAATAAATGTCTTTTGTGAATTTTGGACGCAGAAAATTAAGGAAAAGTTTATGGTGTCCATATCTGCATAGCCCTCCTCAGAATGAGACTGCGGTGAGATTAACAGGAAGTTAGAACTAGAGGTAACCTTAAGAATATAGGACCCTGGAATCTGCAGAAATCTTGGAGCAGAGATTAAATTTTCCAGCTGAGTGGGGGATGGGGGCTTGTGTCAATTGTAAGGAAATGGGGCAGGGTGTCCTCAGATGACTTGTGAGTCACATTACCCTCTCCTTTATAAAGTTTCACACAGCAATGCATGGATTGCTGGAGGAACTAGTTTATGGGCCATTCTTATGACTGTTCGGGGCAGATCAGACATAAAAGACAGTAAAAGAAACCATTAGGTGCTCAAAGCAAAACAAATGAAAGCATAAAAATCTCAATATAAAAACTTATAAAAGAGCCTAACTAACCTAAAAAAAAAGTCTTGCTAACTGAAACAAAGAAATCAATAGGAAACTAACACAGTATTGTGAAGCAATTATACTCCAACAAAGAGCTATTAAAAAAAAAAAAAGAAATCAATATGCAAAAATGCAGTGGTTTTACTGATTTAAGGTTCACCCTCTCTTCTAGATTAAAAAGGTATATTTAAACTTTTACTTTGCTTCTCCCAAGGCACTAGGAACTTTGTCTTGTCTTGGGGTGTTTTGTTTTGCCCGAGCTCATCACCCTATAAACTACCTCCTTCTGCAGTGGAAAGAGATGGAAACAATAAAAAGCTACAGGCGTCCCTCATTTCTTTGTGCTTCATTTTATCACACTTCCCAGATTTTTTAAAAATAAGTTGAAGGTTTGTGGCATTTCTTCATCAAGCAAGTCTATCAGCACCATTTTCCCAACAGCATTTGCTCACTTCGTGTCTGTGTGTCACATTTTGGTAATTCTCGCAATAGTTCAAGCTTTTTCATTATTACTATGTTTGTTATGATGACCTGTGATCCGTGATCTTTGATGCTATCATGACTCACTGAAGGCTCAGGTGATGGTTAGCACTTTTTAGCAATAAAGTATATTTTAATTGAGGCATGAACTTTTTTTTTAGACATAATGCTTTTGCACATTTAATAGACTACAATACATTGGGAACAGAAATTTTATATGCTCCGGGAAACCGAAAAATTCATGTAACTCAGTTTATTGCATAACTCACTTTATTGCATTTGTCTGGAACTGAATCTACAGTATCTCCGAGGTCACCTGTACCCCAATTTAAAAATGAGGTGCTGGGCTTCCCTGGTGGCGCAGTGGTTGAGAGTCCGCCTGCCGATGCAGGGGACATGGGTTCGTGCCCCTGTCCGGGAAGATCCCACATGCCGCGGAGCGGCTGGGCCCGTGAGCCATGGCCGCTGAGCCTGCACGTCCGGAGGCTGTGCTCCGCGACGGGAGGGGCCACAGCAGTCAGAGGCCCGCGTACCGCAAAAAAAATAAAATAAAATTTAAAAAAAATGAGGTGCTTCTTTTTTTATTGACAACTGTTTTATTATTAAAAGTTACTGAATTCCATAAAGCACACAATGTAGTTTATATTCAACTAACAAAAGTTTCATACATGTATTTAAAATAAATAATATATAGATTTATCTGTCAATATTTATATTTTATTTAAAAAGCAGTAGCTTTACATATTTTACAACTTGATTTTATAAAATGCATACACCTGCCCTATGCAAATCTTCAAGCATGAGCTTCCCTTCCTATTAATAAAATGCACAATCTGGGCTTCCCTGGTGGCGCAGTGGTTGAGAGTCCGCCTGCTGATGCAGGGGACGCGGGTTCGTGCCCCGGTCTGGGAAGATCCCACATGCCGCGGAGCAGCTGGGCCCGTGAGCCATGGCCACTGAGCCTGTGCTCCGCAACGGGAGAGGCCACAACAGTGAGAGGCCCGCATACCGCATTAAAAAAAAAAAAATGCACAATCTGTATTTCTCAATATTGAGAGAAAAATGGTACCAACTAAAAATAACATATCCATTATGACTCGAACATGCACCTGATTTTTGGCTACTAGATAACTGACCTAATAATCTATTCAAATAACTATGTTCCTTGAGCTTGGCAATCAATTTGCATTATGTAAACAATCTGTGATTAACTATGAAGAGACTTGCATTTCCAGGGTATCTGACACAATCTACCAAATTCTTTATTTGTCCTGTTTCAGGTTTTTAATTAGAGAAGCAAGATTATTCAATAATTTGATGTGCCAGGAAATCTGACAAGTGAAGTCACACCTGACAAGCCACAGCCCGGTGAGTTCTGAAACCGTGCTTTTGCCTTTGAGAAAACAGCTCTGAGAATTATTATAGGAGCAAACTTTTCTCCAAACCCTGATGGTGTATGTGCCAAGAAATAGAACAAGAACTGTTTCTCCTTTCACAATCAACTGCGCTCAACTTGCAAAACTCGAGTTCTTTAGGTATGTGAAGACGTACTGGCTTCTATTCAAACATTCCTTCCACATATTCAAAATGGCGTCAGATATCACACTGTTTTATTAACAAAAAATTTTTCATAAGAAAGATATTCATGTAATAATTTTGGAGATTCATCACCAACTATAAGTCCCAATGCTAACATTTGAGAATTAAAGTCACAATAAACACCTTAGTTATCAGGACCATAGTCAGAACCAGAACTTCAACTTGAAGGACAGAGATCTAAGTTTGAAGTACATGCTTAGATTCCATGGGCCTCTAATGATAATGGTGTATATAAGTCTGTCTTTAATTTATGCTGAGAAAGTAGAAGTCTCCCATAAATTATTATTTTTAGAAAATAGTTCCAAATCACAAAATGGTTTAGAAACTTAAATGGAAAAACACTTTCATCAAAATAAGTAATTTAATTCATTTGGGCAATAATTAGGCTTTGAGAGAGGAGTCACATCCAAAAAGTAAACAAAATTCCCTCAATACCAGCATTTAAGAACTAAATTATAGCTAACAACAGCTTATTTATCAAGTAGTCAGTTATTCAACAAGTTTAGCCATCTACTGATGGACTAAAATTAGGTATCGGAAATTATTTTATTTGTAGGATGGAGTCTTTTTATTAAAATATTTTTCTGATATAATTTTAATAATCCTCCTTCTCTGGATTTCCTAACCTCAAGAAAGGGAAAGGGAGAGGAAAGGGAAGGAAGGAAAGAAGGGAGGAAAGAGGGAAGAAAAACTGAGAGGTCAGAAGGACACTGAAGACTGATCCATTGGTATCTGTGAGTAGACAGGAAGGAAGAAAAATAAAGGAGGAATAAAAATAAAGGCTGCAGGGCTTCCCTGGTGGCGCAGTGGTTGAGAGTCTGCCTGCTGATGCAAGGGACACGGGTTCGTGACCCGGTCTGGGAAGATCCCACATGCCGCGGAACGGCTAGGCCCGTGAGCCATGGCCGCTGAGCCTGCACGTCCAGAGCCTGTGCTCCACAACGAGAGAGGCCACAACAGTGCGAGGCCCACATACCGCAAAAATAAATAAATAAATTTAAAAAAATAAAGACTGCAAAGAGGATTAGGGCCAGGAGGTGCAGCTTAAAAGATAACTTCTTCACAGATCTTAATGATGCAAAGGCATTAGCATAACAGAATAGTGCAGTAGCTGATTTTGATAGCAATGAATCCTCAGAAAAGAATCATATGGTCAAGCCTCAGCTCTTTATAAAAAATAAGACTTGATTACCAGAAACAAGTAATATGTGGTTACATACCATTTTCAAATCATTACTCATTTGGGAACAATTAAGCAGTCACTAGATACCTGTTCTAAGATCTGAAGAAATTGTTATCCACCACAGGAATCTAATGATATATATTTTTGCATATAGTTAAAATTTCAGAAGGGAAAAAGTAGTAAACTATTCTAGTTACTTTATACCAAATATTTATATACCTAGTCAAAACAATAAGTATTACAATCTTTCTCCAGATGAACTCTATATAAAAGCTATTTTTAGCATTTTCTCCCAAGAATTTAAAAAAAGCCTTATTTCCCTGCTAGCTAAAAAAGAGGAATTTGTACATTACAAGTAAGTCCTTTAGAGATGAATATTAAATTCCTTAAGAGAACAGCCGTAAAATTTATTTTTAAAAATTTATCTTAAAAAACTGAAAACCGTTTCTCTCTTTAAAATCTATGGTATTAATTACCTACTTGACATAATTTTTTTTTTGAAAGGATACCAAGTTCATGCAAAATAAGGAACTGAATGTATCACTGCCTTAACAGAATTTGGCAAACCGGAAGAATGACCTTAAAATAAATAAATAAAAAAGAAGAGAGTACATATTGTCCTAAATCTGAAGGTATAATTCTGTAGACCTATGCAGCAGATAGTGCCTCACAGAGGGAATGCAGGGAAGAGGGAAGTAACATGTTCCCATGTACACTTTCTTATTCTGGTTGTCATTCAACAATGCAGTACAGAGAAATATTCTTTTTATTATTACAAAACTGTTAATTGCCCTCTCTTAAGCAATGACTCAGGTAAACATGTCTTTCAATTATGTAACTTAACATTTAAAATTAACTTAATTAAATCTAAGTGTACAGGAGTTTTCAATGATTCCTAAGTTCAAGGAAGTAATGCATAAGGTGTTATCAGATTGCAAATTTTGAATGGTTGGTGCTTCTATATTTTAGGATATTTCATCCTATCTTCTTCTCCTTAAACCATAAAATGTACCAAAATTATTTGGTTTTCCTTTACTTTCCTCTGTGTCATTTTAATTTATTGTACGGTATCTCTATGTAGAGAGAGAGGTAAGTTAAAATACTATTATTTGTATTAAAAAACTCAATTGAGGCTATGTATGACCTATTAATCTATACAGTAGCATTGTTAATCTTTGACCTGGTATATTAATTCCTTTGGTGAATAAATGTCACAGGTCATTTCTTTATAAAAGGGTTTTAGTAAGAGGACCAGCAGTACGGAGAGAGACCCCCTACCCCATCCAGAGAATGATCAAGTGAATCAGTAGTTTAGAGCAGTTACGTAAAATATGAAAAATACATAATTTACAGCTGCAATTTTCATATTAAAAAGCAGTTAAAAACTAAGAGTAGTTCAAAGCATTCCAAAAAACATTTTTTTGTCTTGGTTGAATCAGCCAATTAATAATACTGGTAGAGACTACTACTGTGAGAACTTAGGTACATCTAGTCAAGAACAAAATGCTTCTAAGTTTAAACAGTGGTAGTTGCTAACTAACAGTATAAACAGTGTCCACAGTATGGTGGCTGGCCATAGTTTAAAATTTTTTTCCAGTTATTTCTATAGCAGACATATTTTAGAAGTCTACCCACCCTGAGTTCAACAATTATCCTTTTAGAGTATAAAATTATACACTTTTAATTAACATGTACAAAGCTGCAAAATGTCATCTATACAGAGATTAAAAACAATTTGTAAAATATTCTTTGCCAATTATTGATTGGAAGGTTTTGCCGGGGTACATATTTCAAACCTTTTAGCCAACTGGCTTTCATTTTTAAGGCCAAATTGATTCATATATTCACTGCAGGATATGTCAAAAAGAGTGCAACAATAGGCATTAGTAAAAGTAACGTTGTAGTAGAAACAGATTTTGCATATGTGAAAAGATAACTTATAAAATACATTAATTGCTTTTTAAAAAAGAGAACCTAGTTAAGTATCATTAACTTACATGGTACTGAGAGCTGGACCCTTCAAAAAAACTTTTTTCTATAGAAAAATATTATCTAGCTGTAAGCAAAGTCTTAAATACCAACAAAGCAAAGCAAAACAAAACAAAACAAATCCCTCCAGAACAAAACTGTATGGTTGTGTGAGACAAATAAGCAAACATGCCATATTCTATAGTGTACTTTTACCTAAATTTTAAAATAAAAATGTCCACACTCCTTTGTTAAAACATTAAGCCTCTGTCAAAATGTATTCCTTATTTTAGGGAACAGGATTGAAGGACAAGATGATGCTTACAAATAAAGAAAATTTACAAGGAAAAACTTGACAAAAGTTTTTCAGTTAAAGTATTGTAACATTCAAACTTGACTTAAAACATAACAAAAGAAACAAAATTGCAGACAAAAATGTTTATGGATTTTCCAAACATAAATAAATGAAATAGTGTTTAGGCAGCAGGGCTTAATGCTGATGGCTAGGAGGAAGTAACAGAGTGTAATCTACTTGGGAAAAAAATCGTTAATGTACAAATAACAAGCCCAAATTATGGACTGCAGCAGTTTAATCATCACTGTCATTTTTCTTACAAAATAAAGCCTTTATTAAACCATTCATACCCTATATTACCTTTACTTTACTATAAATACTATATTTACTTTACAATACCCTATATTACCTTTACTTCAGAGATTGAGGAACTGTATACAACAGATGAATTCATTTTCACCAGAGGGATAACGTATTCTACCTCTCTGCCAATGTTACTTGAAAAGCGTCCATGTCAAAACAATTTGACAGCAGATATAAACAATTCAATAAATACGCAATGATCTTTCATTACAGTCCTTTAAAAACGCATGTTAATTCATGCTGTTAACCTTAGGTTCACAGTGCATAGAATCCAAATATAAGCAGTTGGGTGGCTTTCAAAGTAACGTTGGATCCCTCACTTTATTTATAATCCCACTCTAATGGATAAGTTCATTTCATAGGCCCTATCATGCATTAATCATTGGGTGGCAGGAGTTGATGAAAATTTTTCCTGTTGCAACGTCCGTTGCCGGCAATGAACGTCCCAAAACCTCCAAGGAAGTCATTGTTATTGCACAGTACATGAAGACCTGGAACTTTTCCAAAATCTTAAAAAAATAAAAATTAAAAATGGAATTATATTTGACATTTCCTGACACCTGCATCAATACCGTATGACTAATAAAAGCATGTCAGTTGCCTGGACTGAACCAGCGATCAACATGCGCCCAGAATGCACACAAGTAAAAATGCAGTAAAAGGAAGTAGTCTTCTTTGTCTATAGGTCATTTCCAGTCAAAGGTTAAAGTTCAAAGACTGAATGATCAAAGTGCTCATTTTCTCAGTAGGACTATCTTCTGCTAGGAGGATGATAACAGTGGCATCAACAAGTATCATCATGATACCACCATTTTGTTTTCTTTGGATTCTTGTTACATGTTCGAACATAAAAAGAATTCTGGTGGTCATCTCTGAGGAGAGTCAAAAGGATATCAACTACTAAACTTAAATAGAAGTTGAAATTTTTCCCCTTCATATAAGGTACCTGGTGCTCCTTCCATATCTACAATCCACTGTGTAAATGAATTTTGAACACTCTTTTCATTTAAAGTCATTCCGGGAGGTGGGTCATTTTGCAAAGCCAACGGTTCTTTTTGTAGTCGTTCTGCATTGATGCCATCAATGAGGTGCTTTTGAATGTTCAACATGATTCAATTCAACCAGCAAATTCTAGAATCAGCAAAATTTTATAGAAAGAGCGTGGATGATTCATTCTGGCAGAACTGGGTTTGATTTCTAGTTTTGTGTGACCACAGGCAACCTGCTAAGCCTCTCGGAGATGCAGTGTCTTCAACTGTTGAGTGGAATGGTACCTACCTTACAGACTGCTGGGAACATAAACTGAGACCAAAAAAGGTGCATTATTCACAAGAGTCATGTACCGTAAAGTTTTGAGAACACAGATTTAGCGAACACTGAACCATTGTTCTCAGGGGAAATACAGGTTAGGTTCCTGTAAACCTCTGGTCACAGCATTTTCATCGAATAATCAATACAGAACTTTGTTTTAAGTGTGTTTCTGTTTAAAAGCCTTTTCATATTAATGTTGATTCATTAATGTTGGTCTCAGGGCCAGCAGCACTATGACCCCTGCCTGTTATCTAGCTGTTCTCTCCATAAGGCATGTCCCAGCCTTACTGCACTTAGGAACACCAGACAGCACTTCAGCTGTTTACTTGGAGACCATTTTAAACAGCGAACTCACCAATAAAAAGGACAAAAAAGCAAATAGCAGTAGTGCTAAACAGACTTCAAAAAGAGCACCTGTTTGCAGTGTGAGAACTGCAACAACAAAGCCTGGTTGTCCCATCAAAGCTGTGCACATCAGCTGGGAATGTGCACGTTGAATGACTGGAATTTTTTGCAACTCTGTGCATGGCTGCAAATAACCACCAAAGTACTGCAAGTTTTCATTTGGGGATGATGAAAAAATTATAGCGAGTAAGCAAATTCACAAATACAAAATCTGGAAATAAATGAGCATCTACTGAAATATATATACGCTTAAAACTGAAGAAATGCTTTGTTTCCCTCTTTTTCTCGTTTCCCAATAACATGTTAGACATTGCAGGGAAACCAAGGAAGTTTGAGACAAGTAGTGTAGAAACTCAGTTTGTCAACAGGGGGAATAAAAAACAAAAACAGCAGCTGAAAATTAATTAAGATGAGAGGAATAAGCGTCTCTCACAGCCCAGGGGGTGCCACAGGTAGTGAGTGATTAAAAGCCACCTGCCTGATTCAGGCAGTAAAGACTACAGCTGGAATGCAAGCAGGTCCTTGCATACGCCTAGCCTCACTCCCTCACTCCTAGCTACCCGCAGAATGTGGTCCAGGACAAACAGAACATCAGCAGTTCCTGTGACTTCTGGAGTGGAATTTGTCTCTGTGGTCACAAGCAGAGCTCTCTCACTTACCAGCTGTGTGACCTTAGGCACATGACTTAACCTCTCTGAACCCTGGGAGATGTAACTGAGATGTTAAATTCCTCTCTCCACCCCATAGGAAGGTCCCATGATCATTTGGAGAAGCACCGATGGATCAGGAGAGGATCTTGTTTCCTGAGCATTGAAATCCTCAGAGAAGCACTTTGAAAAAACCCTGTGAACAGCTATGTAAACAGCAGACGTATGAGCGCTCTGTGACCAGCCCCTCATGTACAGGTACTGTTAGAGACTGAATGTTTGTGTCCCGCCTCAAAATTCATAAGGTGAAACCTAACCCCCTAATGATGGCATTAGGAGGTGGGGTCTTTGGGAGGTGACTGGGTCATGAGGGTGGAGCCCCCACGAATAGGATAAGTGCCTTTATAATAGGGACTCCAGGGAGCTTCCTCCATGTTAGAGCAGCCTGAACAGATTAAGACAGGCACTCAGTTTCCTTCTCTGTGAAACTGACGTAATAATAAGACCTACTGCAGGAACTTTGTGGAGTTTTTGACGGTCATTACATGGAAAGCACTGAAAACAGGATTCCAGAGGATCTCAACAAATACCAGTCACTAGCAATAACCATAACAACAACAGTGGTGGTAAAAAGAATAACAGTTAATGATGGTAGTGTTGTTCCCTTCCTTCCCAGGCCCCAGCTCATTCCCCAGGTCTGGAAACAGCTACCCCAGCAGATGGTTAAGCTCTAGAAAAAAGTTTCTAATTCCTGAGCACCTTCCGTGAGCCAGGAGTCAGGCCAGCTCTTTTCGAGCATGATCTCACAACATTTACTCTTTACACGAGGCTTTCTCAACTCCAGCCTTATTGACATGGGGCGCCAAACAATTCCTTGTTGGGGTCTGTTCCGTGCACTAGGAAGTTAGCAGCATCCTGGCCTCCACCCACTAGGTGCCAGGAGCAAGTCTTCCTCCCCCACCACTGTGGCAATCACAGATGTCTCCAGACACTGCCACATGTCCCCTGGGTGGGTGGGTGGGGCAGGGGACAAAGTAGTATAGTAGTTCTATTTTTAGTTCTTTAAGGAACCTCCATACTGTTCTCCATAGCGGCTGTATCAATTTACATTCCACCAACAGTGCAAGAGGGTTCCCTTTTCTCTGC
The DNA here is from genome assembly GCF_949774975.1 of Lagenorhynchus albirostris. Lineage (NCBI taxonomy): Eukaryota > Metazoa > Chordata > Mammalia > Artiodactyla > Delphinidae > Lagenorhynchus > Lagenorhynchus albirostris. The sequence goes on from NC_083109.1 coordinate 63,501,230, forward strand.
ACCCTCTCCAGCATTTATTGTTTGTAGATTTTTTTCATGATGGCCATTCTGACCGGTGTGAGGAGCTGCATAGCACAGGGAGATCAGCTCAGTGCTTTGTGACCACCTAGAGGGGTGGGGTAGGGAGGGTGGGAAGGAGACACAAGAGGGAGGGGATATGGGGATATACGTATGCATATAGCTGATTCACTTTGTTATACAGCAGAAACTAACACAACACTGTAAAGCAATTATACTCCAATAAAGATGTAAAAAAGAAATAAAAACGCCCTAAATCCTCCCACATGCCCCCCAAGAGGCAGTGCTACTCCGAGGAGCGCCACTGCTCTAAACTTCAGGCAGCATCCTCCCAGCCTTCCATCGGCCTGAGTTCACTTCTCTTATTCTGGTTCAAACCCCAGGCCAGTCCTTCTAGTCCATAAGCAGATCTCAAACCCCCAGGCACTGCCCATCTCTTTCATCTCTTTCTTCATTTCTGGCCCCTGGTGAGTTTCCTCTCTGGCTTTTAAGTTTGGGTGGGTATCCTCATGTTTTTATGATGTGTTATCCTGCCTAACTCTATGTTTATAGCAAGAGAGGATGCTGTCCGCCTCAGCTTCACCTGATAATTTGCTGGAAACCACGTGTGGTTCCATTTTCTTCCTCTCTCACTGCATCTCCTGCCCTCATGGTGATGCTGTTCAGGTGTGGTCATTACAAGCCCACCCTGTGCTTTTGCTGGGCATTGACCCCACGCACCCCAGGCCGGGGTTTCTCAGGTCCACCATCTATAGTCATCTCACCCCTGTTAGGACAACATCTGTTCCAAGTTTTTCATGTCAGAGGCCTTGGTTCCTAACCTACATCTGCAGTGTCAGGGCATCTGGTTCTAGAAAGGTCTCAGCCACGGCCTCAAACTCTCACAGAACCAACCTGCCCCCCAATGACAGCCTGGTCTCAGCCCCCAACCCCAGTCCAGCTTCTCCCTGCCTCTGTGGTGAGTCTCCCAGCTGCTCACTCCTACCCCGGCTCTCATGGTTTGTGGTGACCTCAGTCAGGACCACATGAGTCAGCAGAGATATCCTATAACCTTGAACCTCAGGTATGAAGGGGTCAGCATCTCCCCAGAAGGGGGTCTCGCCCCCTATGCAGTTGTGCCCCCCCTCCCCATAACAGCCCTCTGTATTCGTTTCCTGTTGCTTCTGTAACAGGTGACCACACATTGAGTGGCTTCAAACAAATGTATTCTCTTACTGTTCTGAAGGTCAGAAGTCTGAAGTGAGTCTTACAGGCTAAAGTCACGGTGTCTGCAGAGTTAGTTTCTTCTGTTGGCGCTGAGAAAGAGTCTGCTCCCTTGCCTTTTTCAGCTTCTAGAGGCTGTCCTCAACTCCTTGGCTTGTGGCCCTGTATCACATGGCCTTTTCTCCCTCTGCCTCTATCACCAGCTCATCTTGTTGCTCCTTTGACCTTCCTGCCTCCCTTCTATAAGGACCCTAGTGATTACATGTAGGACCCACCCAGATAATCCAGGATCATCCCCCACCCCCTCCAAGATCCTTATCAGAGCTGCAAAACTCCCCTTGCTGCATAAAGGAACATTCACTGGATCCAGGGATTAGGACTTGGGTATCTTTTGGGGGCAGAGGAGCATTACTCAGCCCACCATGCTGTCCACCACTTTATAAAGGAGAGTGGGAGTGCTGAGGTTATCAAACTAAAGAAGAAAAATGTTCCCGTGCTGTTGCATACACACTTCAGAGCCATTACCACCTCCTTGCATCATGAGACAGAGTCACCACAGAAGTAAGTGGTTCTTGGTAACTTAGAGGCCTCTCCCCCACTGGACAGAGAAGGAGCTAACAAGGTTTGCATGGACGTTTCTTGTCCTATATTTATAATCGTTATAATAATGCATCTTAGCTTACAGTGAATCTTGCTGATAAAAAGGTACAGAATTCTAACAATAAATAAAGCACACGTCCTACGCCAAGTCTATACGTGCTTTGCCTCATTGGATTACCCTCAAAAACCTATTAGTGGACACCTTCATTATCCCAATTTTCTGGGCAAGGTCACTGAGGCACAGCTAAGTAACTTGCCCAAGTTTCCCAAGTTAGTGAGAGTCATATCCACGATTGGGAGCCACACCTTTGGACTCCAGAGTCTGTGCTTCTAACAACTGCAGATCATTCTGCTGCCCAGTTCTACCATCAAGTTGCTGTGTGACCTCAAGTGAGCCCCTTTCCCTCTCTGGATGTTGGTTAAAGCAGGTGTAGTAAGCTAGGTCACGATTTCTCAACCTTAACGCTACTGACATTTGGGACCAGATCATTCTTTGTGGTGGAGGCTGTCCTGTGCACAGTAGGATGTTTAGCAGCTTCACTGGCTTCTACCCACTAGATGCCAGTAGTAACCCTCCCTGAACTCCCACCTCCACTGTGATAACCATAGATGTCTCCAGACATTGCCATATGTCCCTCGTGGAGGACAGAATCTCCCTTGGTGGAGAACCACTGAGAAGTCACCCATCAGGACTTGCCAAACTTAAAATATTCTAGGATTTCTTTCATTCTTTCTTTAGCTTCAAGTTAGGAATTGCTTTGTATTCAGGAAGCTCTCTCGGCAGGCAAGAGTTCAGATGCAATGTGCAAGCTAACCAGTCTCATAAATTAGCACAAACATATATCAGTGGTAATTAATTAAATACCTCTGTCGCATCACTAATAGCACCAGCTGAGGACAATATTACTGTTCAAAGTACACCGTCACCCATTTCTCAGTTTCACATTGCATGAGGTATAAGAGTAAACTGTTTAGGGGGTTAAACAAAAGCTATTGCTTTTTCATGTTGAAGGAAAGAGGAACCTCCCAAGATAGAAACAGAGTCTGCTTACCCTCTATTCCTGCCACTTTCTGCAAGATGTTCTCAAGGAGCCAATTTACATACAGTGGACAAAAAACAAAAAAGACTGGTGCTCATTGTTGGTTTATCTTGTTCCCTCTCCCTGTGGTCTCAGATTTGTGAGTTTGCCTCTTAGCTTCACGTTTTTCCATCACATTATTATAGGAGCTCTCCAGCCCAACTGCTACCTGGTACATAGGTACTGTTTTCATGTCATTTGACTTTATCCTTCATTTAAATCAGTTTTGGATTTTTTTTGGTACTAACTGAAGTCATGAAAACACAGATAAATACCTGATTCTATATTCCAGCTCTACCACCGGTTGTGTGATTCTGGGCAAGTGGTTTAACGTATCAGTCTCAGTTTTGTCATCCGTAAAATGGAGATAGTAACACTTATCTCATGGATGGCCATAAAGATTAAACTAGATCATATCTAATCAGTGCCAAGACAGTGCCTGGAAGGTACTGATGGCTCACTTCTGCCACAGCAATGAGTCAGCAGGCAGAGACGTGGCTTTGGGCTTCTCCCTTAGCTTCTTGCTGTCACGATTGAAGAGTAGAGCTCATGTAAATGAGATGGTCTAGATCTATAATAAAAGAAGAAATGAGGTGGAATAATCAGCCCCTGAATAATGAACCTCTGATTACCTATAATCGCTTTGGGAAACACAGCTCCTAAAGGCTGAGTCCATGCTGGCTTTAAGCAGGATCAAGTGTCCTTCTGACATGAGCTGAGTCTGGGAAGCTTCATCACACACACACTTCACATGTGCACATAATCAGCCTGAAAAATCAGATCCACTGGGTCACCAAACTCCCAAAACAGTGGAAAGAGTAGAAGCAATCAATATTCCATAGGAGTAAGTTTAAGTTTAGCATGAGAAACTAATCTCTGGCCTCTATTAAAATGTTTAACAAACAGCTCTTTAGCCAATGACCCCTCTTACCTCCTGTATCAGTTAGATTTAATAGGTTATGCTGTGTAACAAGCAACCCCAAAATCTCAGTGGCTTACAACAACTTAGGTTTTTTTCACCATCTCTTTATATGCTGGTAGTCACAGGTCTGCTACAGCTCTGTTCCACATATCTTCTCATTTCAGGACCCAGATTGAAGGAACAGTCCCTGTCAAAGCCTCAAGAGACCTGATAAAAACACACAGTCTTAAAACTTTTGCTTGAACATGGTTTACATTACATCTACTCATATGCCATTGGCCAGAGCAAGTCACGTGGATAAATCTAACATCAGTAGATCAGAAAAATATACAGCTCTTACAGGAAGAACTGGTGACTACTTAGGGACACACCTCCAAAGTGTGTGGGGGGCGGGGGCAGGGTTGGATTATGCTCTAAGCATTTCCAGGCCTTCTCTGATTTCAAGCTAATTTTCAGTTTTGAGAAGACAAAGTTAAAGCCTTATACACACTATGAGAATGCCAAAGCTCAGAGTTCCTCTTGAAGGTTCTTAGGGTCTATGGTCTCCTAGAAAAACTAGGGTTTTTCTAACAGATTTCCAACAGATACCCATAAACCTCTAAATGTACTTTGTTAGAGTAGGGATCTACTTATGGTAACAGTAATCCATGGTAAGCATCTTTTTCAGGCATCTTTGTGGCTTTTAGGTATTTTCAGCAGAGGAAGGTCACAATTCCTTTCTAGACTTGCTATGGCTATGACACACTTCACACTGGTAAAAGATGAAAGGACATATATAGAAAATGGGATATGTATGCACCTTGGAAGGAGTGGGCCCCTGAGGAATATAGAAATGCTGTCACCGGATGGTGAAAAGGATGGTGAATAGCCAAAACTACAAGGATTGAGGAACATCAGTTCTTCCTTCATTTCTGAGATTTCTTCTACATCTAAGATGTTATAAGTCCAAGTTTAGATACTACTTTCTCCATATAGACATCAAACCAACTGCAATAGCATTTTCTAAGCATGACACTTTCCTTCACACCACTCACCCCCTCCACTGCCCCTTGGAAAGAAGGTCCCAAGTTGTCCATCACTAATTCTTCTAGGACACTTTGCTTCCCATTCACTAGCACCCGCCAAATCCCATCACTCATATTCCTAGTCTTCTGATTTTCCACTTTTTCCCAATGACTTTACCTTGGGAAACTTTGCCGTCCTTGCAGGTCTAAGTCAGCATTCTGAACATTCTTGCAGCAGCAGTATGAATGTTCACACTGAGTTGTATGTCCATTAAAGGGAGAAGCTCACCCATCTTTGTCATCACTATGTATGGAGACCCCAGTGATGTCCTAGGCACTGTGCTCCATCATGTTCATTTACTACAGCCACCCCTGAGTACAGGAGAGAATATATTATGAGCCCAGTTGAAGAGGTGAACCAGATGGAGGCTCAGAAGTGTGAGGTGGCTCGCCCAAGGTCACAGGAGCCAGGAACCGGCAGAGCAGACATTCAGCTTTGCCTGATCCCAGTTTCCATATCTTCCTTCTACGTCATGCCTCCTTCCACCTAAATACTGGATGAAACAAGCAGTATGAAGGGCACGCCACGCTGGGCCGAAACGATGCCCATTAAGTGGAATTCACACCTATCTTGTACTTCCTGCACACTTCGATTCACTCAACAGACTGAGGAATGGAACAGAAGACACTTATTCCTCTCCAGACAATAAATCATTGGCTTACTATCTGTCACTGGCTCGATTTTCCAAAGACTTGTTTTCATCAGTTTAATGAATTATTGGATCACCTGGAAATTGCTCAGAATTAACCTGTGGCTGACACTAATGGATCCGCAACACAAGTGTCAGGCTCTCTCTAACCAGTCCTATCCATCCTTTTGCGAGGAGGCCAGCTGCCCTGCACAAGGCGATTCATTTATTTTGATGCTGCATCTGCCTGTGTCTGCAGTGGGGGTATGGGGGTGGTGGTGAAGAGCCTGTGGGGAACAAAATGGCATCCTCGTTTCCAGGGGTACCTGGGCGCTGCCTGCTGCCTCCACCCTGCCCGTGTGGGTGGGCAGCAGGTAAGAATCATGATCAATCCCATTACAACTTGCCACAGCATCCTCAGTTCTCTGGAGAGGCGTGGCAAGCTTTGGGCTTCTTTGCTTGGATCCCCTCTGTATTTTAACCATCCTAGAGTCCACTTAGCTCTAACTCCAGATCTAGCTCCAATCCAGACGGTTCCCTCCATCTCCCTTGTTGCCAGCCTTCACAAGCTAACCCCAATTCATGCCTCATAACTAGCCAAAAAGCATCCTCCTTTCTCCCTGCTCCCACCCCCAACCTGCAATAATCCATTCACTACAGAGTGGTCAGAGGGACCACTTTAGATCAGATCATGCCACCTTCCACTCTGCTTAAAAGTTCTCAGTGGCTGCCCACTCTACTTGGCATGAAATCGCCCAAGAGCCTCCAAGAGGTGCCTCAGTCCCCGCGTTTCCCCCACCCCCCACCCCCAATCTAGCACCTTGCTCCAAGCTCTCCCTTGGCACCCATCCCTGGGGCCTTTGTCCCTCCCACATTCCACTCTCATTTTTCGGTCTGTTTCGCTAACAGCTCTATCCACAGCACTATGACTGAGCTTGGCACATAGCAAGTACTAACTTACTACGCTGACTTGATTCATTAATGAGTTATTTTCCAGGTCTTAAGGACATTGTGGAGAATGGGGAAATGGAGGGCTGCTGATCCTTTGTGAGTGGTTTTACAACAGAGTTCCACTCAAGGGAAGTCCCATAGCTCACTGAGCTCTGGTGTTCAATTTCCAGTTTATCTGTCAGTCAACTCTCTAGACCAGGAAGTGGTACACGCTTCTTGCATAGGGCCAGGTAGTAATCATTTGCCCCATTCAGTAGTTGTGACAGAGACCCCATGCCGCCTCCTCCAGACAGCATTCAGTCTCTCAACTACTCTAATCAGCCACTGTAGTGCAAAAACAGTCATAAAAAATATGTAAAGGAACAGGCCTCTTATGTGTCAGTAAAACTTTATTTACCTGCAGCAAGTTGGAGGTGGTCCACTGACTATAGTTTGCTAACCCTGCTTAAACTACAAGTTTCTTGAGTAACATGGCTGGCCACCACTCACTTCGGGCCCACTGAAGCAGGTCCAATATGGTAGAGACGAGAATTCACCCACTGCTATGGCAATCAAGAAAGCCCTCGGGCTTCCCTGGTGGCGCAGTGGTTGAGAGTCCGCCTGCCTATGCAGGGGTCACGGGTTCATGCCCTGGTCCGGGAAGATCCCACATACCGCGGAGAGGCTGGGCCCGTGAGCCATGGCCGCTGAGCCTGCGCGTCCGGAGCCTGTGCTCCGCAACAGGAGAGGCCACAACAGTGAGAGGCCCGCGTACCGCAGAAAAAAGAAAGAAAAGAAAAGAAAAGAAAAAAGAAAGCCCTTTCCATGGCCTTCTGTTTCTGGGACCAGCCTTTCACATCATGAATATTGGAATCAGGCCTGTCCATCACGGCTTCCCCCACAGACAAGGTATGCAGCCTTAGACAAGTTACCAAATTGTTCTGTCTTTTCTCCCATAAAAATGGGACGAGGTTTATTTTAAAGAGCAAAGGAGATAATGGAAGTGATTCCAGGTGAAGTGAGAATCACCTAGCACAAACGTACACATGCATGCAGGTACATGACCAGCAAAAATAGTTTTGATCGTCACTGTTCCGCTAACAACCTGGCTTTTATCCTCCTGAGTGATGCTTACAATCTAGAGGCGCAGCTGAATTGCTCAGGACAACAGAAGACATTTCTTTGTAACGCTTCAGGGGAAGAGGGGAGAGAAAGATGAGGCAACTGGCGAGGAGAGAAGATTTTGGTGAAAAAAAAAACCAACAGGCGTTTGAAGGGGATTTTCATGCTGCATGCAGTGTCTGATGTAAAACCTCTCCCTTCACCATCCACGGGACTCCAGTAAAATATCCCTTTCTTTTTACTGTGTTGGGGAGTTGGATCCATTTGTTTTCAGGGGGGCTAATCTGCTGAAGAGCTGACCCCTACTTGCTTAAGGCATGAGCTGAGAACAAGGGCTCCCTTGCCTGGCACATTAGAGATTCAGTAAATGCTAATTCGTTCCCTTCTCATTCTACCTTCGTCACTTTGTCTTTACAAAAAATTCTTGGTATTTCAGACTCCGAACCAAAAATCAGTAAGTCTCAAGTATGGATGTTTGCTGAAGGAAGAAAGTAATTCAAATGAGGCTTGCCCGATAGAGATTCCTCAAGGATACACAAGAATAGCTTGCAATTAACATACTCATTCTTAATATATGAATGGATTCTTCTAAAGTGCCGAAGTATGCTAAAAAGCAATTTTATTCTCAGTAGTTTAAGCATTCTCTTTGCAACCTTTTCCTCACACTGTTTACACTTCTCAAGAACAGGGGAAACCAGAGACCAACACTTGCCTGAATTATAACAAATTACAAATGAATAATTGTCCTAGCACTCCCCGGGAGAGAGAATTCAGCTTTGGGTCCTGGGAAAGGGAACTCAACCGGGTTCCAATTGATAGTTTCCCATATGTTTTTGTATGATCTTGAATAAATCACTTATTGTCTCTAGGTTTCAGTATTTTAATAAATTCAAAAACATCCTGTGTGCATTGATTGGAAGACTAAATATTGTTAAGATGTCAATATACTGAAAATGACCTACACATCTTCTTGGCATTGTTTCACATCTGAACTGTGATTCATCTCAGTAAGGTGCTCTAAAAACCTATTGTTCTTGTTGTTTGTCCTCCCCTAATCCTGGAGATATGCATACACACACAGACATACACACAGACACACACACACACAGACACACACACACACAAGAAAAGACACAACTTATGTCTTTTCTTGCTAGTGCTTTTGGTATCATATCTAAGAATCTGGTGCTAAATCCAAGATCGTAAATATTTACCCCTATGTTTTCTTCCAGGGGTTTTATGGTTTTAGCTCATATTTAGTTATTGATCCATTTTGAGTTAATTTTTGTCTAAGGTATGAGATTGGGATCCAACTTCATTGTTTTGCACGTGGAAATCCAGTTGTCCCAGTACCAGCTGTTGAAGAGACTATTCTTTCCCCACTGAATAGACTTGGCACCCTTGTCAAAAATCAATTGGCCATAGATGGTTTATTTCTGGGCTCTCAGTTCTATTCCATTGGCCTATATGTCTATCCTTATGCCAGGAACACACTATTTTAATTACTATAGATTTGTAGTAAGTTTGGGGAAGTATGAGTTCACCAATATTCATATTTTTCAAGATTATTTTGGCTCGTGAGAGCCCCTTGCAAATCCATATGAATCTGAGGAACAGCTTTTTCATTCTTGCAGAAAAGGCCATTATAATTTTGATAGGCCAGTGAATCTATACATCGCTTTCTATATATTGACATCTTAACAATATTAAGTCTTCCAATCCATGAACACAGGATATTTTTTCATTCATTTAGGTCTTCTTTAATTACTTTCAGTAATATTTTGTAGTTTTCGGTGTACAAGTCTTTACCTCCTTGGTTAAATTTATTCCCAGGTATTTTATTATTTTAGAGGCTATTGTATATGGGATTGCTTTCTTAATTTCCTTTTTGGATTGTTCATTGCAGTGTATAGATTTCAACTTGTGTTTGCTTTATCCCCTGAAACTTTGATGAATTTTATATTAGCTCCATAGCTTTCTTGTCGATTCTGGGGATTTTCTGTGTATAAGCTCATGTCATCTGTGAACAGAGATAATTTTCCTTCTTCTTTTCCAATTTGGATGCCCTTCATTTCTTTTTCTTGTCTAATTGCTCTGGCAAGAATTTCTAGTACAGTGTTGAATATCAGTGGTAAAAGCATGCATCCTTGTCTTGTTCCTAGTCTTAGAGGAAAAGCTTTCAGTCTTTCACCATTGAGTATGATGTTAGCTGTAGGTTTTTCATAAATGCGTTCTATTATGTTGAGGAAGTTTCCTTTATCCCTTGTTTTATGAGCTTTTTATCATTAAAGGGTGTTGGATTTTGTCAAATACCTTTTCGTTATCATCTGAGATGATTGCATGTTTTTTCTTCATTCTATCAGTCTGTGTCAGACTGACTGATTTTCTTAGATTGAGACACCCTTGCATTCCTGGGATAAATCCCACTTGGCCATGGTGTATAATCCTTTTATTATGCTGTTGGATTCTATTTGCTAGCGTTTGTTGATTTAAAGGAATATTTTTAATGAGTCAAATCCTCAAAAATTCCATTGTCTCCATATTGTAATAAGCAGTAGCCTACTGTCTCCTGCCTACATATAACTAACTTGTCCTCTTATAATAGCACTAGATTTTTACTTCGGGGTTATGTTTGTTGTATAGATAATAGCTTAAATAACTGATCTTTTACATCCTTAAATGTGTGTGTGTTCCTGCGTGTGTGTGTGTGTGGTTGAGGCAGTAGAGCACAGTAGACTGCTCCAGGCTTTGGGGTCAGAAAGATCTGCACTCAGCTCCCAGTTCTGTCACACACCATTTGTGGGAAACTGGACAGTGTCTTAGCTTCCCTGACCTTCAGTTTCATCACAGGAATAATTTCATCTCTAGCTTTCAGAGCTGTTAAAAAAAAAAAAAGGCAAATGAGACACTGTATACTAAACACTTAGCACAGTGCCTAGCATAAGACAGAAAGTCTCAATAAAAAGAGCAATTTGCTTATCAGGATTATTTGGATTTAGCAAATTACAAGTGTGTTATGTTTATGCATTTTTCACCCCAGGAAGTTAGTTTTGTTGGGAAAAACTGTTCAGTTAACATGAGCTTGAAGTGGTGGCTGTGGTTACATCTATCCAGCCAGATGTACCATGAAAACAATTCCATCAGGCATCCAGATGTGGGAAGACTGAGGTATGGACATCTCACCCAGATGCTGAGTGCAGTACTCCGACCTCAGTGATTTTCGTTGCTCTCTGCTTTATCAGCGTGGGAAGGAGGGCGGTATTCAGCTCATCTAGGCCGATCTTTCCTCTGTGATCTCCACCCTGGGCCAAGGGGAGGGTGCAATCCCTCATTCCATCACTAGGTGGCGGGAGACTTCCCAGGAAGGGAGCGGGGTTAAGTGGGTGTCCTGAACCAGAGGCTGTTGGAATAAAAAAAATGATCAGGTATTTGAGCCACAGTCTGAAGTCATGGCCTTGATTACAGCCCAATAGAAGAGGAATTGCTAATGCCACTGCTTTGTTTCTCTGCTTTTTCTCAAGAAATGGTACGATGTTGAGGGTAGACTCACCTTTCTCCAACACCCCATAGGAAAGAAATAATTACATCCAATTCCAGAAATGATGCAGCAACTGTAATAACTGAAGTATGCTCACAGAATCACTATGACAGAAGTTCACAGTATGGCAGGATTGTATGCTGGCTAAGAACAAGGTCTCAGCAGACAGAGTGCCTCCATTGAGGTCCAGAATGTTCCACCAGTGACCTGTTAGCTGTGTGACCTTGGACAGGATGCTTCATCTCTCTGTGCCTTAATTCTCTTATTCGTAAAATGGTATAATAATAAAAGCTCTCTCTGGACTTTGGGGAGGAGCGGATGAGACCGTGGGTTAAGCTCTGAGAACAGTGCCCAGCACGTGATAAGTATTCAATACATAAGAGCAATCATTCATTTAGCCAACATTTGTGAGAGCTCATGACAGTAACTCCCCAAAGAGTGGGTGTGAGAAATAACAGATTACACAGCTCGAGTGCTTGGAACAGAGTCCGCGCTCAAATCAAGGTTTACTATCAGAATATTAAGGAGAAAAAGTTTACAAAATACTGGTGTAGAGCATGATCTCATTTTTCAAATATGCAAAGGGATGGGGGAGGGATACAGTTCTCCTTTCTCTCCTTGCCCTGCACCTCTGGTGCTGCTCCAGAAAACCTTGAATACCAAACAACAAATTCCACCCTGGGATGTTAGAGTATTTTGCAGGTGGTTGAGAAGCCTTCAAGGCCCAAAACAAAGAGTTTCCTAACGGGATTTGGGGCGCCTCCACCAGTTGTGCTAGATTCTGACCCTCACTCAGGACCCAGGCTTCCTGGAATGGGGGTCTTAACCCTTGATGTGCTATGGACCCCTCTGCAGTCTGAGAAAGCCCATGAGTTCCTTCTTACAATGATGTTTTTACATGCATAAGATAGACTTCTTTGGATTACAAAAGCAGCCTATAATTTGACATAAACTATGCCTGATTTCTGTAAGTGAAAAGTCACAGATATTACTAATACCATTGTCATTTTGGTTTATATTCATAATTGACTGAAATGCTAAATTTTAAGTGGAAGTTAGTTAAAACTGACATGCAAATTTTTTCCCATCCAATGCACAGACTCCTGAATTCTATCCACAGATATTGTGGATCAGTGGTCCCCAGGTGAGGACCCTTGCTGGGACAGATATCCGTTATGCCTACACCCTTAGGCAGGCTGACTGAGTCGTCAAGATCTTGTTGTTTCGTTCAGGAACAACAGATGTTCCATTATGCGCCTTGAAATCTAAATGAATGGATTCAAAACACATAGCTTATCACCTTCTTTTAATTATGAGATTGAGAAAAACTACAAGCACACCTTATGTTGTGGGAAAATCCATCTAATTGGAATTGAATGATATCAACAGCTAATTCTTTTTTTAACACAGCAATTCTACATAGAGTAAATTGGTTTAGCTGATCCGTGGAAAAGAATACTGTTTTAGGGCTTAATGAGAATAATTCCTTCTTCTTTACAGAGTTCTCACTCACAACTAGATGCATATTCCTCTTATCAACAAGTTTGGAAGTGATGCCACATTGTTTTTCATTTAAAAAAGAAAAAAAAAAAACACCTTTCCTGAACCTTTTCAGTACCACGGACGTTTGTGTATAAGTACGTGTGTGTGTATGTGCATGCGTATGTGTACATTTTATCCCAGAGTTATGAAACTAAGATAAATAATTCTGTACCTAACAGAGAAAACCTTTTGAGATTGTTTCCATCAAGAAACAGCTAGAAGGGCTTCCCTGGTGGCGCAGTGGTTGAGAGTCCGCCTGCCGATGCAGGGGACACGGGTTCGTGCCCCGGTCCGGGAAGATCCCACGTGCCGCGGAGCGGCTGGGCCTGTGAGCCATGGCCGCTGAGCCTGCGCGTCCGGAGCCTGTGCTCCGCAACGGGAGAGGCCACAACAGTGAGAGGCCTGCGTACCACAAAAATAAATAAATAAATAAAAGACACATAGGAGGGAAAGGGCAAGAGCATTCCAGGCAGAGGGACAGAAAGTGTGGGAAGACTCGGTGCCCTCTTGGAGTTTCAGTAGCCCAGCAGTGAAGATGTGCTGTGAGATGGAACAGCAAGAGATAAAGATGAGGAGGTCAGCAGGCAAGACAAAGAATGTCCTTTATTAGCTAACTCAGCAGTCTGAACTTCATTCAGCTAGTAATTGAACTAGCGATCCCAGCCTGGAGCCCAAGAACCCCTCAAGATCCCTTATGCTTGATCAGAGGTCTGTGAGTTCCCTTTAAGAATTTTTCTTAGGAAACTTCTGGTGGGATGACTCAGGACAAGTTAATGTCACCTCTCTGAGCCTCATTCCTCTCATCTGTAATATGGCAATAATAATAGTGCCTGCCCTATAGAGTTGTGAGGATTAAATAAGTTACTATATGGCAAGTACTTAGAACAGTGCTTGGCACATAGTAGTTGCTCAATAAATACTAGTTATTGTTATTCTTATTAGTTCAAAGAAATGTAAAAATGAATAGAGGCATTTTTAGGTCATTTGGGCAGCCCACGTATAACCTGGCACAGCAATGGGATTACAATGCCTATGTTTGCATTAATATTTATGATCCCACCGGCACCACTTAGCGTATCTTTCATTGTCATGGATTAATGGGGAAAGAACAAAGGTGGATTTGATCCATGAAAGGTGTTTTTGTAGTAAGCGAGGGTCCAGTAGTGTCAGGGCACAGTATTCAAACAAAGGTACCCCATCTAGTTCAAAGAAAGGAAAGGGTTGGGAGAACCGAGCCATCCCAGGACCAGAGCACAAAACAGAACCTCCATGAGAAAGAACCTACATCACAGCAGCCAACAGGGCACCATAATCTCTCTGCCAGGGTCACTTTAGTTTTGGCAAAACAACCTCATCCATCCCATTAAATTAATGTTGTTCATTTGAATGTTATTGGTCTTATAGTCTTTTTTTAATTCATAAATTTGGCTTTATTGTTGTATAAGAGCTATTAGCATATGGACTACATGCCAAGTTTTATGTTGGTACATATTTAAACAGCGATATCGTAAACATAATTTAAGTCAGTACTAGGAGTCTGCAATTTTTATTATTATCATTATTACTCACACTTGAGAATACTGTAGACAGCCGGGAGGGCGTTGAAGGGCTGAAGTCTGTTTCAGAAAGCTCAGGCTGTGTAAGGGGATGATGGGTGGAAAGTTCTGTTGTCTCAACAGCACAGTTTGCTCTGAGAAACTAACGACCTTGTGGAAATAACAGTACGTTTTCTTGTCTGTATCTCTGCGTCTGGAGTAGGTGACCAGCAGTTGTGGTTTGCCTGGGAGCAGGGCCAGCTTCATGAGCCTGCGAGTGTGCAGGACCCCACCCTCAGAAGGACACCACATTTACTTTAATGCCCTGTTGTCGCAGTCCTGAAATTCTTCGTACGTTCTGAGCAAGGACCCTGCACTTTCGTTTTGCATCAGGCCCTGCAAATTCCGTGGTTGGTTCTTCCTGGACTGAGGGGATTCCCCAGACATGGGGCTTTCAGTGCTAAAATTGGGACCATCCCAAGCAAACGGGGAGGGTTGGTCACCCCAACTGGCATGTAGGGCCCAAGCCAAAAAGAGAGTAGGTCACCTTAGAAGGGCATCTGGTGGCTTTACTCCCAAGCCCCTGGATGCTTCAAGGGGGCAGAGGATTTGTTGAGCCCTCAGGTCGGGATGGCGTGCACAGGCAGGCTCAGGATGTCAGTTTCCCAAGGGGCTGCTCGCTGCAGAGCTGGCGGATGGCTGGGGTAGCAGCTGGATCTCATTTGGCACAAGGAGTGAGTGGGTTGGGAGGGGGATGGCCTGGCTCTGTATAAATGGTTGGGACACACCAAAGGAAACGACATCTGTACACGTCTCCCGGCAGGCTTGCTTTTTCCAAAGCATGAGCCATTCACAGAAATCCCGACTACCTTGAGAAGTAAAAGTTGCTGTTTCATCTGCAACAAAAATCCCAGCAGGATAAGGGCCTGGCACCTCCATAGACAGCTCCCAAATCCAGCCCAGCTCTACAGTCTGCCGCTTCATCTCTGGTAATGGGTGATCAAGGAAGAAGAGAAAAACGTAGTTAATCCTTTAGCTGTCAGGCCCCCTTGACTGACTAAAGAAGGTTCAAGGAACCCAGAGGACAGAGAAGCGTGGTCATGGGAAGCAACAGAAGTAGAAGCCTCAGGCCAAATACTTCGCTGCCACTGCAGCCCAAACGCCTTCCCTTTCCCCAGAAGGTACTCGTAGCCATCCCATGCGAACTAGAAAGAGTCAGCCCCCTTCGGAGGTTAAGTCTCTAAAACAGGGACACGCTACATGATCCATTGGGCTACTGGACACAAAATATCTCTGTTCATCTTTGTATATCATGCTTTTCAAGAGCTCTTTTTCATATGTGCATCATAATTTGGAGAGTATGTAGTTCAACGTAGACTTCATACATATGTGACTATTCTAATATTACAGCGCCCATCCACTTTTTTTTGAAGGAGGTGTCCGTGATCAAATGTATTTGAGGACTGTTGACTCAGATGTTTTAAGCCGTGAAAGCAACAGAGGCTGTGAATTTCCATTCAGGCTCTTTTTCCCCTTCCCACAATTCAGTGGATTATGTGCACTGGCTATGCAGATGACATCATACAGATGCAGCGGAGAAGCACACACAGTCGATGTCCCCCTGGGATTTGCAATATGATGCGAGAGGCAGGGAGACACACAGAAGGGGCTTAATCCATATTTTTGAGTAAAAGATGGAGGGTGGGATTTAAGCATGGATAAGGGGTTATTGGATGGCTACAGGGCGGGAAGGTATTTTAGGCAAAAGACACAGTTTGAACAAAAATACGGAGAATAGTGTTCAGTTTAGAGTTTAGTGTAGAGAAGAACGCAAGTGGGGAGAGTGGAGATGGATGTTTGCTTGACAGATGACAGTGAGTAGAAAGGAGGACTGATGGGCTGTTGCCCAGAGCAACACGCTAGGTTTTCAAGAAATATTTTTTGTGTCAATGAAGAAAGGAATGAATGAAAGACAACCTTGAATGCCAGGTTAGGGACATGAAATTTAACTTTAGGCAATGAGAAGACATGATAATAATACTGGTTAACATGTATCATCTTCAGTAGTTTTGAGAATAGGGGGTGAGCTGCTCAGAGCTTCACTTGGGAAAACAGGGCACAATATATGGCATCTCGGCATAGATTGTGAGTTGGATGGGAGATGTTAAAAGTCCAACATTGTATCTACTCCAGTGGAGCTTAAATTATGTTGGTGGAAACTGAAGTTAAAGAAACATCAATGCCAGAAAAATAAGTAAAGACAGAGGTAGGAAGAAAAATACAGGGTAGTATGAAATAAAACAATGGGGAAGTTTTCCCTGAAGAATTCCCACTTCAAGTGAGAATTGAAATGTTAGAATCAGTTAGCCAGGCAAAGGGAGAGGAAAGTGCATTTCAGGCAGAGGGACAGCTCATGCAAATGCCCTGAGCTGAGAAGGGCTTTGGTGAACTAGAGAAACAAAATGAAACAATATAACAACAACAACAAAACTGGTGTGACTGCAGCATTGTGAGGCAAAGGGAGAGAGCAGCCCATAGTGAGGCCAGAAACAGGCAGGGGCCAGCTCAGGCCAGGCCTGCAAGGCCTTGATAAGGATTTTGATTCCCATCCAAAGAGCAAGAAAGGGCCATGGTAGGGTCTAAGCAAAGGAGTGGCGAGCTTCTATTTATGATATTTAGCAGATCACATCCAAGTGCGTGGGTCCAGATGATTTGTACCTGGACCAAAGACCTGCTTATCTTTCTTTCCTCAGGACAGTCAGATGATCTGCTTTTGTTTGCTAGTAATAGAACTCTGAAATAAAAGTGTATTAACCATATCAATTAATTTTTTTTGTACTTAAGAAGCAATCCAGAGGTAGGTGATTCCAGAGCTCACTCAGCAGTTCAACAAGAGCTTCTCTATGATTCTTTGGCCCTTTCCTCATAGTCCCAAGTTGGTTGCCACAGCTCCAAACATCACATCCTCACCTGACAGCACACAAATGGGAAAGAGAGGAGAAGAAGGCCTTCTCCTTGCATCTCCTCCTTTTTTACTGACAGAGGGTATATTTTCCAGGAACCCCTGAGCAGATTTCCTCTTTATGGAGACTGGGTCACTGGCCACGCTATCGGTAGGCTAAGAAAGTGAATAGCTACCATCTTCGGCTTCTAACATAAAAAACAGCCTGCTGGTACAGCAGGGCCGTTGGGCCCGCAAACAAAAGTGCTGCCAGTCCAGCTTCTGGATGGGATTTTTGGTGACTTCCTGATTCAGTCTATGAAAGGAAGTTCCTCTTTCTTGCACCGAAGCTACATGGAAGCCAAACCATACTCTGGGATATGGGGAGACAACTTGAAGGAAGGTGTCAAGGGTGATGGTAAGGCAGTGATCAGGGAAGGAAGGAGGGAGAGATACGGATTACTCAACGTGGCATTTCATCTCTTCCCCACGTTGCACAATGGGGTGATTGTCTGCTTTTTGGACAGCTTGCTGCAGGGGAAAGAACACTGGACTAGGAATCAGGAGGCAGATATACTGCCCAGCTGCATCCCTAGACAGCTGGCTGACCTTAGGCAAGGCAACACCTTTTTATAAATGAAGTATTTCCACTGGGGAAAAAAAAGTATAAAATAATGTAATAAACACCCACGCAGCTTAAGGAAACCATTCCAGCAGCCATGAGACCCCTGGTTACTCTCCACAATATCATCTCCATCCCTTTAACCATAATTTTGAATCTGGAGCTTATGATCCCATGAATTTGAGCATGGCTATTAACGTTTGTATCCTTAAACAATGCATGGTAATGTTTGGTATATTTTTGAACCTTGATATGAAATGGTCCTATACTAATAGACCCTTTGGCAGTTTGCTTTTTTCATCCACACTGTTTTCTCCTCCACGTTAAAGGTGATATGAATACCCCTAGTTCATTCAGTTTAACTGCCATATATTATTTCAGTGTTTAAATGTTCTAGTGTATCTATCCTTTCTCCCACTGACAGGCATTTGGGATTGCTACCGCTTGTTTTTACTATTACAACCTGATATTTTTGTATATATTTCCCTGTGTACATGGGTATGTTTCTCCAGGGTATATAATGGGAGAATTTCTGTGTAGGGAAAGCACAAAACTGAGAGTCAAACTCGCTTAGGACTGGATTATAGCTCTGCCACGTCCTAGCTGTACGATCATAGGTGAGTCCTCTAACTGCTCTCCCCCAGGTTCTGCATCTGTGAACCATGGGACAATGATGTCGTTATGAGAATCATTATGAAAATTAAATTAAATCGTGTCCATTGAATGCCTAACAGAGCTCAGGCACAGAGTGGGTTCGAGTCCCCCTTACTTTTCCCTCGGTTCTTCTCTTGCTTCATTATTTTATAAAATGGTGATTATATTCCTCATCTTGCTAACCACCCAGAATCAAAGGGGACAAGGTTGTAGGTAAAAATCTTATGAAATCGCTGCCTTTATAAGACAAATATTCTAATAGCAGTAACATCACACATTTCAACCTAACATATCAAAATGCTTTGGAAGTGAAACCCAGCCCTCATTCATTCGTTCATTCATCAGATATTTTTTGAGATCTACTACACGCCAGGCACCGGGTCATCAAAGATTGAGCAAACAGACCCAGACGTGGACTCCCAAACCTGCAGAGAAAGTTAGTGAACAATTAGCATACAAATAAATGTAAAATATGGTAAGTGCGAGGAAAGAAAATAATAGCTAGTAAAAATAATAATAATGGCAAATAATCTTTGCACTAACTACATATCCTGCACTGGAGCTAATTTAATTCTCACAACAACCCTGTGAGATTGGTACTGCTATTGCGTGGGGTGGAATCCTCGCAGGAAGCAGATGGCATACACCAAGGGGCAACCGACATGAGTGCAACGAAGGGAACATTTACAGAGGTGTGGGCAGGGCTAAACGAAACCAGCCAGGGGTGGGGAAGCTGCCAGGAGCTGGCAGCGTCAGGGAGCTGTGACCTCCTTGGTGTTGAAGAAGCATGGTGGGGGGCAGTTTCTAGAACTGAGTGCACAGTTGCCCATCAGGAGCCTGGGGAGGGAACAGAGCCACCACCCAGCAGGCAGGGAGCTGGGTGAATAAATTGCCTGATCTCCTGTTCACCTGCCTTTCACTGACTGAATCCAGCTGGAGGACGGGGCAAACCATTGACCAGCCCAAGGGAGTATAGAGGAGAGTGGAAAAGGATGGCTAGATAGAGAATATGCAGTACGAATTGGTATCCTTATTGACCAATGAGAAAGGTGAGGCACAGGGAAAGGAAAAACAGCATTGAGATCAAGGATAATCAAAAACAACCTTTTGCTATTGTGTGATCCAGGAGGGCTTCTCTGAGGAGGTGACCCATTCAGTGAGAAGGGACCAGCAGAAGAAAGATTGTCCACAGAGGATTTGCACGGGTAAAGATCCTAAGTAAGGAAAGTTCCAGGTGTGTTGGAGAGATGGAAAGAAGGTCAGACCAGAGTGGCTGCAGGGTTGGAGCAAGGTGGATAGAAGCACGTTACAAAGAAAGCACTTATTACTACAAGCCGACCCCGGCTCCCAAGGACCCGGCTGGAAGGCCCCTCATGGCCTCTAATCTGGATTCACAAAGGGCTTGCTATGGACACCGGGCTGGTTTTTCCTCATCGGGTCAGCCCACTGGTGTGTGGTGACCTAAGAGTGGCTGCTTTTCGGCTGGAGGTTCTTGGCAGGATGCCCCGGCCAGACTGGCTGAGCTTGGCTCGGGGCCTGAAGACCCTGCCACGCGGCCGTGAATCCACTGAGTGATGAGAGCTGCCTAATGGAGCGGAATGTGTTTAAAATACAATCCAGGTGCCGGGCCCTATTCTACATGCAGTACCGTTAGGGAGACTCCATCCTTGGCCAAACACGACTCCCGTATCCACAAGGGCACCACTTAGAATGAGATTGCACTGAAATTGACTTTGGAGGGAGGTGGCCTCCCTGAGTGAGAACCAGACAGGAGGGAAGCAGAGGGCCCCTCTACTCTGGGCACCAGGCAATCGCTGTGGGTCTCAATTACTGCTGTTCGGTGTTCTTGCCGGTGCCCTCAAGGGACAAGGCACCCTTCAGAGGGGGAAATGAATCTTCCAGCTGTTGGCATGCTGAAATCCAGTTATGGGCCTTATATAATTAACATATTTGTTTTAATAATTTTTATTCATGTATGCATATCTATATCCACCCATCCATCCAACCATCTATATGTATATCCATGCATCTAGCTGTCTATCACAGATAACCACAGGGCTAACATATTTGACCACTTATTCCATTCAAGGAATGGTTATAAGCACATTAACTTCTTTAATCCTCACAAAACGCCTGATAGGTACTATAATAATTCCCATTTCAAGATGGTAACATTGAGGCACAGAGTGTTTATGTAACTTGCCCAGGGTCATCCCCTAGCTAGTAAATTAGAGAGTGGAGATTTGAACCCAAGAAGTCTGGCTCCAGAGAAAGTCTGAAGGAACTGTAAGTGACCACCTGCATATCCTCCACCTTAGATTTAAAATTGTTGCCACTTTGCAATTTCTGCTCTCTCTCCCTCTCCCTCTCTCCCTCTGACTCTGTCTCTCTCTCCATACAATACAATGCTATATGTTAATTATATCTCAATAAAGCTAGGGAATAAACAGAATTAGAGGAGAATATATTACTTATAGGCAATGCATGCTGAGATATTAGTGTTGAAGTATCATGATGTATACAGTTTACTTGCAAATAGTTCAGAAAAATGTACAGAAGACATACAGTTGGCCAACAGGCCCATGAAAAGATGCTCAACATCACTAATTATTAGAGAAATGCAAATCGAAACTACAATGAGGTTATCACCTCACTGTGGTCAGAATGACCATCATCAAAATCTACAAATAATAAGTGCTGGAGAGGGTGTGGAGAAAAGGAAACCCTCCTACACTGTTGGTGGGAATGTAAATTGGTGCAACGACTATGGAAAACAGAATGGAGGTTCCTTAAAAAACTAAAAACAGAACTACCATATGATCCAGGTATTCCACTCCTGGGCATATATCCAGAAAAGACAAAAACTCTAATTTGAAAAGATACATGCACCCCAATGTTCATAGTAGCACTGTTTACAGTAGCCAAGACATGGAAGCAACCTAAATGTCCATCAACAGATGAATGGATAAAGAAGATGTGACACATATGAAATGCAATATTACTCAGCCATAAAAAAGAATGAAGTAATGCCTTTTGCAGCAACATGGATGGACCTAGAGATTATCATACTAAGTGAAGTAAGTCAGACAAAGAAAATATCATATGATATCACTTATATGGGGAATCTAAAAAAAATGATACAAATGAACTTATTTACAAAACAGAAATAGACTCACAGACATAGAAAACAGACTATTGGTTACCAAAGGGGAAAAGGGGAGGGATAACTCAGGAGTTTGGGATTAAAAATACACACTACTATATGTAAAATAGATAACCAACAAGGACCTACTGTATAGCACAGGGAACTATACTCAGCATCTTGTAATAACCTAAAATGGAAAAGAATCTGAGAAAGAATATATATATATATATGAATATATATATATGAATCACTTTGCTGTACACCTGAAACATTATAAATCAACTATAAGTTAATGAAAGGAAGGAAGGAAGGAAGGAGAGAGAGAAAGAAAGGAAAAAAGAAAGAGAAATAAAAATGTGTGTGTGATGAGAAATTTTAAGATCTACTCTCTTAGCAGCTTTCAAATATACGCCACAGCATTGTGAACTATAGTCACCATGCTGTATATTGCATCCCCAGAACTTATTCATTAGACACCTGGAAGAGTGTACCTTTTGACCACCTTCACTGATCCCCCCAACCACACCCCCACCTCTGGCAACCACCAATCTGTTCTCTGCTTCTATGAGTTCAGTTACTTTAGGTTCCACATGTAAGTGAAATCCTGCAGAGTGTCCTTCTCTGTCTGACTTATTTCACTTAACATAACGCCCTTAAGGTTCATCCGTGTCGTCACAAACAACAAGATTTCTATCTTTTTTATGGCTGAATAATATTCCATTGTGTATACATGCCACATTTTCTTAATCCATTTATCCATCAATGGACACATATGTTGTTTCCGTGTCTTGACTGTTGTGAATAATACTGCAGTGAACGTGGGACAGGGATTTCATTTCTCTTGGATAGTTACCCAGAAGTGGAATTGCTGGATCATACAGTGGTTCTATTTTTTATTTTTTTTGAGGAATCTCCATACTGTTTCCTGTAATGGCTTACCAATTTATATTTTTACCAGTAGTATACAAGGATTCTCTTTTCTCTCCATCTTCACCAGCACTTACCTCTTGTCTTTTTGATGAAGCCTGTGCTAACTTGTGTGAAATATCTCACTGTGACTTTGATTTGCATTTCCCTGATGAGGTTGAGCATCTTTTCCTGTACTTGTTGGCCATTTGAATAACCTTCTTTGGAAAAATGTCTATTCAGGTCCTTCCCCTATTTTTAATTCCATTACTTGGGTTTTTCTGTTTTTTTTACTACTGAGTTGTATGGGTTTGTGTTCTCAAACCTTGCTAGCTACAGGTGGACACACTGTCTTGTGATTTCCTCTTAGCTAGCGATCTGTCAAACCCTCGGGGAAGGGGGGCCCTTACATGGTCGGGGCCAGTGAGAGAGACTCAGGAGATCTGAGCAAAAGTCCTTTGCAAGAGACAAAAAGGAAGTAAAACCCAATTTCGCTGAAGGTGAACCATCTTCAGCTGAGTGATTCTCCATTTCTCACCCTGATTTTTGAAACTTGCAATGCATGAAGGTAAATTTCAATCCCACCTTCCCTCTCCCCGCTTTAAAAATGCAGCTCACTCTGCCAGCTCCCCATCAAGATGCCCACAAACATCAGACAATCCTCTGCCTTAGTTGATTCATCTACAAATTTCTCTGCCACTGTTGCAAGGCCACTAGGATCTGATTCTGCTTCCTTCCTTCATCATCTTCCTTTTTTTTTTTTAACATCTTTATTGGAGTATAATTGCTTTACAACGTTGTATTAGTGTCTGCTGTATAACAAAGCAAATCAGCTATACGTATACATATATCCCCATATCCCCTCCCTCTTGAGTCTCCCTCCCACCCTCCCTATCCTACTCCTCTAGGTGGTCACAAAGCACCGTGTGCTATGCAGCTGCTTCCCACTAGCTATCTATTTTACATTTGGTAGTGTATATATGTCAGTGCTACTCTCACTTCGTCCCAGCTTCCCCCTCCCTGTGTCCTCAAGTCCATCTCCGTCTTATTCCTGTCCTGCCCCTAGGTTCATCAGCACCATTTTTTTTTAGATTCCATATATATGTGTTAGCATATGGTATTTGTTTTTCTCTTTTATATTTCCTCTGGCCATGAGTGGAATATTTTTCAAGTCCTCTCTGCTATTTGTTTGTGGTTTTTTTTTTTTCCCTGCCCCAAGCCCATCTTCTTGTTCCTCATTGGTGGCAGGAAAGCTGGTCTTTCTGACAGCTGGACAGACTTAAATAGATCACAGCCCATAATGGGACCCTACAATAAATAGCTATATTGCTCAGAGTGATGGCCTCTCTCAGAATGAGTTATAAAGCTGGCTGACGTAGTAGCATGGCACATTTGTACACTGTAACTCCTGCTCGGTATGTTGTATTCCGTGGGGAGCATCCTGAGACAAAATATGGTATTTTGCAAAGCCCTGCAAGAATTATTTGTGCAGAGTTTTAACAAAAGCTTCTTTTCGAGGCTTGCATGGAGCAGGGGTTTTGAAGATTATAATAATTGTAATAGCAACATTTATTGAGCTCTTACTGTGTGCCAGGCACTGTGCTAAATAGTTTACATGCATATCTCATTTAATCCTTGCAACGGGTCTCTGAGATATAGGTACTGCTGTTATTCTAATCATTTCACAAACGAGAAAATTGCGGTTCAGAAAGGGGAAATCATTTACCCCACCCCCAGAGTTTCTAATTCAGTATGTCTGGGGTGGGACCTAAAAATTTGCGTTTCTAGCAAGTCTCCAGGTAAATGCTGTTGGACTGGGCCACACTTGGAGAACCACTGAGTTTTTGAGCAGCTGTTCTCATGCCAGTGCTTCACCCGTTCACCTAGGTTAACAACCTCACCACAATTCAGACAAAAAGTTGCCTTATCCCCACTTGAGATCTGAGATCCAGAAGAGGGAAGTGGCTTACTCAGAAATATGCAGGTGTGGCTGACTTCACTTCCACCACTCTCTACACTAAAATGCAGCTACCTTCTGAAGTAAGAAGCTGTCATGGACCCAGACAAGTGGAGGGTTTCTGAAATAAATTTTGTTGGAAGATTCTTGACATGGGTTTTGAAACTCGTAGTCAAGTAGAGAATGCTGGTTAGGGTTCGCCCGCCCCTCTTTGCTGTCCCGGGGTGCTGCAGGGAGCATGAGTAAAGCGGAGGCACTCATGGTGCTTCTTAATTTGATCTGGATATTTTTCCAAGTAGAGCTGGGGAGGAATGTCTCAGACACTTACTTCTTTTTTTTTTTTTTTTTATGGTGTTTTTTTTTTTTTAACATCTTTATTGGAGTATAAATGCTTTACAATGGTATGTTAGCTTCAGCTTCACAACAAAATGAATCAGTTATATACATACATATATTCCCATATCTCTTCCCGCTTGCGTCTCCCTCCCTCCCACCCTCCCTATCCCACCCCTCCAGGCGGTCACAAAGCACCGAGCTGATCTCCCTGTGCTATGCGGCTGCTTCCCACTAGCTATTTACCTTACGTTTGGTAGTGTATATATGTCCATGCCTCTTTATCGCTTTGTCACCGTTTACCCTTCCCCCTCCCCATAACCTCAAGTCCATTCTCTAGTAAGTCTGTGTCTTTATTCCTGTTTCACCCCTAGGTTTTTCATGACATTTTTTTTTTTAAATTCCATATATATGTGTTAGCATACGGTATTTGTCTCTCTCTTTCTGACTTACTTCACTCTGTATGACAGACTCTAGGTCTATCCACCTCATTACAAATAGCTCAATTTCGTCTCTTTTTATGGCTGAGTAATATTCCATTGTATATATGTGCCACATCTTCTTTATCCATTCATCCGATGATGGACACTTAGGTTGTTTCCAACTCCGGGCTATTGTAAATAGAGCTGCAATGAACATTTTGGTACATGACTCTTTTTGAATTATGGTTTTCTCAGGGTATATGCCCAGTAGTGGGATTGCTGGGTCATATGGTAGTTCTATTTGTAGCTTTTTAAGGAACCTCCATACTGTTCTCCACAGTGGCTGTATCAATTTACATTCCCACCAACAGTGTAAGAGGGTTCCCTTTTCTCCACACCCTCTCCAGCATTTATTGTTTCTAGATTTTTTGATGATGGCCATTCTGACTGGTGTGAGATGATATCTCATTGTAGTTTTGATTTGCATTTCTCTCATGATTAGTGATGTTGAGCATTCTTTCATGTGTTTGTTGGCACTCTGTATATCTTCTTTGGAGAAATGTCTATTTAGGTCTTCTGCCCATTTTTGGATTGGGTTGTTTGTTTTTTTGTTATTAAGCTGCATGAGCTGCTTATAAATTTTGGAGATCAATCCTTTGTCAGTTGCTTCATTTGCAAATATTTTCTCCCATTCTGAGGGTTGTCTTTTGGTCTTCTTTATGGTTTCCTTTGCTGCGCAAAAGCTTTTAAGTTTCATTAGGTCCCATTTGTTTACTCTTGTTTTTATTTCCATTTCTCTAGGAGGTGGGTCAAAAAGGACCTTGCTGTGATTTATGTCATAGAGTGTTCTGCCTATGTTTTCCTCTAAGAGTTTGATAGTTTCTGGCCTTACATTTAGGTCTTTAATCCATTTTGAGCTTATTTTTGTGTATGGTGTTAGGGAGTGATCTAATTTCATACCTTTACATGTAGCTGTCCAGTTTTCCCAGCACCACTTATTGAATAGGCTGTCCTTTCTCCACTGTACATTTCTGCCTCCTTTGTCAAAGATAAGGTGACCATATGTGCGTGGGTTTATCTCTGGGCTTTCTATCCTGTTCCATTGATCTATCTTTCTGTTTTTGTGCCAGTACCATACCGTCTTGATAACTGTAGCTTTGTAGTATAGTCTGAAGTCAGGGAGCCTGATTTCTCCAGTTCCTTCTTTCGTTCTCAAAATTGCTTTGGCTATTCGGGGTCTTTTGTGTTTCCATACAAATTGCAAAATTTTTTGTTCTAGTTCTGTGAAAAATGCCAGTGGTAGTTTGATAGGGATTGCATTGAATCTATAGATTGCTTTCGGTAGTAAAGTCATTTTCACAATGTTGATTCTTCCAATCCAAGAACATGGTATATCTCTCCATCTATTTGTATCGTCTTTAATTTCTTTCATCAGTGTCTTATAATTTTCTGCATACAGGTCTTTTGTCTCCTTAGGTAGGTTTATTCCTAGATATTTTATTCTTTTTGTTGCAATGGTAAATGGGAGTGTTTTCTTGATTTCACTTTCAGATTTTTCATCATTAGTATATAGGAATGCCAGAGATTTCTGTGCATTAATTTTGTATCCTGCCACTTTACCAAATTCATTGATTAGCTCTAGTAGTTTTCTGGTAGCATCTTTAGGGTTCTCTATGTATAGGATCATGTCATCTGCAAACAGTGACAGCTTTACTTCTTCTTTTCCGATTTGGATTCCTTTTATTTCCTTTTCTTCTCTGATTGCTGTGGCTAAAACTTCCAAAACTATGTTGAATAAGAGTGGTGAGAGTGGGCAACCTTGTCTTGTTCCTGATCTTAGTGGAAATGCTTTCAGTTTTTCACCATTGAGGATGATGTTTGCTGTGGGCTTGTCATATATGGCCTTTATTATGTTGAGGAAAGTTCCCTCTATGCCTACTTTCTGCAGGGTTTTTATCATAAATGGGTGTTGAATTTTGTCAAAAGCTTTCTCTGCATCTATTGAGACGATCATATGGTTTTTCTCCTTCAGTTTGTTAATATGGTTTATCACATTGATAGATTTGCGTATATTGAAGAATCCTTGCATTCCTGGAATAAACCCCACTTGATCATGGTGTATGATCCTTTTAATGTGCTGTTGGATTCTGTTTGCTAGTATTTTGTTGAGGATTTTTGCATCTATGTTCATCAGTGATATTGGCCTGTAGTTTTCTTTCTTTGTGACATCCTTGTCTGGTTTTGGTATCAAGGTGATGGTGGTCTCGTAGAAGGAGTTTGGGAGTGTTCCTCCCTCTGCTATATTTTGGAAGAGTTTGAGAAGGATAGGTGTTAGCTCTTCTCTAAATGTTTGATAGAATTCGCCTGTGAAGCCATCTGGTCCTGGGCTTTTCTTTGTTGGAAGATTTTTAATCACAGTTTCAATTTCACTGCTTGTGATTGGTCTGTTCATATTTTCTATTTCTTCCTGATTCAGTCTTGGCAGGTTGTGCATTTCCAAGAATTTGTCCATTTCTTCCAGATTGTCCATTTTATTGGCATAGAGTTGCTTGTAGTAATCTCTCATGATCTCTTTTATTTCTGCAGTGTCAGTTGTTACCTCTCCTTTTTCATTTCTAATTCTATTGATTTGAGTCTTCTCCCTTTTTTTCTTGATGAGTCTGGCTAGTGGTTTATCTATTTTGTTTATCTTCTCAAAGAACCAGCTTTTAGTTTTATTGATCTTTGCTATTGTTTCCTTCATTTCTTTTTCATTTATTTCTGATCTGATTTTTATGATTTCTTTCCTTCTGCTAGCTTTGGGGTTTTTTTGTTCTTCTTTCTCTAATTGCTTGAGGTGCAAGGTTAGGTTGTTTATTCGAGATGTTTCCTGCTTCTTAAGGTGGGCTTGTATTGCTATAAACTTCCCCCTTAGAACTGCTTTTGCTGCATCCCACAGGTTTTGGGTCGTTGTGTCTCCATTGTCGTTTGTTTCTAGGTATTTTTTGATTTCCTCTTTGATTTCTTCAGTGGTCACTTCATTATTAAGTAGTGTATTGTTTAGCCTCCATGTGTTTGTATTTTTTACAGATCTTTTCCTGTAATTGATATCTAGTCTCATGGCGTTGTGGTCAGAAAAGATACTTGATACAATTTCAATTTTCTTAAATTTACCAAGGCTTGATTTGTGACCCAAGATATGATCTATCCTGGAGAATGTTCCATGAGCACTTGAGAAAAATGTGTATTCTGTTGTTTTTGGATGGAATGTCCTATAAATATCAATTAACTCCATCTCGTTTAATGTATCATTTAAAGCTTGTGTTTCCTTATTTATTTTCATTTTGGATGATCTGTCCATTGGTGAAAGTAGGGTGTTAAAGTCCCCTACTATGAATGTGTTACTGTCGATTTCCCCTTTTATGGTTGTCAGTATTTGCCTTATGTATTGAGGTGCACCTAAGTTGGGTGCATAAATATTTACAATTGTTATATCTTCCTCTTGGATCGATCCCTTGATCATTATGTAGTGTCCTTCTTTGTCTCTTCTAATAGTCTTTGTTTTAAAGTCTATTTTGTCTGATATGAGAATTGCTACTCCAGCTTTCTTTTGGTTTCCATTTGCATGAAATACCTTTTTCCATCCCCTTACTTTCAGTCTGTATGTGTCTCTAGGTCTGAAGTGGGTCTCTTGTAGACAGCAAATATATGGGTCTTGTTTTTGTATCCATTCAGCCAATCTGTGTCTTTTGGTGGGAGCATTTAGTCCATTTACATTTAAGGTAATTATCGATATGTGTGTTCCTATTCCCATTTTCTTAATTGTTTTGGGTTCATTATTGTAGGTCCTTTTCTTCTTTTGTGTTTCTTGCCTAGAGAAGTTCCTTTAGCAGTTGTTGTAGAGCTGGTTTGGTGGTGCTGAACTCTCTCAGCTTTTGCTTGTCTGTAAAGGTTTTAATTTCTCCATCAAATCTGAATGAGATCCTTGCTGGGTAAAGTAATCTTGGTTGCAGGTTTTTCTCCTTCAACACTTTCAATATGTCCTGCCACTCCCTTCTGGCTTGCAGAGTTTCTGCTGAAAGATCAGCTGTTAACCTTATGGGGATTCCCTTGTGTGTTATTTGTTGTTTTTCCCTTGCTGCTTTTAATATGTTTTCTTTGTATTTAATTTTTGACAGTTTAATATGTGTCTTGGCGTATTTCTCCTTGGATTTATCCTGTATGGGACTCTCTGTGCTTCCTGGACTTGATTAACTATTTCTTTTTCCATATTAGGGAAGTTTTCAACTATAATCTCTTCAAATATTTTCTCAGTCCCTTTCTTTTTCTCTTCTTCTTCTGGAACCCCTATAATTCGAATGTTGGTGCGTTTAATGTTGTCCCAGAGGTCTCTGAGACTGTCCTCAGTTCTTTTCATTCTTTTTTCTTTTTTCTGCTCTGCAGTAGTTATTTCCACTATTTTATCTTCCAGGTCACTTATCCGTTCTTCTGCCTCAGTTATTCTGCTATTGATCCCATCTAGAGTATTTTTAATTTCATTTATTGTGTTGTTCATCGTTGCTTGTTTCATCTTTAGTTCTTCTAGGTCCTTGTTAACTGATTCTTGCAATTTGTCCATTCTATTGTCCATTCTATCTCCAAGATTTCGGATCAACCTTACTATCATTATTCTGAATTCTTTTTCAGGTAGACTGCCTATTTCCTCTTCATTTGTTAGGTCTGGTGGGTTTTTATCTTGCTCCTTCATCTGCTGTGTGTTTTTCTGTCTTTTCATTTTGCTTATCTTACTGTATTTGGGGTCTCCTTTTTTGCAGGCTGAAGGTTCGTAGTTCCTGTTGTTTTTTGTGTCTGTCCCCAGTGGCTAAGGTTGGTTCAGTGGGTTGTGTAGGCTTCCTGGTGGAGGGTACTAGTGCCTGTGTTCTGGTGTATGAGGCTGGATCTTGTCTTTCTGGTGGGCAGGTCCACGTCTGGTGGTGTGTTTTGGGGTGTCTGTAGACTTACTATGATTTTGGGCAGCCTCTCTGCTAATGGGTGGGGTTGTGTTCCTGTCTTGCTAGTTGTTTGGCATAGGATGTCTAGCACTGTAGCTTGCTGGTCGTTGAGTAAAGCTGGGTGCTGGCGTTGAGATGGAGATCTCTCGGAGATTTTTGCTGTTTGATAGTATGTGCAGCTGGGAGGCCTCTTGTGGACCAGTGTCCTGAAGTTGGCTCTCCCACCTCAGAGGCACAGCACTGACTCCTGGCTGCAGCACCAAGAGCCTTTCATCCACAGGGCTCCTTAATTTGGGATGATTCGTTGTCTATTCAGGTATTCCACAGATGCAGGGTATATCAAGTTGATTGTGGAGCTTTAATCCGCTGCTTCTGAGGCTGCTGGGAGAGATTTCCCTTTCTCTTCTTTGTTCTGACAGTTCCCAGGGGCTCAGCTTTGGATTTGGCCCCGCCTGTGCGTGTAGGTCGCCGGAGGGCGTCTGTTCTTTGCTCAGACAGGACAGGGTTAAAGGAGCCGCTGATTCGGAGGCTCTGGCTCACCCAGGCCGGGGTGTAGGGAGGGTTACGGAGTGCGGGGCGGGCCTGCAGCGGCAGAGGCTGGCGTGACGCTGCAGCCTGAGGGCGCCGTGCGCTCTCCCGGGGGAGCCGTCCCTGGATCCCGGGACCCTGGCAGTGGCGGGCTGCACAGGCTCCCCGGAAGGGCGTGTGGCTAGTGACCTGTGCTCGCACACAGGCCTCCTGACGGCGGCAGCAGCGGCCTCAGCGTCCCATGTCCGTCTCTGGGCTCCGCAATCTTAGCCGTGGCTCGCGCCCGTCCCTGGAGCCCTCTCAAGCAGCGCTCTTAATCCCCTCTCCTCGTGCACCAGGAAACAAAGAGGGACGTAAAAGTCTCTTGCCTCTTCGGCAGGTCCAGACCCCTCCCCGGACTCTCTCCCGGCCAGCCGCGGCGCACCAACGCCCTGCAGGCTGTGTTCACGCCGCCAACCTCAGTCCTCTCCCGGCGCTCCGACAAAAGCCGGAGCCTCAGCTCCCAGTCCCGCCCGCCCCGGCGGGCGAGCAGACAAGCCTCTTGGCTGGTGAGTGCCGGTCGGCCCGATCCTCTGCGCTGGATTCTGTCCGCTTTGCCCTCCGCACCCCTGTTGCTCTGTTCTCCTCCGCGGCTCCCAAGCTCCCCCACTCCGCCTCCCGAAGTCTCCACCCGCGAAGGGGCTTCCTAGTGTGTGGACACTTTTCCTCCTTCACAGCTCTCTCCCGCTGGTGCAGGACCCGTCCCTATTCTTTTGTCTCTGTTTAGTTTTTTCTTTTGCCCTAACCAGGTACGTGGGTGGTTCCTTGCCTTTTGGGAGGTCTGAGGTCTTCTGCCAGCGTTCAGTAGGTGCTCCGTAGGAGTTGTTCCACGCGTAGATGTACTTCTGGTATATCTGTGGAGAGGAAGGTGATCTCCGCGTCTTACTCTTCCGCCATCTTCCCAACTCGCTTTCTTGTGAGCTGAGACACTTACTTCTAGCTGTGTCTTTGCGGGTCCGTGACTCCAGTGCCCCTACCCAGAAATAACCCTGTTTCTTCTCAGCGCTGTAAATGGCCCTCTGCTGGCCCTCAGCAGACCCATGCTCCCATTAATTTCTTTTGGAAATTAATGCAATTTCCAAAAGATTCAAGATGGGAAGCACAGAGCTGTGGAACTTGTCTGCATTGAGAGAGCCTCAATCCTGGCTGTGTCCTGGAATCACCTGAGGCAGGTGGGAAATGCCAATAGCCAGCCCCAGTATCAGAGCTGCTCATGAAAGTGGGCTGGAGGAATCTAGTGTCCCAGGCATTCCAGCTTTAAAAAACATTCCAGGCGAATTCTAAGATCAGCCAGGGGTAAGAACTGATGAAGCATGAACGAGAATCCCCCAGAGAGCTTGTTAAAACATAGATTTTGGGTCTCCACACCCAGAGACTTCAATTCCCTGGGTCTGGGGAGGAGGAGGGTAATTTACATGCCCAACGAACTGCCACATGATGCTGACGCCACTCTCCTCAACCATACTCAGAGGAGCAAGCACGCTCATCCACGTCAGTTTCAGAGACCCGAGCTCAGAACAGAGGGGAGCGATGCTTTGGGCTACATAACCAGTTACTGGCATATTCAGGATGAGAATTCAGGTCTTTTGACTTTTGCCTGAGTCATGCTTTGCTACTCAGCCCAGAATCTTCATTCAGCCATTCAGCAAACATTTATTAAGGACCAAATAAGTACTAGGTGCTATTCTAGATTCTGGGGAGTTAGGATGAGAAAGATAGACACACTTCCTGTCCTCCCAGAGCTTACAGTCTAGTGAAGTGGTTTCAACCAGGGATGATTTCACACCTGCCCCCACCTGGGACACTTGACAACATCTAGAGACATTTCTGGTTGTCACAACTGAGATGGAGAGGGAAGGATGCTACTAGCACCTAGCGGGTAGAGGCCAGGGACGCTGCTAACCATCCCACACTGCACAAGAGAGCCCCTGCAGCACAGAATGATCTCGCCCCAAATGGCAATAGTGCTGAGGTTTAGAACCCCTGGGATAGTAGGTAAGACAGACATATAAACAGGCAACTAAAATACACTGGAGGGGGAAGGTGGTGGCCAAGATGGCAGAGTAGGGAGACACTGAGCTCACTTCCTAACACAGATACACCAAATTACAACTACTTACGGAGCAACTACCCATGAGAACAACCCAAAGGCTAGCAGAAAAGATTTTCCACAACTAAAGATGTAAAGAAGGAACCACAGTGAGATGGGTAGGAGGGGCTGAGAAGTGATATAGTCAAGACCCACACCCCCAGATCAGCAACCCACAAATGTAAGAAATACCTCCATCATCACTCTTCCCAAGGAGCAAGGGATCCAAGCTCCACACTGTGCTTCCCAGCCTGGAGGTCCTGTACCAGGAAGGGGAGCCCCCAGAATGTCTGGCTTTGAAAACTATCAGGGCTTATGTTTGGGAGGGTTGGAGGGCTATAGGAAACAGAGTCTGCACTCGTAAAGGGCACACCCAAAATCTCACCTGCTGAGTGACAGTGCCAAGGCAGTAGTTTGAAAAGAGCCTGAGTCAGACCCACTTGCCCATCATGGAGAGCCTGCTGGAGAGGCAGGAGGCACTGAGACTCCCCCTGGGGACATAGACATGGGGGGGCAGCCATTTGGGGGAGCTCTTACTACCACGATAACACCAGCACTGGCAAGCACCATTTAAAAGCACTCCCTTTAGTGAATTAGCACTGGGGACCCAGCCCCACCCACCAATGGGCCAGCACCAGCACCAAGCACCCCAGGCTACACAGACAGCCACACAGGGACCTGGCCATGCCCACCAGTGGACCAGCAGCAGACCCATGCTCCCCTGGGCCACACAGCCAACCATGCAGGAAGCCTACTTGGCCCTCCAGTGGGTCCACAGTCACTGCACGGGGCACAGCCTCATAGCCCCCCGGGTCGGGGCCCTGCCCCACCTACCAGGGTGCCCACAGTAATCAGCCTCCACCACAACAGAAGGGCACAAGCAGCCCACGTAGGCACCACTGAAGCACATAGCTCTGGTGACCAGAGGGGAATGTGCTGCTGGGTCCCATAGGATGTCTTCTACATAAGGTCACTTCAAGATTGAGAACATTACTGACCTATCTAACACACAAAATAAACACAGAGAGTTGGCAAAATGTAGGGACAGAGGAATGTGTTTGAAATGAAGGAACAAGACATACATAACCTTAGAAAAAGACTAAACAAAGTGGAGATAAGCAATCAACAATACATTAAAAGGATCATACACCATGATCAAGTGGGACTTATCCCAAGGATGCAAGGAGGTTCAATTTTGCAAATCAATCAATGTGATACACCACATTAACAAACAGAAAAATAAAAATCATATGATCATCTCAATAGATGTAGACAAATCTTTTGACAAAATTCAGCATCCATTTATGATAAAAACTGTCAACAAAGTGGGTATAGAGGGAACATACCCTCTAAATAAATGTAATAAAGGCTATATAGGGATTCCCTGGTGGCGCAGTGGTTGAGAGTCTGTCTGCTGATGCAGGGGACACGGGTTCGTGCCCCGGTCCGGGAAGATCCCACATGCCGCAGAGCGGCTAGGCCCATGAGCCATGGCCGCTGAGCCTGCGCGTCCAGAGCCTGTGCTCCGCAATGGGAGAGGCCACAACAGTGAGAGGCCCGAGTACCGCAAAAAAAAAAAAGGCTATATAAAATGAGCTCACAGCTAACATCACACTCAATGGTGAAAAGCTGAAAGCTTTTCCTCTAAGATCAGGGACAAGACAAGGATGTCCACTCTCACCACTTTTATTCAACATAGTATTAGAAGTCCTGGCCACAGTGATCAGACAAGAAAAAGAAATTTTAAAAAATCCAATTGGAAAGGAAGAAGTAAAACTGTCACCATTTGCAGAGGACATGATCCTATATATAGAAAATCCTGAAGATGCTACCAAAAAGCTATTAGAAATAATAAATGATTTCAGTGAAGATGCAAGATACTAAAATGATACACAGGAATCTGTTGCATAGAAATACACTAATAACTCACTATCAGAAAGAGAAATTAAGGAAACAATCCCATTTACAATTGCATCAAAAAGAATAAAATACCTAGGAATAAATTTAACCAAGGAGGTGAAAGACTTGTACTCTGAAAAGTATAAGACATTGATGAAAGAAATTGAAGATGATTCAAACAAATGGAAATATATACCATGCTCATGTTTTGGAAGAATTAATATTGTTAAGATGACTATACTACCAAGGCAATCTACAGATTCAGTGCAATCCCTATCAAAATACACAGGCCATTTTTCACAGAATGCAAACAAATCATTCTAAAATTTGTGCGGAAACGCAAAAGACCCTGAATAGTCAAAACAATTTTGAGAAAGAAGAACAAAGCTGGAAGTATCACACTCACTAATTTCAAACTATACTACAGAGTTACAGTCATCAAAACAGTACAGTACTGTCACAAAAAAAGACACACAGATCAATGGAACAGAATAGAGAGCCAAGAAAAAACCCCGCACTTATATGGTCAATTAATCTATGACAAAGAAGGCAAGAATATACAATGGGGAAAAGACTGCTTCTTCAATAGATGGTGCTGGGAATACTGGACAACTACATGCAAAAGAATCAAACTGGACTACTTTCTCACACCATATACAAAAATAAATTCAAAATGGATTAAACACTTAAATGTTAAGACCCGAAACCATAAAACTCTTAGAAGAAAAGATAGAAAGTATGCGCTTTAACATTGGTCTTAGCAATATTTTTTTGGACCTCAGGCAAAAAAACAAAAGCAAAAATAAACAAGTGGAACAATATCAAACTACAAAGCTTTTGCACAGCACAGGAAACTATCAACAAAATGAAAAGTCAGCCTCCTGAATGGGAGAAGATATTTGCAAACAATGTATCTGCTAAGGGGTTAATATCCAAAAATGTACTAAGAACTCATACAGCTCAACATTAAAAAAAAAAAAATTTAAAAATGAGTGGAGGACCTGAATAAACATTTTTCTAAAGAAGATGTAAGGTGGCCAACAGACACATGAAAAGATGCTTAACATCAGTCATCATCAGGGAAATCCAAATCAAAAGTGCAATGAGACACTACCTCACACCCGTCAGAATGACTGTCATCAAAAAGACAACAAACAGCAAGTCTTGGCGAGGATGTGAAGAAAAGGGAACATTGTTGGTGGAAATGTAAATTGGTGTATCCACTGCTTTCCATAGAAGATTCCTCAAAAAATTAAAAATAGAACGGCCATATGATTCAGCAATTTCACTCTGGGTATTTACCAGAAGAAAACAAAAACAATGAAAAAAGAAAGACATAGGCACACCAATGTTCATTGCAGCACTATTTACAATAGCTGCACTATGGAAGCACCTTAACTGTCCATCAGCTGATGAGTGGATAAAGAAGATGCGTATACATATATACAGTGGAATATTACTCGACCATAAAAAAAATCTTGCCAATTGTGACAACATGGATGGATCCAGAGGGTATTATACTAAGTATTTTACTATGTGAAATAAGTCAGACAGAGAAAGACAAATACTGTATGATCTCACTTATACGTGGAGTCTGAAAACAAAACAAGTAAACAAACAACACAAAGAAAACAGGCTCATAGATACAGAGAATAAATGGGTGGTTTCCAGAGGAGAGGAGGATGGGGGCGGGGCGGTATAGTGAAGGTGATTAAGAGTACAATCCTCCAGCTATAAAATAAATCATGGGGATGTAATATACAGCATTAGAAATATGGTCAATAATATTTTAATAACTTATTATGGGGACAAATTATGGTGATCATTTCATAATGTATGCAAATGTCAAATCACAATGTAATACACCTGAAACATAACATTGTATGTCAACTACATTTTTTTTTTAATGTGAAAGTTTGCCACCTGGAATTATCTCTCTCCAGAGGAATTTATTATATTTTCAGGTAATTAAATATGTATCTGTCCCAGTTAACTTTGTCACATTATATTCTATGTTATGCATGGCTGTAATTTTTGAAGCATTCCCAGATAACGGGCACACAGGATGTTTTCTCTACTGTTGCTAATACAGACTGTAATATGGTACAGTCTTTAAAAACTTTCTGTGGATATGTACTCATTTTTGCCATTAGAGATACCTAAATCTATACAATTGTTTGTGCTCATGGTAAAGTCATTTTTGAATTTTATGTGTACTAATGGCCAAGTCATTTTTGTATTCTATGTATGTAGTTGAATTTCACTGAAAAAAGTCTTTGCAAGTTTGCTTTCCAGTAAACATGGTCTGAAAGGACCTGGGATGCTGCCCCTTTTGCAAGGCCTCTAGTTCTCAGTGCCCAGTCAGGAGACTTTGTGGAGTTGGGGATAGAATTAATGACATTGAGGGTGTTAGACTCTTCTCTTCATTGAAGGTTTTCTGGCTACTGACTGCTTCTCTGACCCTGCTTAGGAGTTTCACATTAGCCACAAACAACCCAGATAAACTTCAACATAGGATTGTATAAAAACTTTGGCATCTCTCCATCTCAATAACACAGGAAACAATGTAGATGAATCTCAAGAGTTACTGAAAAACTTCAAACCTTAAGTGTTTATTTATTATTCCACTTTATTATTCCACTCATATGACACTTCTGAAATGACACATTTATAGAAATGGAGGGCAGGTAACAGATGAATGGTTGCCAAAGTTTAAGATGGCACTGAAAGCTGGAGGGAAGTGATCATAGCTATAAAAAGGCAACCAGATAAGAACCTACTGTAGAGCAGAGGGAACTCTATTCAATACTCTCTAATGGCCTATATGGGGAAAAAAATCTAAAAAAAGAGTGGACATATGTATAACTGATTCACTTTGCTGTACACCTGAAACTATAATACAACATTGTGAATCAACTATACCCCAATAAAAAGTTTTTTAAAAAGGCAACCAGAAGGATGCTTGTGATGATGGAAATGTATATCTTGAACTGTACCAACATCGATATTCTAGTCTGTACGGACCACCGTTTGGCATTGGTGGAACTGGGTAAATGGCACACGGGATCGCTGTGTATTATTTCTTACAGCAACATGTGCACCTAAAATTATTTTGAAATAAACATTTTAATTAAGTAATATACTGGGGATGACATCTGTGAGGGAGGAAGTAGAGGGTGCTGTAGGAGCCAGAGAAAAGCACCTAACCTGCAGATAAGGGATCTGGAAGGATTCCAGGAAGAGGAAACGTCTAAACAGAAAACCGAAAGATGAGTCAAACAGGAGAATAAGGGATTGGGGCAGAAAGAGAGATCCAGACAAAGGAAACAACTGTGTGCAAAGAGAAACAAAGCACAGTAGAGGAGCAGTCCTGCCCACTTATCTCTTCTGAGCACACAGCATCCACCAACCACTGTTGTAAGCGCTGTAGAATCATTAATGCATTTGACACTAACAATCACCTTAAAAGGAAAGTGCTTCTATTATCCCTGTGTTATAGACGTGGCACCTGTGTCCCAGAGAGGTCAAATGACTTGCCCAAGGTCACACAGCTGATATATAGTGGAGCTAGAATTAGAACCAGGCATCCTGGCTCCCAGACTGCATAACTTTGAGCACTCTGCTGCATGCAAACGGTAATTCACTATCTGGGAGCATGAAGGTGAAGGGGGTGGGGTGTGGATAGGTATGGGGAAGGTGGATCCAGGAGGTAGGGGATGGGCCCACATGGCCATGTGAGACACCTGAGAGGTTTAGGCACCAACTAATGGCAGTGGGAAATCGTTGAAGGATTTAGTTGGAAAAGGGACATATTTAGATATTCGGGAGGTAGCATAGGTCAGGGAAGAGCCCAGATTAAGAGTGCATTGAGGCAGAGAAGGCTTTTAAATTCATGACCCTAGAGGAAATCCTGGTGCCCTTTGTATTCCAGGGAAAGATGCACATTTCTTGGCTCCTTAAGACATCTCACCTGTCCAGTATCTCTCCCCACGTGTGTCAGCGGATCACCCTTCAGCCCGAGATAAAATCAGAACAAAGTGGTAAAAAATGGGCTTCATTGCTGTATTTCAGAAGGAGTCTTCTCCATGGCCAGCCGCCAAGCATCATTTAGCCAGCTCGCTGACTAGAAGCTTTAAAAGAACAGAATTGTTGAGTAGTAGAAAAATACAGTTATTAGCTCTGATTATAGGGGAATCCTATTGAGCTGTGAGCGTGCTCTGCCGTCTTCTCCTAACTGGCAATTTCAAGCTGCCTCCTTTCCCCAGATTTCAGAAAAGGAGAAACCCAAACCTTGCAAGCGGCTCTGCTTTGTTTATTTGTTATTTTTAAACAAATCAAATGGAAATTGATCTGCCTTCTTGGGAACGCTGCCAAGTGGCCCCGGCTCTCCTGCAGGTGTTTGTGGCGAACACCATCCGCAAGCCACGATCTCGCTTCAACTGCGAATAATCAGGGAACTAATTACAGGCCCTGTGGCTCGCCCTCACCAGCAGGTAACGTAATTCACTGCTAAGTGGGGTGAGAATGAGCCTCCCGTGCTTTGGAGGAAGCTGTCAGTCCCCATAACATTCCAACACTCCGCTACTGCCGGTTTCCCTCAAGGAAGATCTGGTGAGCCTCAACTTCAGGGAGAACGCTGACCACCTGCCCATCCCTTCCTTCTCAACACGTATGTATTGAGGCTCTAAGTTTCAGACAAGCCAATGGAGCTTGTAGCCTACAGGCTAGCCATAAGTAAAGGAGATCATTGTTTAATGGTGATAAAGACTGGGAAGAAAAGCAAACACACATTCCCACAGAGTGGGGTCCTTAGAATGGTTGCGTCTCTCAAGAGGCAGCATCTCCCAGAGACCTGACTGATGAGAAGGATATGGTCCTGCAAAGATCTAGGGGCAGAAGATTCCAGCAAATGCAGAGGCCTGAGGAAGGAGCAAGCTGAAGGTTCAAGGGCAGAAGGCAGTGTGGCCTGAGTGGGTTGAAAGCAGAAGAGAATGTAGGGAACCAGGCAGGTCATTTCCGCTTTGCAGCCATCGCCACGAGCTTAGATGTATTGTGAGGGCAGTGGGACACTCCTGGAGGGCTTCAGGGAACAGCAAGGCAGGATTAGTGTGAGACCACAATGGAAGGTGGGGAGCAGGGCAGGAATTGTAGGCATATTCTGGAGGTAGAGCCCGGAGGTGCTGGTGATGGTGTTTAGATAATGAGCATCCCACGTCTCTGGGCGCATCACTCCATTTCCTCCTCAGACCAGGGGACAGAGCTCTCTCTCCAAAGCATTGTCTTCTCCACCCTGTGTTTCTTAAGCATCTGCTGAGTGCACGGGTTGGAGTTCTCTTTTGAGGCTCTGTCTCCTGCAATATTCAAAGGCAAGAGACTTTCCTTAATAGAAAACCACGGTGGTTTCCAGAAAGCCTGCCATACAAATATGAAACAATATACATTGTTTTTGGTTTGGGTTTATTTCTGGGTCACAAAGACCTTACAAATTCTCATGAGGCGTGAAATGGACTAAAACTCCCAGAAAAATGCATATGCTTATAAGATCGTTCATACGTATATTTCACTAAAGACTATCTGTTAACACTCTGGGGACCTGTGAGCCCCCAGTAAAGATTCCCTCCCATCAAGTGACAGGACACTTACCCCTTGATCCAGAAAATCTTGAAATAATATCCCCGTTTTCAGCAGGCCTCACGACCCAAAGTCCTTGCCTATCATGAATAACAGAATCAGGGGCAATGCCCCCAGGGGTATATATTATCTTGTCCAGTTTAAAATGCAGATGAACTCTCACTGTTGAAACCAAATGAGGTCACGAGGGAAAAAAGAGTCAAGA
Source organism: Lagenorhynchus albirostris (assembly GCF_949774975.1). Taxonomy (NCBI): domain Eukaryota; kingdom Metazoa; phylum Chordata; class Mammalia; order Artiodactyla; family Delphinidae; genus Lagenorhynchus; species Lagenorhynchus albirostris. Next base: position 63,541,753 of record NC_083109.1, read on the forward strand.
GCCAGCAAGGGTGTCCGGGCCTGTCTTGGCCCTGCACAGGGCAGACTGACTAGTGGTCACAAATGTCACCAGAGCCGGGCAGCTGGGGGTCAAGACCAGCTCTGGGACTCGCTAGCTGTGTGAGCTTGAGTGAGGCAGCGTGTTTTCTAAGGGTTCGTTTGTTCATCTCTGGAAGGGGGACGGGCATTGCACTTCCCTCCCAGGTTTTGGGGGAAGGTTAAATAAGATTGTGTCTACAACGTGAGCTTCCCACGGCAGTGTGGTCATAAGCTGAGCAGGTTTGGGCGAGTCAAGGCAGCTCGGAGCCTCACGTAACAACCCACTCCCGCCCTACTGGGCTGGGGTATTTGGAGAATCAAATGGGAGAATGTACATGGAAACCCCCTTTCCATCCCTAACAGTCAATACTTATAGTACTGTTGCTCTGACGGTTCATCAGGACGGGCTTCTGAAGCTTCCCTGCTCAGAAAAGAGAGGGTCTGTGATTTAAAACAAGCAAACAACTTTCCCTTTCAGTCTGCTGCAATAGCCTGTGAGATCACTGGTGACATCCTAAGAAACTGGGGCTGGAAATTTTTCGCCTACGCTCGTAAAGCAGGTTGAATAAAACGATTGTTGGGTTGCGCTGAGGAGCTGGTGAATCACAGCTTGCTGTTGGGTGCGGTCCAACGCGTGGTCACATCTGGATAAGCTGGATCTGCACAGGGGGAAGTTCGGATCCCTGCATGTCTGGTTATGCGAGGCTTCCCCTTTGATTCTTGCCCTGGTGTTTAAAAGGCTTTTGGAAGAACCCAAGTCCACTGCCCTTCTTTGTCAGTAGGAACTAGGGGGGCAGCGGAAGCTCAGGCCGTGCCAGTGTCACTGTTGTCAGGGTGGCGGCCACTGTTATTGCACAGAGCTGGACAAGGACATGACACAGGTTGCATATTCAGTGTCAAACAGGATGGACCCTCGGACATTTGTACGCCCATAAAACAGAATATTTTCTCGGTGCAGCAACTATGGAGAACAGTATGGAGGTTTCTTAAAAAACTAAAAATAGAGTTATCAGGTGATCCAGCAATCCCACTCCTGGGCATATACCCAGAGAAAACCATAGTTTGAAAAGATACTTGTACCCCAATGTTCATTGCAGCACTATTTACAATAGCCAAGATATGGAAACAACCTAAGTGTCTATTGACAGATGAATGGATAGAGAAGGTGTGGTACATGTATACAATGGAATATGACTCAGCCATAAAAAACTTTTTGGAAATAATGCCATTTGCAGCAACATGAACGGGCCTAGAGATTATCATGCTAAGTGAAGTAAGTCAGACAGAGAAACATAAATATCATATGATATCACTTATATGTGGAATCTAAAAAAATGATACAAATGAACTTATTTACAAAAGAGAAACAGACTCACAGACATAGAAAACAAACTTATGGTTACCAAAGGGGAAAGCTAGGGAGGAGGTATAAATTAGGAATTTGGGAGTAACATATAAACACTACTATATATAAAATAGATAAACAACAAGGACCTACTATATAGCACAGGGAACTATACTCAATATTTTGTAATAATCTATATGAGAAAAGAATCTGAAAAAGAATATATATATATATATATATATATATATATGGCTGGATCACTATGCTGTACACCTGAAACTAACACAACATTGTAAATCAACTATACATCAATTTAAAAATCTCATATTACACAATATTGAATGGCAAGAGAAGCTGTTATGAATTATGTCCCTTCCCCCCAAAAAAGATATGCTGAAATTGTAATTCCCAATACCTCAGAATGTGACCTTATTTGGATATAGAGTTGATGCAGATGTGATTAGTTAAGATGAGGTATGCTAGAGTCAGGCCATGTGAAGACACTGACAGACACACAAGGAGAATGTCATATGGTGACAAAGGCAGAGATTGGAGTGATGCACCTGCAACTCAAGGAACACTAAAAATTGGCAGCCACCATCAGAAGTTGGAAAAAGTCAAGGAAGAATCCCCTATAGGTTTCAGAGGGATTGTGGCCCTGCGTCACTTTGATCTTGGAAGTCTATCCGCCAGACTGTGAGACAACACATTCCTGTTGCTTTCTTTTTTTTTTTTTAACATCTTTATTGGAGTATAATTGCTTTACAGTGGTGTGTTAGTTTCTGCTGTATAACAAAATGAATCAGCTGTACATATACATATATCCCCATATCTCCTCCCTCTTGCATCTCCCTCCCACCCTCCCTATCCCACCCCTCTAAGTGCTCACAAAGCACCGAGCTGATCTCCCTGTGCTATGTGGCTGATTCCCACTAGCTATCAGTTTTACATTTGGTAGTGTATATATGTCCATGCCACTCTCTCACTTCATCCCGCCTTACCCTTCCCCCTCCCCGTGTCCTCTGGTCCATTCTCTACGTCTGCGTCTTTATTCCTGTCCTGTCCCTAGGTTCTTCAGAACTTTTTTTTTTAGAATCCATATATATATATGTTAGCATACAGTATTTGTTTTTCTCTTTCTGACTTACTTCACTCTGTATGACAGTGTGTACGTCCATCCACCTCACTGCAACTAACTCAGTTTCGTTCCTTTTTATGGCTGAGTAATAGCCCATTGTATATATGTGCCACATCTTCTTTTTCCATTCATCTGTCAATGGACACTTAGGTTGCTTCCATGTCCTGGCTATTGTAAATAGAGCTGCAATCAACATTGCGGTACATTACTCTTTTGAATTATGGTTTTCTCAGGGTATATGCCCAGTAGTGGGATTGCTGGGTCATATGGTAGTTCTATTTTTAGTTTTTTAAGGAACCTCCATACTGTTCTCCATAGTGGCTGTATCAATTTACATTCCCACCAACAGTGCAAGAGGGTTCCCTTTTCTCCACACCCTCTCCAGCATTTACTGTTTGTAGATTTTTTGATGCTGGCCATTCTGACTGGTGTGAGGTGATACCTCATTGTAGTTTTGATTCACATTTCTCTAATGATTAGTGGCGTTGAGCATCCTTTCATGTGTTTGCTGGCCATCTGTATATCTTATTTGGAGAAATGACTATTTAGGTCTTCTGCCCATTTTTGGATTACGTTGTTTGTTGTTTTGATATTGAGTTGCATGAGGTGTTTATATATTTTGGAGATTAATCCTTTGTCAGTTGCTTCATTTGCAAATATTTTCTCCCATTCTGAGGGTTGTCTTTTCGTCTTTTTCTTGCCTCCTTTATCAAAGATAAGGTGACCATATGTGTGTGGGTTTATCTCTGGGCTTTCTATCCTGTTCCATTGATCTATGCTTTCCTTTGCTGTGCAAAAGCTTTTAAGTTTCATTAGGTCCCATTTGTTTAATTTTGCTTTAATTTCCCTTTCTCTAGGAGGTGGGTCAAAAAGGATCTTGCTGTGATTTATATCATAGAGTGTTCTGCCTATGTTTTCCTCTAAGGGTTTTATAGCGTCTGGCCTTACATTTAGGTCTTTAATCCATTTTGAATTTATTTTTGTGTATGGTGTTAGGGAGTGTTCTAATTTCATTCTTTTACATGTAGCTGTCCAGTTTTCCCAGCACCACTTATTGAAGAGGCTGTCTTTTCTCTATTGTATATTCTTGCCTCGTTTATCAAAGATAAGGTGACCATATGTGCATGGGTTTATCTCTGGGCTTTCTATCCTGTTCCATGGATCTATATTTCTCTTTTTGTGCCAGTACCATACTGTCTTGATTACTGTAGCTTTGTAGTATAGTCTGAAGTCAGGGAGCCTGATTCCTCCAGCTCTGTTTTTCTTTGTCAAGATTGCTTTGGCTATTCAGGGTCTTTTGTGTTTCCATACAAATTGTGAAATTTTTTTGTTCTAATTCTTTGAAAAATGCCAGTGGTTATTTGATAGGGATTGCATTGAATCTGTAGATTGCTTTGGGTAGTATAGTCGTTTTCACAATGTTGATTCTTCTAATCCAAGAACACAGTATATCTCTCCATCTGTTGGTATCATCTTTAATTTCTTTCATCAGTATCTTATAGTTTTCTGCATACAGGTCTTTTGTCTCCGTAGGTAGGTTTATTCCTAGGCATTTTATTCTTTTTGTTGCAGTGTAAATGGGATTATTTCCTTAATTTGTCTTTCAGATTTTTCATCATTAGTGTATAAGAATGCAAGAGATTTCTGTGCATTAATTTTGTATCCTGCTACTTTACCAAATTCATTGGTTAGCTCTAGTAGTTTTCTGGTAGCATCTTTAGGATTCTCTATGTATAATATCATGTCATCTGCAAACAGTGACAGTTTTACTTCTTTTCCAATTTGTATTCCTTTTATTTCTTTTTCTTCTCTGATTGCTGTGGCTAAAACTTCCAAAACTATATTGAATAATAGTGGTGAGAATGGGCAACAATGTCTTGTTCCTGATCTTAGTGGAAATGATTTCAGTTTTTCACCATTGGGAATGATGTTAGCTGTGGGTTTGTCATATATGGCCTTTATTATGTTGACGTAGGTTCCCTCTATGTCCATTTTCTAGACAGTTTTTTTAATCATAAATGGGTATTGAATTTTGTTGAAAGTTTTTTGTGCATGTATTGAGATGATCATATGGGTTTTCTCCTTCAATTTGTTGATATGGTTTATCACATTGATTTGCATATATTGAAGAATCCTTGCCTTCCTGGGATAAACCCCACTTTATCATGGTATATGATCCTTTTAATGTGCTGTTGGATTCTGTTTGCTAGTATTTTGTTGAGGATTTTTGCATCTATGTTCATCAGTGATATTGGCCTGTAGTTTTCTTTCTTTGTGACATCTTTGTCTGGGTTTGGTATCAGGGTGATGGTGGCCTCACCAGAATGAGTTTGGGAGTGTTCCTCCCTCTCTTATATTTTGGAGAGTTTGAGAAGGATAGGTGTTAGCTCTTCTCTAAATGTTTGAGAGAATTCGCCTGTGAAGCCATCTGGTCCTGGGCTTTTGTTTGTTGGAAGATTTTTAATCACAGTTTCAGTTTCAGTGCTTGTGATTGGTCTGTTCATATTTTCTATTTCTTCCTGGTTCAGTCTCGGAAGGTTGTGGTTTTCTAAGAATTTTTCCATTTCTTCCCGGTTGTCCATTTTATTGGCATTTAGTTGCTTGTAGTAATTTCTCATGATCCTTTGTATTTCTTCAGTGTCAATTGTTACTTCTCCTTTTTCATTTCTAATTCTATTTATTTGAGTCTTCTCCCTTTTTTTCTTGATGAGTCTGGCTAATGGTCTATCAATTTTGTTTATCTTCTCAAAGAACCAGCTTTTAGTTTTATTGATCTTTGCTATTGTTTCCTCTAAGTAGTGTATTGTTTAGCCTCCATGTGTTTGTACTTTTTACAGATTTTTTTTCTGTAATTGATATCTAGCGTCATAGCGTTATGGCTGGAAAAGATACTTGATATGATTTCAATTTTGTTAAATTTACCGAGGCTTGATTTGTGACCCGAGATATGATCTATCCTGGAGAATGTTCCATGAGCATTTGAGAAGAAAGTGTATTCTGTTGTTTCTGGATGGAATGTCCTATAAATACCAATTAAGTCCATCTTGTTTAATGTGTTATTTAAAGCTTGCATTTCCTTATTTATTTTCATTTGGATGATCTGTCCATTGGTGAAAGTGGGGTGTTAAAAGTTCCCTACTATTATTGCGTTACTGTCAATTTCCCCTTTTATGGCTGTTAGTATTTGCCTTATGTATTGAGGTCCTCCTATGTTGGGTGCATAAATATTTACAATTGTTATATCTTCTTCTTGGATTGATCCCTTGATCATTATGTAGTGTCCTTCTTTGTCTTCTTGTAACAGTCTTTGTTTTGAAGTCTATTTTGTCTGATATGAGAATTGCTATTCCAGCTTTCTTTTGATTTCCATTTGCATGGACTATCTTTTTCCATCCCTTCACTTTCAGTCTGTATGTGTCCCTAGGTCTGAACTGGGTCTCTTGTAGACAGCATATATATGGGTCTTGTTTTTGTATCCATTCAGCTAGTCTATGTCTTTGGCTGGAGCATTTAATCCATTTACATTTAAGGTAATTATCGATATGTATGTTCCTATTACCATTTTCTTAATTGTTTTTCATTTGTTATTGTAGGTCTTTTCCTTCTCTTGTGTTTCCTGCCTAGAGAAGTTCCTTTAGCATTTGTTGTAAAACTGGTTTGATGGTGCTGAATTCTCTTTGCTTTTGCTTGTCGGTAAAGTTTTTAATTTCTCCATCGAATCTGAATGAGATCTTGCTGGGTAGAGTAATCTTGGTTGTAGGTTTTTCCCTTTCATCACTTTAAATATGTCCTGCCAATCCCTTCTGGCTTGCAGAGTTTCTGCTGAAAGATCAGCTGTTAACCTTATGGGGAGTTCCTTGTATGTTATTTGTTGCTTTTCCCTTGCTGCTTTTCATATTTTTTCTTTGTATTTAATTTTTGATAGTTTGATTAATATGTGTCTTGGCGTGTTTCTCCTTGGATTTATCCTGTATGGGATTCTCTGTGCTTCCTGGACTTGATTGACTATTTCCTTTACCATATTAGGGACGTTTTCAACTATAACCTCTTCAAATATTTTCTTACTCCCTTTTTTTCCTCTTATTCTTCTGGGAACCCCTATAATTTTTTTTTTTTTGGTGTGCGGGCCTCTCACTGTTGTGGCCTCTCCCGTTGCGGAGCACAGGCTCCGGACGCCCAGGCTCAGCGGCCATGGCTCACGGGCCTAGCCGTTCCGTGGCATGTGGGATCTTCCCGGACCGGGGCACGAACCCGTGTCCCCTGCATCGGCAGGCGGACTCTCAACCACTGCACCACCAGGGAAGCCCGACCCCTATAATTTGAATGTTGGTGCATTTAATGTTGTCCCAGAGGTCTGTGAGACTGTCCTCAATTCTTTTCATTCTTTTTTCTTTATTCTGCTCTGCGGTAGTTATTTCCCCTATTTTATCTTCCATGTCACTTATCCGTTCTTTTGCCTCAGTTCTTCTGCTATTGATTCCTTCTAGAGAATTTTAAATTTCACTTATTGTGTTGTTCATAATTGTTTCTTTGCTCTTTAGTTCTTCTAGGTCCTTGTTAAACGTTTCTTGTATTTTCTCCATTCTATTTCCAAGATTTTGGATCATGTTTACTATCATTACTCTGAATTCTTTTTCAAGTAGACTCCCTATTTCCTCTTCATTTGTTTGGTCTGGTGGGTTTTTACCTTGCTCCTTCATCTGCTGTGTATTAATCTGTCTTCCCATTTTGTTTAACTTACTGTGTTTGGTGTCGCCTTTTCTCAGGCTTCAGGTTCATAGTTCCCACTGTTTTTGGTGTCTGCTCCCAGTGGCTAAGGTTGGTTCAGTGGGTTGTGTAGGCTTCCTGGTGGAGGGGACTGGTGCCTGTGTTCTGGTGGGTGAGGCTGGATCTTGTCTTTCTGGTGGGCAGGACCATGTCCGGTGGTGTTTTCTGGGGATCTATGACCTTATTATGATTTTAGGCAGCCTCTCTGCTAATGGGTGGGGTTGTGTTCCTGTCTTGCTAGTTGTTTGGCGTAGGGTATCCAGCACTGGGGCTTTCTGGTCGTTGAGTGAAGCTGGGTGTTAGTGTTGTGATGGAGATCTCTGGGAGAGCTTTCACTGTTTGATATTACGTGAGGCCAGGAGGTGTCTGGCGGACCAGTGTCCTGAACTCGGCTTTCCCACCTCAGAGGCTCAGGCCTGACACCTGGCCAGACCCTGTCAGCCACACAGCTCAGAAGAAAAGGGAGGAAAAAAAAGAAAGAAAGAAAGAAAGAAATAATAAATAAAATAAAGTTATTAAAATAAAAATATTATTAAAAATAAAAAAGTAATTAAAACAAAGAAAGAAAGAAAGAAGAGAGCAACTAAGCCAAAAAACAAATCCACCAATGATAACAAGTGCTAAAAACTATTCTAAAACAAACAAACAAAAAAAACGGACAGACAGAACCCTAGGACATGGTAAAAACAAAGCTATAGAGACAAAATCACACAAAGAAGCATACACACTCACAAAAAGAGAAAAAGGGAAAATATATCATATATATTTATATATAAAATAAGGAAGAGAGCAACCAAATCAATAAACAAATCTACCAGTGATAGTAAGCTCTAAATACTAAACTAAGGTAACCATAAAACCAGAAACAAATTAGATGAAGAAAGCAAACCCCAAGTCTGCAGTTTCTCCCAAAGTCCACCACCACAATTTTGGGATGATTCGTTGTCTATTGAGGTATTCCACAGATGCAGGGTACATCCATCAAGTTGATTGTGGGGATTTAATCCACTGCTCTTGAGGCTGCTGGGAGAAATTTCCCTTTCTCTTCTTTGTTCGCACAGCTCCCGGGGTTCAGCTTTAGATTTGGCCCCGCCTCTGTGTTTAGGTCGCCCTCTGGCATCTGTTTTTTGCTCAGACAGGACGGGGTTAAAGTAGCAGCTGATTCGGGGACTCTGGCTCACTCAGGCCGGGGCGGGGGGGGGGGGGGGGGGAGGGGCACGGAGTGCAGGATGAGCCTGTGGCATAGCCTGAGGCGTGCCATGTGTTCTCCCTGGGAAGCTGTCCCTGGATCACGGGACCCTGGCAGTGGCGGGCTGCACAGGCTCCCGGGAGGGGAGGTGTGGATAGTGACCTGTGCTCGCACACAGGCTTCTTGGTCATGGCAGCAGCAGCCTTAGCGTCTCATGCCCGTCTCTGGTGTCCACGCTGATAGCTGCAGCTCGCGCTAGTCCCTGGAGCTCGTTTAGGCGGTGCTCTGAATCCCCTCTCCTTGCGCACCTCGAAACAATGGTCTCTAGCCTCTTAGGCAGGTCCAGACTTTTTCCCGGACTCCCTTCCGGCTAGCTGTGGTGCACTAGCCCCTTCAGGCTGTGTTCACGCAGCCAGCCCCAGTCCTCTCCCTGGGGTCTGACCTCCAAAGCCCAGGCCTCAGCTCCCAGCCCCCACCCATCCCGGCGGGTGAGCAGACAAGCCTCTCGGGCTGGTGAGTGCTGGTCAGCACCGATCCTCCGTGCGGGAATCTCTCCGCTTTGCCCTCTGCACCCCTGTTGCTGCGCTCTCCTCCGTGGCTCCGAAGCTTCCCCCCCCAACCATTCCGTCTCCGCCAGTTAAGGGGCTTCCTAATGTGTGGAAACTTTTCCTCCTTCACAGCTCCCTCCCACTGGTGCAGGTCCCATCCCTATTCTTTTGTCTCTGATTTTTCTTTTTCCTTTTGCCCTACCCAGGTACGTGGGGAGTTTCTTGCTTTTGGGGAAGTCTGAGGTCTTCTGCCAGCGTTCAGTAGGTGTTCTGTAGGAGTTGTTCCACATGTAGATGTATTTTTGATGTATTTGTGGGGAGGAAGGTGATCTCCATGTTTTACTCCTTCACCATCTTGAAGGTCCCTCTATTTCTAAGTCCATTTCTGTTGCTTTAATCCACCCAGGTTGTGGTACTTCATTCTGACAGCCCTAGGAAATGAATGCAGCGGCTGTTAATGCTATATAGCTAAGTGTAAGAGCAACTAATAAATCAGTGTGCAGACTATGATCTCATTTATATAAAAATCATGGTTATGTAATTTTAAATGACACGAAAGATATACAATAAAATACTAACAGATTTATCACTAGGGGATGTAATTTCAGGTTTAAATTTTTGTTCATTTTTCTAGTCCATATTTTCCAAATTTTCAAAACAAATAGATTATTAGTATAATAGGAAAAAAGGTTATTTTTTACAACAGACATAAATTGCCCCTGGAAATTGGCTCCCCACACATACACCTTATACCAACAAACAGCATATTGAATTTGCTTCCTAAGGTCTCATCCTCTCTTGCCCACACATGCTCAGACTATGACTCTTCACCGAGAAAGGATCAGAAGCAGGAGGGTTTGTGCCTCTCCCTTTTATAATCAGCGGCTCCCCAGTACCATCCAAGTACGAACCATGTGAGATCTACCATGCCCAGCCCCTGCCAACATCTCCATTCTCATCCTCCACCCACAGCCACCCTCCCATACTGATCAGCTTGTAACACACACACACACACACACACACACACACACACACACACACACACACACACAACATCACTTGTACCTATTTGTTTAGTAATATTCTGCCTCATTCCCTAAGGAATCTCATGTGACTTCCCACGTAAAACCACGCTGTGCCACGCCTTAGTGCCTTTGCTCATCCTGTTTTCTTTGCCAAGTATGCCCTCCCCAGCTAAGTCCAAGTCATCCTTAGATCCTCGGCCTAAATGCTAATTCCTCCAAGATGCCCTCCTTGATATCTCTGCCTCTTTAGGTTCTGTTGGGGTTCCTGCCCTGTGTCGTCACATCATCTGGGTATCCAGATATCCTATCCCAAGTCATAATTGCTGGCTTCCTTCTGTCTCTCCCACTGCAGCTTCAGTTCCAGTGCAGGCAACACTCCCTGATCATCTCTGTACCCAGAGTACCTGGGCCTGGTATGCAGTAGCAACTCAATAAGTTCTTATTGAACTGCTTGGAAGCCCAGATAGCTGAAGGCAATAGTGAGACAGACTGGGACTTAGGACCTGGGACCCTTTGCTGCAGTGCTTACACCTGGACAAATGTCTCCTCGAGAAACAAACTACAAAGAAAATATAAGGGACTAAAAATAACTGCGTGCATGTGCAGTTGGGGCAAATTATGGACAACAAGATATAAAAGATACAAAAAGATCAAAAAACCCAACTGCCACTTCTGAAAAGCCAGGAGCAAAAGCAGGGTACTGTGCATGTCCCCTGCACAGAACACCAAGAAAGGGGTGGGCAAAACACCTAAGCCACCCCTCTGCCCTGACCCCTGGGCACCACCCCTACCCTCACCCCATATAAGGAACCAGCTGCCCCCCTTCTCGGGGGAGCGAGCTGGGGAACGTGTTGCTTGTTCTTGCTCCCCGCTGCTGCAGCAGGGGCCCCAATAAAGCCTTTCTTGAATTTCTTGTCTGACCTCTGATCAATTTCTATTGACTGGGGAAGGCCAAGAACCTCGGTCCGTATCAATAGGCCTGTCGGACTGTGTTATTTAGAGACTGCATCTCCCTGCTCCTTCTTTTGCCCCCTCCCACCCACCATCCACAAACCAAAGTAATCATTTTAACTTACGTTTAGGCTACCTCATGCTAAAACCCCTACATGGGCCCCCATTACTCTTAGAATAAAATTCAAATTCCATGTCATGGTAAATAGGCCCTGCAGGATTGCCTTCTGACAACCCAACCTTGGCTTAGATGGTAAATGTGTTATGAAATTTGCTGAATGATGAAATGGATGCATGGGTAGGTGGATGGGTCATGGGTGGATAGATGGATGGATGGATGGATGGATGGTTGGATGAAGGGAAATATAAACTTATAGGGAGTGCAGCTTGAGTATTTACTTGTTTCTCTTCAAAGAAACCCTTTGAAACCATTCCATAGCAAGAGAAAAGTGGAAAGGACATTTGATTTTTGGTTTTGCCACTTAGTATCACCCATCTTTTTGCAAGCATTTTGCTGCCCTGGGACTCAGTGGTCTTGTCTTTTCACGGGCTTTAAGCCAGATGATTCAACAGATTTCACTGGAGATGCTTCTCTGGCCAGTGGTCCCAGGCATCCACAGGGCATTGCCTAACTGATGCCTTCCTCACCCATTCTAATCTCTTTTTTCTCTCCTCCAACCCCACGCCAGGGAAAATTCTGGAGAACCATTAAACCTTGCTTTAGGGGACTTTGCTTTTACTGACCGATGACTTCAGGGTCTCACTTTTCCTCTCAGTTGCCCATCAAGGTGTCTTTCTTAAAAAAAAGTTTTATCCCCAAGAGTAGTTTTCAAGCCAGCTGGCAAGATAATGGAAATTTCCCTACAAAACATCCTCACCAATCACTGAATAGAGAATGGCTGAAGAACTTTTTTCTTCCCAGGATTCAAATCTCCCCACTACATTTCACTTCAAAATCAGACCAGAGCTGCCTTTGTACAATTTTTCTCTCACAGCTAGAATTCCACCTGAAGTTTTCGGTTGTAAGTCAGGGCATTCCAAAACATGCTAGAATTCATCCACTTTTCCTCACCTCTACTTCTGCTAATAAAGTCTCAGCCACTGTCACCTCCTCCCCAGACAAAGGGAACTAACTGGTCTCCATGCCTCCTCCACCTCCTGCCTATGATCTTTTTGCCACATAACAACCAAAAAATTCTTTTTGAAAAATGCCAATCAGTACATGGGAATATAAAATAGAGCTGCCATTGTGGAAAATAGTTTGGCAGTTCTTCAAAACATTAAACATAGGATTTCCATACAACCCAGCAATTCCGCTCCTAGGTAGATATCCCAAAGAACTGAAAACAGGTGTTCAAACAAAAACTTCTGCAAAATGTTCATAGTAGCACTATTCACAAAATATGGAAACAACCCAAATGTCCATTCACTAATGACTGCATCAACGAAACGTGGTCTATCCATTCAATGGAATATCATTCAACCCTGAAAAGGAATAAGTTCTGATACTTGCTACAACATGAATGAACCTTGAAAACATGATGCTGAGTGAAATTAGCCAGACACAAAAGGTCCCATATTGTGATTCCATTTATATGAAACATCCAGAATAGGTAAGTGTATAGAGACAGAAAGTAGATCAGTGGTTAGCAGGGCTCGGGGAGGGGGTAGTGGGAGTGACTACTTAATATCTACAGCTTTCTTTGGGGTGATGCAGATGTTTTGGAACTAGAGATGGTAGTTACACAGCATTGTGAATTTACTAAATGTCACTGAATAGTGCACTTTAAAATTAATTAGTTAATTTTATGTTAGGCAAATTTTACCTGTATTTACAAAAAATGCAAATCAGCATATGTCACCTGATTACAACTCTCCAGTGGCTTCCCCTGAGAATTAGAGTCAAATACAAGCTTCTTCCCTTCAGGTGAGCTTCCAGGATCTGGTTCCTACCTACCTCACACTCTCAGCTCTGGCCTTCCCCCTCTTTACCCACAACATCCAGCTACACTGGCACCCATCAGGCCCATCTCCTTCCTGCCCCAGGGCCTTTGTTCTTACTCTTCCGCTGCCTGTAAAGTTCTTCCCTAATCTGCAAGGTTTTCCCCTCCAGGCAATTGCCTTAAATGTTGCCCCTTTGTGGACAGCCTCTTACATTTCATCTCTGTTGACCTCATTATCCTGCTTTATTTTCCTATTAGCTCTTCTCATTATCTGAAATTATTGTATTAACATGTTTTTTTTAAATTAAGGTGAAATCCACACAACATAAAATTAACCATCTTAAGTGTATAACATTGGCATTTGGTATTTTCACAGTATTGTACAACCACCACCTCTGTCTAGTTCCAAAACATTTTCATCACCCCAAAAGGAAACCCCATACCCATTAAGCAGTCACTCCCATCCCCCCCACTCCAGCCCATGCCTCTAACCATCTGCTCTCCCTCTGCGTGGATTTACCTGTTCAGGATGTTTCATATAAATGGAATCATACAATAAATGGCCTTTTGTGCCTGGCTTCTTTCACTGACCATAAAGTTTTCAAAGCTCATCCATGTTGTAGCAAGTATCAAAATTTCATTCCTTTTTTTAAAAAAATTTGTATTGGGGTAGAGTTGATTTACAATGTTGTGTTTATTTCAGGTGTACAGCAAAGTGAATCTGTTATACATATACCTATATCCACTCTTTTTTAGATTCTTTCCCATATAGGCCATTACAGAGTACTGAGTAGAGTTCCCTGTGCTATACAGTAGGTCCTTATTAGTTATCTATTTTATATATAATAGTGTATATATGTCAATCCCAATCTTCCAATTTATCCCTTCCCCCCTTCCCCCCTGGTAAACATAAGTTTGTTTTCTACATCTGTGACTCTATTTCTGTTTTTGTTTGTTTGATTTTTGCAGTACATGGGCCTCTCAGTGTTGTGGCCTCTCCCGTCATGGAGCACAGGCTCTGGACGCGCAGGCTCAGTGGCCATGGCTCACGGGCCCAGCCGCTCCGCGGCATGTGGGATCCTCCCGGACCGGGGCACGAACCCGTGTCCCCTGCATCGGCAGGCGGGCTCTCAACCACTGCGCCACCAGGGAAGCCCTCTGTTTCTGTTTTGCAGGTAAGTTCATTTGTACCCTTTTTTTTAGATTCCACGTATAAGCGATATCATATGATATTTGTCTTTCTCTGTCTGACTTACTTCACTCAGTGTGACAATCTCTATATCCATCCATGTTGCTGCAAATGGCATTATCTCATTCTTTTTCGTGGCTGAGTAATAGTCCATTGTATATATGTACCACATCTTCTTTATCCATTCATCTGTCGGTGGACATTGAGGTTGCTTCCATGTCCTGGCTATTGTAAATAGTGCTGCTATGAACATTGGGGTACATGTAACTTTTTGAATTATTGTTTTCTCCAGATATACACCTGGGAGTGAAATTGCTGGATCATATGGTAGTTCTATTTTTAGTTTTTTAAGGAACCTCCATACTGTTCTCCCTAGTGGCTGCACCAATTTACATTCCCACCAAAAGTGTAAGAGGGTTCCCCTTCATTCCTTTTTATAATTGAGTGATATTCCATTGTGTGGATAGACCACATTTGGTTCATCCGCTCATCTGCTGATGGACATTTGAGTTTTTCTAGCACATGGGCTATTGTGAACAGTGCCGCTTTGGACATTTGTGTACCATTTGTTTGAGTGTCTGTTTTCAATTCTTCGGGCAGTGGAATTGCTGGGTCTTATGGTAATTCAACGTTCAGCTTGCTAAGGAACCCAACTGCTGTCCACAGAGGCTGAACCATTTTCCTACATTTTTTTTTAATTTATTTATTCATTTATTTATTTTTGGCTGTGTTGGGTCTTCGTTTCTGTGCGAGGGCTTTCTCTAGTTGTGGCAAACGGGGGCCACTCTTCATCGCGGTGCGCAGGCCTCTCACTGTCACGGCCTCTCTTGCTGCGGAGCACAGGCTCCAGACGCACAGAGCTCAGTATTTGTGGCTCATGGGCCCAGTTGCTCCGTGGCACGTGGGATCTTCCCAGACCAGGGCTCGAACCCGTGTCCCCTGCATTGGCAGGCAGACTCTCAACCACTGCGCCACCAGGGAAGCCCTTTCCTACATTTTTAATGTCTCACTGTCTAGAGTCCAAGCCTGGTTCACAGTGGTGGTCTCGGCATCTAGAAGACTGGCTGGCACATAGTTGGTCCTCATTTTATTCTAAAATGAATAATAATAGTAGAGTGACTCTCTGGCTTGTATAGGTAGGAGAAAACGGTCATCTTCAGTTCAAAGCAACAGCTCTTTAATGAGGAGCCCTTCCCTACATCAGCGTCCCTCCAGTCTAAATCCAGCTTAGGCAAAGTTCTCTCCCAGGACTTCTTGAAAATAGCTCACTTTACTGAAGGAAATCTGGTTTATAGGAAAATGTTTTGGGAAAACTTCAAGTCTCAGAGTATTCAGGAGAGAAGCTTGGCAAGGGTATGGCTGCATCCTATGAAAGAATGGCCACCGCGGTGGGACGGAGGGAGACGCAACAGGGAAGACATATGGGAACATATGTTTATGTATGACTGATTCACTTTGTTATAAAGCAAAAACTAACACACCATTGTAAAGCAATTATACCCCAATAAAGATGTTAAAAAAAAAAAAAAAAAAAAGAATGGCCACCGCGACCCTTGCCTAGCTCCACGGTCCCCACCCCAATTTGCCATCACCATCCACCTACCCTGGGCAGAGGGAAAGGATAACCTTCTCCATTCCAGGCTCAAAGCCATGCCATCAAGTATGTCACCAAGATAATACTCACCCTTGGGATATTAGTCTCTGGGTGGATGAGAACAGACTTAATGACTCCAGGGCTGGAATTAGAGCCCAAGTTAGTAAGTGCTTTGTGACTGTGGTGAGGGAACAGATCACTTAGCCCAGTTCTATTAAAATATGTAGTAAATTATATCAGCTGGTAATGGCTCCAGTATGGCAACTTTAGCAAAAACGAAGAGACAGAGATTTTAACATTGGATGTTCGTTCTGCCTCTCTTTCTTTCTGCATACCTCCCTCCTCTGCCTACACGCAACGTGTATATACGTTGTATGCACACACAAACACCCAGACACACACACCTTTACTGGAGCCCCATGATGCTTTACTCTTCAGAGAGGCCATGGAAAGAACATGGATATTTTAAAGTCAAACAAACAGAATTGTGTTAGCATCCCGTCTTTTCCACGAATCAGCTGTGTGACCCCATGCAGCTTACTTTACCTCTCTGAACCTCTATTTCTTTACTTTTAAAATGGGAATCTCAGTAATACTTATGCCAATCACTGTGATGGGTGTGACAAGTATCAGGTGCATACCTGCAGATTGTAGGGTGAGTAAACCTCCTTTTTCATCCCAAGGAGGCTAGAAGTCAGTGGGAGGAAGGGGCTGAGGGCTCAGGACACCAGAACATTTTTCAGAGTCGTGGCAGCCATGTCCTGGGAAAGTCATCTCGAAAAGAAGGCCGGTTGGAGGTGTTTGGTGATAATTTAAAATCACAAAGAACAACATGTAACCCAGTAATCTTGGAAATACCCATTAGCCCAAACCCTTAAGGAAAAAGCAAAGAGAGCCACAGCATCGTTCAGCACTAGATTTCAGACTGACATGCTTTAATCCAGCTTTTAAATGTTTAATTATGTTAATCTAATTTTAGACAGTAATGAGATTGTGGTGCACAGCATTTATTTCCATTTCAGGTTGTCTCCTTTCCTTCTCAATCACCCACTCTCTCCAACAGTGCTGGGCGCTAGAGCCAGCCAGCTTCCTTTTCCTCGGAACGCCGGCAATCGCTTCCCACTGTGCGTCTGCCTGGCTGCTCAAAGCACGGTGTGCCCACCGCGGTGGCAGCATCGCCTGGGAGCATGTTAGAAATGCACGGTCTCGGGCCCTGCCCTAAATCAGAATCTGCATTTTCAAAAGATCCGTCAGGTCGTTCTTGAGTCCATCAAAGCGTGAGGTACTGCATTTGAGGACTCTCTAGATACCAGGTGATCTTTCTAAACATGGCTGGTCCATCGAGCCGTGGGCCACCGTGGGCTGCAAACCTAGCCACAGCAAACTCCTCATGCCTCCTGGCTTCCTGTAGTTATTCTTGTCTTATTTCAATTGGGCTTGGAGATATATGTCCTTTGGCAACACAAGATTTATTCTTTCCCTGTTGTCAACCACAGCTAAAGGGGCCCTTGTGAGAATAAGCTTAGCATACCTTTATTCTGTGTGGACTGTGTCAGCTCTTGTTCTCAATGGTTTATTGATAATAGCTCATGTAATCCTTGCAGCATCCCTGGGAAGTGGGTGCCACTATTATCCCCATTTCACAGATGAGGAAACTGAGCCTAACAAATGTACGTGACTTTCCCAAGATCACAATTAGTCAGGCTGGCACCCAAGAGTCTGAGTCCAGACCCTGAAGCTTTATCGGTGTGTGCCCTGGGGGGACTTCAACCCAAGTGAGACTCTGATTCCTTCACTCAGCAGATATTTCCCGAGCGTAATGGGAAAATGCCAGGCATGTGCAAGGCACTGGGTGTAGGATTGCAAAGACAGAGATTTCACCTTGGGGAGCTTAGTCTAGTGGGAAAGAAGGACATTAATCGGATAACTACACACACACACACACACACACACACACACACACACATGCACAAGTATGCATACGTGTACTTTCAAATGGGGAGGGTGTTAGATAGAAGAGGTATGCCTGGTATGGGTACGGGTGGGCCCCCCTAGGAGAAGATCTTTGAGTTCAAGGCTCACCGAAAAATTAGCCAACAATGGGGCATGAACAGTCCAGAAAGAAAAAGCATGTGCCCTGAGGAAGGGATACCTAGGATGTGAGAGAACAGGAAGCAAAGGGGATGGAGTTGTCCAATGCAAGGAAAGAGAGAGACAGGTCCCACTGGGAGGGCCTCAGAGGCCATGCCGAGAAATCCTTATTCATGGCTCCCTTATCTCCACACTGTCCCTTTCAGTGCTCTGGGATTTCTCCCTCTCCTGCCTCACCACACCCCTGTCCCCTTGCCCCTACTCCAAGTTTCCCCTCCCCTTCCTTCTCTTTCATGCTCTAGCCCTGTTGCGTGTCAGCACAGATTTGCGGCTGTAGTCATCAGGTCAGGGTTGGTTGCATGTGGCAGAAGCTCAACTCCAACCGGCTTAAACCTAAATGGTCTAGCATCAGGAACAGCTGTATCCAGGTGCTCTACAATGGCATTGGGAATTCCCTCTCTTCATCTTTGGACTCTGACTTCTTGGGTTGGCTTCATCTCCAAAGGTTTTGATGGCCCCCTGCAGCTCTGGACCTCGACATCCCATTGGCTTGTTACCAGCCAAGAGGACCTAAGTCTCAGTGGTCCAGCTTGGGTGATGTGTCTGCCCCTGAACCAATCACTCTAGCCAGGAGGTGCTAACGCTTTAGTTTGCCAAGCCAGGGGACCACCCATGGAGCCCAAGGTCCCTTAAGGGTCCTAAGAAAGAATTCGAATAGTGGATATTTCAGGCATGATGAGCATGTGGGGAGGGGGCTAGAAGAGAGAGAACCATGGCTGGCTTCTGGGTGTCCTCATCCTTGACACAGTTCCTAATGGCAGGGGCGACTGAATCATTCCTTCTTACAGGAATTTACTTCAACTATAAAATGCCATTGGTTATTTTTAAAATATTGTATTAAAAGTAGACTTTTATCATAGAACACATGCTGGCTTTAGAAATGTCAGCATGGTAAGGACAGCATCTTAAAATCAACGAGATGGTATCTAGTGCTTTTAGTAAGCATGAGGTTTGGGGGTGAGGCACTGAGAAAACCCTAAGTAATAAATTCTCGTCTCATTTTCCCAGAGTTGCCACGTTCTGCTTCCTCACCCCCAGCAAGGTTGCTTATGACAACTGATAAGACTTCATTCATAATCTACTGAGGATAAAATTCTGTATCTTGGTGGAGGAGAGAAGAAGGAGACTGACAGAAACAGGGTGGACAGAGACAGATAAATGGAGAGAGCAAGAAATAAAAGCTAAACACATCAAGAGTGGGCTTACATGAGAGTTTAGGGAAATGCCCCAAGCACAAGTGTAAAGTTAATCATGATTCATTTGTAAGTGGGTATGGTTCTTGGGCCAGAGGACAGGAAGCACTTTGATCTGGAATCTTCTTAGGAACCGTGGACTGTTCCTATGCCTGGAAGGGGAGAGAAAGAGGCGGGTCAGAGATGAGAAAGGCAGGTCTTCTGGGAGCTTCTTCCTCTTTCCCAAGACAGTGCAGGCAAACAGCCTTCACCTCCAGGAGGAATTGCCATGGCCCAGGCATGAGGCATCTGCAGCCAATGCACACACACACACACACCCCTGTACTGTTGTTGATAAGACGTTTACAAATTCAGGGAGGGAAAAATGTGGTCATTTATACTGCCATGTTGTAAAGCTTGCCATTAGTGGAGCTATTAGTCCATGAATCACAGAAGGAGGTAAAACTTCAAATGGGTATAAATGTCCATTAATAGTGGAAGGGTTAAATAAATTACACTTCATCCATAGCATGGAATAATATGAAGCCATTCTAAAAATGAGCTAGACCTCTACTGAGTGCCACAAAAAGGTCTCCAAGAAATACTAAGTTAAAATAAAAAAGCAAATTGCAGAACAATACATATAGTATTATTCCATTCATTTATGCTAGAAAAAAAATAGCTGTGTATGTAAATGCACAGATAAAGGATTTGTACCAAGCAATACCAGTGATTATGTCCTGGAGGAGTTGAGCATAGTAAGATTGAGATTTCCATAATTTCTTTATGGCAGGACCAGATCATGAAGGACCCCATGGGCCATGGAAAGGGGTTTCAGTTCCATTCAGCCCTGAGGGTAAAATGAGATAATCCTGGGATGTGCTGAGCGCTGTGCCAGGTGCGTAGTAAGCCTTCAACAAATGAATGGATGTCAGCAGTTCTTCATGCCATTGGTGCCCAGTGACTTATACAGGGCCTTTACGTGCTAGGCATTGTCCTGGATGCTTGGGAATCATCAGTGCACACGGCGTACAAAGATGGTCTCGTGAAGTTTGAGTGTGAGAGCCAGGAAACAAAATAAATAAATATAATAAATAAATAAGTAAACGGTGAGGCATGTTAGAAAGGGATACGTGCTATGGGTAGCAGATAGGGAAGGGGGTTCAGGCGTGGGCAAAGGGGTGTCAGGCTGTGATGTTAACTCCTATTGCATGGGTGAATAGGCTTCAGTGAGAACAAAGACTCAGGTGAGTGGTTTAGGGAAGCAGATCTCTGGGGGAAAAGCATTGCAGACAGAGGGAAGAGCTGGAGCAAAGACCTGGAGGCAGAGGCGTGACTGATGTATTCTGTGGGCATCAAGGACACCAGAGAGGAGCAGTAGTGATAGGAGCCAGATCACGCTCACGTAGGGCCTCGTAGGCCACTGTAGAAACCTTGGCTTTTGCTCTGAGTGCCGAGGGTACCACGCGAGGGTTCTGAGCAGAGGAGGGACATGATCAGAGGTAGGTTCTAACAGGGTGGCTCCAACCTCTGGTTGAGAAGATATTGGGTGGGGGGGGGGTGATTGGAAGCAGGGAGACCATTAGGAAGCCAGAGCAGGAATCCAGGTGGGGGGCGCTGGTGGTTGTGGCCCAGCTGGTAGTGATGAGGGTGATGGAAAGGAATAGGATTCTGAATATGTTTTGAGGTTAGAGCCCCCTCCGCAGACCTCTGTCCATTTCCTCCACCCCCAACATCTGTATTGTTCCTGCCATGAACAATTGGGGAGAAGGGAGGTCACCATCAGTGTCCCGTGCCTGAGCTCTAAGCTTGGGACATCGCGCACATCTCTATTCCCTGCTTTGCTGGACAGCTGTCCGCTTATTAACGCCAGCTGCTCCCACCTCTGACAGCATGGAAGCAGTTCCGTTAAGCTCAGATTGGCAATCTGAGTGTGGGTGATATAGGAGCACAGGATAAAGATGATAGCAGTAGAAGGAAAGACAGCCTTTATACGAGAGGACTCTCATCTCTCAGTCCTCCCCTGGTGCTATTTCTAGAAGGGGCCCCCTGTTTAATCCTATATACACCCCCTTAAAGTCTTGGAAGAGTGATCTTACCTGATTCCCTGTTATCATGCAGACACGCATCTTGGGTCTTTCTTTTTAAAAGGAATTAATGCATTCTTGCTTTCCCATGTCCCTTCATTTATTCGTTTTGCAAATAAATTTTTAGTGTGCGGCATTCTGATAAGTGATAAAGATAGAGTGGGCACAATCAATACAGCCCTTGACTGTGCAGAGCATATAACTGAGTAGACAGATAATGAATAAGTAATCCAGCCTATAAACAGTGGAACACTGTAGTCAAGAGGAAGCAGGGGTTAAGGTTTCAGACTTTGGAGCTAGTTGCTTGCCAGAGGATATTGGGCAAGTTACCTAACAACTCTGTGCCTCAGTTTCCTCACTTGTGAAAGGAGGGATAATAGGACTTCCTACTTCACAGATTTAAATGTGTTGATGGATTGAACTCACATGGACAAAGAAATATCCAACTCATAGGAAACATCGTCTGAGTGTTTGCTACTATTATCATAAGCATTTAATTCAGATTATGATTATTCTATGAAGGGAGTTTACAGGGTATGTATAAAGGTGGAGAAGATCAAAAAGGGTGTGGAGGGTGACTTTAAGGTGAGCCCCGAAGGATGAGGAGGAGCCAGCTTTGCGGAAGTGTAGGGGGAGGGGCCGCAGGACAGAGTGTTGGAGGCAAGGGGGAGGGTGTGGTGCAGGGAAAGAGGCTGGCCCTTTGGGGAGTGCAGAGAGGGTTGGGCAGGGCACAGTGCACCTGCAGATGCACCTGGTCCTTTCCTGAGTCTTAGACACCAGGAGGCAGGTGACGGGGGTACTGACTGAACTAGCCACTGGCAAGCTTATTGCCCCAGAAGATTCTGACATGGATCCTTGTCGAGTGGTCCTTCCAAAGCCCAAGTCATTGTCAATCACTGCAGGCGTTTGTCCTCTTTTCCTGCTTTGTGTATTGAAGATGCCTTTTAGGGCCCATATCCGGCTCACACCCCTGTGACCTGGTATCTACCCCACCCCTCAGGGGTCAGCTCCTGCAGCCATGTTTGTGATATGGGACTTTGACCCCAAGCATAGATGATTGGACGAGAGGGCACAAAATAGGCCAATCGGATTCTCCCCTGGGAATTTGGAGTTGTACTTCGTTGTCTTTGTTGGTCATTTATGGAGACTAGAACTGAGAGAAAATGAAGAAAAAGCGGGGTGGCCACATTTGGGTTGTGGGCAGGAGAGGCGTAGAAGGCTGCTCTGCCCAGCAAGGAAAAGAAAAAGCAGATTAGTTGAGAGCAGCAGAGAGGAGGGAGAATGCAGCTCCAGAATGAGGAGAGAGAACAGAGCAGCCTTAGACCCTGATATGTCCAATTCCTGGCTCTAGACCCTTGAGCCCAGATGTGTTGTAGGAGGTACCCTTGAATACTTTTGAACAAGCTTAGACTGATTTGAGTCAGTTTCTTTGGCTTGCAACCCAGCACCCCCTGAGAACCTTCTTCACCTCCTTCACCATTCCATGAAATGCCAATTACACTGTTGCCAATTAGACTTCCAGGTCTCGGGAGTGGGCACAATAAGGTTTCATGGACAGTCCACCAAATCTTCCACTTCTATGAGCATTTTATTTGATTATATTTTTGCATTCTTGTTTTAACCCAAGATTTCTTTTTTTAAATTTTTATTTAAATATAGTTGATTTACAATGTTGTGTTTGTTTCAGATGTACAGCAAAGTGATTCAGTTATACATATAAATATATATCCTTTTTTTTTTTTTGGCTGTGTTGGGTATTTGTTGCTGTGTGCGGGCTTTCCCTACTTGCGGCGAGCAGGGGCTACTCTGCATTGCGGCGCACGGGCTTCTCATTGCTGTGGCTTCTGTTGTTGCAGAGCACGGGCTCTTGGTGCATGGGCTTCAGTAGTTGCAGCATGTGAGCTCACTAGTTGCAGCACGCGGGCCCTAGAGCACACAGCCTTCGGTAGTTGTGCCGTGCAGGCTCTAGGATGCGTTGGCTTCAGTAGTTGTGGCGCACAGGCTCAGTAGTTGTGGCTCGCAGATTCTAGAGCACAGGCTCAGTAGCTGTGGTGCCTGGGCTTAGTTGCTCCGCGGCATGTGGGATCTTCTTGGACCAGGGATCGAACCCTCGTCCCCTGCTGTGCCACCAGGGAAGTCCCTATATCTATTCTTTTTAAGACTCTTTTCCCTTATAGGTTATTACAAGATATTGAGTATATTTCCCTGTACTATACAGTAAGTCCTTGTTGGTTATCTATTTTATATATAGTACTGTGTATATTTTAATCCAAACTCCTAATTTATCCCTCCACCCCCTTTCCCCTTTGGTAGCCATAAACTGGTTTTCTATGTCTGTGAGTGTATTTCATAAGCCTTTTAAAGTAGAAAATTTTCAACAACAAATACATGTGCATTCCAAGAACAACAACAAAAAAATCCAGCTCAGCATGTAAGGTCTTTGTACAAGGTCTTTGTACGTACAAAGAGCAATAGTTTTAGGTGGTTTATCCTAGAATTTCTGCATATCTGGGCATCTAGTTGACTGAAATATTTGAAGGAGCATAGATCATTTGGACATTGTACGGACGGATCTATCCACAGAGTAGCACTTACGGATTTCTTTTTTTAAATTTTCTTTTCTTAATTAATTAGTTGTAGATTTAATACTAATAGTTAATATTTATCAGTTAATTATTATGTGTCAGATACTGCTTTGAGGGCTTGACATGAATTAACTTACTTAATTCCCATAGCAATCCTATGATATAGGTACTATCATCCCCATTTAAGATGGGAAAACTGAAGCACACAAGATGAAGAAACTTGCCCAAGAACATCTGTTAATAAATGACAAAACTGGAGTTAGAACTCACTTGTTGAGTTCCAGAGTCCAGGCTTTTAGCAATTACACGGCATTTGTCCCATGCTCTACATTTCAGAATCCACAGAGCTGGTTCTCTAGCTGATTTTTATAGTGTTATCATGTTTCTGACAGTTACTATTTTATTCCTCTGAGATGTTAGAAAGTCTCTTTCCCCATCTTCTCTGCCACCACTTCACTCTCCCTTCATCTCCAAATATTTGGTAGATGTGGCAGATCAACCAAGAGGCATTATTTGCATATGAAAGAGTAGAGCCACTAGGCAAATAATTCACCTAAGGAAATGAATATGATGGCATTTATATAGTCCTTAGTGTATACCAGGCTGTGCAATCATTATTTCACTTAATCCTTAATTTTCCTTGTGAGGAAGTATAATTATTCCTCCCATGTTGCTGATAATAAAACTCAGACTTAAAAAGATTATGTGACTTAGTCAGGGTCACAGAACTAGTATATGGTGGAGCCAATATTTAAACCCCTGTTGTATGACACACATGCACACACACCCCCAAAGCCTTGACTGTTAATTACCAAGACCTTAGTCCCAGAACTGGAAGGAAGGACAAGATAGAACCCAGCACAGGTCTTGCAATTCAGACCAGTCCGTCTTGAACCCAAGGGACTCTTGCCTGAATGCTAAAAAGCACAGGCTACAGTAAAAGAGGAGGTCAAAGCCAAAAGCGTTGTTTCAGTGAAATTTCTGGGGACCCTGAGTGCACCTGTGGTCGCTGGTGGGCTTAGCAGTATTTGTTTCGACAGGGACTTTTGGAGTGAGTGGCACTGTGGTTCCAGTGCCATCTCATCACCCTTGGCGCTTATGGTGTCCTCGCCCCCTCACCCATAGCGGGCAGTGCAGAGCAGAAAGAAAAAAGCTGGCTTCACAGGATGGCCAAGCAAACTAGGCTTGTGAGAATAGGCCAGATGTTCCCCCAGAGACTCCCAGAAATGGTGAGGTTGCTGGTACTGTGAGCTTCGGGTGGAGACTGGGGTTATCGCCATTGGAGATAGAATGAAGGCAGAGAAATAAGGCTCTGGGATATGTGTCCAAGATGATCAACTTAGTCTTGTCACCTTATGGTCCATCAAACACAGATTACACACCCATCAAAACAACACAGCTTTATTCACTCAAAATTCACAAAACACCTCTCATGTGCCAGGCACTGTAGGATACAGCACTCACGACAGAATAAGAGGCAGTACATCCACAGGTAACCAAATCGAGATGAGGTTATCAGATGAGAGGGGTGACAACAGAGGCAAAACGACTGAAGATGTTTTCACATGTTCACATGTGTCAGTGCTAAACTAGGAACTTTATTGAATCTATTTAATCCTCACAAAAGCAAAAACAAAAAAACGACAACAAAAAACCAGGTAGATGTTAATATTCTCCAGGGATGAGAAAACCGAGGCTCAGAGAGGTGAATAATGTTATCAGGGCCACATAGCCAGAAAGAGGTGGTACCAGGTTTCAGGTTTCAACATCCCTCTGGCTTCTGAGCCCAAGTGTGTAAACATCAGGCTATATTGCTTCTCATGTTTGTCAAATTATTTTCTTCCTTAAAATGGGCTCCAGATATTCATGGAAAGTTCCCCTTGGAGAGACTCCATTCTCACCCCACGAGCTGACAAAGGCTGATGCTTGCTGAGCAGTCAGGGCGATAGAACAGGGAGAGGCAAGGAGACACTGCTGTCTCCTCAGGAGCATTCTAAGGGTTTGTGCTTGTTCCGTAAGTTTTTGTGGATGAGTTTGATCTGGTTTTTATTTTTTAACAAAGGCCATAAATAGTTGATGTGGTGCGGCTAACCACCTAGCCCTCCTTTCTGTAGTGGGGTCTGCATCCCAACCTCATACAGCCAGGAGATATGTTTTAGCCTAGAAGAAAAAGTCTCAGTCACAGAGCTGCTGACACAAGCATTTCATTCCTCTATGGGGTGGCAGGATTCAAGTGAGCAGACAGGAAGGCCAGGCATCATCCATGCCTACAGAGGCCAGAGTCTCAGGTTTGGGGCCCCAAGCAGGGGTGCAATGCCAGATACCTCTTCCCAGCTGAGGACACAGAATGGAAATTCAGGTAGGGCGATGTCAGAGCCCAGCTTCTGGTTTTCAAGCAACAGGAACCAATTCAGGCCGGTGTGAGCTGAAAAGAATATTACTCAGCCATAAAAAGAAATGAAACTGAGTTATTTGTGGTGAGCTGGATGGACCCAGAGTCTGTCATACAGAGTGAAGTAAGTCAGAAAGAGAAAAACAAATACCGTATGCTAACACATATAGATGGAATCTAAAAAAAAAAAAAAAAAAAGTTCTGAAGAAGCTAGGGGCAGGACAGGAATAAAGACGCAGACGTAGAGAATGGACTTGAGGACACGGGGAGGGGAAGGGTAAGCTGGGATGAAGTGAAAGAGTGGCACTGACATATATACACTACCAAATGTAAAATAGATAGCTAGTGGGAAGCAGCCACATAGCACAGGGAGATCAGCTCGGTGCTTTGTGACCACCTAGAGGGGTGTGATAGGGAGGGTGGGAGGGAGACACAAGAGGAAGAGGCTATGGGGATATATGTATATGTATAGTTGATTCACTTTGTTATACAACAGAAACTAACACAACATTGTAAAGCAATTATACTCCAATAAAGATGTTAAAAAAATTTTTAAATATATATATATAAAAGGTTATTTGTGAGCTCACAGGATCTCCAGGAGGTGGTACAGTGGATTGAATGGTGGTCTGCAAAAAGACACATCCATGTTCTACTCCCTGAAATCTGTGAATGTGACCTGATTTGGGAAAAGTCTTTACAGATGTAATTAAGTTAAGGATCTTGAGATAAGATCATTCTGGATTATCCAGGTGGGCCCTAAATCCCATGACAAGTGTTCTTACAAGAACAAAGCAGAGATTTGACACAACTGGAAGTGAAGACACAGAGAAAAGGGAAGACCACACGACCAAAGAGGCAGATTGGAATGGTGGGGCCATAAGTCAAGGATTGCCAACAGCCACCAGAAGCTGGAAGAAGCAAAGACCCAATTCTCCCCTAGAGCCTTACAGAGGGAGCTTGGCCCTGCCAGCACCTTGATTTTGAACTTCTGGCCTCCAGAACTGTGAGAGAACAAATTTCTGTTGTTTTAACCCACCAAGATTGTGGTCATTTCTTAAAACAGCAACAGGCAACTAATACCAGTGGAGAGAACCAGGCCTTGAGGCTCCACCAAGAGCAATCCCTAAACTCACACGGCAGAACTGGTGCGGCAGCGGCATCACTGCCCCCACAGTGGGCCCTACGGACTTTGCAACGTCAGCTCCCTGGACGTTCTACTACACCATCGACCACTGATGCCCCTGGAAGCTGGATGAAAGCTGCTGCCATTATGGGTGGTACCAGCTTCCAAGGCAAAGTCCGGAACAAGCAATCTGATTGGTGGAAACCATGCTGTCACTCTAGCCGCAAGGGAGGCTGGGAAAGGGGGCATCTGGCTTCTGTTGTAAAAGGTGGGAACTTATAGCAGGGAAATTCCCCAAACATAGGAAGGTGCTGGGCCGTCAAAAAGAGGAAGGGGTGTCCTCTAAGGGTGGCTTGCTGGGCAGAACCCCATCCTGTTCCCTAACTCCTCCCATTCAGCTGAAATAACAGGAAGTCCCCCGCATCTCCAGCTATCATCAGCCCCGGAACCATCTTACTGAGTGAACTGTGCTTCAGGTATAATAAGGCATGGTCATAAAATACTGTAGAGTTTGCTTGCCCAATTTCATTACTGTAGCAGCTGGGTTTTGTTTTCGCTTCTGTTTTTCAGAGTTAACTTTTATTTTGTTGTTGATATTTGCTTCCTTTTGAAGGCTATGCAGTTACAGGTCACATTGCATGATCTGGCCCTGCCACTCTCCCCACTGCTCCCTTGGTTCCAGCCACAGTGAGCTCTCCACTGCTTCTTGAACACGCCAGGTACCATCCTCCTCAGGACTTTTGCTCATCCATTCCCTCCTGCCTGAAGTTCACATCCCTTGAAACTGACATGATTCACCACCTCACTCGATTCAGCTTCAGCTCTTGGCCCAAATGTCATCTCTTTGGAAAAACCTTTGCTGACCACCGAGTTTGAAATAGCAGCCCCTTCCCATCACTGTCCATCTCTTTACCCTGCTTTATTAGTAAAAGCACTCATTACTAACCAGTATAAATTGCACATTTATTTGCTTATCTTTTATGGTGCCTTCCCCGCAACTAGAACATAAGTTCCACCAGAAGAGGAGTTTTTATGTTTTGTTTGCTGCTGGGTCCCCAGAACCTGGGATAAGTCCTGGTATGTAGGTGGTGCTCAGTAATATTAGTTGAATGCAGAACTCATATTGTCACTAATAGTTTAAATGTTTTCTCTCCCCCACTAAGATTTAGCCATTTTTATGAAATGATTCAGTGTTATTATTCTGTATTCCCCCCGGAGCCTAGCAGAGTGCTGAGCACACAGAGGGCCCCAGGGAGTATTTATGAGAGGAATGAATGACTAGGCAAGCACATTCACACTCTTGTTAAACCCAAACACTCGCTTGTACAAGCAAGGTTCTCAAGTGGAGATTCCTCCTAATGTTACTTCCCAGCTCTAAGCTGGCCTCCAGTATAATTAGATCTGCCTTTCTATAGCTAACTTCTCAAATACAGACAGCCAAAGTGGTTTTGTACACATAGCATCTAATTCTTGTACGTAGCAATAAGCATCCACCTAACTTGTATGTTTTTACTCATTAACAGAAGAGTTCTCTTTTCCCCCAAACAAGAACTGACCCTGAACACCAACCTGTAAAACAGATAAACAGGGAATGGCTCTGGTCAGGGGACCTGACTCCTTGCCCATGGGACCTCTCCTTGTAGCATCACAACTGTGAGCTCTGGGTCTCTCTAGCAACATTGGGAACAATTCTATTGCTGAGAACAAGGAGTGTCTCTGTCTCCTTAAGATGGCATACAAATATCCTTTGTTCTTCTTTCCTTCTTCTGTCGTCAATGACAACTCTTCTGGCTGTGTGTCTAGAAGGTGGATAACCTCATGGGAGCTAGCAAGCCTGGGCAGGAGTGCAAGTAAAACAATCAAGACAGCCTAGCTGGGGATGTTGTCCTCACTGCCTAATTCCAGGGGTTTCCTTTTGGCTTGATCGGGGGCCTCTATGAGAAGAGGCTTCTTAACATATATGTATACCTTATATTTATATTATATGTTACATGTATATTATAGTTATATATAATGTGTGTGTGTGTGTATATATATATATATATATATGCACACACACACCATGTTACACACTATTAGAGCATTAAATGCTCTACATTCCCACATTTACATTGGGCGGTAGGGACTATTCCTATCACACCCATTTTACAGAGGAAGAGGAAGAGATGAAGGCTTAGAGAGGTGATCTTATCATTTACTTAGGGGCACAAAGAGACAGGCCCTAGAAACCAGGTGTGACTTTCAACCTCTACCTACAGAGGAAAAGAGGAGGAATGAATTCTTTCACCAATTGCATTTGAGAGCTCTGAGATCAGACTGCCACAGCCCTTAACTCTCACTGGGCTCCCAGGTGGCCAATGGCGAGTCCCTAGGAGGTGGTGCCCAGTGTCTTGACTTACTGAGATTGCAGCTGGGCTGATGGCTGGCGGATGTGAACTCCATGCTGACAGGAGGTGCTGCCTTCAAGGAGGCTCTTCCCTCCTATGTCAATGACGGATGGTGCCGGGGCCCAGCCAAAGAGCGTCCATCAATCCACATTTCCTGGGGGCCTGCTCTGCACCAGGCACTGTGCTAGGTGCTGGGGATGTGCAGTGATCATGACGGCCAAGGCCTACCAGGCCAGCAGAGGGTCCATAGCCTGCAGCCCCCAGCTGTGCCCTGGGCTAGATGCCTTTGCGCAGTGCATGGAGGTACAGCCCTGGCCTTCATTTTCATGGAGCTGCTCATCAGAAGGTGGGGAAAAAATGCATAAGCCTACTGAATACACCATGCGTATAAGAGTGACAAGGGAGGCACAGGAATGTATGAAAAAGGAAACTGAGCCAGGTCAGGGAGAGTCAGAAAAATCTCTCCAGATATAAATATTTGATCTGAGATGAAAAAGATGAGTGAGAGTAAATGATGTGGCGTGTGTGTGTGTGTGTATAAGAGCAGGAGGGGCAGAGCCTGGAACCCAAGCTAAGGGAAGAACTTGTAGGAAGCGGAAGCATGATGCTCAAGGCCGTGCAAGAAGTCCAGCGTGATGGGAGCGCAGTGAACAAAGGGTGGAGCAGTGTACAACGCAGATAAAACAAGGCTACCTTTAGTCCAGTCTCAGTGACACTGTGATAAAGAAAGACAAATCTAAACCCCAAGAAATGGTTTAATACTCACATTTTTCTCACCATATCATGGGCTTATCATCTAAATCACATCTGTCCAAGATGCATGGAAGGCTCAGTTTCCATCGGTATTGACAGTTGAGCCCGCCGTTTAAGCTCCTGTGGATTTTATTCTTTCATCAATAAGACTCAAGGCTCTCACTGACCCTTCAGTCACGTCCTGAGAACCTTTGTCAAGTCCCATCCCATTCACCTGATTGGTGTCTCCTTAGCTTGAATGGGCTCCCCTTTCTCACAGTTTTGCAGACGTCGTTCAGAACGCAGTGGTCATATACAGACTTGGACAAACAGGGCACTGGGTAGCCATGAGATAATAACAAAAACATTTTCCTGTGTTGGGAACTGTGAGGCCTTTTATGATTTACTGGGGATGTCTCCAGACTCCTAAATTGTTTGAACTTTTTAAAACATGACCTTGAATATGAATGATCTTTGGGTAACAAGTGAGAGAATTCATATTTCTAAAGCAGGAAGCCATATTAAGTACTTTCCAAAAGGAGGTCTATTGTATTTGCCACGGAAAAGGAAGTTCAGGCATATACCCCTGACTGCCTATGTTCTTCTTCCATTTCAGACTCTCTAAAAAGGCACTGGGGGCTTCCCTGGTGGTGCAGTGGTTGAGAGTCCACCTGCCAATGCAGGGGACACGGGTTTGTGCCCCGGTCAGGGAGGGTCCCACATGCCGCGGAGCGGCTGGGCCCGTGAGCCATGGCCGCTGAGCCTGTGCGTCCGGAGCCTGTGCTCCTCAACGGGAGAGGCCACAACAGTGAGAGGCCCACGTACCGCCAAAAAAGAAAAAGGCACCGGGCTTGGGATTCTGTATTTCCAGGCTCCCAGTGCTCACTAATTTCTCTATAGAAGAAGAGCAGGTGGACCAATTGCCACAAAGTACCTAAGAGAAAACTTGTCGGAGTTCGGTTTATTGGAACAGAAATGACAGAATGTCAATTTCCTTCCTAACTGCATGTCATCATTAGGAATCAAATAAGCAATTACACAAGGCTAAACTGAATTCATTTTACATTCAGATGTGCAGCCTGCACCTAGGATGCCCCACCAAGGGGATACAGCCTTTCTAACTATGTGTGTAGTAAGAGCAAACCCATGGGTGGTGGGTCTTTGAGCCGTGCTACCTCTCTCCTGCTCAGGGTTGGCCTGAAATTGTCACTAACAACTTCCCACCTGGTCTTTCCATATCCACTCTCGTGGTCTGTCATGCCCTACTCCAAGCTTCGAGCTGTGAAAAGTGGCAGCGGGATAGCTCTAATGGTAGAATTTTAGGCATCAAGTCAAAGTATGGGGATGTGTCCATGAAAGATCAGGCCCTTTGTGACTCGTCCCAGGGGCTCTATAGAGCATCTTTTCAATTGGTCCTGCCAAGTAACATGGTAGTCTTTGAAGGTGAGAAAAAGAGAATGAAAGAAAATCTCATTTTTTTTTAAATGTCAGTCACTGGATGATACATGATTAAATGAACTAATCCATTTTAACTCGTTTAATTCTTAAAATAACCCTCTGAAATAGGTATTACTGTAATTTTTCCAAAATCTTAGTTGCCAGAGACAGTCTCGTACATTCATGTTCTCCACTGTATTTCCTTGCCTTTATTGATTGGTTTTGGACCACATGACTTGCTATAGCCATTGGGCTATAAGCAGAAGTGATCCATGTCACTTCCTGGCCAAGGTAGTTAAGACGCCTCCTCCGACTCTCTCTTCTCCTGTTGCAGCAAACATGGAGGCCACGTGGTCCAGATGGTGCACTACCAAGATGGAGGATGGTAGTGTTAATTATGCTTACACACTCATATTTGAAAGAGTTTTTAGAAGGCTGATACTTCTCCAACATCACAGCCAAGTTCATTTCTTCTTCTTGTACACTTTCAGTAACAAAGAGCTCACCACCTCCTGAGCTCCTTATACGTAATTAAGCTCTGTGTCGAATAGCCCTTGTTTGCAAACAGAACATCTTTCTCAGTATTTAGATAGAAGCACTCCGTCCTCTGTGAGTTTTCCTTTTCCCCAGCTTAGTTTAGTTTAGTTTTGGTGTGGTTTTTTGCGGTACGCGGGTCTCTCACTGTTGTGGCCTCTCCCGTTGCGGAGCACAGGCTCCGGACGCACAGGCTCAGCAGCCATGGCTCACGGGCCCAGCTGCCCCGCGGCATGTGGGATCTTCCCGGACCGGAGCACGAACCCGTGTCCCCTGCATCAGCAGGCGGACTCTCAACCACTGCGCCACCAGGGAAGACCCCCAGCTTAGTTTTTTTAAGCTGTTCCTTTCTTTTGCTTGGTGTTGAGTTCACTCACCTCTCATATCTCAGGCAGGAAGACAGAAGCCCACAGAGGGCAAGTGAGGCATCAAAACATAAACCGTTCCTTACTGACAGAACCTGGCATTGAACACTCAGTTCCCTGAGGGAAAGGATTTGAGTCTGTTTGATTCACTCACTGTTGCATCCTAGAACGGTTCCTGGCACATGGTAGGTACTCAATTAATATTTATTGAAAAAATGAATGAACCCAAGAGTCCCAACTCTCAGTCACTTTTTTCTTTTTCCTTTAAACAACATAAAGAAATCAACAGGCAATCATAACTTCCATGCTAAACTCATAGTTTGGAACCCTTGGGCACAAAACACTATAACACATCCAAGTAAAACAAGTATCAAATAGGCTTGGGCTTATAAGGCACTTAAACTTATAAGGCAAAAAGTTTGTGTGTGTGTGTGTGTGTGTGTGTGTGTGTATGTATCTTAAAGATGATGGTGAACACACGTTTGACCACCCCACCTCCCATTCCCACAGCTCTAACTTTGTTGGATCTATAGTAAACTATTTCTCACGGAAAGTGTTCCAGATGCCCTGCATTCTAATTCTCTCCACCAATATCATGATAATCTCTAAAGCCTTATTAAGACACATATATTTTGAGGCATATTTCAAAAGCTTGGATAATAACTTCATGGATTAGAGTTAAGCACAATAACAGAATGTTCCTAGCTTTTGACATTTAAATTATTTACGTTTTTTTTTTTTTGCTGCAATGTGGCATTATAATAAGGGTAAACTTTTCTTTTGAAAAGATGAATACGATTCTGGGATGAAAAATGAACACTGGTTAAAAAAAACACAGATAAGTATACCCTGGCATGATGCCATTATGTTTAGGCAATAATTTAAATATGTCTGCCTTAGTCCCCAGTGGATGAGGCAACATATTGCTGAGAAAAAAATAGTTGGGGGGATGGGTGCAAATCCCAGCTCTGGTGTTAGCTGTTGTGATCCAGCTTTTCATTATGTGTAAAATAAGGATAAGATAAAATTCATTTATTCATTCATTTAAAAAATAGCTTTGGAACTCCTAAGATATGTCATGCACTGAAAGTTTAATTGCTTTCTGTAATAAAGGGAAGAGCAGTCACTAACTAGCTAGTTATCTGAGTGACCAAGTGGGTAGGTAGATGGATAGATATGTAGGTGGATGGATGGATGGATGGATGGATGGATGGATGGATGGATGGATGAACAGCCAGATATATAGGAAGGATGGTAGAGAGCCTTTCTTTGCATTTCCAGGATTACCCCCCTTTCATCCAATAATAACAATCCAATTCTTTTTAGGGAATCACTCTTCATCATTCTCTGCCCATATGTTTTACATGGATCTGGCCGTAACCATTACCAACAGACCCGTCCTGGCCAATGAGACCACTGAGACTGATTCAAGGCTAGGCAGAGCCCAACAGCTCTAATTCCAGACCTAGGGCAGGCATGACCTAGAGAGAGGCAACACTCTTCTACTGGACTTGGATTTGGGAGGGTCTAAGCCTGGCTTTGCTTGGTAGGTTGTGGGTGCACACCAAGAGAGCTTGCCTAGGAGTGAAACAACCAGAGGGGAAAGCAGAGGTGTGGGAAGGAAAAAAGTAGAATATTGAGTATATGATTTGAACATCTGATTTCTGCCATGCTTGATACTAATATGTAGGCTTTTGAATTCATGTGAGATTTTACATCTCCACTTTGTTTTGCATAAGTTTCTCTTTTGGTCTTTTGCAATGAAAAGCATTCTAAAAACCCAGATACCTAACTCATAGGGACTCAGCTATTGCACAATGTGCTATGGAGGATGTAAAGTGGAATCAACCACGGCATCCCATTCACTACCTCTTGGTTGAGTAACCACAGCCTGTGGGCCATGTGACCTGCCTAAACTTTGGGATACAGTCTATAATCTAATTTCAAATTCAACAATTTGAAAGCCAATGGCATGGGGCTACTTCTCAAATATTTGATATTTAGTATATCAAATATACAGATATTTGCATTTTAGTGGCCAAAAAGCAAGGCAAATCTTCTACTGATGGCCTTCCATTTAGTTGAGTAAGCAAGCTCAGTTTTGAGAATGCATCCCTTCCTGCCAAGGAACTCAATAAAACTATTCCACTTTGAATTCACTTTGAATGAACCAGGAGAATGTAGATGGTAAACATGTTTATTTTCCCCAAAGCAGTCCTTGTGTATAAAATGTTGCTCACCATTGTTTTTGATAGATGATATCCTCCCAGGGTCTTTCCAGCCTTAAAACCCTGAGATTGCATGAAAAGAGCAGTGAGAAACTTCTCTTTGCATCATCATGTAAAATCCTCTGAGCTCAGCAGAGTGCCCAGCACAGAGAAGGTTCTTAGTAAGTATTTGGTGAATAATTAATGAATAACTTTCGACTCCTCCAGAATCCTCATTCCCCTACCTGCTCACTTAGGAGGACCCCAGTAGAGAAGGCTCATAAGAGGCAATTAGATTCCAAAGAAACAAACCCGGAGAGTCAAAATGTCCCTTAAAACTCCGCTTAAGCTACCCACACTCTGAAGAAGTAGATCATTTCTCAGTACATCCAACTGAGTCCATTCTCCCTCCGTCTTGAACAGACTACCGTGTCTTGGGCTGAGCAACTGATGAAGAGGCTGAGTTGTGTTTAAGCAAATCACGCTGACTAAAAACAGCAGCGTGGCCCTCAGCACGGGGAAACACTCGTACTATGAGAGGCAAAGGGACTACAGGAGGGATCTGTAGAATCAGATTCTCCATCTTCTGCTTTCTCAGCCTGTGTGTGGGATGGAGGTTGAAATAATCTATGTGATTAAAAAGATTCTCTCTCTTTCTTGGCCTCCTTCTCCTTCTTCCCTCCCTCCCTCTCTCCCTTCCATTCTCTCCCCTCTCTCGCCTTCCCCACTACCCATCCCATATAATATAATTTGGATGACTAAAATATACTTCTGATGCAACTATGTTGTTCAACTGTTGTGCCACTATACCTTCAGAGACCAGTGAATGCCCCCAGTGAAAGGCACAAAAAGGAGATTTCCCCCCTGTCCCCTGATGCCCATCCTAATACAGAACATTCCAGGGTTGGTAGAAAGTATTCTTTGTGTCCTTCCTTATTCCATATTCTGGTGATCTTGAAGCAGAAAGATCAGAGGGAAATGCTTCAAGCAGGCTCCACATTAGACCCTAAAAACCACGATGATTCATTCTTTTTCCATCCAAACAAAATCCCTGTCTTTACAGTAAATGTGATGAATAGAAACGGCATCCTCAGAGATTTATGTACATCTTACAGGCTTTTCCCCCCTTTCTCTCTCTTCTTCCCCATCTTCTTTTCATTTTGCAGTGCAACAAACTTTCACAAGGAAGGGTTTTATAGGAAATCCATGTCTAGGGATTTATTCAGGCTTTTGTCATAAATTATAGCAACATAGAACCAGTCTCTTGATATACAATTCCAAATATTTCAACAAGGTGATTACAATAAAGTCCTCGGCTCTCTTCAGCTGGAGTAGGGCTTGTGAGTGTGCAGCTGCTCTCCCAGATATGAGTGAGACAAACGTGATACAAAGGCTTCCTTTGATGAAAAGGCAAGGCTTTTGGAAGGGAAGGCAGTTTTTCCCCCAAAGAATACTATGTTGAAATAGAATTGTCTTTTTAAAACCCAGATCAGCATCTAATCTATGGGGCACGGAAATGACAGCATGCAAGACTAAAGAGTTTCCCTGGATGAGAAATGACCTCGTCCCTGATTCATCTTTGCAGTTAATATAATGACCCTTAAAATCGAGTTGCTGAGAATTGGACAAACTTTAAAAAAATCAAGCATGAAAGCCCCAAAAAGATGATAAGGGATTGTTTAAATGCCAGCTAATTGGGCGCCACGCCATCTGTGACCTACAACGTAAACCAAGGGAGCAAGCGAGCCATTTTCCTCACGGTTTCTGGATAAAAATCTAATGTGAGAATTAAGAAGTACTTCAATGATCAATTTCCATTCTGAGCCAAATTTCTATGGCCCGTCCAACCCTAGATGCAGCCTTCATGGAGGCCACTAGGGATGGTCAGTGGTCCAGCTGACCATCTCAGATAAACAAGATGGTCCCCTCCATCCATTAGATGATGCTGTTGATTCATTTCGGCTTTGAGCAGGAACTTGTGAATCCCTTCAGTTTCAACAGATTGAGTTTTATCTGCAGAAGCCTGGATCTTCTTTGTCCTTCATTTCTCAACATTACTGCCACCTCCTCCAGAGGTCCTCCCTGGTCACTTCATGGAAAGACTCTTCCTGTACCCAGTCACTAGCTACCATTCCCCATTTTATTTTCTTCATGTGTTTTAATATATACACTTCCTCATTAACATATTTATTTAGTTATTTATTTATTGTCTCTCTCCCTCCATAGAACCTAACTCTGAAAATCCTTTTCACTATGGTGTTGGCACCTAGAACAGTGCCTGGAACCCTGCAGTTGAGGAAAAAAAATTCTGAATTATAAAACGGCTGTCCTTTCTAAAAATAATTTTTCCACGTGTACTTTATTTTGTGGAAGCCAAATTATTCTTAAATAATTTAGAAGATTCTTCCAGTTGATAAAGTAGATGTGGTATATATATATATACAATGGAATACTACACAGTCATTTAAAAAAATGAAATAATGCCATTTGCAGCAATATGGATAGACCTAGAGATTATCATACTAAGTGAAGTAAGCCCATAGAGAACAGATTTGTGGTTGCCAAGGAGGAGAGGGGGGTTAGGGTTGGGGGAGGGATGGAGTGGGAGTTTGGGATTAGCAGATGCAAACTATTATATATAGAATGGATAAACAACAAGGTCCTACTGTATAGCACAGGGTTCTATATTCAATAACCTGTAATAAACCAGAATAGAAAAGAATATATATATATATATATAATATCTGATTCACTTTTGCTGTACAGAAGAAATTAACACAACATTGTAAATCAACTGTACTTCAATAAAAGAAAAAAGAAGATTCTTCCACTTGATATTCCACAAAAGAATCCTACAGCCCGCTCCACGAGGACATGAAGGGACAGTTTCACCCCCTGTCTGTCAAGAGCACAATAGATACAATTGGAAACACGAATCCACTTTGGAAACTGTTGAGGCACCTATGGCATGTCCGGTCTTCTGGAAGCAGATGTTGACTTAGAGTCTGGGGTACAAGGTGTTTATTAGGAATCAACACCAGGGAAAGGAAGCAGGCTGGAGACAGAGGTAGTAAGAGGTGGAATTGCAGTGCAGGCAGGTCTTAGCTCTGGAGCAAGTACTGGGTAACATCAGAGTGACCCAAGTGAGACATTAGATCATAACGCTGCTTCACTAAATCACAGGCTGTGGGCTGACCTGCGGCCTGAATCTCTGCAGCTGGGGCCGACCCTGAAGGAGCTGAGAGCTGGAGGTCATCTTCCAGCCTCACTACATAGAGCTGGGCATGGAATCGCTCCTCTGAGGGGCGCCTGGACAGGGCACCTCCTCCACACTTCAACGCTGCAAACTTCAAGCGTGAACCAGCGCTTTTAGAAGTCTGGCTACTGGGTGTCCACAGAGTTCCCGCTGTCTTCAAAGATGAGCCACAAATAGTCCAATTCCTAAATTAGCATTCATGTCCTGTAAGTGCTTGCTGACTTGGCAGCAACAATAATTTCACAAATAATGATGTTATCCGAGGCAAAAGTTGCATTCGATCAATTACCACTCTATTTCGCCATCTTAGTGGCTCTGTGTTTATTTCAGTTCACCTATTTTTAAACCAAAGCTCTCAGGCTTCTGAACCACAACCATGAATGCACCTTCCTTTTCCAGTCCTTGACAGCATCTTGCTCACATTTTGAACTAAAGACTAATGATTTGAATATCCTCCACCCCAATCTCGCTTCTCAGCTTCCTTTCTTTGTGTTCTTTAATTTGGGGGGAGGGGGAGTGGTTGTTCAGCTACAAGGAGAGTCAAAAACTTAAGGCTCAAAAAAGAAAGGAGAGAATATTGATCTCATAGGAGAATGAAAGGAGATGAATTTAAACTGTGACAGGAGAAAGTTTGCGTTAGATTAGGAACATTTTCCTATTGGATAAGGATGTTGAACATGGGTGAGCTGTCAAGAGCAATCATTAGACCTCAGATGCACACCTATGTGGCTGGTGTTCGGGACTGAATTGTGTTGCCCCCAAAATTCACATGTTGAAATCCTAACCCCCTCCCCGTACCTCAGAATGTGAATTTATTTGGAAATAATGTTGTTAGAGAGGTTGAAGTGAGGCCATTAGAGGGGGCCCTAATCCAGAATGACTGGTGTCTTTCTAAAAAGGGGAAATTTGGACACAGACATAGAGGAAAGATGGTGTGAAGAGACATGGGGAAGAGAAAGCCATTGTTCTGAGCTGACTATTTGTGTCTCCCTCCCTACCCACCCCCCTGCCTGTGCCTCTCCGTTGCTCTCACGCGACTATGACAATCACGCTTCTGACACCAGATGTGGGCGGAGGGTTCCCCACACCAAGCAATTCTAGAACTCCAGCTGGGTGTCGTACAACTTAACTCAGTTCTGACACTGTCTACCTGGAGACAGCATCAGATCCCACAGGTTAAGGGCTCATTCCCACAAGACTGCCCCCCTACTTCAGATGCCAATCACAAGTACGAGATTCCCAGATGACCCACAACTTCTGTCAGACTTGGCTACAAATCAGAGGCTCCCATGACCTCCTCCACTTGGATTTGAAGATTTGCTAGTACAGCTCACAGAACCCAGGGAAACACATTTACCAGTTTATTAAAGGATGTGACAAAGGAGACAGATGTACAGCCAGATGAAGTGACATATAGGGTGAGGTCTGTGAGGGTCCCAAGCGCAGGATCTTCTGTCTCTGTGGAGTTGGGGTGTATCACCCTCCCAGTATGTGGATGTGCTCGCCAACCTGAAAGCTCTCTGAACCCCATATTATTGGGATTTTATAGAGGCTTCCTCGTGTGGACATGATCCATTATTAACTCCATTTCCAGCCCCTCTTCCCTCTCTGGGGCTGAAAGTTCCAAGCTTCTAGTCATGGCTTAGTCTTTCTGGTGACCAGCCCCAACCAGGAGCCATCCAAGAGCCCACCCAGAGTCACCTCAGTAGAACAAAAGATGCTTCTAGGGCTCTTA
This sequence comes from Lagenorhynchus albirostris, assembly GCF_949774975.1. NCBI lineage: Eukaryota > Metazoa > Chordata > Mammalia > Artiodactyla > Delphinidae > Lagenorhynchus > Lagenorhynchus albirostris. The sequence goes on from NC_083109.1 coordinate 63,581,646, forward strand.
TCACTTAGGAATTTACAAGGGTTTTAGGAGCTCTGTGCCAGGTATTGAGGGCAAGGACCATCTTTATATTTTCCGTTATCTCACACCCTAAAATTATATGTTGAAACCCAAGTCCCCAGCGTGATGGTATTTAGAGGTGAAGCCTCTGTTTAAGCTGCCTGGGTTCTGGTACTTTGTTAAGGTGGCCCTAGCAAACCAACCCAGCTGGATGAAATCAAGTGAAGACCAGGTGATCCTTATGAACTGTCCTAGCTCCAGGCTGAAGGACTCACTGTGTCTCAGAAAGTAGGGGAATTTAGAGGAGAGAGTCCCGCTGTCATGCAGGAGACCCAAGAGAATATGAGAAAATCACCTCCTCCTCCCTTCACCCTCCTCTCCAACATTGTATTTACCCTTCCATTCCCTGACCTCGGGTCTTTCTCCATATCTATTAAACAGTAGATGTGTTGGCTGTGACATGGGGCTCCCTGCATTTCAGGGCCCTTGTATATCAAATGGACATCATAAAATAATCAATGTGCAAGTGCTGTTGAGAGGAATCCATAGAATAATACAGGTACAGGTAAATAGCAGGTGCTCAGTAAACAGACACTATAACCACCATTACTGGGTGAGCAAGAGCTTTACATTATACTTTATCCATTGGCATTTATCACTGTGAGTAATGATAAGAAATTATAATTAATGGGTGAATCATTATTATTATTGGTATATCAAAGCCCTCTTCCAATCTCTCTGTCATTCCTGGGATGTGTCATAGGTCACACAAGCCTCTGTTCAAAACCTAGCTCTACAATTTACAAGTGGCAAGACCTGGGTAAGATGCTTAAGTGGTTTGCAGAGATGGATATGTAAGGGGGGGAGCCTAAAGACACTGAAAGGGGGGCCAAGGAAACAGACCCATCTCAATGAAGGAGGAGTTGAGTGGAGAAAAGAGGGTGGAGGACACAGTAACTGGGTGGTTTTAAAACATCGGGGTAACTTTGGGGAAGAGGCAAGAACAGTGATGATTCTGTTTCTGACACCTCTCCATGCCCCACTGTAGTTGGTTAGTATTGAAGGTAGAGCCCTTCGTCCTTAGCACCAAACTCCTTATGTCTTGATCACAGTCAGCCACCCATATCCACGAGTTCTGCACCCACAAAGGGCTGACTGTCCTGCCCCATTTTATATAAGGGACTTGAGCATTGTGGATTTTGATATGGGGGTGGTCCTGGAATCAATCCCCGGTGAATACTGAGGGATGATTGTGTCTTATTGGAGATAAAAATCACAAACATCTTCAAATCTACAAGGGACCAAGAAGTTTTCCAACTAGTGATAATAATAGTTTGGGATATTTTGTTTGTTGGTTGGTCGTTTTTGGTGATTTTGTCATTTTGACCCCTCCTCTGTGCCAGGAACTCTGGTCACTACCTTGGATATATTGTTCACGCTCTTAAAAATTCCATAATGTAGTCCATATTGTTACCCCATCTTAGAGAGATAAGAGATCGTAGGGGCAGGAGTCAAGGTGGTGGTGTGGGAAGACATGGAGTTCACGTCTCCACACGACTAGGGTGCCTGCAGGACACTGGTGGGGGACCTCGAAGCCCGAGGAGACGGGAGGAACCCCCAAGTGAACCGGTAGGATGTGGGGGGATTGAGGGGGGAGAAGTGGAGCCTGGACAGGACTGGCATCCCTGAGGGGGTGGCTGAGAGGGGGGATGGGTTCCCACACCTGGAGGGACCCTCGGGGGGATCAGGGGGGAGCGCACCCAGCGTATCCCCTGCCCAGTCAGCCAAGGAAGTCTGCCTGGCTCTCAGGCTGGGTCCTATGCCCTCAGAGGCCCTTTCTGGGCTGTATTTGTCCTGGGGGCATAGGAGGGAGGCCGGGGGCGGGGGGAGCAGGAGAGGCAGGCAGGAGGGGCCCTCCAGGACCAGAGGAGCAGTAGAGGAGCGGAGGGCATTTGCCCCACCCACTCAAGCCCAGGAAGTCTGCTGGGCTACCAGGTAGGGTCACTCACCCTCTGAGACCGGAGGTGGGGGCATGCCTGGGCCCCTTCTGCTCCGTTGAGGCTAAACCCCACCCCCCACAACCCATACCCCACAGGGCCTTTTCCAGCCCTGTAGGTCCTAAGCATAGGCCCCACCCACTGCCAAACCCTGCCCCTTTTTAGGCCCCGCCCTCCACAGCCAAGACGTTTTCCACCTTTTATTTTTTTTCCTACTCCTCTTTTTTACTATTGTGGTGTTTTACCTTCTGGTTGTTGTTTCATCTATATTTTTATTTTTATATTCTTTTTAACATATCTGTTAGTTTCTTAACCTAATTTTATTTTTTACTTTGTTATTGTTCTTTCTTTTTACTTTTTGCTGCCCCACACAGCTTGTGGGATCTTGGTTCATGAGCCAGGGGTCGGGCCAAAGTTCCTGCAGTGGGAGCTCCAAGTGTGAACCACTGGACTAACAGAGAACCTCAGACCCCAGGGAATATTCATCAGAGTGAGGTCTCCCAGAGGTCCTCATATCAGCACCAAGACCCAGCTCTACCCAACAGCCTACAAACTCAGGTGTTGGAAGCCTCAGGCCAAACAACCAGTAAGACAGAAACACAATCCCACTCATTAAGAAAATAAAAAAAATGAGATGGCAAAAAAATGTTTCATGAAGGAGCAAGGTAAAAACCTACAAGACCAAATAAATGAAGAGGAAATAGGCAATCTACCTGAAAAAGAATTCAGAGTAATAATAGTAAAGATGATCCAGAACCTCAGAAATAGAATGGAGACAAGGATTCAGAAAATACAAGAAATGTTTAACAAAGATCTAGAAGAACTAAGGGACAAACAAACAGAGATGAACAACACAATAACGGAAATGAAAAATACACTAGAAGGAATCAATAACAGAATAACTGAGGCAGAAGAACGAATAAGTGAGCTGGAAGACAGAATGGTGGCAATAACTGCCAAGGAGCAGAATAAAGAAAAAAGAATGAAAAGAATCGAAGACAGTCTCAGAGACCTCTGGGACAACACTAAATGCACCAACATTTGAATTACAGGAGTCCCAGAAGAAGAAGAGAAAAAGAAAGGGTCTGAGAAAATATTTGAAGAGATTATAGCGGAAAAATTCCCAAACATGGGATAAGAAATAGTCACCCAAGTCCAGGAAGCACAGAGAATCCCATACAGGATAAACCCTAGGATAAACACACCAACACACATATTAATCAAACTATCAAAAATTAAATTCAAACAAAAAAATATTAAAAGCAGCAAGGGAAAAACAAAAAATAACATACAAAGGAATCCCCATAAGGTTATCAGCTGATTTTTCAGCAGAAACTCTGCAGGCCAGAAGAGAGTGGCAGGGTATATACTTAAAGTGACTAAAGACAAAAACCTACAACCCAGATTACCCAGCAAGGATCTCATTCAGATTCAATGGAGAAATCAAAAGCTTTTCAGACAAGCAAAAGCTAAGAGAATTCAGCACCACCAAACCAACTCTAAAACAAATGCTAAAGGAACTTCTCTAAATGGGAAACACAAGAGAAGAAAAGGACCAACGAAAACAAACCCAAAACAATTAAGAAATGGTATTAGGAACATACATATCAATAATTACCTTAAACATGAATAGATTAAATGCTCCAACCAAAAGACACAGGCTTGCAGAATGGATACAAAAACAAGACCCATATATATGCTGTCTACAAGAGACCCACTTCAGACCTAGGGACACATACAGACTGAAAGTGAGGGGATGAAAAAGGATATTCTATGCAAATGGAAATCAAAATAAAGACTCATATCAGATAAAATAGACTTTAAAATAAAGAATGTTACAAGAGACAAGGAAGGACACTACATAGTGATCAAGGGATCTATCCAAGAAGAAGATATAACAATTATAAATATATATGCACCCAATATAGGAGCACCTCAATACATAAGGCAACTGCTAACAGCTATAAAAGAGGAAATCAACAGTAACACAATAATAGTGGGGGACTTTAACACCTCACTTACACCAATGGACAGATCATCCAAACACAAAATTAATAAGGAAACACAAGCTTTAAATGACACAATAGACCAGATAGATTTAATTGATATCTATAGGACATTCCATCCATAAACAGCAGATTACACTTTCTTCTCAAGTGCGCACGGATCATTCTCCAGGATAGATCACACCTTGGGTCACAAATCAAGCCTCAGTAAATTTAAGAAAATTGAAATCATATCAAGCATCTTTTCTGAACACAATGCTATGAGATTAGAAATCAATTACAGGGAAAAAAACGTAAAAAACACAAACACATGGAGGATAAACAATACATTACTAAGTAACCAAGAGATCACTGAAGAAATCAAAGAGGAAATCAAAAAATACCTAGAGACAAATGACAATGATCCCACTTATGTAAAATGTCCACAAAAGGTAAATCCATAGAGACAGAAAGTAGATTAGTGGTTGCCAAGAGCTGGGAGTGGGAACAGGGATTAACTGTAAATGGGCATGTGGGTTCTTTTGGGGGTGATGAAAATGCTCTAAAAATAAATTATGGTGATGGTCATGCAACTCAGTAAATTTGCTAAAAATTATTAAATTGTACAATTAAAATGAGTAAATGTTATAGTCTATAATTTATACCTCAATAAAGTTGTTTATAAATAAAATGAGGAAGAGGGCTTCCCTGGTGGCGCAGTGGTTGAGAGTCCGCCTGCCAATGCAGGGGACAAGGGTTCGCGCCCCGGTCCGGGAAGATCGCACATGCCGTGGAGCGGCTGGGCCCGTGAGCCATGGCCGCTGAGCCTGCGCATCCGGAGCCTGTGCTCCACAACAGGAGAAGCCACAACAGTGAGAGGCCCGCGTACCGCAAAAAAAAAAAAAAAAAAAAAAAAAATGAGGAAGAAAGTGGACACAGTGAAGTAGTCGCTGATGTCCTGCCCACATCCCCCAGGCCTGTAGGTTTCCATACAGGCTCTCTGGCTTCCACCTCCAGTTCTAGAGCTCTTGGCCTAAGGGCTTTCTCTGATCACCAGCACTCATTCTGCCCACATGTGTGGCAGACTGGAAGTGCCAGTGAATTCATGTCCCTTGAGAGCAGCACTCAACCACTAACTGCTAAGAATTAGTGTATAAATACCTCAGCTCCCTGCCCTTTGGGCACATTTTACATGGTGCTTCCCAGATACATTGCTTCCTGAGATACATTTTACAGGCTTCCTTCCCACCCCTGCTTCAATTTCCCACTCCTCTACTGGTGTTTCCTGCCAAATGACTTCCACTTGAATCGCTATCTCAGAGTCTGTTTCTAGGGTAACCCACTAAGGAAGATGTGTTGGAAATTGGTAAGAAAAGTTAGATTAAACCATTTAGATTGAAGTTGAGCCATAGATTCTGGAGTCTGATTCCCTGGGTTGGAGCCTCAGCCCTACCTTACAACTCTTATGACTTTGACTAAGTTTCTCTACCCTAAAATCTCATGTCTCTTATGTGTCTAATCGGGATAACTATACTATCTACCTCATAGGGATACTGTGAGGATGAAATGCAATGCCATAGTGCAGCTGGAGCTCTTAGCAGAGGGATCGGCACGTAGTAAACGTTTAATAAGATGTAATTATATGTGATTTTATGAGGCAATGACTGGTCCACCAAATAATCAGACATTGGATCCAGACTGAAAAAGAGTGGGTTGGATTTTCTGGGGCTCAACCCTAGAGGGTGCATTTGTAGCCAAGATCATAAAGCTCTGGGCTTGTTGCTAGGGTGACATGAGCACCACCCTCACCAAATGACACCAGCCACTCTGGGGTTGGGCAGAAAATGGAACAGACAGTGCCTTATCTTGTCTTGATGAACAAACTGGATTACATATTTCTCCAAAGGGACCCATTTAACTAAAGTAATTATTAAAAATTAGCAGGATTAGCTTTATGACCTTCTGAAAAGTAGGGGACACTATCATATTTTATTTGGTTCCATGTTAAGCCCGAGTTGTTCATTGGCTCAATGTATAATTCTGCTGTGACTGTGGGACTTTGAAGAGTTGTTTCCCTTCTCCTAGCCTAGGTCCTCATCTGTCAAAAGGCAATAATAATGCTCACCTTAAAGGGATATCCTGAGATACGATGACTTATATGTAGAGGACTGTACAAGGTCTAGCATGGAGCAGATGGCCAACATTTACTGTTTTGTCCTCCTCTGTTAATGTTTCTCCAGTGATGTTAACTTGGATAGAACTTGGTTTTTTCAACCTGTAGGATATAGAGCATGTGTCAAGGCTGAAGTGACCATCATTAAATTGGCAGAAATAATCCAGCAGGTATGGCAAATGCATGGCACATAAAACACAATTTCCCTGTCCACAATAATAGCAGACATTACTAATCGATCATTATTCTTTTCATCTGAGTCTGGATACAGTCCCAGAATCTTTTCCAGCAGAGCACTCTAGGCCACCACTACCAACTGATCAAATTTGGCGTGCAAGATGAAAGTTATTTGCTAACCTCTAGTGTAAGCTTAAAAATAGTGGAGTTTAGCACAATGTCTGGTACTCGATAAATACTTAATAAATGGATGACTAAAGGATAAATGCAGTGAGGTTAGTTAATACTGTCATCACCTATGTCTTCACTAGCAATCTTACTCAATGATCAAGCTCAAATTCCTCCAAGTTCCTCCTCCCATAATGTGGATCTTTCCTTAGTGGTTGAAGGTTTTGGAGGAAACCTGGAATGCTCATAACTATAGGTTCAAAGGAACCTCCTCTGAAAATATGTATATTGGTATGATCTCATCTTGGGATATTAAATCTCCTTTAAGTTACAGCATTTTAGTCTAGTGCTGGCTGCACAGAAACTTCCCAGAAGTGTAAGTTTCTGAAGCACTTGTTCTGGCAACAAAGGAGAAATCCTTAATTGGTAGAACATAACCAACTATTTTCTGAGCAGGTGGTACATCTCTGAACTGTATGTCAGGAGAATACTACCGAGCTGTAACGCTGAAGCTGATGGTGGTCTCCTTAGGAAATTGGTTTTAGCCATGGGAATGACTGCCCTTTTAAAGTAAAGAGACCGGCATCTGACAACAAGTCTGCAATTCCAAACATCCCATGCTATTAGTCACTGCAAGATTGATTCCCGGTCCAATGTTTGCTTTTTTTCTATTATAAATTTAAAAGTATTGATTACATTTATACAATTGTGAAAATTAAACATATTTATTATAAATGCAGAAAATTTGAAAGAAGAAAACAACGTCATCCATAGATTCACCACTAGAGGATAGTATTAAAATCTGGAGTATTTCCCTCTTGTCATTTTTCTATGATATTTTAGCACAATTATGTTGGCGTACTATACGTAAAGATTTTACATTCTGATTTTTTTTCCAATTTAACTTTATAACATAGCATTTCTCCATGTTTTTGCAAACTCTCCACACACATTTTAGTTGTATAAATATTCCAATAAGTGAATATGCCATAATTTACTTAACCTTTAGATGGTATTGTCCAATGTTAGGTTGATTCTGATGTTTTGCTATTGTAAAAAATGCTATGATGACTATATTTGTATATAAGGTTTTTTCTGTATATATGAATGTATGAGTATTTCCTTGGAATACTTGGGTAGATTCCAAATCTTTCTTTGTCTCTATCTCTGTCTCTCTCTCTCTCAGAGATATAAAATACATAAAGTGATAAAGTATACACATCTTAAGGGTAGAGCTAAACTACTCTTTATGCATGTATCCGGGTACCACTACCCAGGTCAAGGTGTAGTACTTTTCCAGCACACCAAAAGGCACCCACGAGTCCTTTCTATTCCATGATTTTTCAATAAAAATTTGCACTTTGCACCCTACAAAGAAATACATCTCCTTCTTTGCCTTTAAAAACCAAAGCACTATCACTGTGTTAGACTATAGAGATGTCTTCCTTTCCCATCACTGTGGAACCTTGGTATATGCAAGGTCCTCCCAAAGCAAGCTGCTGAGAGGTTGCTTCCACCACCTACAAAGGAACTTAGAGGGGTGCTATTCAGACTCTACAAACAGCATTTAGTTCTCCTTCCATCTGTCCTTGGCACGTTGATTAGAAAGTTTGAAGATACCACATATTTTCCTCTCCGGTTTAATAAATGACTTTGGGAGAAGCCAGTGATTTTCTCTCTAGCAGCTGTGGAACTTGACAAAATTAATTTGCCAGATGATAACTCACCACGGATAATAGTGTGAATGGTAACATAAATTATCTATGTATACAAAAAATACATATAAGTAAAAATTAGAATGAATAAAAATAAACATATTTATACATATTTCTCAGATTCTTTCCCTGCTCTAATCCTAATCACCACCACCCCGTTATCGTCAACACCATCACATTTATTGAGCACCTACTATGTGCCAGACATTACCTAAATTATTTATATACATCACCTCATTTAATTCTTCCCATTTTGCAGATAAGGAAACAGGCCACAGACCACACAGGGAGTACGTATCGAGACTGGCATTTGAACCCAGTGTGGTCTGCCTCCAGAACAGGCACATTTAATCACCAAGCCATACCTCTTGCTAAGGTAACGCACACTTGAAGTTTTAGGTGATGGTGATGTACTGAGCTTCCATTTAGATTTCTGACAACTGACCTATTTGAAATGGTATATGCCAATTCTGGAAAAAGGACATTTGAGCCTTATATCCTTGGTGAAATAGGGTACCCTATGTTTTGCAAAGTTAGTAAGCAAATGTGGTTTACTCTGTGGTTTAACGAGCTTTATTGAGATTTAATTTACATACTGTAAAATGCACCTGTTTGGGTGTGTTTACAGTTATGCAACCATTACCACAATCTAATTTTAGAACATATCCATCATCCCCCAAAGAAACTGTGTACACATTATCAGTCACTTCCTGTACCTGCCTTTCCCCAGCCTCTGGCAACCACTAAGCTTCTTTCTGTTTTAATAGATTTGCCTATTCTGGGCATTTCGTATAAATGAAATCACACAGTATATGGACTTTTGTGTCTGGCTTCTTCTTGAGCACGTTTCTGAGACTCCTCCATGTGGTAGCATGAATCTGTACTTCCGTCCTTTATATTACCCACGCTGAGGCACTGGTGGTTCAGTGGTAGAATTCTTGCCTCCCTTTATGTTACCCAATAGTTGTCAACTGTGCCATTAATATTTTCACCACACTAAGCATCCTTCTTATTCTTTCCCAGTTTATAAGGCTCAATTTATTCAAAAGTGTCTTTCCCTCCCTCAGGTCAAGCTCTGCCTGACCTCCCCATCCTCCTGTTGTAGTTTATTCTTAAAGAGTTGCTTTCTCCTTTCCTTCTTTCTTCCTTTCTTTTCTTCCTCCCTCCCTCCTTCCTTCCTTCCTTTCTTCTTTCTTTCCTTCCTTCCTTCCTTCCTTTTTCTTTCTTTCTTTCTTTCTCTTCTTTCTTTCTCTTCTGA